>NW_026137513.1:4421593-5100912 GCF_009805555.1 Andrographis paniculata | reverse complement strand
AAAAAAAAAAAAAAAAAAAAAAAAAAAAAAAAAAAAAAAAAAAAAAAAAAAAACCCTAAACCCTAAACCCTAAACCCTAAACCCTAAACCCTAAACCCTAAACCCTAAACCCTAAACCCTAAACCCTAAACCCTAAACCCTAAACCCTAAACCCAACGGAGCGCAGCAGCCTTGACACATGCGATTTCTCTTGAGGAGGCCTTCTGGAAACAAAAAGCAGCATGTCGTTGGGCAGTTGAGGGAGAGCGAAACTCCAGAATGTTCCACTCCATGGTGAAGGAACGGCGTCGGCGGGCTACGCTTTTCTCGATGAGGGACGGTGCTCGTACCCTCACTGATCACTCAGCCATTAAGCAGTCAGCTATTACCTACTTCTCCGAGATGTTTGGTCAGCCTGACGATGCAGACACCTCGGGGATGGATGCACTGGCGGACCCTCCGCCTCAGGTTCCTTTGGCTGAATGTGCTCGGTTGCTGGAACCACCAACACTTGCGGAGGTTCGTGCTGTGGTTTTCTCGATTGCCAAGGACAGTGTGGCTGGCCCTGATGGCTTTTCCGCCGCTTTCTATCAAACGTGTTGGGATATTATTCACGAGGATGTTTTCGATGCTGTTCTGGATTTCTTCTCGGGAGCTCCTCTTCTGAAGTTCTATACGGCAACGACACTTGTGCTTATCCCCAAGACGGACGGGCCAGTCGCTTGGGCTGATTTTCGGCCTATCAGCCTCTGTAATGTGAGTTCTAAGATCTTCACGAAGTTACTCACTGTGCGACTTGGTCCGCTACTGCCGCAGCTTCTGTCGCCACACCAGAGTGGTTTTGTCAAAGGTCGGGCAATTGCAGACAATATTTTGCTGGCATCGGAAATGGTACATGATCTCAATTTGAGGGGGGACTCGCACAATTTGCTGCTGAAACTGGATTTGAATAAGGCATACGATCGGGTATCGTGGCGGTTCTTGCGACATGCCCTTACCAGGTTCGGTTTCCCGCCTCATTTTATCACCTTGATTATGAATTGTGTCGAGCATGCTTGGTACTCGATTCTTGTGAATGGGGACTTGGGCGGTTTCTTCCCCTCCTCGCGAGGCCTCAGGCAGGGAGACCCCCTGTCCCCGACTCTCTTTGTTTTGGCTGCAGATCTCTTATCTCGCGGCTTGGAGCGCCTATACAATCGGTACCCGGACCTGTACTATCGGTGTCGTGGTCGGTTCCGATTGACGCACCTAGCCTATGCGGATGATGTTCTCATCTTTGCCAATACCCGTGGTGATCGAATCAGCCTCTTGACGGATTTTCTGACGACGTATGCGCGAACTACTGGCCAGATGGTGAACTGTCAGAAAAGTCAGCTGGTATTTAGCCGCCGATGCCCGGAGAGGGTCCAGCGACAGCTTCAGTCCGTCACTGGTTTCGGCAGGGTTGGACTTCCCCTTACGTACCTCGGCGCCCCGCTCTATGTGGGCAATCGGCGTAATATCCTCTACGAAGACCTACTTGGGAAACTGCGGCGATATCTGCAGCGTTGGGACCGCTCCGTTCTCTCTCACGGAGGTCGCTTGCAACTGATCAGAAGCACGCTCTTCTCGCTTCCCCTTTACCTCCTACAGGTCCTTAACCCCCCCCAGGCTGTCCTACACTCAGTGGAGCAGCTCTGTGCTCGTTTCTTCTGGGGCTCCTATCATGGCCACCGTCGCCGCCATTGGATTTCCTGGATGGATGCGGCGAGGCCCCAGGACGAGGGCGGGCTTGGTATTCGCCGCCTGTCCGACATGGTTCGCGCCTTCTCGCTTAAATTGTGGTGGCGTCTCAGAGATGGTTCCTCTCTTTGGGCTCGCGCGCTCCAGCATAAATATTTCCGCAGCTCCTTCCCGGGTATCGCCCCCTGCCGGAACTACGACAGCCCGGTCTGGAAACGTCTTTGCCAGATCCGCGATGAGGCACAGACGCAGATCACTTGGAACTTGGGGCGTGGGGACTGTTTCTTCTGGTATGATACTTGGTGCGGCGATCGCCCTCTCTGCACTGACCGCCGGGACCGCCCTCCGCCGATTCGGGTGAAAGAGATGTGGGTTAACGGGTCGTGGGATTTGACGCGCCTTCAGGCCTACCTTCCGGCATCCCTTGTTCAGCGGGTCTCTGCGATCCCGTTTGACCCCCTGATAGCGGATCAGCCGATATGGAAGGCTTCGGACACAGGTACTTTTACTACTACCTCAGCCTGGGAGATGAGCCGGACAGCCGGGGCTCGGAGTTGGCTTTCCTGCTGCCTCTGGTCGCCACTACTTACGCCTACGATGTCGGTATTCCTATGGCGTTTATTTCGCCGTCGGATACCTGTTGACGAGGCCCTTTGGAGGCTGGGTCTCCCTATTGTTTCTCGCTGCCAGTGCTGCAGTGAATCCGAGACTTTTGCACACTTATTCTTCTCGTCGGCGGTTGCCCAGCGCGTGTGGCGCCATCTTGCCGACCTATTCCGTATCCGAACCCCGCGGACACATGCGCCCCACCTGATGGTCTCTGCTTGGCGTCTGTCCTCCCCACATGCGCGGAGCATCCGTACCTATATCCCACTTCTGGCCTTCTGGTTTCTTTGGACGGCACGGAATGACGCCAAACACCGAGGTATCCAGATTTCCTCTGACAGGATTATTTGGCGTATTCACTCTCATTTGCAGGTGTTGGGCCGTGCTGGCCTCCTTCAGCGACAGCACTGGCCTGGGGAGGTGCACTTAGCCTCCACTCTCGGCCTTCGCCTCCCGCCTCCGGTTCTTCGGCCGCCGGTCATGGTACGCTGGGAAGCCCCGTCTCCAGGCTGGTTCAAACTCAACACTGATGGGGCATCGCTCGGGAATCCAGGCGCCGCTGGAGCCGCGGGCGTCATTCGGGATGCCACCGGCGCCCCAATTGTGGCATTCCAAGTTCCCCTTTTGAATACGACGAACACTTTGGCCGAACTGCAGGCGATTCGATCTGGAGTGGACCTGGCGGTTGCCCGCGGCCTCCTCCCTCTCTGGATCGAGACGGACTCGGCCAGCAGTATCTCTCTCATCTCCTCCTCGACGGGACACTGGACTCTCCAGCCTTGTCTCCACCACCTGCGCCTACAGCTTCGCAGCATTGAGTGGAGGATCTCTCATATTTTCCGCGAGGGCAATAAAGTGGCAGACAACTTGGCGAACACCTCTGTTGCCCTTCCTCATATGCGGATCCTTGAGCCGGCGGACATCCCAGCGAGGACCCGTGGCCTCCTCCATGCTGACGCGGCGGGCCTTCCGTGCTTTCGCTTCCGTTAGCTTTTATTTGCTTACACTCTTTATTTACAATTGCAGCACTTGTACCGAACTTTGCAGAACTACGTATGGCTTGATCCCGTTGGGGTACGTAGGCAGCTCTTTGAGCCCAGCCAAAAAAAAAAAAAAAAAAAAAAAAAAAAACCCTAAACCCTAAACCCTAAACCCTAAACCCTAAACCCTAAACCCTAAACCCTAAACCCTAAACCCTAAACCCTAAACCCTAAACCCTAAACCCTAAACCCTAAACCCTAAACCCCGAACCCTAACCCCGAACCCCCAACCCCCCAACCCCCAAACCCCCAACCCCAAAACCCCCAAACCCCAAACCCCAACCCCAAAACCCAAACCCCAAACCCTAAACCCTAAACCCTAAACCCTAAACCCTAAACCCTAAACCCTAAACCCTAAACCCTAAACCCTAAACCCTAAACCCTAAACCCTAAACCCTAAACCCTAAACCCTAAACCCTAAACCCTAAACCCTAAACCCTAAACCCTAAACCCTAAACCCTAAACCCTAAACCCTAAACCCCGAACCCTAACCCCGAACCCCCAACCCCCCAACCCCCAAACCCCCAACCCCAAAACCCCCAAACCCCAAACCCCCAACCCCAAAACCCAAACCCCAAACCCCAAACCCCAAACCCTAAACCCTACCCTAAAACATGCCAAAGGCATCAACACCAAACAAGCAGTATTAAATCTATCAAGTCTAAGTAATATCAAAACTAAGTGTCCCAAAAAACAAATAAGACGCTGAAGTTTGCTACCTAAAACAAAGAGTTGAGAGACCATCTGCATGCACTCAAATGAGATTTTGAATGGACGGATCGTTTTGGGTTTTGGGTTTTTTTGGTAAAAACGATATAGTAATGGCTGCACCCAAAGTGGGTTGCCTACGTACCCAAATGGGATCAAGCCATACGTAGTTTTAATGATACAGACTATACAATCCAAGTCAAACAAAATAGACCAAACAAGCCTAGGTAATCTAAGTATCAAAGGCCAAAGGCAACATGCCTAAAGCAACAACACCAACCAAGCAGTGCTAAGTCTATCAACACTAAGTAATATCAAAACTAAGTGTCCCAAAAAACAAATAAGAGGCTGAAGTTTGCTACCAAAAACAGAGAGTTGAAAGACCATCTGCATCCGCTCGAATGAGACTTTTAATAGATGAAGTTGGTGGTTTGTATGGGGTTTTGGGGGTTTTTTCGTAAAACCTATATAGTAATTGTTTCACCAAAAGTGGGTTGCCTACGTACCCAAACGGGATAAAGCCATACGTAGTTCTAATGATACAGACTATGCAGTCCATGTCAACCAAAACAGACCTGATAAGCCTAGATAATCTAAGTATCAAAGGCCAAAGGCAACATGCCTAAGGCATCAACAACAACCAAGCAGTACTAAGTCTATCAAGTCTAAGTAATATCAAAACTAAGTGTCCCAAAAAACAAATAAAAGGCTGAAGTTTGCTACCTAATACGGAAAGTTGGGAGATCATTTTCATCCACTCAAATGAGACTTTTGATGGACGAAGTCGGTGGATTTTTTGGGGTTTAGGGTTTTTTTGGTAAAAACTGTATAGTAATGGTTGCATTAAAAGAGGGCTGCCTACGTACCAAAACGGGATCAAGCCATACGTAGTTCTAATGATACAGACTATACAGTCCAAGTCAATCAAAACAGACCAAACAAGCCTAAGTAATCTAAGTATCAAAGTCCAAAAGCAACATGCCTAAGCCATCAACACCAACCAAGCAGTACTAAGTCTATCAAGTCTAAATAATATCAAAACTAAGTGTCCCAAAAAAAAATAAGAGGCTGAAGTTTGCTTCTAAAATGGAAAGTTGAGAGATCATCTGC
This sequence comes from Andrographis paniculata, assembly GCF_009805555.1. Taxonomy (NCBI): domain Eukaryota; kingdom Viridiplantae; phylum Streptophyta; class Magnoliopsida; order Lamiales; family Acanthaceae; genus Andrographis; species Andrographis paniculata. Next base: position 5,095,747 of record NW_026137513.1, on the reverse strand, counting down.
ATCTACTTAAATAAGACTTTTGATGGACGAAGTCGGTGGATTGTTTGGGGTTTAGGGTTTTTTTGGTAAAAACTATATAGTAATTGCTGCACCCAAAGTGGGCTGCCTACGTACCCAAATGGGATCAAGCCATACGTAGTTCTAATGATACAGACTATACAGTCCATGTCAATCAAAACTGACTAGACAAGACTAGGTACTCTAAGTATCAAAGGCCAAAGGCAACATGCCTAAGGCATCAAGACCAACCAAGCAGTACTAAGTCTATCAACTCAAAGTAATATCAAAACTAAGTGTCCCAAAAAACAAATAAGAGGCTGATGTTTCCTACCAAAAACGGAAAGTTGAGAGACCATCTGCATCCACTCGAATGAGACTTTTGATGGACGAAGTTGGTGGATTGTTTGGCGTTTAGGGTTTTTTTGGTAAAAACTATATAGTAATGGTTGCACCCAAAGTGGGTTGCCTACGTACCCAAACGGGATCAAGCCATACGTAGTTCTAATGATACAGACTATACTGTTCAAGTCAATCAAAATAGACCAGACAAGCCTAGGTAATCTAAGTGTCAAAGGCCAAAGGCAACACGCCAAAGGCATCAACACCACCAAGCAGTACTAAGTCTATCAACTCTAAGTAATATCAAAACTTAGTGTCCCAAAAAAAAATAAGACGCTGAAGTTTGCTACCTAAAAAAGAAAGTTGAAAGACCATCTGCATGCACTCGAATGAGACTTTTGATGGACGAAGTCGGTGGATTTTTTATGGTTTAGGGTTTTTTTGGTAAAAACTGTATAGTAATGGTTGCACCAAAAGAGGGTTGCCTACGTACCCAAACGGGATCAAGCCATACGTAGTTCTAATGATACAGACTATACAGTCCATGTCAATCAAAACAGACAAGACAAGCCTAAGTAGTCTAAGTATCAAAGGTCAAAAGCTACATGCCTAAGGCATCAACACCAACCAAGCAGTGCTAAGTCTATCAACTCTAAGTAATATCAAAACTAAGTGTCCCAAAAAACAAATAAGAGACTGAAGTTTGCTACCCAAAACGGAGAGTTGAGAGACCATCTGCATCCACTCGAATAAGATTTTTGATGGACAATGTCGGTGGATTGTTTTGGGTTTAGGGTTTTTTTGGTAAAAAATATATATTGAATAGCTACACCCAAAGTGAGTTGCCTACGTACCCAAATGGGATCAAGCCATACATAGTTCTAATGATACAGACTATACAGTCCGTTTCAACCAAAACAGACCAGACAAACCTAGGTAATCTAAGTATCAAAGGCCAAAGGCAACACGCCAAAGGCATCAACACCAACAAAGCAGTACTAAGTCTATCAACTCTAAGTAATATCAAAACTAAGTGTCCCAAAAAACAAATAAGACACTGAAGTTTGCTCCTAAACCGGAAAGTTGAGAAACCATCTGCATCCATTCGAATGAGACTTTTGATGGACGAAGTCGGTGGATTGTTTGGGTTTTAGGGTTTTTTTGGTAAAAACTATATAGTATTGGCTGCACCCAAAGTGGGTTGCCTACGTACCCAAACGGGATCAAGCCATACGTAGTTCTAATGATACAGACTATACAGTTCATGTCAATCAAAACAGACCAGACAAGCCTAGGTAGTCTAAGTATCAAAGGCCAAAGGCAACATTCCTAAGGCATCAACACCAATCAAGCAGTAGTAGGTCTATCAACTCAAAGTAATATCAAAACTAAGTGTCCCAAAAAATAAATAAGAGGCTGATGTTTGCTACCTAAAACAGAAAGTTGAGAGACCATCTGCATCCACTCGAATGAGACTTTTGTTGGACGAAGTCGGTGGATTCTTTGGGGTTTAGGGTTTTTTTGGTAAAAATTACATAGTAATGGCTGTACCCAAAGTGGGCTACCTACGTACCCAAACGGGATCAAGCCATACGTAGTTCTAATTTTACAGAGTATACAGTCCAAGTCAAACAAAACATATCAGACAAGCCTAGGTAGTCTAAGTGTCAAAGGCCAAAGGCAAAATGCCTAAGGCATCAACACCAACCAAGCAGTACTAAGTCTATCATATTTAAGTAATATCAAAACTAAGTGTCCCAAAAAACAAATAAGAGGTTGATGTTTGCTCCTAAAACGGAAAGTTGAGAGACCATCTGCATCCACTCGAATAAGACTTTCGATGGTCAAAGTCGGTGGATTATTTGGGGTTTAGCCTTTTTTTGGTAAAAACTATATAGTAATTGTTGCACCCAAGGTAAGTTGTCTACGTATCCAAACCGGATCAAGCTATACGTAGTTCTTCTGATACAAGTTATACAGTCCAAGTCAAACAAAACAGATCAGACAAGCCTAGGTTGTCTAAGTATCAAATGTCAAAGTCAACATGCCTAAGACATCAACACCAACCAAGCAATATTAAGTCTATCAAGTCTAAGTAATATCACCATTAAGTATCCCAAAAAACAAGTAAATGGGTGAAGTCTACTATCTAAAGCAAAAAGTTGAGAGACCATCTGCATCTGCTCGAAAAAGACTATTGATCAACAAAGGGATATCTCGAGAAAGAAATCTCTGCTCAATCGAAAGAGGACTCCTTCCCCTTTTGAGGACTCCTTTGTGCGAATACTAATGGAATGCAGTCTTTCATGTTCCGTTAGTTTTGGGTCTTATCAACCTATTTTATATTTTCAATTCTTTTTGTTGTTGTTACCCTTTGCCTTGCCTCCTCTAGCAAAAACTTAAAATTAAGTATGGTTAAATTGCATTTGGACACAACTCGTCTCGAACACAATCATTTAATTTAATTTGATTCTAAAAAAAATCCTAAATCCTATTTACATTACATTTTATATTTTCATCTCACTGATTTTTATTATTTTTTATTTAAATATATTAATTATGTCTATAGCTTATTTTTAATTAAATTAAGCTTTAGCTATTTTCATATTTAAATTATATATAATATATTATTTTTTAAAAAGAATAATTATTTATGATTTTAAAATAAGAAATTATAATTAATCACTTACATGATAGCATTATTAATATAAATGAATTAAAATAACTTAGATTGTAATTACTATACATTATTATCATAATTAAAATTTTAATAAGTAATCTCTGAGAATATTGGGCTAACAATGCCAAAATAAAATATTGTGGGCATGATTGCCAAAATTTAGCCCAAATTATATGTAAAGAGGACCTGTATTTTAATTATTGGATCAACAATAAAAATAATCTCATCAAGTTAAATAAAAAAGATAAATAGTATCATATGGGCGAAAGCAACCCAATCCAGTCTGTCATTGCTCTCAGCCTGTATTGTTTATATCTTGGGTTGTACTAACACTTTATTAAATAAGGATGCCCCTTCTTTAGCTGTTTATTAAGAGTATTGTTACGGAAATTTCTAAAAAATCAAGATAAGATAACAAAGGAAAAAGAACACAAGAATTTGGTAATCCAGTTCGATCACGATGATTTAAGTTTGGGGGCGCTGCCAAGCCAGGAATTTTACTATAAAATATGTAAACGCATATTAAAATGAGAATACATGGATATTTATAGCCTATGCCTATGATAATGATATCCAAATCATATATCTAAATCTCGGATAATATATCCAAATCATATATAAATCATATCCCTAAATTTTAGGATATAATTAGGCTTCATATCCCAACAATCTCCCACTTGAAGACTGATTTCATCTTCCACTTCAACATTTTACTTCATCGGCAATGACAACGCCAAGCCTCCTTCTTCACTCATGGGAGGCCCATTGAGGTTGAACACAACTTCAATTCATCTAAGGTCACCATCTTAGATTATCTTTCAAAATTACTCATAAATCGGCTCAATACTCCCAATGCACGTGTTTTCCACCTCCTAAAGGTATCAAAAACATCATAATTACACTTAAGGAAATATATTCATACCTTCCTTGTAACGTCGTCAATGACCATGGGGTAGTACTGTGAGCCTCCAAGGGTCGATACAAAAGTTGGTTCTCGCAAGTCCGTATGAACCAACTCTAACTTTTCCTTTTCCAAGTCTCTCCCACCCTTTGAGAAAGCCACCTTTCGTTGCTTCCCAAAGATACAGTCCTCGCATACTTCAATATCGACAGATTTGAGACCTGACAATCTTCCCTTTGACATGAGCTTCCCTATCTCTTTTTCGCTCATGTGTCCGAGACGAAAATGCCATAAATTTGTGTCATTATTTATAGCCACGGAACTGATTCCGTCTTGCATGGTTTTCGTTATGTAGAGAGTTTCATCTCTTCTCTGTTGGACCACCACAATGGATCCTTAGATTACCTTCCACGACTGAGTTTAAAAAAAAACTGTCGAGTAACCTGCCTCATCCAATTGTTCAACGGAAATCAGATTCCGTTTCAGACCCAAAACATGGCTCACGTCATTCAATCTTCACTCTCCACCATTCGGTGTTCTGATTCGAATCATTCCTCTACCTACACTTTTCAATGTCTCATCATCTGCAAGATAGACAATACCAAAAATTACCTGTGGCATAGGATTTCATGATTCTCGAATCTCTGCATGAGTGGAATGACACTCTTGAGACCAAAATCCATGACTCAATTGGACTGCTGACGCTCAGAATCAGCACATCGGATATCTCATCCGCTGTGTTTGCTGAACCCTGATCCTTCTCTAGCGCCCCGCACTCTCGTTTTAAGTGCCCCTTGCAGTTCCAACATACCACCTAACTTGCATCTTCTTTGTCCCTATTCTTCGGCTTCAACTTTGACTTGATCTTCACCCTTTCCTTTTGCCTCAAATCTAAATTCAGTCGAGACATTCTCCCAAATGGTTAGTCGAACCACACTCATCGTCTTCCTGTCGATCTTCTTGTATTCGGCTTCATCCATGTCTTCGGATTTCTCCTTCAATACCGCATCTAGATCTTTACCATTCATGTAATCTTCTATATGCATATTTTAGAAACCGAAGTTCATACCATCGAATACCTTGAAACATGACGATCACCCATCTTGACTCCCACAAACAAACCTAAGGTTCACTTGATATGAGAGCACATCGGATATTCCGCTGCGTTTGCCGAAACCCTTATCCTTCCCTGCCAACCTTGCACTGCCTATCACAAAGGGACTCGCTGTCTGACCTACCAGTTGGGACTGACCCAACACCGCCATGAGACTTTCGACACAAGGCACCTCCGCAGGTCACAAAGGATTCACACAACGATCCAACGTTTGATTCCTCTCAATCCACCCTATCAACGAACTAGGCTCTGATACCACTTGTTACGGAAATTCCCAGAAAATCAAGATAAGATAACAAAGACAAAAGAAGACAAAAATTTGGTAACCCAGTTCGATCACGATAATCTACGTCTGGGGGCGCTGCCAAGCCAGGAATTTTACTATAAAATACGCAGGCACATGTCAAAGTGAGAATACATGGATATTTATAGCCAATGCCTATGATAATAATATCCAAACCATATCTCCAGATCTCGGATATTATTATCCAAATCATATCTAAATTATATCCTACGGAAATTTCCAGGAAATCAAGATTAAATAACAAAGACAAAATAACACAAGAATTTAGTAACCCAGTTTGATCACGATGATCTACGTCTGGGGCTGCTGCCAAGCCAGGAATTTTACTATAAAGTACTCAGGCACATATCAAAGTGAGAATACATGGATATTTATAGTCTATGCCTATGATAATAATATCCAAATCATTATCTAAATCTCGGATAATATATTCAAATCATATCCCTAAATTTTAGGATATAATTAGGCTTAGTATCCCAAGAAGTATGTTTGTTTTGGGGTTTGGAATCTAAATAAAAAAAAAAAAATTGAATTAAAATAATTGTATAATATAATATAAATATGTGTTGTGATATTTAACTGTAAAATTGATTTTTTATATAATATAAAATATAAAAAATATAAATTTGATTTGATATTTTTTTTAAATAGTAAAATATTGGTAAATTTTGCTAAGAGAACACACCCTAAATTAGTGACGGGTTACTTTTATTAAATAGAAAATTGATAATTTAAAATGAAACGGACGAAAATAATAAAAAATTTACTTTGAGTTGGGACTAATGAGTATATTCTTACATATATTGTATTGCTATAATTGAAAAAAAAAAAAAAACTATATTATAATTTATAATAAGATTTAAAAAATAGTTTTAGGTAAGAAAAATAATCATATCATTGGTTTATGTGGTTGTGGTTTCAAATTAATTTGAAATGAAATATAATTTTAATTTTTATTTAAATAATATTTTAATGTGATATTTTATGAAAAAAAATAATATATATTTTTATTATAAACTGTGTGTGAAGTAAATAAAATTAATTTTAATTTAAAATGATAAAGAACAAACACATGTGATCAAATAAAATAAATATAATAATTTAATTTTTAATAATACCAAAAATATTAAATTAATTAGTCAATTAATTATACTCTTCCGTTTCAATACAATAGTTTTGTTTACTATTTTTTTCCGTTCCAAAACAATAGTTTTATTTTTATAAATAATCATATCTACCCTACTTTTTCATTTTTATTACATAATTATTACTATTTTTTACACTAATACACTCGGGCAAAAAAAAATCTTTTATCTATACTTTTTTCAAACTACTAATATAATATCAATATTTCTTAAATTTTATATCCAATCCAATTAAAAATTATAATTTTGGGACGGAGATAGTATAATTTATTGAAATAATTTAGGTAGTATAATCCCATTTTAAAAACAAAGGCACCAATAATATATAATGTGGAAAGTGTTTCAATTAATTAATTAGTTCAATAATGATCACGTCTTATCAACTACAACTTTCTTTATTTTATTATTAATTCATTATATATATTATTAGGTACGCTGCCTAGGTAGCTAAATTAGCGTGTGGCAACTGATAAGTTCCATCTACTAGCATTTGGAATCAACTACGGGGTGTTTCGTGTTGTATTTTAGATATATTATTCATTTCATTTTTTTAAAAAAATTATCAAATTAAATATTTATTTTTTATATTATACTAAAAATTAATTTTATATTAAAAATATCACATGAACATCTATTTATATCACGCGACTATTCAAATTCAAAATTTTTACTATTTAAATTCCAACTCAAAATTCAAACACCCGAACAAATACACCCTACAAAGATTATTTATTAAACCTTATTCAACCCATTACTAGGTCAGTTCTTTTTAATACATATTTATTTATTTAATTATACCTCTCTATTTAACCATTACCGAGTTCTGATTGGATGTGGTAAAAATTGACAGAACATCACAATTTACTATGAATTATACGAAATAAATGAATTTTGATTAAAAAATTTTACTCGATTATATATACAAATTGAATTAGAGTTGAAATTTTCAATCCGAACTCAACAATTCGTTTATAATATATGAATATTAATAATATATTTATTATATATATAAAATAATTTTAATTTGATAATTTTTAAAAAAAATTATTAATTTAAATGGAACATAATCTATATATCTTATTTTAAATAGTTTTTACTAATTTATATAAGAATATAATCATTCTTATAATATATATAAGGCATATATGAAGAAACTCAATAATGGACCATGACCTAATCATTTAATAATTAAGGGCATAATTAATCATTAATAGTCTTAGGTCGTAGGAACGAATTGACACATCGCAGGTCAATCAAATATTTTACCTATTTCGTAATCACAATTTAACATAATACAGGGGAATTGATGTCTGGCTCAATGGGGATGCAGTTATAGCATTTGTGTTTTATCGTTAATTCAATAAAATTAATTCTTATTAAAGTATCAATAAATTGGTTATAGTTATCAACAAGCTCTGACAATCAATTTTTTCTTACAATATAGGTAATTAAAGTACGACCGTAACTATCCTTAATTAAGTAAATAAACCTAGGTGCGCCCATAAGAAATATTGCCTAATCGCATTCTAATCTCGAAAAATCTAATTCAAAACAATTAATGCCTAAGAGGAGCAATTAAATTTGATTGTCTAACCCCGGGAATGAACTATTTATCTGTGTTGTCACCTATTTAAGTGCGAATACAATTACGGATATCCTACCTGAATTGACTTTAGATTATCACACCAATTCAAATATCAGTACCAAAATATTCAATCAACCTAACAATCACAAACGTTATTCTCATTAGACAAATATTGATAATAAAAAGAACTTTTATAAAGAAAATTAAGAATTTCCAAAACAAAACAACCAAAATATTATGACCCCTCAAACCAGAAAAGTATCTGCCCCATAATCAAATAACAAAGAACAAAAGAGAATCGATTTGCTCTTACGTGATCTACGAGTATGTCAGAAGAGTCTTCTGCTCTTGTACGTATCTACTCTGGCCGTCCTCCCATTTCTCAAACGTGTGATCCTCCTTTTTATTTAATTTTTGCCTTAATTATTTTGTAGCTGGACTGGGCCTTTAATTAAATTTTCATGTAAAGAGGACATAGGTAATCATGGCCATGACTAACTAGGTGGTGCAAATCTGAATTTTCTTTACTTTTTTTCTACTGATTACGCCAAATTTGATATTTGTCATGTGCATATAGTAAATAAACAATACATATATAAATTAGGTAGAATCTAATCAAAATCAATCAAATATCGCATATAATATATGCATTTAACGCAACTAATTTCTAACTATCACGAATTACAGAAAAATAATAGTGTGCTTGTACAATGTTATGTTAGCAGACTAATTTCTAAAGAAGAAAAGATGGTGAAATTTCAATAATAAATAATTATATGCGCGCAGTAGAAGGGGAGGGGCTATATTTACATATTTATATTTAAATGGTCTCCGTCTCTCTGTCGTAAATGGACCATGACCTAATCATTTAATACATATTACTTTATTATACAAATCATGTCTAGATAATGATCCATGAAACATAAACTAAAACTGAGTATGAATTTATTCAACCCCACCCCTTGCTTTTAAAAAGAAAAAAGAAAAAAATAATTAAGTTATATATATGGTCCATTCCACTCTCAGTACTATTCGGGTAATTATGCATATCGAATGAACATTATTATGATTCAATATCTTGAAACCTAAGCGCACAGCTATATTTTATTATATATGTATATACTGTGCGTGTGTGTGGAGGCCATCAGGCCATGTATGTAATAATAGTTAAGAGTGGAGGCCACCAGCCCAACTTCGTAGTGGGGCGGCTTAATTTAATCAATTCAATAAGTGCTCAGTGCTACCCCCTTCTCTCTCTCCCCATATAATATATATAGAGAGAGATATGTTTTATTTTTCCGTAAGAATGGTTGAGGTAACATGGAAAGTGAACTTGTGACCACCAAATTTATCTGTCGTATATGGTTCAACTAGTGTGACTTTCGGTACCCAATACCGAATTCTACGTCCTAGAAGAGTTAGTAATTACGTACAGAGGAAAAAAGCAGCGGAGGTTAATTGAAGTGCCTTAATTGACTCTTAGGGGAGAATCTGATCCACTATCAATGCCAAGATTTACTCCAAAACTTGTATATTTGGCAGTATCTTACTTCTTCTCTTCTCTCTCTATGTGTCAGTGTGTGGAGCTAAAATAATTAAGAAATGATAGTGTAGTCTTAATTAGGGGACACATTCAATGCAATGCAAGTAGTGTTAACATGTATATATATATATGTATATATATATATTTTGCAAGTAGCTTTGTGAATTAACATGTTAACATTAACATATATATATATAGAGTCACATACATGATATTGATACCGTACCCTCCCGCAACTTATAATTATCAACTCCGGCTTTTCCATATAGTTGTCTAATTTGCCTTAATTTCACTAGATATGCGTACATTGTTGGGACTCTCGTTTGCGGATATAGAACTAAGGACTTAGTTTTCCTAACCGTTCGAATTTTTATGTGAAACGGTCATTAGCATCCGAAGTGGTATTAAAGCTTAAGTTAGATTAGGTTTCGAGTTCCACCGTCCCCATTTGCAATATTATGTAGAAGTAAAAATAATATTTTTTTTTTAATGCAAAATCAAAATAATAAAATTAAAAAAAAATTAAGTTAAAGAAACAGAGTCAGGATTTATATGCATATTTGTATATAGGTATTGATATAGATATATGAGATGAAAATGATTGCCAGACTTTGAGGAAGCTAGCTAGCCCTCACCAAATACTAAAGACATCATCTGAACCACCACCTACGACCCACCCCATCATGTAAAAGAGTTTTCATCACTACAACATACAGTTTCATTACCAAACACTCACACTCACACCACACTGACTGGCTGACACTGTCGGCATAGAGAGGGGTTGGTCCCTATAATCTACAGTTCTGAATCAAAGCTGACCTTTCTCTGTCACATATATGATATACGATTGATGATCGCTTCATTTGAAAGTGGGATGTTCATACACATAACAAACATCACACATCAATATGGCTTAATTAATTCAAATTTAAACTAACTGGCAGCAGTCTTCAAGGGCCCCATCCCAACAGCTACTACTGCATTAATTTCTTGAGAGAAAATTTCGGATTAATTGATATAATTTGATTTCGATCTAGCTAGCTGCAATTATTTGCTTGATTATTGCCGTCCCAACCCAACCACTTAGCATATTTGTCAAAAGAACAAAACTTTTTCCTCAAGTCCACAAGTTCCTTTTTCAAGAATCTGTGATTGTGCAAGCGAATCCCTTTTCTTTTTAGCAAAGATCATCTCATTGTCCTAGAAATAATTAAATAAATATATTCACTTGACAAGAAAAGCATCCAATCCAAACTAAACCCTACTAATTTATTCTCTTGAGTGTCCCTTGACATTAACTTATATGAATCCCTTTTGGCCCTACACTCCTACTACATCTACACCCTAGTTAGTTTCCAAGGTTATCAGCATATAATATATATATATATATATAGTGTTGATTTGTTTGAAGGTTTGATTTTTATATTTGTGTTTTAAATAATAGAATTTTAAATTAAAATAATTATTTGACATAATATAAATATATAAGTATTAATTTGATATTTTGAATATAAAATTTATTTTAATTTAATATGAAAAAATAAATATTTTAATTTGATATTAGAATAAAAATGGAATATAGTAGAAATCCTCTAAAATATTCGATAAAACACACCAATAAATAATTCGTCCTCTATCTGGCTAGTTAAACATATCATGTTCCTATGATACCCTTATTTGTGGGCATGTTTCGATAATGATTGATACATGCATATATATATATATATATCATTCAAATTAAAAAAAAAAAAAAAAACCCACATACAGAGAGATGTTAAACAAGAACGTACATGAGTGGGTGTGGGTGTTTATTGGCGTGCGTGATGTGTGAATGCACTATGACACATTATATTTGAAAATCGATGGGATACATGCAGTTTTGGTCCTGACTTTCAAAAGGTTCGGGACAAAACAAAAACAACAACTTTTAAGTAAATATAAATAATATTTTTTATTTATAATAAAAAATTAGATAATTAAATAAAATATTTTTTTATTTTTAGATGCAAAACTAGTATTGAAATTTTTTTGTAATTCTATCAATTAGAACCATAACTCTACCCTTACAAAATAATCTTACACCATCAAATTACATTAATTAAAAATAAATTAAATAAATTTTATATATAATAACTATAGATATATAACATTAAAATATTTGATGAATATATTGGACGCCCCTCTCCCCGGGCCAAGGCCGGCTTGGATGCATGTCGAAAGGCAACATTAAGAGGACATGCAAATCAAATAAATAAATAATTAATATAAGTCACCGACTGATAGACAAGACACACACACGAACAATTTTTAAGCCTGGCTTTGCACCGAAAAGAAGGTGCCATTTGACCATTCTCTTCCCATCCCATCCCAGTAGTCCCTTCTCTTTTCTTTGATTTGTTTTCTTATGCAGAAAGATTTTAATTTGTTGATCAAATATATGAAATGTTTAACTTTATTAGCTAGCAAGGGTGGATTGGCTGCTTTTGGTGGTTCACTCTTGGAATGCATTATCTCCTTCTTGTCTTCGTGCTTACACGTAAGCTTCTTCAAACACACAATTCCATTGGCTGTTCACATCTCTGCTGGCCACATAATAATATAAATAATGTGAACTAAACCTGGTCACCCTACCTATTTTAGTGGCCATTACTCCAAATCTCTTTTCCCAACTAATCCCTAATCTTGTTTGAATTTTTGGGCTTAATTTACTCGTACACATTCACCTTTCTCTTGCATTTCCTTTCTTGTCTCCACTAAACGAAAAGATTTTTTTATCTAATTCCCCCACCCACAGACACGCTCCTTTTTAGTCACTTGCTACATACATTACATTACATTACACCACATTCAATCATCATACATTATAGATTCAATTAATTAACTCAATTAACATGAATTAATCATCACTCCATATTGCATATAATTCACCCAATCAATTTTCAAGTCTTCTACCTGGCCTAGCTATATATAGAGATGTCCAAGTCAACATTCATAAATATAGCCGATGTGCAAATCGCATAAATATATACATACACTTTAACGACCGTTTGGTAAACATTGCCAAACAGACAAAGTATATATGAAAAATTAAACCCAAATATCACGTCCTTATTCGAATTAAATAATTATATATGTAAGATCGAGAAACAAGACTTGGTCCAAAAATATCTAAAGACAGAAAATTTTAAAAATTCAGATGAAGTACTACAACCTTCCTACAAACAATATAAGTGTAATTAATTTTGCTAGATCCAACTTTCAATTCAATTCAATTGCCTTAAAAAGTTTTTCCAAGTGTATATTGATGATTGATAATTAATGAGTAGTCAAACGCAGCTAGAGCTAGCTAGCTTGAATGCTTGATCCTAATTTATTAGTATTACTACCTGAGTTTGTTCTGGCATTAGATTAAACTTTTGAAGCAAATACGCATGCATATATACATATGTAGACACCGCATTTTTAGCCATTCACATTTCGTATATTCTGGGACAATATCTAATCATTTTATACTGATCATAAATGTATGTACACGGATCCAAATGCGACTGGAATTAGAATTACAGGACATTGAATATATCTAGAACTCGGAAATCGGTGGATTATAGCAGCAGGAAAAAGGTTTTCAGTGTGGAAAAATAAATAAATAAATAATTATGAAAATGTACAAAGCAAGCTAGCTAGATAGCTAAGCCTAGTTAAGATCCATCCATCCATCGGTCATCTAGTGGGGTTGGGGGACAAATTGAAATTGGCGGCTCACGGCGCGGCTGGAGCCAAGCTAAGGTGCAGATCGAGGCCGAGGCCGATCCCGTCTTGATCATCGGGTCTTGAGAATCTACTAAGAGACGGGGGGGAGGTGGCTGGGCCTGAGCCTGAGCCTGAGCCTGGAGTATCAACAAGTCTTGCAATTGGTGTTCCTCCTCTTCCATTATGGGGCTGGGCCTTGATCGGCGGGTGCGGGTGGGACCCGGGCCCGACACTACTCGTGGTGAGGCTGGAATCACCAACTACGCAGCTCCCGGCCCTCGAGGTCGACGGAAACACGCTCCCATGCGCGCGTGGGACGTAGACCCACGACGGGCCCGGGGAAGGACCGGGAACGACGGCGAGAAGGTGTGCGGGAGGGGCGAAGGCCGATGCCATAGGGTTGCGCATGTAGGAGACGGCGGCGTTGCGGCTGGCCTGCAGCTGAGCCCGCTTGAGCTGCTGCCTCTCCTTCTTGTGGGCGTTTTGGTGGCCGCCGAGGGCCTGTGAGTTGGCAAATTCACGGCAGCAGTACTGGCACTCATACTTCCGCCCGTGCCCGTCGGAGGACGGCGATATCGATCCCGATGGCGATGGCGTCTTGGTGGTGGTGGAGGAGTCAACTACCTCTTCTTGATCTTCGATCACGTCGAAGCCAAAGAGCTTTAAGCGCCCATTATTACTAATTGTGCTGGCCTTGTTTGGGCAGTCCAGTTCCGCCATGCTATACATACATACATATATTTATGAATATATCGATCTGTCTTGTATGTGTGTGTGTGTGTGAGAGAGAGAGAGAAAGAGGGGGGGTTTGGAGGTGAAAGTGAAAGTGAGGCATAAAATTAGAGCAGCAGCTCAGCTAGTTAAGTGATCCAGCTAGGGCATATGATATAAAAGACTGGCTGCATGTGTGGGGTATTTATACAGGTTTATAATAAATAAATATCTAAGAAATTTGATTAATGAATGTGGGCAGATTGTTAGAGAGAGAGAGAGAGAGAGAGAGAGAGAGAGATGGTTGCGGACATCCAAAGAGAGAAGAAAGTTTAGTGTGTAAAATTGGGAACAAAAGACCCAAGAAACACTGGGGACCCAATGGATTGCGCCTGTCTTCTAATCATAGTCAAGATTTATTTTATAAAGTTACTATTCTACCCTTCCTTGTGTTTTATATATATATATGTACAATATTTGTGTTGCAGGAATTGGATGAATCAATATATGTATGTATATATATCCAGAGGAATTTTGATTGGTAATATAAGGCTATAAGCAGGAGGGTGGAAGTGAGGTGAGTGCGTGGGGTTTGAATTTTATATAAACAAGTATTGACGTGATATTTTGAATGTAAATTTGATTTTTAATATAATATAAAAAATAAAAAATAAATATTTAATTTAATATTTTTGAGAAAAAATTGTACGAATAATATAAATTCCAAATCTTTCAAGCAGACACACCCTAGTCTTTTCATTATCATGTATTTTATTTATTTCATTTATAATAAGATCTAGCTAACAATTAATGATATATATATATGTGTGTTAGTCGTGTGTGTGTGTGGATTGGTAGTTGAACTATCAACAAGTTATTTGATTTGTGCGTTGCCCCTGCCTTGAGTTTAATTAATTAATTGCCTTGATCAGAAAGTTAAGCCAGGCCGAGATTTCTTACTACACTAGCATTTATACTAGCTACGTGTGTGTATGTCCAAGATATATATATATATATATATATATATTATATTAGGGTCGCTGGTTAGGCGGCTCGATCGGCTCCTTTTCTTGTTCTCTTCAGATCTAATTAGCAAATTAAAAGCTAAGCAAGTTAAGTTGTTCACTTCACTTGATCAACGTCAACATCAGTATATATATATATATACACACATCATCCTCATCAAACCAATTGACACGGAACGGATGCTACTGTGTTTTATGTATCAGAATGGCATCAAACATATGTCTTTCCCGCTCTTCATCATTCTTACCATTCTTACCAACGCTGCCCCGTGTTGCTCTGACGACGCCGCCTTGATGTTTCATTTCAATTACGGTTTTATTATTCTTTATTTGTTACAATTTATAAATAACAAAATAAATTATACCTTCTTAAAAGAAATATGAGTAGGAATATGAAAAATACAGAAAGAAAAAAAAATTAATTAGCTAATTCAATCCCAAAGTAGAGTAATTAATAAATTTGCTATAAAATTTAATATTATAGATGTCGATCATATCATTTTAAAAATACATTGTATTATATATTTATAGGATCTATATTTGTTTTTGCTCAGGGTTTTAAAATAAAACTATGGCCCTACCTGCAAACCATGCAAGTAAAATAATAAGTTGTTTTGTTCTGAAAGCGATAACGTGGTGGTGTGTAGTGAACTTGTGATCGTAACATCATGAATTCAAACTCCGACGTTTTCAGATTCACGTGTCACATATTAGGTTCGGCCAGAGTTTGACGGCCGCATATTTTCGCGTTATCAATAATAAAAAATAAAATAATAAGTCGTTTTAGTCTGAAATCTGAATGGTAAAGTAAAATGCATGATGATGATGGTGGTGACATGGGCATTCATGTTAGTCTGAGTTCGTATACCTAAGTGTGTAGCCACCTAACAGATGGTTGATAGAACGAATGTATTGTGTGGATATATTATATTATAATATCATATCCACGCTACATATTTCCTTATGGACCTTTTCAATTCTCCTGCAGCATCTGTCCTATGCCACCTCTGATTATTCCTTCTTTCAGACCAAATTAATAATAAAACTTATGATGACGACGAGACGAGAGGGCCAAATTTTGTTGCAAATTAATTATTTATTTAAAATTGCTGAAACCGCTCAATTAAAACCCCTCTCTGTTTTCTACCTAGATTAATTAATTAATTACTACTGGTCAGAAAACTAATTTTGATATACATTACTGACCGGAAGAGGATGCTGTCAGAGGAGATGAACATGTCTCAAAGCCCGTCCCTCGTTGTCCCGCAGAAGTCGTCATAGTTGAATCTCGATTTGGGATTTGAATGACCGAACAGAGAAGAAGACGACCAGGAAGTTATCTCAATTCAATTAGGCTTGATCCTCTTTGTTTTTTTATACGTGTGAACCCGCCGCGGCAGCCGAAAGTGCACACTAGCTAAACCCCCGGTCGAATCTAATATTATATAAATTAGATCCGATAAGATAAATCACACTCGGCGAACCTAATATTGTACAAGTGGACCTGGAGATATTTGGTTTGATCCCGTTTGTTTTGGCTTTCTTATTTCCAATTGTATAATATTGTTTTTAGCATTATTTTAGTATTCAATTTCTTTTAGTTACAATCCGGTACTACTGTTTTGTATATTATATACAAAATTTTATTCAATAAATTCAATGAGTCGGGATATGCAAATTCACAGTGTACTCTTCTGTCTCCTACTAGGTGATATCCCTCTCATAAAATGACTCAATGAATGAATGAATAAGGTATATGATTTTGTTTACACAAATCAAAAAAATTTATTTTTGATATGATCATATACTCCCTCCGACCCGATCCAAATGGGTTCTTTGAAATTTTGTAATAGATTATGAAATAATAGTATTTTATTAGTTAGTGGAAGTGTGTAAGAGGTTTTTGATATTTTTGTCGTATGTTTGTAATTTATATAAAATTTAAGGGTATTTTTGTATTGGTATATAATTATTTTTATTAAAATAGAAAAGAAATACTCTAAAGTGAAACGGACGAAAATAGTAAAAATTGTACTTTGAGTTTGAGTTTGGACGGAGGAATTACAATAATATATTTAGAAAACAGTACATGGAGTATATATTCTTTTATAAAATACCAAATGAAATATTTAATTTTTTGTATTAATTTTAAAACTCCAATGCTTCTAAAAACAAATATTGTCCCAAATGAAAAAGATCTTTTGGAGTTTTGTAATAGATTAAAAAATAATATTTCCTCCGTTCGCCTAAGCGTTACATTTATCTTTTTGCGTCGTTATATTTAATATTCAAAATATATTTATATTTGTAAAATAATTTGTACCAATATCATCGTATTAGTATTATAAAACACTAATAGAAATATCAATATTCATACTTGTGATATAAATTGTGTAGACGGCTGAAACATAGTACTCTCAAAGGAAAACGACTAAATTTGATACGATACATTCAAGACATAACAATTTAACTTAATTAATAAAATTAAATTTAAAATAATTAAATCTAAGTTAAACTTAAATAACTAATTAAATATTTCAACATCATTTCAAGGTCAAATGGTATTAAAAAAAATAACATGAATTAATCTAATCTAACTTAAATAACTAATTAAATATTTCTAACATTCTTTTAAAGTTAAATTGTATAGGAAAAATAACTTGAATTTGCAAAGAGATATTGAAGATGGCGCAATCACAATTGTCTATTGTAGCAGAATCAAAAGAAGAAGTACCTTCAATTAAATTAGGGTCAGAAACAAAGTTAGAAATGACCGGATTCTCACTAGAGTCGAAAAATATTAGAACTCTCAACGGAGTCGAAAATGATAGGACACTCAACGAAGTCGGAAAGAACGAGACTCTCACTAGAGTCGAAAACAACGGGATTCTCACTGGATTCGAAAAATGACAAAACTCTCAATAGAGTCGAAAACAAAATACTCTCAACCCAATCGGGAGCAGCAATTTGTACGTAACTATGACAAGTCCGACCAATTGCTGACGGATTTCAAAATTGAAAGACTTTCGATTATGCAAGAATTCAAAACAAAAATCTAAAAATTAGGAGACCTTTGTTGACGTTCTTAAAAAAAAATAATAATAAATAAATAAAAATTTTAAATTTAGAAAACCTCTGAGTTATTGAATGTACTTAAAAAAAAATATGAGTTAGTAAACTATATTATTCAAGTAATCTCTGATATTTTATAAAAAGAAATTTGATTGAGAACTAGAAAATAAAAATATAATAATAATGGAAATAGAAATTTATAAATAGACATAACATTTGATTATATATACTCAAATCATAAAACAATTAAATTCAATCCAAAACTAAACAACTCAAATCATAAAACAATTAAATTCAATCCAAAACTAAACAACTAATTAAATATCTCAATAATACTAATATTAATAGTAATACTAGTCACTTAATGAAAATGCTGTAGGAGTAGTCGCTGTTGATTGTATATTGTATATTGCACAGAAACTGAACAGAACAGTAGCTCTGTATAATGCTTTTAAGGTGATCGCAGAGCAGTGGTTGCCCAATTGTAGGTTGACACCAAACCTCCTTAAAAACCACCTAAATAAGATTAATATATAGGGCATGTTTACTATAGACGATAAGATAGGATTATAAAATATTTTTCTGTGTTATCTACCACACGATCAGTATATGATCGCATCCTATCAAGTATAGTATACACACTGGTATTGTATGGCTATGTAGAATGTAATATATTTTTTACATGTGGATATATACTATTACACTGAGAGCCGATTATTTATAGGCTAATAGAATATTGTATGTATGATTAATTTGATCAATCATAATAAATTATATATGTATATACATATATCATTATCACGTACATTTATTGCCTCTTGGCGCGCTAAGCTGGTGGATCAAGAATCCAAAGTACATTAGTCTCGTAAGAGAGGGTCTGGTGGTGTAGGGATTGAACTTGTGATCGTGAGGTCATGGGTTCAAATCCCCGATATCTCAGGTCACCTGCCACACATGATTCTCCTAGCGTGATTTTCCCGTCGGTTATTTAAATTTAAATAGAAAAATTCGAAGTAGAATACAAGGCAGGGCCTGGTGAGAGGTAGGAGCAACTAATTCATTTCAGAGCAGTAGGTTTGACTGAAGGTTTACTCAGTGGACACTTTTGGTATAAAAAAAAAAAAAAAATGCACGAGAGATAACTAACCAATAAAGCCCGTGACATGCATTTGATAATCACATAATAATAGCATCATTAATTATCGAAGAGTTAGGATGCATGTGAAAGAAGCTATCTCATCTAGCAACATTATTACTAAAATACTGTATAGCCCACCTGTGGTAGTACAATGTGAAAAAGACATATACAAGGCTCGAAGAGCCTCAAATTTTGATTATTTATTTATAGTATTGGGCAGAGGGCAGAGGAAAGAAAGGGGATGCTCTATACATGCATTAGAAAAACTTAGTCTGTTAGATCATGTAAATTTAAATTAAATTTAAATTAAATTTGTCCGTGAATGACGACAAACGGAGAAAATGTGGAACTCAGGGTCTGATTTCATATTAGATGACGGTAATTTATATTATCTAACAAAGTCAAATTGCTAATAATTTATTTATGATCTGAAATTTTTTTAAAACAAAAATTATATCAAAATACTCTTTCTTCCTCCATCCTGAATAGATGATTCTTTTATTTCGGATACAAATTATTAAAGTAATATAAATTAATAATTTATGATATTATTTTATTATTTTTATAAGAATAGTATTATTGATTTTTAAACAATATGAATAAAAATATATATGATTAAATGAAATTTAAAATATTTATTTAAATATTTTTAATTTTATATCTCAATAAAAATATATATAGATACAATTTTGTTTATAATAAAATTTTATAGAATCTAAAACAAATTAAAAAAAAAAAAAAAAAGTTATCTATTCTAGACGGATGTAATAATAATTATTTTATCCCACATAATTTGGTCACTCTTTCAGTCACTTTCAAATCATTTGTCCACTCTTTCTTGGTTGGTCTCATATATATTTTTTTGAAATATAATTATACATTTTAAAATTTATAATTTATAATTTTTTATTTTGATTCAACTATTTAGTGATTTTAATTTTAATCTATAATTATTTTACTATATCATAATTATTTTAATACCGTTGTTAATTACTTACTAAGTACATAATATCTAAAATTTTGTGTATAAATTATTATTATCAAATACGTGTGTTCATTTGTGGGTTTTAATTTTTTTATTTGGATTTGGATTTTTTTAATAATAAAAAATTAGAATTTGAATAATTGTTTGATGTAATATAAATAGAAATGATGTGATTATTGAATGTAAATAAATTTATACTATTATTAAAAAGAATAATTATTTAATTATACAACCTTATAAAATATTATTATTATTATTATTATGGGTATTGCTTAGGATGTTTGCGTGATTGACGTGACGTTGAGATTTGTATGGTATTGTTTTGGAGTTCGGTTTCAACGGGAAAGATCTCTCCGAATCTTACTAACTTCATCTCGACAGCCACAGGGAAAGCATGCATACATATATATATATATATATATATATATATATGCTGCCTTGCAATTGCAATTATTATAGTATTTAAATAAATCTAAATTAAATTGTTGTACTAAATACACCTTTCTCTCTCTTCGAATATTTCTTATTATAATAGAGTACTCCTATAATGAGGCTTCCAAAGTCTTCATTGTAAGTCCGACCATGTCCCACCATGTCTCCACTATATATACACACACTTTCAGTTTCATGTGCATTTTCCCCTCCCTAACCGGTGGCCAGGTCAACATTCTATTCTTAAATTGATTAACAAAACTTAAACACTCATTCACCTGTTCCATTATTAATAATATTATTATTGAGATATTTTAGTAATTTACTTTATAACTTATATTAAATGTTTACTATCTAGATTGTGTCATTATTGTTTAGTTATATTTATTACATTAAAATTATAATTTGTTCACTTTAGTTATGTCACAAAGTTTTAGGTATTATGTACTTATGAAATAATTAAAAAATTATTAGTAGAAATAATTATTATATGGTAAAAATAATTAAATATTAAGATTAAAATGATTAAATAGTTTAACTAAAATAAAAATATATATTATAAATTTTAAAATATAATTAAAATGTATAATTATATTTAAAAAAAAATAACAGGATAGACAAAAATAAAAAGAATAAAGTGGACAGATATAGTAATTGATTATAAGCATCCACACTCTCAAGTCTCAGTTGAACCTTTTATTTGTACCATTAACATTGATGACGCCAACTTATGTTATTTTCTAATGTTATGATGATATCAAGGAGAGTGAAGAGAAAAATAGTGGTTTGTTCATATTGAGTTTTTTTTAGTAGAATAAATTTTCATAAATGTTATTTTTTAAAAAATATACAATATATATACATATGTTATTCATTCTAAAAAAATCAACAATTTAATACAAAATATTAATTTTATATTATCAATACAATTTTCTATAACTAATATAAGTGTGTTTTTTTTTCACCAAATCTCCGGTTTCATATTATTTGGATTTTAAGTTTCACAAAAAATTAAAAGGAAAAAAAAAATTCTCACAAACAATCTCATCAAATATTATTTTAATATCAAACTCAAACCGATTTTTTCCCATACCAATCAAAAGAAACAAATCTTAAAAACGCATTCATTAAAAAATAAAAAGTAAACAAACTCAGTATGTAATTCAAAAAAGAAAATATATATATATATATGATTATCCCTCTATCTATAGGTCTTAAATTTCTTGTTAATTTTATAACCCAATAATTTTCAACATGAAGAATTGTTGTATTTTTATTTTCACCTTTTAATGACAATGGCTACAACAATACAATTTTATTTTATTTTTAATCGTTATTATCCATGAGTTAAAAATTATGCACAATTTCAGTTTCTTTAAATTTATAATCTTAGTCAACATTAAAAAAAAAATATCAATTTTGTAACAAAATTTTTTCGTTGTTGAATCCATTTTTTTCCGTTACTAATGATATTAGAGACGGAATTTAAGATGGAATTACGTTAACTACGTGAACTTTAGTAACGGAATTCCGTTACAGATATACTATTTTTTTTTATAGTGCAATATATTTACCATCAGTGTAGTGTAGGACACAATCTTTATTGTCTTTAGTCAACATATTGCTCTTTTGAAAATCTTACATATAATGGTTATGATATAAGCTTAGTCATCTAATTATCCTAAATCAATTAAATTTCTATTCAAATCTGTAAGCATGTGGCATTACAAAATTTTAATTTTAAATTTCTATTCAAATCATATATATATATTTTGTTATTTAATCTATTCAAATACAAGATCTAATTTTGTTAGTAAGTATAGTGTCACAGGTTAACTTCCTTCACTCGAAGTAACCGTGCACCCTTAGCAACTCACTCCCATCGGCTACTAAGGCAGGCTTCCCCAACTCGGCCAAGCACCACAAAAGCCAAAGGCTTTTTAGAAAGAGAAAGTGTGGAGAGAAATGCTTTTGATTGCTAATACTTGGATGATTTACAAGTAAGGTGCAAACACCTATTTATACAAGCCAAATGAGTAAATGTTATCTCCCCAACTACCGAATTAAATGCAATCTACCAACAATCAACCATCAACTCCCAACTACCTCATTAATGCCAAGTTCTACCCCCTTCTGGAACCTTCTAGAAGATGATAGTAAGTTTGAGTGAAGTCTTTGGCATAATGAAAAAGTGCTAAGTATAGAAAAACCACCGCCACGTGACCACTCGAAAGTCCGACCGTGACAACTCTCCCCCACCTAAACCTTGACGTCCTCGTCAAGTGCTCGCTCGATACGCCTCGATGTGGTTCTTGAATTGCCATAGGTCTTGTTCTTTCTCCTATGACGCTTCGCTATCCGGCTCGCCTTTCCATCGGACTAAGTAATCGGTCCAACGGGGTGTCCCCCGTTTGCCCATCACACGATCCCCCATAATCTCCACAATGTCTTTCTCGTAGGACACCGTCGTTGTCGGTGGAGCACGGTGTGACTCGTTCCGAGACGGGTCCACCTCATCCTTGTGATACGGCTTCAATAAGCTCACGTGAAAGACCGGGTGGATCTTAAAGTTGTCGGGTAGGTTGAGTAGGTACGATCGTGTGTCGACCTTTTTCACCACCTCGAACGGTCCTTCGTACTTCCGTGTCAAGCCTTTGTGCACTTGACGATCGCCTTTATATTTCTCCCCAATATTCGGACCAACACTTGGTCAGTGGACGTCGCTTGTCGTCCGCCCACTTCTTAATCCGTTTTGCGGCCTTTGCCAAGTACGCCCTTGCTATGTCGTGCTCCTCGTTCCATCCTTTAGCAAGTTTGTACGCCGCCGGACTCGCTCCTTCGTATCCCCATGCCAACTCGTGGGGCGTCGTAGGTTGTTGCCCCGTCACCAACTCGAAAGGACTCCGATTGGTAGACTCGCTACGCTGCAAGTTATACGAGAATTGTGCAACATCAAGTAAACGAGCCCAATCGGTTTGGTTGGCACTTAAAAAGTGTCGGAAGTATATCTCCAACAAGTGATTCGCCCGCTCGGTTTGGCCGTCGGTTTGTGAGTGAAAGCTCGTCGAGAAGTGGAGACTCGACCCCAAGAGCATGAAAATCTCCCTCCAAAACTTCCCGGTGAAGCGCGGGTCACGGTCGCTAATGATATATCTCGGCACTCCCCAATACTTGACCACGTGCTTCAAGAATAGTCGGGCGGCTTCCTCGGCTTTGCAATCTTTTGTCGCCAGTATGAATGTCCCATACTTGGAAAACCTATCGATCACCACCATGATCGATCCGCATCCGTCCGCCTTTGGTAACGCCGAGATGAAATCCATCGTCACACTATTCCACGGCCACTCGGAAATCGGCAATGGTTCCAAAAGTCCCGCCGGTTTGGCTTGCTCAACCTTGTCTTGTTGGCAAACCAAGCACGTCCGCATGTAGGCATTGATATCATCCCGCATGTTAGGCCAATAAAACAATTGTTCGACCAAAGCCTTAGTACGATGAATATCTGGGTGTCCCGCCCATTTGGAGTCGTGGCACTCCTTAAGGATATCCCGCCGAAGGTTATCCCACCGTGGCACAGATAGTCGATCCCCGACCGTGAAGAGTAGGCCATTCTCTTCCCAAAACTTCCTCGTTGTGCCCTTCTTAGTCATTTCTATCAAGTTCGTGGCTATGGAATCCTCGGCTAATCCCTCATTGATCCGGTCAGCAAGGTTTCCTTGCACTTGAGTTATCGCCGCAAAGGAGGCCTTCCGACTAAGTGCATCCGCCACGACATTGGCTTTGCCCGGTTTGTACACCAACATGTAGTCGAACTCTGCCAAAAAGTCTTGCCACCATGCTTGCTTCGGGGTGATCTTCTTTTGGTTTTGAAAGTAACTCGTCGCCACATTATCCGTCTTGATCACAAAGTGACTCCCGAGCAAATAATGCCTCCACGTCCAAAGGCAATGGATGATCGCTAACATTTCCTTGTCATGGACTGGGTACCTTCTCTCCGTGTCGTTGAGTTTCCGAGACTCGTATGCCACGGGATGCCCCTCTTGCATCACTACTCCTCCAATGGCATAGTCTGAGGCATCCGTGTGAAGCTCGAACGGCTTCGAGTAATCCGAGAGGCTAAGTACTGGGTCCTCCACGACCGCCGTCTTCAAGTTCTCGAAAGATGCTTGGCACTCGTCACCCCACTCCTAAGCAACTTTCTTCTTCAACAAATTTGCCAATGGCGTCGCCCTCGCCGAGTACCCCGCAATGAATCTCCGGTAGTAGTTCACCAACCCAAGGAACGACCAAAGTTCGGAAATGTTCTTGGGCGGTTCCCACTCGAAAATTGCCCGTACTTTCTTCGTGTCCATCAAAATCTCGCCTTCCTTCACTTTGTGTCCGAGGAACATCACCTCCGATTGGGCGAACGAGCACTTCTCCAATTTCACGTACAACTCGTTCTCTCGCAAGACCCGGAACACCAATCGCAAGTACTCTGCATGCTCATCTAGAGACTCGCTATAAATGACTATGTCATCCAAGTACACCACAACAAACTTGTCTAAAAATGGGTGAAATATCTTATTCATCAAAGTGCAAAATGTAGTTGGTGCATTGGTTAAGCCAAAGGGCATAACCAAGAACTCGTAGGAGCCGTACCTCGTTACGAAAGTGATCTTTGGCTCGTCGCCTTCCGCAATCCGGACTTGCCAATACCCCAATCGCAAGTCCAACTTCGAAAACCACTTGGCTTTCCCCAAGCGGTGGAACAAGTCCGCCACCAATGGTATCGGGTACTTATTCTTGATTGTCACCTTGTTGAGCGTCCGGTAGTCAATGCACATTCGAAGGCTTCCGTCTTGCTTCTTTTGGAATAGCACCGGTGCGCCATAAGGAGCTTTTGACGGTCGGATGTAGCCGGCATCCAACAACTCTTTTAGTTGTCTTCGAAGTTCCTCCAATTCGGGCGGGGCCATCAGGTATGGACCCATTGCCGGAGGTCTCGCCCCTTTCTCCAATTCAATTTTGTGATCGACTTCTCGTATCGGGGGCAACTTCTTTGGTAATTCAGGGGGCATCACATCCTCGAACCCGTCTAGTACGCCTTTGATCTCCGTTGGGACATCTTGGCCTTTTGATGGGTCATCCTCCTTGAGAGCCACGAAGTACGTCTCGTGCCCTCGCTTGAATCCCTTCAAAACTTGCATAGCCGACAAAACATGTGATTTAACCTTTTCAACATGTAAAGGAACATGAACGTTTACGTCACCTTCCGTGAAGCTCATTGACTTGGTTTTGTGGAAGATCACCGTCATTTCTCTCATGAACTTCACACCAAATATGACTTTGTAATCGCTCATCGGTAGCACCATGAAGTCCAATTTGCCGTGCCATCCACTAATTTGAACTGGGACTTGTTTGGCCATGCCGGTGATTGGTTTTGACGCCGAATCCGCCGGTTTCATCCACCCGATTTCCTTTGTCACCTTTACACCCATTTCCACCGCCTTGTCTTTGGACAAGAAGTTTCGAGATGCTCCTGAATCCATCAAGACCTTCGTAGATACCCCGTTCACCTTGGCCTCGCAATATATGAGTTGATCCTCGGGTCCCTCCTCCGTAGGCACTGTGAACATTTCCTCGTTTGCCTTTACGGCATTGAGGACTCTCATTGCTCCCAATCTCGCCTCTTCGGGCTTCTCCCGCTCCTCTTGGACTACGGTGGTAGCATTGAGAGCTTTCCTCTTCGGACAATCCCTAACAAAGTGTGGTCCTCCACACGTGAAACAACTCCGGTCCTTTGCATCGGTCTCGGGTGCTCTCTCCTGAACCCTTAAAAAATGGTTTGTTCATCGGCTTGTAGGGCTTCACTCCCCCACCTTTGTCCTTGATCACTTTCTTGGGCACAAAGTCCCGTCGGATCTCCAAAAGATCCTCGGCCGCTGATATGGCTTCTTGTAATGTTTGGACCTTTTGGCGCCTCAACTCGATCGCCGCCCATGTTTGTAACCCCTCCATGAAGTTGAACAAATGATCCTTCTCGACCATCTTGGGGAGTTCGAGCATCAACTATGTGTATTCATTGATGTACTCCCTAACGCTACTCGTATGTTTGAGGTCGCGCAACTTCTTCTTGGCCATCTCCTCGGCATTCTTCGGGTAGAATTGATCCTTCAAGTCGGACTTGAATTCTTCCCACGTATCGATTCGGGCTACCCCTCGGGCTGTATCATTGTGGCGCCTCATCTACCACAAACCCGCATTATCCGACAAGTACAAGACCACCGTCTTGATTTTGTCCTCCTCATCGCGTATTCTTTCTGCACCTTGGTGCCACCTCCCTCCAAAAGAAATTATCAATTTCCTTAGGAATACGCTTACCCCAATACTTCGGAGGTTCCGGAGCTCTAACCCGCGAACCTTCCCGCACCTTGGTGCCGCCTCCCTCCAATGCTGCCTTGAACAAGACTCGATCCTCCTCAAGGCGCTCCAACCTCAAAGTCGTATGTTCCCGCAATTCGCATAACTCCACCGCGGTCATGGCTTTGAATTCCACCCTCAATTTGTTAAGGGACGTCATCATGGTACCCTTCAACGCATTGATAGATTCCAACACGAAACTCCTCAACTCGTGGAGTCCCGCCAAGGCGTTGTTCTCGACTTCGCCCATGTTCATCTCTAAGGTGTTCAACCGCTCTATGGACTCCCCCACGGCAAGCTCCAGCTTGACCGCCCGTGTTTCCAACTCCGCAATGAATTTCCGAGACCTACTTCGTCTCTCCTTGCGTCCATCCAAGCCCGCAGCATTCCGTCCGACACGTTCCCGTCGTTTTCTCCCGACATTCCCACCGCTTGCCAAGATCGTTGGTCTGATACCACGTGTCACTGGTTAACTTCCTTCACTCGAAGTAACCGTGCGCCTCTTAGCAACTCGCTCACGTCGGCTATTAAGGTATGCTTCCCCAACTCGGCCAAGCACCACAAAAGCCAAAGGCTTTTTAGAGGGAGAAACTAAAGAGAAAAAGTGTGGAGAAAAATATTTTTAATTGCTAAGACTTGGATGATTTACAAGTGAGGTGCAAGCACCTATTTATACAAGCCAAATGAGTAAATGCTATCTCCCCAACTACCGAATTAAATGCAATCTACCAACAATCAACCATCAACTCTCATCTACCTTATTAATGTCAAGTTCTACCACCTTCTAAAACCTTCTAGAAGATACTAGTGAGTTTGAGTGAAGTCTTTGGCATAATGAAAAAGTGTTAAGTATAGAAAAACCACCGCGACCGCTCAAAAATCCGACCGTGACAATAGGCCTCTCATTACATATTATAAATATTTTTAATTGATATTTATTTACGTCGATATTATACATCTGTTGAAATATCATTTTTTATTGTTGGGGAAAATGTGATATATATTTGTAAGATAGTGAAGAGAATAGTTGAATAGTTCGTCAAATCACGTTGAATGTGCTTTTTAAATAAAATAATTTTACCTCATGCTTTGTCACGAGTATAAGGAATTTCTAATAAAAGAATAACTTGATTTTTGTCCAAAAAAAAACGAATGAAATTGAAGTCAAAGATATCAAAGTGAGTAAGGTTGTAAATTCATGTAGGAATTATATATTTTTTTTCAATTCATTTTTCTTCTAAATGAAGCCAAAACACCATACATTTAGCAGAGTTATAAAACAAACGAAAAGTTCGCGAGTTCGGCTCGGTTCGGTTCGGTTCGTTTGAGCTCGCTAAGAGCTCGTTCGTTAAGCTAAACGAGCCGAATACGAACATAAATTTTGGCTCGTTATGTTCACGAACGAACTCGAGCTTATTCGCGAACGTTCGATAGTATTTATTAGAAAAATTAAATTAATAATTTTATATTTAATAAGTATATATATTTATAATATTATATTGCAGTCTATTTTTATTTACATTTATTAATAAAAATTATAATTATTATTAACTAAATTTAAATTTTTTAAAAATTAAATATATAAAATAAAATTTCTCTTAACGAGTCAAGTCGAGCCGAACACGAACAAAAAAATTGCTAAACAAGCCGAGCTCAAACAAAAATTTCAGCTCGTATCTCTTAACGAACAAACACGAACCGAGCTCGAGTCTTTAACGAACTGAACTCAAACATGACAAGTTCGAATCTGTTGACTCGTTTACAGCTCTAACATTTAGAGGCATAGGAGGTGAACAAAATATCATGCATTTTCAGTTTAAAATCATGATTTATTTTCAAAAATTTTAAACACTATTTTGAAGAAGATATCTTGTCACTTTTGAACTCAATTTTAAAGTTTAAAATTTAAGAGACACAATTATTTGACAAATGATACAATTTTTTTATTCTAAATTTTCAGGAAATGTACTTTTACTTAGACGTGGGCATGCATAATTTTCAAAACATGAACTCTACCTTAAGTGTGACACACTACAAAATTTATTCATTCTTTTATATAAAATTTAACTTCACAAACTGTGTTCTTCACGCATCCTCATTCTAGTTTTTATTTAGTCTCAAAGTTCTTTGATTTCAAAGATACTTAATTACACTAATATGATCAACAACATCAAATTAAAATATAAGCATAAAAAATACATGCAAAAATACTTACAAACTATATTTATATGCTCTCATCTCATTCAAATTTATGCTAATTTTTCATTTTTTGGTTATCATAAATAAAATACTTTTATTCTTTCTTTTAAAGTAAAAATACCATTTTTTTTACTATAAATTTTTTTTTAATCCATTTGTTTTAAACATTTGTGCCTAATCAAATCAGCATAAGTTTTAATAACCGAAGTAATATAAAATGATTATTTTCTAAAAATTTCATATTAAAAGTAAATATATTTGTGTCCCTTATACTGTAGAGATGGGTTTTTAAGAATAACCATAATTAATAAATATATTACTAGAAATGATTATAGTACAATACAAAAGACAAATTATAGATAATTAAATTAATTAATTGATTGTGTTGTAGGGAGCGAGGCAGCTGCACGGGTCTTGCTTATTAAATACCATGCTCATTAATCTGCCCTTGCTTTCTTAATACACCACACTTAATTAATACATACAAAACTAATCTACAGTGATATATCAAGTTCCTCCCCTAACATAAAATTAATTAATCACTTATGTTTTTTCTAGGAAAAAAAAATATATATACATGATGTAGAGTGTTTACCTATATAGCTACCAAGTCTAATCAAACCTTTTCCTTTTTCGGTTTGGTTTGTTTTGCTCTAAAGTTTGTTGATTGATTAGCAGCATCATCATGTACTTAATGCATAATTAAAATTGATTTATATATTCAATTAAAGAGGCGGGGTGGGTGGGGAGTAGGCTTTTCCTCGGCTTAACTTGTTATTCGTTAATGGTTTCCACCACACCTAATAATATAAAAATAGTCTTAAGGACATTAATCATGGTTGATTGAAGTCATAATTATCCTTTAAGATTGCCCAAATCCCAAACATGGCCCACCCACCCTATATTATAATTATTATTATTATATCCCTCTCAATCAATCACGTTCAACGCAAAGTTAATTAATCAAACACCCCCCAAATCAAATCCAATTAATAATCGAATCTCACCAAAATTGAAGGTATAATTAATTGAGTTAGAACATTGGAAAATACATCAATTGTGATAGTAACACAAACAAATAAGCTCCTCTATTATTATTATTACTATTTATTGTTTGTAATGATAGATGTCTCCTTTTTACAGCCTCAGAAGATCTGGCATAATCCCCTTTTTACAAAAGCATAATCATTAAATAATCCAAGGGGGGGAGGGGGGGGGGGGGGATGTTTGATTAACAGGTAGTAATAATAATAATAATAGTAGTAGTAATATGTAGTAAATTAACATGTAGAGTAGCAACTTGAATTTGTCTTAGGGAGTTAGTGGGTAGAAAAGACAGAATCAACCCCGCCCCCGTCACTACTCACTCACTGCAGTGCCTTACTAATTATAAATTACTTAGTGAGAATGCATATATAATATATATCGAAATGCAAATGGCAGGCGTCCCTTTCCTTCTCTTTATTATGTTGTTGATAATAGACATATAATATAGTGGTGAGGTGAGGTGAGGTGAGGTTGCTATCCGTTACAATTTTCAAATTTAATTTGGAGAGCTATAAACATATATAATATAAATAATTTTGATTAACAGAAAGTCCGGTGACTGGGAGGGGACTTAATTTAAAGAATAGTAGTAAGTTAACTAAGATCAATAAGAGAAACTAAACTAAACAAGTAAATGTGGAGGATGCTCTGCATGCATATATGGTGTGTAGGGTTGGTGACTGGGGTTCGCTGGTTGCCTCGCCGCAAGTCTATCTATCATCACACTAGTCGGTAGTCAGTCAGTCATCTCGGTGTAGATGTATTCTTTCTCTGTTCAAATGACAGACACTGCATAGCTTCTTTTAGCTACAACAGAATCACAAGAATTTGTGTTGTGATTGCTTCTTGTTCTACATAATAACCCAAGCTGAACGGACTTCGGGTATTAAACAGCCCTAACCAATAGAGAGTCACAAAATGACTGCACACTACTATTCAACTTCGAGCCATGGGAAGCAAGGATAGTTAGTTTTTAAGGTTATTCATTTTTTATCAGTAGATCCTTTAAGATTAATACCAAACCATTTCTTTTTTGAAGACTTATCTTTTGACTCTGAACTACCCTCTTCCCCTGCACTTTCGGATCTAAAATCTTCTCCAGTAAATTTGCTGCTGTTGCTTCCATTGCTGAAATGTCCGCTCCCACTTGAAATAGCAACGGATCTTGCAACAGTAAAGGAAGATTGGATGCTGTTGCGTTTTTTTAGCAGTTCATCAACCTGTTCAGTCATTATGAAAATCAGAATTTACACGAGGTTGCATACACTGCCAAACAAGCCATTACAGATGAATAAGTCAATGCTTGTTGGAAACAAACAACTTCTACCACAAATTGGTTTGCAAATAATTCCTCAGTACAGGCTTACTCCTAGCAGAGGGTTCAAGATAAGACAAAGACGTCAATGGGAATTTCAGTCTTCATTCAAACTAAGTTGAGAGATTTTAATCTTAGCCATGAAATTCTGATCAACTAAGGAAAGACCTTAAATCTAGGTAACACTAGTAAGAAGCTACAGCCAGCCGGAGTGGCCAGATCATTGTTCATGAGGAAACAAAGCAGATTAATCATAGTAAGTTCAGCATCAATAATGCTGGTTATGCCAAGCCTATGTTGATAATGATGATATACATAGAGTAGTCATGTGAGGAAAATTCAAGTTCCATTCTCAAGATACACATACATAAAAGATAATGGTCTTCTCTATTTCGGGACACACATATCAAAAGAGTAGGCCTGGATTAAAACAAAGATGCACTTCTGAATGAAAGCTTTGCAACAACAGAAGGTTACTCCAACAAGAAAACAACATTGAGGATTCTTGCTTGCAAACTTACAGACTGTTTTTCTTCACTGTATCTATTGGTAACTTCTTGGAATCGTGCCAATGCCTGAACATAGAGAAAATGGACTTTCATATTAGGATTATACCAAATATCTGCACTTCTTACCACAGAACACACCATAGCACAGTTCAGTGGGGGAGAATACTGAAGACCTTCCTATATTCTGTCTCAAACTGGCGTAGTTCATTTCTCTTCCTTAAAATCTGAGTTTCAATATCTCTGAGTTTTTGGGTTGTATCTCCATATGTCTTCACACAAAGTGCCTCAATTGTATAGATAGCAGGCTTAAAGAAATTGTCTCCTGAAGAAATCACGCCGTAAGGGGTTCAAGTTGCTTCTCACAATCATTGATTACTATTATAGAATTATAGGACAAAACACAATATTAATTAACAGTAAAATATCAAGTGTGGAAAGCAGTTCAAACCATAAACAGCAAATATGTGAGTGCCAGCCTTTAGCTCCGAAACCTCACAAGGTTGAAGGCCTTCCAGTCTTTTGAAGAAAGCAGCTTCAGGATCCTTAGCCATGGCCAGCTACACCATCAATGTGCATTTAGTAAGGAATATAATCATTCTAGCATCAAGCTTGCTCAGTAAAATTAGAGAATATATATATGTATATATAAATTGCGCACCGCATTTACAGTTGAATCCATTCTGTACACTTGAAAATGCAAGAAGTACATTCCAGCAGATGTAACCTTCCCTGTTTTCTCACTTTCTTCCTGCATATATTTGACACTATTCAGTTGACAAAATGACAAATGTGTTCCCAACATTGAAATTAAAAATATTCGACTATTTTCAGAGAACAGGAGAACAACATAATTTAAACATCTTTGGATGAAGAAGTGATTGGAAGTGACATTATGTACTGCAGATAAAAATCTTAAATAAGTTATGTGTAGACTTAGAATATAATCCAAAACACCGCAAAGCACTCGGTCTTCTCTGAAAAATAAAGTTTATAGTAATGGTGTAAAATAAGTTCAAAGTTCATATCAATATATAATATCAGTATATACATTGTGCATCAGTTGCGAACAGCATTGTCAAGGTCTAATAATTAAAATATGCATAGCAAGCAAACTGCACCATGTCAGTAGGATGGATAATTATGGAAAACGTCTTACAAGAATCAGACAGGATTTCGAGAGTACATAATGACTTAGACCATCCACAACACAGAAATCCACTTTTGGGAGTACATAATTAAATTATTTTGTTAATATTGATTTGTTTAATAAAATTAAATAATATTTGTATTTATATATTTTGAAATTTAAATTAATAAAATATATTCAATATTGATATTATTTTATAAAAATACTACAAAATTTTATAAATTATAAAAATATTATAAATTTAAAATATAATAATATATTTAATGTAAATCAATAAAATAATTTATATACATATCTAATATATATCGTATACATGTTATATGTCCCAATTAAAATGGGATACATGGCAAAAACCAAACATCTCCATGGGATACATGGCAAAAACCAAACATCTCCACGTAGATATTCGGGAGAAAATATCTCCTATTTTTTCTTTTTTTAAAGCTGAGGTGGCAAATCTCCAAAGCTCGTTGTTGCTGCTCTTAGGCCACATCCAACAAAGATACCCATTTAAAATATTTCTACACTTTGGCATCATATTATCTTTCATCCACATCATATTCTCCACATCATCATTTATCTTTTGTCTGATTGTATTTAATATTAAAAATATTCTTATATTTGTATAATTTTTTCACAAATGTCATTGTAACAGTATTACAAGACACTAATAAAAATATTTTTGTCATTTTTTTTTATTTGTACTACATTTTTGTATTAAAATTAATATTGAATGATCAACACGCTAAAAAATAAACGAGACCCTTAGAATCGAACGAAGGTAGTATATACTTATATTTATATTAAATTAATTATTTTTAAAAGTAAAAAATTTAATAAAATATATCAATAAAATTTTATATAATATAAAAGTATAAAAATAATTAAAATATAAATTTTAATAAAAATTAAATAAAACAAAAAGTGAAAATCTGATTGGTATCTGTGCAAGAGAAACCCACCGGATTCTTTATTTTGTTTAAAATTCAAAATGGTGACCTGCCATATGACCTCCCGAGAAGATACCCCGCTATTTCGTTTGGTTGTTAATTGATTATACTTGTTCGATTAACTGTTAGTATTAGCTGATTTGAATAAATGAATATACTATATGCTTATATTAAAGTATTTGAAATAACAATTAAAAATATTTTTATTTTATTTTTAAAATATACAGTTGCTTCTATGTGTAGCATTTCTTAGAAATTTTATTATTTCTTGAAAATTTTATTAAAATATTGCTTTTTTATTTTTTATATATTTTTGTAAATTAATTAATGTATTTTTATTTGAAAATATGATCATTCTTTTTTCATTAGAAGTGTAAAATATAAAAGAACAAATAATTCATATATATATATTTATTATGTTAATTTTTAATTAATTTATTTTTTCATTAAATTTATAATTTTAAATAAATTTATTCTAATATATTTATTTTTAACAAAAAATTTATTTGACAAAAACATATATATAGATAAATTAATAATATTAATATTTTTATTTTATCTTTATTCTAAAAAATTAAAACATTTTACCAATAAAATGATTTACATATAAAAAATAATTATTTTAATTATTTTAAATGCTGAAATATACTGCTTTTGGAGATCAATAGACTATTTCAAAAAAGTAATTTAGCAAACATTTAATTAGTTTTTTACCGATCAAACAACTAAAAGTTGTTCAATAAGTTAAAATTTTTACAGAAAGTTGCTTTCCAAATATGTGGTCTTCAAGTTAAATTCACATTGAATCACTTAACAAAGACTAATTCATCATCCTGCACAGTTCTATATCACGGCCACAGAGCTAAAATTACTAGTACAAATTAAAGAGGTGGTGTAAAACTTTTAGCCTCCACAATGAACACTTAAAACTGCATTATGATAAGGAAATCATAATACTATATAAACTATAAGAGACAGACATTTACCTGCAATGCCAGACCATACCCCCCATTTGCATCATGTTCAAAGTACAGGAGCTGAAAATCACATGAAACAAAAAGTTAAACCCCTAAGAGTGGAAACCATGATGCCTCTGGACAGATGCAATGCAAGTAGACAAAAGGTAAAAGATACATAGTATAAACTCCATTTATCTAGCTATTGCATATTATACCTGCATGAAATATTAGGGTCAATCAAATAACTTGTTTCTATTTTAACAGTGTTGAGTGTATTCATGTAGTCAACTTCAACTAAACAGTCCTTTATCCATCATTTATGTTACAAGAGATAAATGAACACCTTGAATTTACTTTGTGAAGCTGATGAAACTCTAACTACAATTCCTGAGTCTGCTTGCTCTTCACTGATGGTTACACCAAAGAAGTGAGCACATTGTTTCTCTACCTGTTTTTTAAGTAACAAACAGAAAAAAATTAAGATAAAATGCAAACCCAGAAAAAATAAATAAATAAATGAGTGCAAGCGGAAAAAGCTTTTTCTTATAGAGGTGGACTTCACCTACCTTGCCACTTACAGCAGTTCCCATTGGAAGAGGTCTAACTGTGACAGTTCCATTCAAAGCTTCTTCAAGAACATTAGCAGAAATTGTGGTCTTGATAGGCACACCCAATTTGCTAGCCAAATGAATAAAACTAATGAACTTAAATCGTATTAGACATATCAAATAGGTCCAGTCTTGAAGGAAAATTAAACCTGAATAAAGCAGCAAACATTGTATTGACAGTTCCAAGATTTGACAAATCAATCTCCATATCCATTCCTTCAGCATCAAGTGCCTTGTTGTAGTTGAAGACAAACAAGAAAAGATTGTAGTTGAAGACAAACAAGAAAAGTGTTAGAAGCCACCCTTAAATATATAAATAATTTTGACAGAACAATGTAAAATCAGATCAAAAACAAAATGATTATCCTGCCTCTCACAAACAATTACTAAGCAACAACAACCCAATGTTTCAAACCACTATCCTTTCGTATAATTTAGGAGATAAAACACACACATGTCAAAACAACCTGCAAGGAGAATACAAGGCATGAAAGTACCTCGAACCCTGAAAGATCATATTGCCTCCTTTTCTCTGGGTCAGATAAAATGTTGTATGAATATGCAACCTCCTTGAAAAGCTCAGAAGCTTCCGGATTGTTAGCATTCTTGTCTGGATGGTACCTGTTCATACTTTAGTTTTTCTCAACCACCAAAATTTACTACTCAAACATCAGGTTTATGTTTATGGGGTGTGCATGCATGTTGAATATTAAAGAGACATGAGACAAAAAAAATTTCTAATGAAAATTAGGAAGATATTTGTATAACCTATTCCTCAATCTAGCGTTGTATTATCCCTGCACTGTAAACACTTTTCTCCTTCAGAGCCAAATCTGAAACTATGAGCACAGCTCTACTCATTCTCGGACGAACAATTACCAAGCCTTTTAACTCCAGAGAAAAAATAAATCATTTCTTATAGGACAGAACTCTGCTGTAACCCATACTTCATGATAAAAATACTTATAATATAATATCATGAGCATATTCATATCACTATTCATCAAAGCAGCTTCAATCCCAATTAGAGAAATATAATAACACAAAAAGACAGTGATATCAAAATAAGATTGTTAAGTTAGGTCACAAAAGCAACCCAGGGATACGGTCAACTTCATAAATCGTTCCTACAAATGGAGACGTGAAATAATAAGCTCATATATTCAAATTAGCTCCAAGAAGAAATAGCTAGGTGCAGCATATGAAAATTCATAGAAGGGAGGAGATCTTAAAAAAGAAGCTCACTTGAGAGCAAGCTTTCGGTAGGCAGTCTTAATATCTTGATCAGAAGAGTCCTTAGAGACACAAAGCACCTCATATGGGTCTCTCCTCACCGGCAGTGCTGATGGCCCATCCACTTTAGAACCCACCATTATCCCCTCTCTAAACTCGGCTTTCTTTAATATTTGTTGTCAAGATTCACCTATAATGGTTCGCACATTCCCCCAAATATATCAGGGCTCGAATGTCACGTACAAAACTACGGCTAGATAGTCCCTCTCCAGTTATCTGCAAGTAAGCCGACAAATTTAGTTTCTTTCCAAGAAACGAGCAAGAGCCTACATAGTGTAAGTCGCATAAAAAAGGCTTCTCGAATGAATGGAAATCAGCAAAAATAACCCTGAAGAGTAATCAATAAAGCACACAGAGATTTTAGCAGCAAGATCTATTCACCGAGTAATGAAATAGGCCGCAGACATTGCAGCCCTATAACCAGCATAAACATAAATGAACAAATCGGGCAAATAAGAACAATTAACAAAGAACAGGTTAGGGCCTTTTCTTTATTTTTTCGAAATAGTTACCTCGTCGGATGTGCAAAACAGGGATGGACGAGGATGGATTGAAAGCGGGAGGGAAGATAAAGCGTGGCCGTGTTTTTTTTTTTTTTCCGCTTCTTTCTCTTGGGTGTATTAATTTTAGTTTAAATTTGGAAATAACGTATGATATTTTCTCAAAAATTTTTATTTGAATTTGATAATAACAAAATTTTGTAAGAAACTGTATTTGATCATATAAAAAAATAATATTTATACTTGAATTTGTTCATTTATGTTTTTGATAATTATTTTTTTATATTAAATATAAGAAATTATATTGATAATATAAAATAATAATATGTTTTGAATTATTGATTTTTGTAAATATTATAAAATCTACCTATTATGTTATATTATATTTCATGATAATATTTTTAAGGAATCGTACAATAAAAAAAAATACTGAGTGAACATAATTATTTTTTCTACATTTATCTACCAGAAACCAAGTTAAACGATTTTATAAAATAATTTTAACAACATAGATAATAGTTAGAGATGAAAAACCTCCATAAAAATTCTTTTACTGTTTCTGAGCTCTAAAGAATGATTAAGTATTCAAGTGATAAAATGAAAAAAAAAAAAATACAAGAAAATCTATTAATATTTATAGGTTTCTTCCTATTTATAGGTTAATGAAAAAAACTATTTTTTCATTCTTATTGCCCTTGATGGCACGCTTTCACCAATTTCTGTGTAATATTGTCTCACATTGCTAAATGTCTGGGAACTCTCCTACTATATAAGAGTGAGCCACTCCACCTCCACCTATTACCAATTAGTTTTAGGTTAGATACCCGGATCCCTTCTTAACATCTATGATGAAGAATGCGCATCTTCATTGCACATCTAGCATTGTTTTTTATTGGACTTAGGTTGAACCTCACCCTTTCTAGCTATTTTGCGGGGAATTGAAATGACGAAGTTGGAAACATATCCAACATGACATTTGAAGAAGGTTTTCTATCGCCAACGATGTGGCAAAACTCTATAATCAATATCTTATGTTCCAAGGCATTTGTGAAGTTCTCAATTTGGGAACATATGTCAAAAGAAATTATTTGACCCATATAAATGTCATTTTTTGTTTGTAAAAAAATATATGTAGAGGGCAATAGATATGTCATCTTATGGCAAATGGCGTGGGAGGTCACCATAATCCGCAAAAACAACCATTTAATTATCTCTTTAAGTTCGTTATTTACTGAGCTCTACTTTAGCTTCCTCTTGAAGCTCAGCTTATATTTAACGGTAGATATAAAGTAAAGTGAAAACAAAGTTGTAGTTTTCTCCATATATCGAAGACATATTTTATACTATTTTTACTAGTGAATTTTAATGTAAAACTAAAAAATAAGACAAAATTAGATGAAAACGATTTAAACTTGAATTTACCTAAATGAGGTAAAATGATATCTAATTGGTGGATATTGCAATAGTACTAAGATGGCGGACAACAATGAATGGGGTGTTAATGAGTGAACTTGGTGGATTTTAGGTATGTCATAAAGTTTGAAAAGTGCGCAAAATAGATATGTGTATAATGAGATACACATTGAATGAAAACAATGGGTGTAAGTTATAGCGAATTTTGAGTAAATATATTTAGAATGGGAGGAAATTGAGTAAGGTGTTTGTGTTTGAGATATTAGTTGCAATGAGAAATAACTAAATTACCTTAAATGTAATGTGCGAGGTGGTGTATTTGTGTTAGCGAAATTATACTTATAGTCATTAAGTGCTTTGGAGGAATGAATGTGATCATATTTATTCATTTAAGCTTGATTTTTGACTAAATTGGTATTTGATTTTAGAAATTGCAATGAAATTTAAAATTTCCAGTCAATAACATTATCTAAAAGAAAGACACGATCACTGGACGTCTTTGTGACT
The DNA here is from genome assembly GCF_009805555.1 of Andrographis paniculata. NCBI lineage: Eukaryota > Viridiplantae > Streptophyta > Magnoliopsida > Lamiales > Acanthaceae > Andrographis > Andrographis paniculata. The sequence continues at coordinate 5,056,174 of NW_026137513.1, read as the reverse complement.
TGATATACAAACATTTATTTCTAGTTAATTATTACTTAAATAGTTTCAATAGTGGGCTTACTCATTTTTAATAAATGTTATATATTTATTATAACTTATCAGGTCGACAAGATTCCTACATACTTAATTGCTACAAATCATTTATATTTTGTTAATGAATACAATGCAAGCTTAAGCATTGATAGTTAATCTTTCGTTGTGTTTTCACAATTTCATCAAGAGTTTAATTTTAAAAAATTCAAGTGTGAATATGGATAGAGTGTGTGAATCAAATGGATGAAAAAGACTAATGATATTTTATTTCCCAATGAAGTTGTAAACTGTTCTAAATTTTAACTATTGAAAAACAAGTAAAAAACACATTGAAAAAATGATTACAGTGGCAGAAATGGGTGGTCAATGGTGGAAAACTTTTAGAAAATTCTTCTGACCGCCATGCTAAGCTAACAAAAAAAAAAAAATAAACTCTTTACAATTTGAACTCTAAAGTCAAGTAGTAAGATTGCTAAAGAGTGTCTTGCATGATGCATAATTATAAATAAATCTTATCGATATTTATAGGCTCCAAAGATGGCGGTCAATTAGTACCAACAGTTAAATTACAAAAACTTTCAAAAACATCATAACCGTTCACCTTGATCAATGGTTAGCTGACGTCCAGCACACACCTTTCTCATGGTAGCACAAGTCATCAAATTTGGCGTTTGGACCGAAAGATGGAACTCGGAATTGCGAACACTTCAATTGTGGATCTGGCGTAAATGGTATGTTCGTGTAGAATCTAACGTCAGCAATGGCATGGTTGGTGCTGACACATAAATAGCTGGTATTGATGGAGGAAATTCATAGTTTTATGGGATTTAGGTAAAATACATATTGTTTGAGATAGGAGCTGGCATCCATGTCTGTTGACTCTCCAATCCGTTGGCGGCTTTTGGAACTTTGGTCTGGCCTGAACTTCGTATTTATTTTTTCAACTTTTTGAGTGTAAATATCATATATGAAATCAAGTGAAATATGACAATAATGTATGTCATAAATAATTGGGATGATTTTTACATAAAAATATAAATAATAATCATATTTTGCAAGAAAAAATATATTCGAATTCGGAATTATCAACAATCTGTTGAAAGCATCCAACAACTTGTCTCCATTTATACTTTTATTCTACATGTTGATCACTTTCTCAATCTTAATCGAATATGTTGTTAAAGTCTCTCACTAAGTGTGCTAATATGTTGGCTTGAAAAAAAAAAAAAAAAAAACAATAAAAGACTAAATATATACATAGTAAAACTTTTGGTGGATGATTGGTTCTTTCTTGTTTGGCTTATTTGTCCTTATTCATTTCTCACTAATGTATGTAACGGTTGTCACTTCACTCCATTAATCTAACGGATTCTTACTTCTTTTTCATGGTGGCGGCTTCACTTCTTTAATATTTTGTCAAGATTATGTTTATTCTCTTAGATGAAGATGCTTATTAATGAAGCTTGTTAAATAATGAACTAACTCTTTATGATAGTAATCGAGTAATTCTCTTTGAGTTTTCAATTTTATGCATTATTGAGTGAACTTGCTTGTTTGATTGTAATTTGAAACTATTTGAAATATGTTTTGATTTAGATTTTTATTTAAATAAAATTTTTAATATGATATTTTATAAAAATATATTTTTTAATTAATAACTGTATAAAATAAATAATTTTAATTTGAAATAGTAACTACACACATTAGAAATCTTTAAATTAGCCATATGATTGGATCAATTTGCATACTAAGAAGAATGCTAATAAAATCTCAAATCTATCATAGTAAAACCTTTTGAATCAATCCATTTTATAACATAATAAAAATATATATACATAGGATTTTTTATTTATTTTTTGTTTACATTCGATATTATTTTTTATTAAAAAATATTTATATTCTTTTAATAAATATATTATTATTATTTAAAAAAAAAATATCTAAAAAATAAAAAAATAAAAATTTAATATTACTTTCTCTGTCCCAAACAAGGTACAATATTTACTTTTGGCACGGGTTTTTAGGTGGATAATATTAAGTAGGATAATTTATAAATTAAGTAATGTGATTGAGAGAGAAATGTATATTTTATTTTTTTATTTGGGCGATGTGAGGGGATAAAGTGTGGAGTAAGGATAAGTATGATTAAATATTTCCTATGTTGCATGGTATTTGGGACATACAAAAAAAATATTGCAGGGAGTTTGGGACGGAGGGAGTAATATTTTATAATTTGTAATAAAAATATTTTACAAAATAAAAGAATATAATTAAATATTTTAAAAATATAATGTAAAAATGTATTTAATTGTCATTTTAATATAAATAACTAATATTAATACTTTTTTTATGATTCTTTTTTTTTTTTGTCACGATTCTTTTTTTATTTTTATAGTAAATTTATTTTTTTTAAATATATTAAAAAAATATAATTAAATTTTTACACGTAAAAGCTTTGTTTTTATTGCTTTGTCTTTTTTTTTTCATAAACAAATATTTTGATTTATATTTAATTTTTTTTATTTTTTATAAAATTAATTTTAAATTTTTATTTATATCGTATATAAAATTTATTAATCTATACTATTTAAAATAACTAAAGCATGTTTTTACTGTAACATAAATAATTAATTAATATATTTAAATCGTCAATTATTCTGTAGCGCCATAACATAAATACTCCACCCCAACCACCACTGCCACTCCCATCACAACCACCATCTATCCATCCCTTTTTAAAAGCGTTGCAAATCTGTCCCGAGTTTCAAACTGCATCCCAGTCAGTCACCGGAGCGATCCTCTGCCCTTTTGCCTGCCGCCAACCTAGCATATGGCTACTCAAAAAGTGAACTTGGCCGTGGTCATTAAGAACCTGCTCGACAACACCGAGTTTCTCCTCCAAAAGCAGACGCCGCCACCAAAATTCGATGACCCTGAGTATGATTCCTATCAAGATTCTGATCTTTGGGACCTGCCCTCTGGAGAATTATCTCTACTTGAGAGTCCACGGAGAAGTATTCAAGTTCAAATCGACCCTGAGGGCAATTCCATGTCCGAATTCTTGAATCGGTTTGACCTTGACTTTGGTCTTACTCAGGTAGTGAACTGCACCACAGAACATTATTACTGTTTTAATCATTTTTTTTCGCCGCTATTATCAAAGATGCGGGGATTGCTTTTGTGTTTCTATCGAGTTTGAATTTTGGGTTCAAAAAACAACTTTGGGATGATTTTTTCCTTTTTTTCGTTTTGCATTGTAAAAAACTCAATCCGATTTTCAATGTTTGTTCTATAGGTGTTTGGACAAGTGGGATTTGAAAAAGCCACAAGTATAAAGTGGAGCTTTTCAAAGGTCGTAGAGGAGCCAGAATTTGGACCTGGTGTCCCTGTTAAGACGGTCTATATATTTGGAGAATTGGAATCATATGGTGGAGAGTTAAAAGGTCCGCTAGTGCACTTTTCTCAAGCATTTAGTTTCATTGGTTGGTCTATGGGGAAAGACGGAGATGACGTACCGTAGACTGGTGTATGATTAGAAAAATTTTATCCTATTATCTTTTCAGTTCCAGTGATGTTTATGATATTGCGTAGAAAAAAGAACAGAACCTTTCTTTTATTAAAGATCTACAATGCCATTAATGCTTTTATCAATAATCACTGGATTTTTCAATGTTAAGTTGCTTGAACGTTTCTGGACTTGACATAGAGAACTTGATTTTGCTCAAGATAATATGTTGTATCTGTACTTATGTTTCTTCTTGAACGTATGCAGCACTATACATTAGCTGAAAAACCATGTGGTTTACATTTATCTTGTACAATTGCATTTGAACTTTACTTAAGAGACAATGGCAAATTGGCAGAAAACTTTGTTTTAAGCAATATCTAGCTGAGAGCAAGTTATCTCTTGTGGTTTTATGTGATCTGTTATGCTACAACATACAGATGGCTGTAAGTGGGTTAGTATCAAAGGATGTGAAGAATTGCTTTTGGAAGTGAAGACTCATGATGCTCGTATAGGTCCATTAATTGTTGATGGACTTCTGAATGATTCAATGCAGCTTACAAGTATCAGTATCCCTTCCTCCCTAAGATATCAGGTCCTTTTTTTGTAGTTCATGTCAAGTTTCATATGAAAACCTGGTCTTGGTCTAATGTTTCTTTTACCCATTTTTGCTTCTTGTAATCTGTGATTAATCAAAAAACAGCTGTATGTTGCTGAATACTCGATTATATGTTTGTAGAGAGAATGTAGATAAAAAATGAGGAAACTACATTTGAGCTATATGGGTATATACACATGAGACTGTCAAATATGGACATCTAATTCTAGGGATACAAATTCCAATGACTAGGATCGATAACAAGATAACTAAAATATGAATATAACATAAACATAATAAGAATCAAACCCACTTTTATTTTCATTGATAGTTCTGTCTTTGGATTCTTTATATTCTCTAAATGTAAGATAAATTATTGATTTATCTTTTGGGTTTGTTCATTATTTATTTATTTATTTTATTTTTATGTTTGTATTTTAGTTTTTGGGCGAAAGAATTGTTGGATGAGATATTTTGCATGGAAATTAATATGTTTTAATAGGAATTGCGAGGTTGCATAGTATAAAAACTGAAAAAAGACTTAGAGAATGGAGCCTTTGAATTTTGGTTTCTATAAAATTCTACTGAATGTAGCAACCAAATGCTAACTACAAGGATGAAGTATCGTTGAGCTGTATGCATATCTTCAACTCTCTCTCTCTCTATCCTTTTTTTTTGTGTGGGTGTGTGTGTAAAGGATGGCTCTATGATGAAGAAAACATCTCGGAATAATTTCAATTTTATTTTTATCATATGTTTTGTCCAACATTTCAGACTGGTTAACTACATGCTTGGTATAAATCAATCCACTTCAAAGTATAAATCAATACAATTCCTTGAACAAACTAAAGCACCTTCTCACCCTGCAGGAATATCCTCCTGGTGTAAAATTGTTTCCAATGAGCAGCAGAACTGCTAGTCCATTCCACACCACAAATTTAGTTGTGTTTTCCCCTGCAATCAGTAATTGTAGTTCGGATACTGATAGTTCTTTTGCAAGTGGAGATGCACTCATCGTGGATCCTGGATGCAACTCTTCCATGTACAAAGAGGTATTTGATTATTTCACTTACATGTGGGAAAGAGAATAAGTATAAAGTTGGAACTTATATCTTTTAATCTTTCTCATACTGGCTTTTGAAACAGAAACAGTTTCAGACACTTGTCGTCGAAGTATATACCTTTCTCGAATTGAGTGCTTGATTAATCAGTTACTTCCCATCATAGTTCATTTAGTTCAAGTGATAAGTATTTCTGAATTATGAATTGGATTATCTGAAGATCAAAGAAAAATTTCTTAAGGGTGAATGGATTGTTTGAAAGTGACCTGAAAAAGACCTATTTATATGTAATGTAGTCCTGTAGATTCTTTCTATTTTTTGTTGCTATGTTCTGTATTGCTGTTATATTAGCCATTATGTATGTCTCTAGATTTCACCAACTGTTCTTAAACTTGTATAGCTCATCAGTTATTTCACCTTTTGTCTTTACCTGCTACTACTTGCACTCCAGCTGGAACAAATTGTTACTGCACTCCCAAGAAAGCTGGTTGTATTTGTAACCCATCATCATCATGATCACGTTCATGGTAAGCATTCCAGGGTTCATTGTTTACTAAAGTTTCTATTTTTCTGCATTGATTTTACAGTGAGTGAGTTGCAATCTGTATTCATGAAAATATTGGTTTCATGACCTAAAACTGTTTGCTGTCAGATGTCCAGTGGCCTGATTGTTGCACTCCAGATAATTTAGTCTTATGATGATCATAGCTGTTAATTATCTTTTTCCTATTTCTTTTTTCTATGAGTGGAGCATATGATGATTGCTTGTATTCCATCCTAAATGTAGTAGAAGCTTTCCCTTGTTTCTCAGAGCATTGTTGTTTTCCCTTCCTATTGCTTGTAATAAGGAAGACGATCATAATTCTTTCCCCGTTGTGCATCGTATAATGGATTTAATTTTAACAGGTCTCTCTATTGTCCAGAAGTACAGCCCTGATGCTATTCTCATGGCTCATGAACATACATTTCGTCGAATAAGGAAGGGTATGGTGGTTCCCGTTATTAAATTGAATGTTTTTGTTAGAATGAAGATTTGATCCTCATCTCTTTCTAAATTAAAGTTATAGTTTAATTGTTTTGTCACACTGCAATAAGATTTAATTAAAATGAAGATACTTGAAGATGGCACATTTTGCACTTGAAACTAATCCTTAGTTTCAAATTAATAATGCTATCAGCGATCAATAAAGGAAGGACTCGTTTTATAGAAATGTTCTTTTCTTAAAATATGTATATATATATTACCGGCTGAAAGTATGTAAACTAATTATGGATGATAAGTAAATTGGATTTAGTATATTCAAGCAGCAATAAAGGTGTTAACAAATTTATTTATTTTACCAAATAACTAACATTTGTGAACAATTTGAATCTTGTCTATACAGATGATTGGTCTTTGGGATATATTCCAGTTTTGGGATCTGAAGAAATCTGCATTGGTGGTCAGCGATTGAAACTCATTTCAGCTCCTGTAAACTCCAAGCACTGTTTGAGTTTAATAATACATTTGTATTTCTTAACTATCTTCAGTGAACTGAAAAGTATAGACTACAGAGCGTTACTAGTTTTGCTGCATGAAATTTTTCCTTATAAAGCATTTATTAATCCTAGGTTCTGTGTTGACGTTCTTGAATTTTCACTTATTATCAACAACTTCACTGTCTTGATTCTATCCCACAACCTATATGTTGTATTACTTGGCAGGACATGGGTGAACTTATTGTTCTGTCATGGAATTCTCTTTTCCCTTAAAGTTAATCACAGTTGCTTTTTCATGGAAAAATATTTTCAGGGTCATACAGATGGCCATATGGCATTGCTTCACGTCTCTACTAACTCATTGATAGTTGGTGATCATTGTGTAGGGTAAGTTACTAGTTTGGATCTTGATCATATTCTGAATCATTGGTTACATATGATTATTTTATCACTGATAAGGATTTTACTTTTTACTTATTTCAAAAGATAATATTCTAACTTATAAGTCTTTGATCTCTTGTTGGAGCTCTATTCTTCAATTACTGTCTCCAAGTCTATACTCTTAGTGAACTGGTAATCTGTTGTATTTTAGCCAAGGAAGTGCAATCTTGGATATTACTTCCGGTGGAAATATGACTGTAAGTTTTCTCAAAACAATAGCTCTTGCTTAGTTATGCCTAATATTCAATATGTATTCTGCACTAAAAATGAAGGGATATATGTTGATTCATGGGTAATATCGTTCAGTGAAAAAATTTTCACGGCTGTTTTAAAATTTTAGTTTCTAACTTGGTAAGGATAGCATCTAAGTTGCTGGGCTCTAAGAGAAAATCTTGTAAGTTTAAAATTTCCATTCTTGTTTGTAGGATTATTTTCAAACTACATACAAGTTTATAGAGATGTCCCCACATGTACTAATTCCTATGCATGGTAGACTTAATGTGTGGCCAAAGCACATGCTCTGTGGGTATCTCAAGTAAGATGTCAAATTTATAACAGAAAATAACTCCATGGTTTGTCTCATTAGTGATTGATCGTTCATTCTTATCATGACTTTCTTCCAAATTTCAGAAACCGCAGAAGCAGAGAATCAACCATCTTGAAAGCCATAGAAGAAGGAGCAAAGACATTGTATGACATTGTAGCATATACATATGCTGGTGTTGATCGAAGTCTTTGGGCTCATGCTGCTTCAAATGTGAGACTACATGTGGATCACCTTGCCTCACTGAATAAATTGCCCAAGGTAACATGACCATTTGTCTTTCTCTTTGGACCATTCTCTGATGCGTGTTTGCAAGAAGTCCTAATCTATACGAAAATAGCAATTGACAAGTAGCATCAACTTTCTACACCTCTTGATTTAAATAAGAAGCAGGATAATGAAACTCAGCATGGATAATTGTCTAGTTGAAATGCTTACTTTATTCTGTGTTTATACTTTATATGTTCGCTCGTAAAATAAAATACTGCCCCATGTGAACTGGTTGTTATATTAAGCTCCCAAACATTTCCCCTAAAACATGCAGGATTTCTCTGTAGAAAATTTCAAGGGCAGTGTTGGTGAATTTCATGCAAGCATTGGTAAAATGTGAGGTTGGACATCATTGGTATCATAGGTTGGAAAGCTTCTTTATTGACAAACATCAAATATTAAAATATTTTGACTTGAAATTGTTGCCTGGTTTAGTCTTTTGTGGCATGTTTTTCGCTGCTATGTTTGCTTAACTTAGAGCTCTTGTGATTGCAATGTGCAGGAGTTCTGTCTGAAGAAATTTCAATCCTCCTGCAAGTTGCAGTTCTTTTCACGTTGGGTATGGGGATATCTATGCACTTCTCTCTCCATAGAGCAGCGTCAGCTAAAGATTGCTGCAGGGGCTGCAGCAGCCATTGCTGTTCTGTACTTTGGTAGACATAAGTGGTAAGCATAAACATACTTGTAGTAGAAGAAAAGGATTAGGAATGTCTGCGCACTCCTGTAATATCGATATTCGCTTTAATTTATTTGTCTTTATTGAGTGGATGCACATCACAATCCATTTTCTCTCACTGTTCAAATGGGATCGGTTGTGTTAGGCTGCCATGGGTTGTGCATGGAAATGGAATTGTTGTTGCCTCAGAAGTTGGGAGGGAGGCATCTAGTGCACGTCTTCCTGTCCTAATGGCAATTTTGCTCCACTGTTATTGATAGTCAATGCATTGCTTGTTTTAGTCTGCATGCATATAATCCAACCAACATACCACCCATTCTCCTAGCTCATGCTTGCTTATTCAGAGAATCTCTGGTCGTTACAATGTGACAAAACAAAAAAATGCTTGCTGCCTGGGCCATAAAGCAGCGTCAGCTGAAGGTGGTTGCTGCTGTTGATGTTATGCGCTTTTTATGGGATGGTCGATGATGATAATGATGAAGGAAAATGCAATGCAGACAAGAAGAAAAACCAATGCGATGTTATGTTCTGTTGCTACCATCTGATTCTTAATATACATGAGCACAAGGATCACTTTTCAGAGTTTATGGCTTTGCTTATTCTAACCTTCTGAAATTTTGATACTATTTCATTTTTTTTTTTTAAACATCACATAAATTATATATATGTTTTTTCTCGGTCTCAAATCAAATATCATTTTTACCATTTTTATTGTCTCACTAAAAAGTATTTCTTTTATACTAATACTAAAACATTTTTAATTGTTATTTAGAGCTAAAGGTCACGTTTACTTTGTGTATTATTTCTATTTAACATTAAAATTATTTTTTTTAGTATTATAAGATACTAATAAAAATATTTTTGTAATTTTTTTAATTTATATATTAAGTTTTGATATAATAAATGAAATCTTAGAGTCCTGATGTAATTTTTTATTATTCATAGAATTCCAAAGCTATAAGTCTTAAAAAATCTATAATCAAAGCTTATATTAAGAATATTTATGGTGTGTTCGTTTAATAACTTTCAAATATTTTGTTATTCATCAATTTTTTTCTTAAAAATATTGATCAAATACTTATATTTTATTTTTTATATTATATTAAAAATTAATTTTATATTAAAAAATATTACATTAATATTATTCTATATTATTATTATATTAAAATGGAACAACAAGACTCTGTTTTTTTTTTTTTTTTTTTTATCTATAATTTTTTAATTTAATTTTTAAAATTTTTTAATATACTATTCTCATTTATTATTTTTATATTATATATTCTTTTAAATCAAAATCACAAAACCAGCCCTAATAATTCGTATAAAAAATGAAACCTTATTACAAGTAAAAACACGCTCGGATGTCCTCCAATTCTTGTACTCTGATGAATGATTGTTGTTATGTGCATCAGAAGAGACGAGCAGAGCTGACAACGCAAATTGCACTCGCTCGTTCGCTCGCACTTCGAAAGATCGTCATGGATGCTAAACGCGTATAAGGTATTTATGCGGATGACGACGATGATGATGCTATCCACCGTTCCCCCAATCCGCAGAATTGTTTTGTTTTTCAGGCCCTCATATTGAAACTGGAAACCCACCCTGAAGAGGAGAGGAGGACACAACACAGGCAGACAGACATGGCCTAAAATAAACCAAACCAAACCAAACCGAGAGAACTCTTTCTGAGTTCCCCTCCCCTCGAACACTATTTTGCCATGCCAATTGAGTTCCCCCAGAACAATCCCATATAATTGTCCCTTTGCATTCCATCATTCACACTCTGCTCTAATTATGCATTTATTTCGCGTCTAATCAATCAATCAAAGCTGCTATTTTTTGCTACACTTGCGGGCGGCATATAACAACCATTTTCGGATGGCTGCTGCCACCGAGGGAGACCGCAGACAGATCAAAGCAATTGTGTACGACGCCTCTGCCGGTGCCGCTGCGGGTATTTCCGCTATTCATTCTCTTGCTATTTGGCTGATTAGCTGTTCCCGTGTCGATCTTTACTCGTGTATTTCCCTCCCACTCGGGGCAATTGGTTTTAATTTAGCTATTTGCCTTTTCAAATTTCAGGTGCCATAGCAGCTACATTTGTTTGCCCACTGGACGTAATTAAGACAAGGCTTCAGGTCCATGGGTTGCCTCAAATGCATCCGTCCGGTCGTACAGGTACCATTGCTGACGCCTCCTATCTTGCTTTGGGCTCTTAAACTTTTGCAATCTTCGGTTTAAACGGATATTTTTTAATGTTTATTTTGTACTTCATAATCATGCTAGACTCGTGATTGTGAACTAGATGCTTAAAATGAACAACATCTAGTCTGTACTGTGGTTGGGCCTATATCACCCGCCGAATGAACCTTGAAAATTAGACCTTTCTTTAGATCGAAATACACGCCTGTTTTTACACTGCTTATGGTTCATTGGACTGCCTCATGTTACACATTCTCTCTGGCAATTAGGCAGTGTAATTCTTGTGAGCCTGCAAAACATCATTCGGAACGAAGGTCTGAAGGGACTTTACCGCGGACTTACACCAACATTAGCAGCATTACTTCCAAATTGGGCTGTGAGTTGAAATGCAAGTTCCTGTTATATTATTACCACAAATTTATTATTATTACTTTGTATTTCATTCAAATGTTGCATTCCTAACTAAATTGCTTTTATTGAATGTATAAGATTCTATATGATTTTAACCAGAAGCTTATCAAGTTGGTGTTTTAACTGCTTCTATGTATTACCTTTTAATGCAGGAATACTAATCTGCATGTGCAGGTACAACATGGAGAAATAATTGATAGATTTAATTTTTCTTTTACAATTATGTGTATATATATATATATATATCGGCTAAGGAACACTAATGTTGCTTTTATTCTAATTTGTGATAATGAAAATACAGTTTAGCATGTTAAAATACAGATGCCATTGCTTGATTTATCACATGGCTTTTGGTAACTTTTCTTTTTTGGTTTTATTTTATTAATGCTAATATATCTCCTCTATGATGGAATCTTATCATTTGTAGGTGTACTTCACAGTTTATGGACATCTTAAAGAGATGCTTCATTCATATGGTAGGTCTCTTCGGCAATTGTTGATATTTGGTCTTATTGTAGGTTATGGTATACTTGGTGTGATTGGTACGGTTAGTCAAAACTTTGAAATATTACTCATTCGTTAAAGTTATGCTTATAAAGCTAGACACAGATACTATGAAAAAATAATATTTTAATATAAAAGTGGGAAAAGTAAAAAAGTTATGTGGTGGTGTTTTGAGAAATATATTAAGGAATGTGTTTAATTTATAGTGTATATTTGATGTAATCAATGATAGTGCCATAGTTGTTACTATGGGTTGAAGTATGGGTAATAATGAAGTGGATAGAAAAAGTTTTCTGCTATTTATGGTATAAGCATAAGTGTAGCGAACATAACAAAATAAAAAGTAAGCATAAATTTAACAGACGGAATACCATTTAAGATTTCTAAATTTTGTATTTTGGAATACCACAGAGGATAGCAATGGCCAGCTTACAATAACTTCAAACATGATTGCTGCTGCTGGATCTGGTGTTGCAACTGCCTTTGCAACAAATCCATTGTGGGTTGTTAAGACAAGACTTCAAGTAGGTTGGAGTGTTCCATAAACCTGAATTCCTTTTAGTAAATACAACACGTATTAAATCCTGCATTGATTGCATTGCCTTTTTAAGCCTAGCTCCTGAATACTGGTTGTGTTTATCAATTTTCTTTGTGCTATGGTGCACCTGTCACTATATGTTCATGTCATAAAGGACATATTTTGGATGTGCGAGATTGAAAGCAGACTTGTTATAGTGACGTGATCAATTACATAGTGATTTGGGTTTCTCAATCTCTTGTAAATGCTTCTTTCCCACATTTTGTGAGTTGAGCTCCACTTTGTGCTAGACACAAGGAATGAGGCCAGGTGCAGTTCCATACAAGAGCATATTTTCTGCTTTGAGGCAAATTGCACGGGAAGAAGGATTTCGAGGCTGGTACAGGTCAGTTCTCAGATAAGTTACCAAACATTGAAAAAGTTCATTGGAAGAGGTACCATGCAGTTGATCCTACTAAAAGTTTTTTCTCGGTAGATGCCTAGAGAAAAAATAAGAACATGGCATAATTTATGATCTTGTTTTCCTATTTCCAGCAAGGTAATGAAATGCAGAGTTGATAGCCTAATCTGCTATATATTTTTCATGTTTCTCCCCTTATGTTTCTTGTACAGAGGCCTCCTTCCATCCTTGGCTGGAGTCAGTCATGTTGCCATCCAGTTCCCTGCATATGAAAGAATAAAATTCTATCTGTCCCCAAAAGGTAATGCAATCCATTTTTAACTTTTGCTGCTGTTTATTCTACATTTCTTGTTTTGAAAATCAATGTAGGTGTTTTCATGTAAAGTTGGGGAGGGTTTGAAGAAAACAATTGGGTCTCATGACTCATCTTTTATTTCGGAATGACTGAAACTGTGTTTTCCTTCTTTTCTTGATTATGGAAGATAGAAAAAACAGTGATGATCTCAGACCACGGGAAGTTGCAATTGCTTCATCATGTTCGAAAATAGTTGCATCAATATTAACTTACCCTCATGAGGTAGCATTACTTCAGCTTTTCGGTTTTCAGTCACCTAAATACATCTTTCATTGCTCATTGTGCTGAACCCGTAACGATTGTCGATTGGACCTTCCCACAGGTTGTGCGATCAAGGCTACAAGAGCAAGGTCAAGTCAGGAATGCAGAGTTGCAATATGAAGGTGTTATTGATTGCATTCAGAAGCTGTACAGAAAGGAAGGTATTCCGGGTTTCTACCGTGGCTGTGCAACTAATCTCCTGCGAACAACCCCATCTGCTGTGATTACATTTACCAGCTATGAGATGATACATAAATTTTTACTGCACATATCACCTCCAGAGGAGAAGCATTTCAAAACGCATCCATGAACTTGATGTGGGAAGAACATTGGAAGGCAAGGGTGGGGCCATACCTGCGACATGTAATGTAAACCTGTCCAAAGATGGTTGGTTATTCGTTTTGTTCCTTCTTGTAGTAATGCAGATAAGCTAAAAACTTGTAGGCCTCTGAGATCACTGAATTATCCGTAACAACTCCGCAACTTTGCTGCTTTTGTTGTGCAGTTATAATGTAATTTAATTTGTTTTGTTTTCATCTGTTTGAGCTTAAGGATTAAGGTTTTGCATGCTTGCTGCCATATATATCATATATATATATATATGTCTCGATGCAGACTTGCAGTAGCAATACATTAATTTTATTTTATTTTATTTTATTCTTGTATAAAATTTCAGCCCTTGTATTACGTTGATGGTAAAGCCAAGTTTTTAACACACAAATATGTGAGTTTGAGAACTCAGTCAGCATGGAGCTTGAAAATTGAACTCTCTTAGCAAATTCCCGATTCACAGCATGATCTCAATAATCTTTTTAGTATTATCAATTAATTGATTAATGCATGTTACAGCATCCAAGTCCGCAAGCCATAACGTGCTATGTATTAGTCTTCCAAATAAAGAAAAGACTTTTGAGTTTGAGAATGTTCAGGACTGAAAAAGCAATCCATCCAGTCCAACCATTCATGCCTTGGCATGATTCTTCCTTCATAAGATAAGATCCGGTGACGACGTAAGAAAACAGTGCGGAGAAGGTACAAGAAATAGGACTTCCAACTGTAAAATAAGGTAAAAAGGGGCATGGGACCTTTTTCAGATTACCCAAAGTGAACCAAATGAATGTAACACCACCACCACCATCACCATCACCATCATTTTATGGGACTTGAATGAGTCAGCTACCTACGTTTCAGCCACAGTAGTAGCAGGTGGGGCGGGCGGACTGAACATCCCTCTTCAACAACAACACAGAGGAGGAGGGAGTCATCTGTTTCAGGACTCTTTCCAGGTAAACATTTGTGTTTCACCGAGTTGCCGTCCTCAGCGGCTTGAATATCCTTCAAAACTGTCAGTACCTTACCTCATCCATCGATGGCCTCATATCCTTTTCAAGCTGCAGGGACCAGAAAGCCAGCTCCGCCACAGAAGTAGTCATCCGCGCCACCTCCACATCAGTCTGGTGTCCAAGGATGAGTCAATCAGGTCATGGAACGACGCATCTCTGGATTCGGTCCAAGGCTAAGTTGGCCAAGTTGATTTCATGCCTGCGCCTTGTGAGGTCCACCGCAGGCAGCGAGGAAATGAGCTCAACCAGGACAACACCAAAGCTGTAGACATCGCTCTTGTTGGTCAGTTGGTAACACCGATGGTACTCGGGATCAACACAGCCAGGCGTCCCTTGAGGGGTGGTCAAGATGCGGCTGACATCATTGGGGAACAGTCTCAACAGCCCAAAATCAGCAACTTTGACGGAGAAGTTGTTGTCAAGTAATATGTTGCTCGTCTTCACGTCACGTCACTGTGGATTATGTCAGACTTCTGGAGGTAAGCGAATGCGCTTGCGGTTTCTATGGCAATGCTCATGTGAAGGGACCATGGGAGGGCTGCAGCCTCACTGTTGTACAGATGATCAGCAACTGTGCCATTGGGAATGTACTCATAAACGAGTAGCAGCTCCCAGCTTCTTCTAGACGTGCAGCCATGAAGAGAAACAAGATTCGGGTGCCTACAACAAGCTAGTATGTTGATTTCATTTATGAACTGCTCCACCCTCCTGCAGTTATGCACATAGAGGCGCTTTATAGCAACTTCTCTTCCATCCCCAAGTGTGCCTGGATGATTATTAAGTGTGTGTGATCCACACTTTTCCAATTATCTATGGATTCTGCAAAATTTAGAGAGGATATACATAATACTTTAGGTAATGGTAGTCTCACCGTAGTACACAGTCCCAAAACCTCCATCTCCCAGCTCTCTAGAAGGATCAAAGTTATTGGTGGCCTCTTGGAGCTCTTGGTGTGAGAAAACGGGGATGCCAAAATTGAATCTGCCGCCTTCGACCGAGAAGGAGGGGCCGGAAGAGTTGTTTCTTGAGATGAGGTAAGCAGCAGCGCTGCTCTTCTTCTTCTTCTTGCTGCGGTATATTACAAAGAACAACCCAAGAAATGCGGCACTGGCAGATATAGCTGTACAGAAATTACATGGATGGAAGCCATAAATCTAGAAGAAATATGCAAGTTTCTGTAATCTGTATCAGCGGAAAGGCACGCTACGCACAGATAGAGATGGTTTACCCGAGACTAATGCGACTTTGCTGAGTGCACTGCCACTCCCACTCCCACTCCCACCTGCTCATGGAAACAACAATGGCATGGCATTTGAAGTGGAGAGACAATGAGTTAGCTAGTGTGCCGTGCGTGTGAGAGAGCGATACTGAAGGTTTCTAAAGGCTGATGCTACTTGTGAAGCCTATCTATCTGTCTATCTCTCTCTCTGTCTGTCTCTCTCTGTATATATAGAAGATATATATATATATAGAGAAGATGGATGTACATTTGAATTGGTTGCAATGCAATGGCTGGCAGTCGGTATAAAATTAGGACGTACATACATACCTTGGCATCGCCATTTACGTGGGACATCATCATCAGCGAGACACATCCCCCCACCTTGGTGACACTTAATACAGTCGCCGGAAACAGTCCACTCCAGATCGAATTCCGGAGACACGAGTCCGAACAAATCCGACTGTTATGACAAAATGAGAAAGAAAACAAATAAGGAAGACAGACATTCTAGGTGATTTGGTGATGTTGTATCAACCTACGTTCACGAACAAGAATCGGAAAGATTTTATTATACTGATTGATTCAGAGATTTATAATTATGTTATCCGACTAAGAACAATAGCTATCTATTTATAAGTATCCCAAAACCCCAAAACTTTAAGCCTATTTGTTATTAATTAGGATAAACCCAAAAGGAACCCTTTCGATTTGATTTTGGGTCGGGTAGACCGCTAAATCCAAGTCACTTTTCAACAATTTCTACTTTGACTTGGAGTTTCTTCAACCGCCAAAGGTTCGTCAGTATCTCTCAGTCGTCTCCTTCCTGCTAGATGCCCCGAGAGGGCTTACCTCTTGCGAATATTCACCAAGTTCAAGCAATGCTCAAACTTTTCCGTCGATAGGGCCTTTGTCAACATATCAGCTGGATTGTATTATGTAGCTATTTTCTGAATAAAAAATTTGTCTTTCTTCAGACAAATAAAATTCAACCTTACATCAATATGTTTTGTTCTCTTACGATACAGTGGATTTTTAGCAAAACTCAAAGCACTTTGACTATCACAAAATAACACCGGTATCTCCACCTTCAGACCCAAACTCTGCACCAGACTATATAACCAGATACCCTTCTTAATACCTTCAGTCATTAACATGTATTCCGCCTCAGTCGTCAACAGTGCAACCGTAGGTTGTAAAGTAGACTTCCAAATGACTGCACAACCAAACAGAGTGAAGATAAAGCAAGTCAGTGATCTTCGTTTCACAAAGTCACCCCCGTAATCAGAGTCTGCATAGCCAACAAGACCATCACCATGGCCTTTATCATCATATACCAGACAAATATCAGACACTCCTTTCAAATATCGCATGATCCACTTTACAGCTCCCCAGTGAGCTTTACCAGGATAAGCCATAAACCTGCTCACCACACTAACCACATAAGCGAGATCCGGTCTCGTACATACCATCGCATACATAAGACTTCCAACTGCACTTGAATATGGAACCGTCTTCATGTAGCTAACCTCTTCATCTGTACCTGGTAGAGTGCTTCGATCAAGTTTAAAGTGTGCCGCCAAAGAGGTACTTACCGGTTTGGACTGATCAACAGAGAATGCCTGCAAAACTCTCTCAATATACTTTTCTTGAGAAAACCATAGCCGTCCTGCTTTTCTATCATGCCAGATCTCCATACCAAGTATTTTCTTTGCCGCACCCAAATCCTTCATCTCAAACTCACTCTTTAGTAGAGCCTTCAAGTCATTAATTACAGTCATGTTTTTAGCTGCAATTAACATATTATCCACATACAACAGCAGATACACAAAGGAATCAGTAAAACTTTCTTCGAGTAAACACAGTTATCAAACTGATTACGAGTATAACCATTACACACCATGAATGAGTCAAATCTCTTTTACCATTAGCTCGGAGACTACTTCAAGCCATACAGAGATTTCTTTAACAAGCATGTCTGGTCCCCTTTAGGACTGTAGAACCCCTCCGGTTGAGACATCTAAATCTGTTTTTCTAGATTACCATGAAGAAATGTTGTTTTTACATCAAGTTGCTCCAGCTCTAGATCAAAAGCACCCACAATTGCCAAAAGAACCCGAATGGTTTTGTGTTTCATCACAGGAGAAAAGACTTTCCGGTAATCGATTCTTTCCTTCTGTGAGAACCCTTTTGCCACCAGTCTCGCCTTGAACCTAGCAGGTTCAACACTAGGAATTTCCTCTTTTCTTTTAAAGACTCACTTGCATCCCACTGGCTTCACCCATTTTGGTAATGCAACAAGATCTCAAGTCTTGTTCTTTTCAAGAGACTGCATATCTTCATTCATTGCCATAATCCAGGTTTATGCATTTTTACTCGTCACAGCTTCTTTAAATGTCTTTGGCTCATCAGAGCCAAGATCATCACCAACCGTCAGTGCATAAGCCACAGAATTCATGTCACATGTATTGCTACATCCTGCAAATCTAGCTGGTTTCTGAATATTTCTCTTTCCCTTTCTTGATGCTATGGAATCTTCAACCCCAGTACCAGCATCATCAGCTTCCCCCTCAACTGGTTTTCCTTGAGGTTTTGACTGATCTGGTTGGTTGATCAGATTGATCAATAGTATTATCCTATTGCTCTTCTTCTAACACAAATTTGTCAAGAGTCTCATACTCCACCCTCTGGTCAGCACCACAATCTTTTGTACCTGCAATACTTTCACAACCTCTACTCTGATCAAACATAGCAGATTCATCAAAGGTTACATCTCTGCTAATAAGAAAAGAAATTTATCAGGATTTTTACCTTCTATACACCACAGTCGATAACCTTTTACTCTTGTTGCATATCCTAGAAATATGCATTTTACCGCCCTCGGCTCCAGCTTATCATCATTCACATGAGCGTATGCAAGGCATCCAAATATTCTTAGATTAGAGTAATCAGAGGGTTTACCGGACTATATCTCTTGCAGTTGATGGAGATCTATTAACCAGATAGCTAGCAGTGTTAACTGCTTCGGCCCAAAATTGCTTAGATAAGCCAGCAAATATGCGCATACACCTAGCATACGCCATGAGGGTTTGTTTCATTCGCTCTGCAACTCTATTTTGCTGTGGTGTGTGACGTACATTGCGGTGTCTCACTATACCTTCTTTCTTGCAGAAATCATCAAATGGAGCATTGCAGAACTCCAACTCATTATCAGTTCTTAGAGTCTTGATCTGTTTACCCGTCCGTTTTTCAACCATGGTCTTCCACTCCTTGAACTTCCCAAACACTTCATTTTTAGTCTTCAGAAAGTACAATCAGACTTTTCTCGAATAATCATCTATGAAAGTGACAAAGTAAGATTACCCGCCCTGTGATTTTACCGGAGAGGGACCCCATAGATTTGAATGAACATACTCCAGAATTTCTTTTGAAGTGTGATGACCGGTACTAAACCTCACCCTGCGTTGCTTTCCTTTTACACAAGCCTCACATAATTGAATTTTATCTATCACATCCCCACCAAATAAACCCTGTTTGCTCAACACAGACAACTCTAACTCACTCATGTGACCTAATTGACGGTGCCATAAATTTGTCCTGTCATCATGTTTATCCAAGGACTGGGATACCGCTGCCGTTCCCATCACTGAACTGCCCGGTAAAAAATAAATTTCATGCTGCAGTTTTTCCTTCATCATTACCAAAGCACCTTTCAAGACTTTCCCCCACTTACTTTCACCATGATATTTTAAACTATTTTTGGCTAAGGTGCCAAGAGAAATCAAATTCTTTCTGAGTTCAGGAATATACCACACAGTCAAATTTCCTGACAGTACCGTTATGCAATTTTATCAGCACTATCCCGCTCCCCTTTATGGCTAGAACTCCATCATCACCTAACTTCACCATTCTATTCCACTCCTTAAAAAAAGTGAGTAGATCACGAGAGAACGTCATATGGTCAGAAGCACCGGTATCCATAATCCAGGAATCAACAGTACTAGCATTACACGTTGTCAGAACTTTACCAAAGTCCCCATAACTGTCTTGTACCACAGCAGCACTGCTTCCACTGTTACTAGAATCAACTTTTGTATTTCCCTTCTTCTGTGGACAATCCCTTTTAACGTGTCCTTCTCTTTGTAAAGATAACACTTAACTTTGCTAGAGGATTTTGATTTTGAACGCGACCTCCCATTCCCGTTACCCCTCTCATGTGGTGTTCCCCAACCTGCAAACAGACCTGAACCAGAACCCTCTTCCAAATAAACCTTTCCCTTTCTTTTCAATTCTTTGGACATAAGGGCATCTTTCACATCATCAACAAAAATTGTAGTTCTACCATATAGCATAGTATCTACAAAATTCTCATATAAACCAGGTAATGAACACAGTAAAATTAAGGCTTGATCTTCATCCTCTACTTTAACCTCAACCCCTTGAAGATAAAAAATGATACGGTTAAAGGTATCAAGATGATCATTTACCTGAGTACTTTCGGACATCCGGAGGGTGTAAAGACGTTACTTCTGATATTGTCTATTCGTGAGAGAGTTGCTTTGGTACTTCTCACACATTTTATTCCATAACCCAAAAGCCGTTGTTTGATCTACAACCTCCCGTAACACCTCTTCAGTAACTGACAGCAAGATCGCGAGCCCTTGCCAAAATCTCCTTATTTACCTCATCCTTCGTATCTTTAGGAAACTTGTCTTCTCTCTCCAACTCAGCCGCACATCCTTGTTGAACCATAAGTGACCTCATCTTGACCTTCAAGAACGTGAAGTCATTCAACCCATTAAACTCCTCCAGATCAAACTTATACGATGACATCTTTAATCAATGAGATATGGCTCTGATACCACTTGTTATGAGAAAACGAGAAATAAAGCAAATAAAGAACACAGAGATTTTACGTGGTTCGATGACGTTGTGTCAACCTACGTCCACGGGCAGGAATCGGAGAGATTTTATTATACTGATTCAGAGATTTACAATTATGTCATCCGACTAAGAACCATAGCTGTGTATTTATAAGCACTCCAAAACACCCTAAACTTTAAGTCTATTTGTTATTAATTAGGATAAGCTCAAAAGGAATCCTGTCAATTGAATCAGTCTTTTCGCTTTGATTTTGGGTCGAGTAGACCGCTAAATCCAAATCACGTTTCAACACCGGCAAATGGGAATGGGGGCGGGCAGGCAGGCATATTAGTCCCACAACAGTTGAAGGGAGAAGTCCTGCTGGGATATGGCGGGATGTTTGTATAGTGATGGTATTCAAACGCTTCCACATGTATGTATAATTTCGTGGAGGAGGATAGTGTGTAAGCGTAGTGAAAGGGGAATCCGGAGGGGATAGGTTGTTTTGCAAAGAAAAACGAAAAAGAATCGCAGTTTCTGTCTGTTTCTCAGCATACGGTACGGTCGAGGTCAGCATCTAGCACATGGAATTTTATTTTCGGAAAGATTATTCTCATGGAGCTGAAACAGATGGCCGGGCGTGCCCAAATTGGAAAGTCGGGGGAGGGCGAGAATCACATTCACATCGGTAAATCGAGGCGGCCCAAGGATCCGCAGATGAAGAAGGATGATGCGTTGTAACAATGGTTATGGGAGATTCCATTTCCATGGGATGGATTAGGATGATGACAGGAGACTAGGAAAACAAAGATAGAAAAAAAGATCTGCTGGAGTAAAAACTGGAACTGGAAGGGACGCCGCGAGGTGAAGGTGGAGGTGGGGGGTGGAGCCATCTCTCTCTCCCTCTCTCTCTCTCTGAGTTTGCTTGATTTCAGACACACCCTCCTTCAGTTCACTGTTCACCCCGCACAACACACCTAAATGAAACTCAGATCCTAGTATGCAAATGCAAATGCAAATACAAATCCAAATCCATATCCATATACAAGACGAAACTAAGGTCGAGAGAATTAATTAGAGACAATACAATACAGCCGACTTCCCATCCATATTCTGTCATCAAGGGATGTTGTGAACGTCACTGGAATTTCTCTCTTACACAGCATCAACATGTTAGTTTGTAGGGAAGGAAGGTTTAAAGCTAAAGGATCCATCCAGAAGCATACTGACCCCTCAATGCAGGTAGCAGCAGCAGCAATCAGATGGAAACTCGCGAATAATCAATTAATGAAGTTTAACCATCACCAGCTCGCTCCTATCTCATTCGGCTCAGCAGATGCAGGCATGTTGCACTTGCGTTTGGTTGGCATGCAATCCAACAACAACGAAAAAGTGCACATGATATGAACTCAACTTGCAGCTTTTCCTTCTCTCCTCAGAAATTCCTGGAAAACCACTTACATCATTTTACAACTACCTTCCAAAATTCCATTAATTAAACTTCTTAAACAAATGCTCCACTAGGTTAAAAAATTGGGCATCTAACCAAAAATAAAAGAAAAAAAACAAAAAATAAAAACAAAACAAATCCAAGCTATAAATCCCAAACAAAACATTAACATTAGCCTACCAGTTTGGTAGCAGCAACAGACTGGCGCTGTCTTTCCTTCCTCTCACATTGGCACTCCTTGCACCAGCTAGAAAAATCTTTCTGATATTTCCTCAGCTCTCTAAAAACAGAACTGTCCAATGAAACTATGAGTAAAAATTGGGAGTTGGAGACTTAATAGGAGGTTGTCCATTGTGATACAAAACACAGTTCAGTTTTGTTGGTTGGGGGGGGGGGGGGGCAAAATGGTTATCCTTGATTAAAATTCCATCAGTTTCCAGGGAGATTCACCAGCCACACGCCATGATTTAGTTAAGAATGCGCAAATAACAAATATGATGTCAGTTACCTTCTACACCACAACAAGAAGTTAATCCTATTCCCAGATGTTGTGGCTCTAGCTCCGTGCCTATGGCGACCACGATGAAGAACAGCATGCCCAGGGACATGTGAATAGTCAAAGATTTCCTACAATAGATGCAAATATAATACCCATTAAAATCAAATATTGCAGTATGTTGTTAGAACTCTAATTTTAAGGTACATGCAAAATTCGAATGGCTCCAATCTATTGCTGAAAGTACTAAAACACTACATACATGGGACACAAATAATTATCAATCATTGATCAGTAGAAGTCAATTCCAGGTATGATCCCTGCTGGTTTCCAAAGATCAGATGTTGGGAAGAAAAAAAAAAAACTATTTTATTTCCACTGTCTATTTATAAATTGAGTAGCTCAACTATGAAGTTCATCAAATGCTTACCACAGAACACCAAGACAAACACAGTAACACACTTTCACAATATTAAGTAGCCAAACTACTTACCCCTGCCTGAGTTTCTGTATTTACATGTTTTTCACACCGCACACCGCGAAAAAATAGTTCACCACCAGAAAACTGTTTACCCAAGCAGACATTCAAGGTGACTTCTGCATCATCCACATGGAAACCTATTGAATAACCAACAACATGTCAATAACTTGATAGAAACAACAAGGAAAAGGTTCAATCACATGGGAATACCGGAAACAATTTCTGTATGAAAAGATTCTTCAAGGTGAAGTGTTAAATATGCAGTGACTTTGCACATTCAGAACCAAAATGAAGCATTGGCTAACCCAACTACAAATTGTCCCCCAACTCTAACTCAATTGCTACAGATAATTTAATTTAACTAGCCAAGGAAGAAGTTGCCTAAATGGGCCAGTTCTTAATAAGACAGGAGCAATACCTGTAAAAATGGTATGATGACACCTGATGGTACATGACTAGGAAATTAATAAAAACAGTTATTTACCAAGGTCAACATCTCTATCCATCCCATACTCAAGGACGAAGCCATGATGAGCATCAAGTGTGGACCCACCAACCTCTGGAAAGAAAACTGCAAAATATTTTCAGTTGTCATGACTAACTCAGGAGATGACATGTATTCAGCATTTCATGCTCTAAACTTCTAAATAAAACACCCAACCTTTTGATATTGGCCGTATGAAATCTTCCATAAGCTTATCAAGCATAGTTTCAAGGCCGAAATCATCAAGAACAGCACCGTATTTATTCATTGTATTAGGTCTCATGATTCTGAACTTTGTCTCATGAACCCATTTTTCAAAATTTTCTACCTGAGCAAATAGAGCTCGCCATGATCAAATTAATAATCAGTAAGGAAGACTTGAGAGGATGAATGATATAGCTGGATCAAAAGGCCACCTCAGCCAGTAACATTTCACAAAACCGTGGCTGCAGCATTTCAAATGTAAAGATTCCTGGGGAGGGTTCAGACATTATGTTTCTGAAAGCTTGTTCTGTATTCTCATTGATTGCCTTGAGGAATGATGGGACAAAAAAGTTTGAGGCATGCATGGTATAAAGTTCCCGGTGCAGGCGCTGAGAAACAAAACTAGTTTTCATTAGTAGAAACTTTGAAATGAGTACATACAAAACCTATGATACAGTGAACATTCAAGAGAGGGTACAGTGACTGCTTCATGCAAATGATAAGCTTCTTTTCTGTTATCCAAAAGAACATAACAGCCTACTACAACATAATAAATCTTTACATCACATTTGCCAGTTCCTGATTATATACTCAGTAGCTGACAGACAAGGTCCAAGTAACTCAAAAATAAATCTTAAGTGATAAACAAGCATACTTCTATCCTACAGCAGAGGTACAACTTTGGGAAGCTTCCTTTGTTGTCATGGAATATGAAAAGTAAAAGGAACTCCACAGGGCAGCTTCAACTGGAATAAATTTACCAACGGGGAACAAGCGTATAAGGGGGGTCATACACTGTATATGTACTCTTATTCCCCGTTGGAAAATTTATTCCAATTGAAGCTGAACTCATAAAGAATAGCATAAAAAATTAATCATTAGTGCTCACAATTATCATATCAAATTGGGAAAGGCAGATAGATAATCCTTGTACTTGCATCTCAAGCAAAATACATATTACTCAATTACACACTCAGTATTAATGAGTTCAAATAATACCTGATAGTTGGATATAATCTTTTGTCTGTATTCCCTGTGTTTCTGAAGCTGTTTAGATGCAATCAGTGTAAGTTCACATTCATTCAATTGCACAATTTATAAGATAATATTGTCATGAGAAAACACCCACTAAAAGAGGCTAATAACATCTGAAAATTATGAAGATCGCATACTAGAATAATGATTAAACAAAACATAGGGAGGGCGAAAACTTTCCAAATCCATCACTGTCTATGCAGTCATGACACAACTTTACAACTATAATCCAACTCTTCAGTTCACTTCACTCCACTTCAAAATTTAATTTGCATCAATATAGGAAGCATCCCAGGACCCAGGCACATATGGCTTCTTTTAGGCTCTTTTAGAATAAATGAATCTCAGAAGGTGTGATAAAAAGGACTACATAGAAAAACGCTTAGCTGGTTTTGAAAGACAAACCTCTTGGATTTCAAGACCTTGATAAAAATGTATGTCTTTTAAGGGGACCGAACTCAATTACAAATGCATTCAAGTTTACATTATTAAATCATTCTGAGATCTTCAATAAGAAGGAAGCTGTACACCCATTAAAACCAGCAACCCTGATTTTTACCCAAATACAACCATGCCAAATCAGGCAAACTTCACAGATTGATGCGCTTTGGCTGTTGTATCACAATCAAAGTTAAATACACTATCATCACTTCCAGACGCGCGGACTCAGATTCCAAGTTCTGGAACACGGCCCTCATTAAGCAGAGGCAGCACGTGCCCTCGAGCCCAAACAAATTTAAACCGTCAACACGCATACACTATTAAAGGAAAAGAGAGGGTGAATTGTGCATTCCACTAACCCTAACGCGCTCGCTTTCGGGGTAGTACCGAAGAAGAATCTCTCGCATGTAATTGACCTTGACATCGCGCGGCTGGGGGAGAAGATTTGGCGGAAGATATCTCTCCAAAGAGCTGAAGACCAAGGGGCTGAAGTCCAGCTCCAAATCCTCATAAGTATCGGGTTTGTGATCTGAATTGGGGTTCAGTCTTAACCTGTGCGTCAAGTAAGTCGGCGGGGGCGGGGAGGCGACGGCGCCGTTTTGTTGCCCGGAGGCATAGATAGTCCCGTTTCCATGAGCGTGAGGTTGGCCTCCTGATCCATGCGCCCCGTCGAGAGACATGGAAGAGACTTCGAGAAGTAAGGTGTTATGTTTATTTTAATGAGGGAGAACAGGGATCCGGTGAAGGCAAGGCAGCGGCCGGGGAGAGGACTGCTAGGGTTTGTATGGGCCGTACAAGGATCTTGTGGTGGCGAGCGTAGGATGAAAATTAATTTCTCAGAGACAGAGATCGTCGGAGGACGGCGACGATTCGTTCTCAAGCTGCTGAGGTCTGCTCTGCTGAGCCTGCATCATCATTCATTAGAAGTTTTTTTGTTTTAAAGGGCGTGTTTTTCTTGCATCATTACACACATCAAATTAAAAATATATTTTTACTTACTACTCGAATGTATGTCTTTGAAATTTATAATAGAAATAATAATATTTTATTAATTAATAAATAAAATAATTATATATATAGTAATACATCTATAATGTAAATAAAAATTAAATATATTTTTAAAATTAATATATAAATAATTTTATTAAAATATAAAAAAAAAATATTATGATTAAACAAAAATTATAAAATAGTACCACACTTTTAAATTGAAATTGAAAAAAATATTAACTAAAAAATATTTTTGTATTCAACTATTTCAATTTTAAAATAGTTATAATTCAAATTCAAAATTCAAATTTTCAAACACACACCATTTGGTTTTTAATAAATAGTGATTGAAGTTCTCTTTCTCCCTGCTCAAACTTGGGAGGGAGAGTTGTGAAATCATGTATTCAAACATGTCTCATCGACATATACTGTATGACTAGTCTTATGGAGCCTAGTTTGCAGGATATTAAGTACAATCGTCATAGATTTACCCTGACACTTTCGGTAGCAGCTGCAGTCCTATGTTATAAAAAAATATACTTCTATCGTCCTATTGAAATGTTGTTCATTTCTATTTTCATTAGTTTCAAAATAATGTTACAATTTTTTAATGTAGTAATTATAATACCTATCTAACATAATAAATATTTTTTCAACTTACGCTATATTACACAAATATCATTATTTTTATATTATATAATACTAATGGGGTATTTTTTGTCTTTTTCATTATAACTTATTATAATACTAATATTCAAAAATTTACGTGTAAAAAATAAACGGCAACCTTGCATCGGGACAGATGAGTATATTTTTCAAAAGAAAAAGACACGTATTTTAATTGTAATTATTAAGGCTATGTTTTTTTAGCAAAGTTTTCTCAAATTTTATTATTTGAAATTTACATTTTTCCAAAAATACATTTTTTATTATCACAAAATATCTCATCAAACATTATTTTCATACTAAATTCAAACTAATTTTTTTTTTATTACTTATAAAATTCTTTATTTTTATATATTTATATTTTCATTTTATAATTATATATTTATATTAAAGTATTTAATATTACTTAAATTTAATTTTTTTTTATAAATTAATACTCATTCATTTTCATATCTATCTATCTACATTTGCATTCAATTTTAAAAATATTAATATTATATTAGAATATAGTAGAAATAAAAGAAAAAAAGATTAAATATATATTGTAAATTAGAAATGTAATACCCCAGTTGGCTCACTGAAAATGCTACCGCCACACTGCATCATGAAGTCGTCACCTCCTACTTGGGGCCCCACAATACTTAAAGGCTAAATTAACCATAAAAGGACATTATTATATAGCAAAATCTGATTTATAAATATTTACAAAACACACCCCTTAACAAGAGGTTTTTCCGGTTAAAAATTTACATATAATACAATAGACGTAAGTTCACTCACTCAGCCCGTCTTTCTATATCCCGAAACGTCCCCTGTCTCGGATGTGTCATGCATAACTGAAACAAATATTTTTCTTAAAAGCAGTCTAGAATTAAATCCATTTTAAGAACTAACGTGAAATATGTCATGTCATACCTTTTAAAATAAAGTCTAATTTCCGTCAATCATAAAATACGTGTCATGTCATGCCAATGGTGAAATGATGCAATACAGATATCAAACTCGACAACAACGCACATCCACATATATATATACATATATACATCCGCCGAAGTGAGCAGCCGGAATAACCTCGGTTCTATAATCATAAGCTCACTACATCTGTCTAATTGAGCAGCCGGAATACCCTCGGCCCCGTAATAACAAGCTTACTAGACCATCTTCAATAAATAGCCGAAAAATCCTCGGCTTAAGGAAGGACCTGATAAACCCATAATAATATAACGGTATCAGGTCACTCCCATATACCCACCATACGACTCCCACGATCAATACATGGATAGCCGAACGTTGTCGCCATTAACCACAAGACGCCCCATAGTTTGTGATAGCGAAGATAGGATCCCCAGACTAGCCCTATCCCGTGTAATGTAGTAGAATCCGTGCAACTTGGAATCACCCAAGGGAAACACGGAAACTCTACTCCTCCTCGCGCGCCCTAACGGGATCACGTTTGGAGTTTGGCATATGATCCTAAACTACCGGTAGACCTCACCAGTGGCCAGCCCAATGAGTGGAACAAAACCTAACACGAATGATTAGACCAAATACGTCTCAACTACTATGGGTCTAATCCCTGAAAGACTGTGCGACTAAGTCACCCAGTTGTCCGACTACTATCGTCCATTATCGCCAAAGTGTTAAGGTACATCGGGGTCGAATATCCTAACCCCAGATGATGCCCTCGCCTAGCACTACCGCACACGGCGACTAGACGATAGATCCATAAATCATATCCGATAAACCGTGCAATATGTGTGAAACATGCCAAATAAGTGAATTTACCGAAAAAGACTGGTAAGACAGCTCACCTTTCCTCATTTTCATAAATTCACCGATGCGATCAAATACGTATATCAAATATCATAAACCGTGAAGTCTCCCACATGTATACGCACACATATATATAAATATACATGCACTGACAAAATGATCCACGTAATATCACATTAACATATTCATTAGAATTGCATGCAACATGCATACCTAATTTCTTAAAATTAGATTTAATTTCTTACTGCTTACCTCTTTTCTACACTCTCTAGCTTTCGTAATTTCATTCAAATCTCTTCCAACATACACCTGCCCCGTTATATACTCAAATCAGCTGAGTTATATGCTTATACATAGGAGCTACCTGCTTATTCAAAAGCTAATTTCTATAGTTAGCTCGTTCGGTTTCAAACTTTTATATTTAGTAAACTATGATATTCTAATTATAAAACTCTTATACCTTATAATATTTATATCGCCCGATTATTAAACAAAAATACTAATAAACAAACAGGTGCAGTCCGTTTTTTATTCGGCTCGGATCGATACGAAATTAGCATAATATAATGCTAAGACTACAAATAGACTATTAGCTAAAGAAATTCGCCGATTAAATAGCCAGTTATGAATTTTTTTGAAGAATTTCTAATTTAATATTTCTAATATCGAAATTCATATTAAAACCCATAATTAAATTTTACGTATAACAAAAAATAAAATCCTAAAATCAAAATCGAAATCTAACGGCTAAATCTTTTTATTTTTTCTTTTCTTCTTTCTCCGCGTTCTTATGCTTGGCCGTCCTTCACAGCGTTTGGTTTGTTTTATATATATATATATAGTTATATTATTATTATATATTATATATTATATTATATTATTATTATTATTATTATTATTATTATAAATATTAATCTTATCATCATCATCATTAATATTATTATCATATATATATTATGGTTTATGATTATCCTTATCAATATTTATCCGTTTAACAATTTTTTTAATCATAATCAATATATAAAATAGAAATAAAATTTATTCCAGAGTATTAATTTTTTGATTCTAAAATATTATAAAAATATTTATTTGCTATAATAATATTATTTTATATACTCCAAAATCGGGGTATTACAAATGTATTTATAATATTTAGTAGATAATATAGTTTAGGGTGTGTTTGTTTGGGGATTAGATTGGATTTACACTATTCATCCAATTTTTTCCCCTAAAAATCAAATTAAATACCTATTTTTTATTTTTTATATTATACTACAAATCAATTTTACATTCAAAATATCACATCAACACTTATTTATATCACATCATACAATTATTCAAATTCAAAATTTTTACTATTCAAATCACAACACAAAATCCAAACCCCCAAACAAACACACCCTTAATAGGCAATAAGTTTAATAACAAAATAACAAATTAAATATATGATAAATAGTAAAAAAATTAACATAAAACATAGGCTAAAAATTATTTGGAAAACCAATTTTGCAACTGTAGTAATTATTGAGGACTATTATTTCATAAGAAAAACGGTCTATTACTTAGGGTTTAGGATTGTTCGAGACGATTCGCTTTGTTTGAAACATATCAAAATGAAAAATTGTATAAATTGCTAAGGGTCGAATGAAGTATATAGTAATATAAAATAAAATGCATATAATAATTTTTTGATCATACAAAATTTTAAAAATATAATAGAAGGTGAACTAGTTAAGGTATGGTTGCCAGTAAAAAAAACAGAAAGTTATTTTAGCGTACAAAGTAAGTAGAAAAATTATTTTTAAAATATATCAAATAAAATATTTATTTCTTATTTGTTATATTATATTAAAAATTAATATTAAATTTAATATATTATAAACATTTATTTATATACATAGTAAAATTATTTAAATTTAGAGTTTTTAACAAAAGTACCCTTAAATATTCTGTAAAAATAAAAAACTACAATATAAATTATATAAACTTTCAATTTTAGTAAAAATTAGAGCTGACAGAGTAGATTCGTGTCGGGTTGAATACTTTAAATGGGTTAAATTATTCAATCCTAACCCGACCCATTTATTATCAATTCGTGTTGACTCGTTTTATTATCGTGTCGGGTTCGGGTTGACTCGTGTTGACCCGTATATATAATTAAGTCGAATTTCTTGATTCAAATTAAATAATTTTTTGTTATGTTGTGTTAGTTAAATTACTCAACTTTAAACCGACCCGTTTATTATCGTGTCGGTTTTGTGTTGACTCGTTTATTATCGTGTCAGGTTCGGGTTGACTCGTGTTGACTCGTGTTGACCCGTATATATAATTAAGTCGAATTTCTTGATTCAAATTAAATAATTTTTTGTTATGTTGTCGTGTTATGGTAGTTTTTATTGGTTTGAGTGTAAATTATGTTAAATTATTTAAAATTGAACTTAGTTTAAATTAATTTATGAGAAAATTATTAAATTATGATTATTTTACCTATATAATAAATATATTAATCAATATTAATAAATTATAACGAGGTTGTCGTGTCGGGTTCGAGTTGAGAGCTTCAACCCTAATCCGACCCGTTTACTATCGTGTCGGGTTCGTGTAAACCCGTATACATAATCGGGTTGAAATCTTTGACCAAAATCCAATTATTTAGTGTGGGTTGTCATGTCAGGTCAGTTTTTGCCCGTTCTAATAAAAATATACTATTTTCGATTATTAATTATTATAAGAAAATATAATATAAGGAAAAATAACAAAAATATTTATTATTAGTGTCTTGTAATATTACAATGATATTTTTATAAATATAATGCTATTTTTAATTCTAATACAATAAAATACAAAAAGTAAATGAGACGCTAAAGTTATAAACGAAAGAGGTATAAAATATCTCATACTCCTTCCGTCCTATAATTATATAGTCTGTTTTGTGTTGCGAAAAGAATATTGATATTATATTAACAGTGAGTAAAAAATATAGAATAAAATATTTTTTATGGTATTAGTGTATGTGTAATAATAAAAAAAATATTTTTTTTTTTTATAATGATATAATTATTTTTAAAAATAGGAGTCTGACAAATACTTTTATGTATAATTAAATTAAAATACGCACAACCAATTTTACGATTTAAAAGTATAATTATACAGTTTGGAGAAGGTCTGAGACTCTCAGTCGGTCGGAGTCGTTGAGTCAAGCAGCAATAAATCGCTCTCCGCCTCGCCTCGCCTGCCTCAGCCTGGATGGCATCGACAAACCATCTCTTCTCTAATCTCTAATTTAATCTAAGTTCTTTCTTCCCCCACCCACCCCCTCGGTTCCCCGTCGCTCGCACCGCTGCCGTCAAACCCTTTACTATCCCCGTCCGACCGATCGCCGGAACATTCAAGGTCTGGACATTTCTGCATTGCATGTACCTCCTCTGCCTCAAATCTCCTCCTCCATATTCTCCCCCCAAAACCCTAAATTCCCACCCCCCTACTCCTCTGTACCCAATCTTCCGAATGAAGGACCGCCCTCCTTCTTACGGGGCCCTCTATGTGCCTCCCCACCACCGCCGCCCCGCAACCACTACTGCCTCATCCCCCACCGATTCAGATGTTACCACTTACCACCCTCCTGACCGTCCGAGCTCGTTATCTACTTCTAAAGTTAATTGGACTGATAGTTGTCATGCTGTTGATTCTTATCCTTACTTTCCACCTCAATCATCTCAGAAGCATTGCCAACAACTGAGGGAAATTTGGCGACGTGATGAGGTGGCCGAGCAAGGGTCCCAACGTGAATTCGAGTTTTCATCACAACCTGTACGTTTCTATGTTAAGTCGTACATGCCATATCTCCTTTTTTGCACCGCTATTTTTAGATTACTACTAGGTTTACTCATACTTCTGTAAATTCATTATTATTAATTACACTAAATATCTTTCTTGTGGTTTTAGTGAAGCTGGATTTACCTTCACCTGGGCCATAGCTCTTCTTTCCATATAATTGTTTGTACGTTGATATTTCTTGTTTGATTGGTCTTCAGTGATCCTATGGAGTTGTTGGATCTAGTCCATCCTGAACTCAAATCCACAACCTACTCTATTCAACTTATTGTTAAATCTCATGTTGTTTTCTGGTGCGACTTTGATAAGGAATTCATGTTTACCTCTTGCAACAGTTACTTCTTCTTACAATGTAGAATATTTTTTCTTTTTAGACTTAAAAAAATCGTGTCCCTCAAGCCCTGCAAATATATTAGAGATTTACTTCTCTTTGAATCTTTGAACTATATGGAATAAAGCCTAATGATAATGATAAGGATGTGAAAATTTTCATGACCAGTTTTCTAAATTCAAGACAAACTAATTAAAAAAAAGAAAATAATAATCTTCAGAATAGAGAACCCCATACATGCTTTGTCAAGCAATCACAGTCCTGTAAAAAGTGCATACTCTGTTTTTGCACAGAAGGTCAACTACATGGTCCAATATATAGCATAGTTGACAGCAGTTATCTTAGAATATGATTCCACTTATGACGTATGCTTTGTTTTTATCAATTTATATATGAACTTTGAGGCAGCCTGTTGTTTGTGTTGCATGGTTATCTCTGCTTTTGTTCATGGAAAATTCGTTCTTTCATCTCAGAGTACTACTTCAGAGAATATGATCGCATGGAAATGGAAATTGAATTCTCTTTTGCACAATGCTGATAAGCAAGAGCTAATATCAAAAGAGAAAAAGGATAGGCGTGATTTTGAGCAAATAGAAGCTTTAGCAACTGCAATGGGCTTATATAGGTATCTGTCATGTGAATTCAGTTTGCAACCATGATTCTCAATATGGTTATAATTTTAATGTCCTAAAATAAATATTTCCCTTGCAGTAACATGTATGTGAAAGTGGTTGTTGTCAGCAAAGTTCCATTGCCCAATTACCGGTTTGATCTTGACGAGAAGCGTCCCATTAGGGAGGTGCTTTTGCTGATCTTTACAGAGTTATTTTATTGAAGTCAATATGTTGTCTTTCCTGTAATAAGTTGATTATTTCTAAGGCATCGTGATAGACCGTGTCTTCTATTTACTATGAGTGCAGTAATTAATCTGTTGGTACGTCCTGCTTTGTTGTGGAGTGTGAACCTGAAATTTATTTGTTCTATCGATTCTTTGGCAACATGTTACTACCATCTTAGTAGCTCCAAAAGAAATAGTAAATAAGAGAAATCCTGCAAGTGAAGAATCCAGGTAGTTGCGGTCATTTAGGTAACATATTTCCCTTGCAGTAACATGTATGCAAAAGTGGGTGTTGTCACCAAAGTTCCATTGCCCAATTACCGGTTTGATCTTGACGAGAAGCCTCTCATTAGGGAGGCGCTTTCGCTGATCTTTGCAGAGTTATTTTATTGAAGTCAAGATGTTGTCTTTCCTGTAATAAGTTGATTATTTCTAAGGCGTCATGATAAACTGTATCTTCTATTTACTATTAGTGCAGTAATTAATCTCTCGGTACTTCCTGCTTTGTTGTGGAGTGTGAACCTGGAATTTATTTGTTCTATCAATTCTATGGCAACATATTACTACCATCTTAGTAGCTCCAAAAGCAATAGTAAATAAGAGAAATCCTGCAAGTGAGGAATCCAGGTAGTTGCGGTCATTTAGGCGGTGCTGGGAGCATAGAAATATATCTGATTGATCACATGTGCCAATGTGAATTCCTGTGTTCCTCTCAATTATTTCTTGTATATCTGATCATGTTTAAATCTTTTAGGTGATCTTGCCCCCCAACTTAGTTAAACGCGTGGATGCATATCTTGCTGAATACATATGTCAGAAGTACAGGAGCACGGATTCCTTTTCAAGATCAATTAGTGATGCTGATATCTGTGATGAAAGCCTCTTTGACCAACTGGATTCACTTCCACATGGTAACACTCCCATGGAAAAATTTTCCTGGCAAAGAAGTCTGCATATGCGGGATGAACAACGCACTTGGCAGGTCCAGTTGCCTCTGCAGAATGATTGACATTGTATACTTAACTCTATGTGCCCTGAATTTTTAATATTAATTAGTATTCAAGAAATTCTATGTGAACATTTGAGATAATCTAACATTTGATGGGTCAAAACTCAGCTTGAAAGGCACACTAATTGTGTATTTGAGAAAACAATGAACATTAATGCATTATTTATTCATAAGTGATGACAATGGGTTGTGTTGATGATAACCTAAGCCTTGGTTCTCCCTTTTAATATCTTGAAAATCTGTACTGGTTTTACTTTAGCATTGATGCAGTAAAGTAGTTACCTGTTGAATATGAAAGGAACCATGTTGTTTTAAAAATTTTATACTGTTTTGTTGTTTGTTTTGTCACCAAATTAGTTTGTTCTTATTCATAGTCATCCCCTGAATTTCACTTTTACAGGAATCTCCTGACGGTAGAAAGATGATGGAATTTCGCAATAGTCTCCCTGCTTGTAAGAAGAAAGAAGTTATCGTGAGTGCTATTTCACAGAACCAGGTATGTGGTATATCTGCATTTGAAACGTTGGACCTTCTCCACCATTGATGACAATTTATAAATTCTTACAATCAGTTCTAGTATTGATGCTATGGTTCAATGAGCTGCTGTTGTGATTATTCATTTCTGTTGTTTTGGGCACTTAAGCAATGTCATAATTGGCTATAGCAGTACTCAAACTGATCTGACCTGTAACTGCTGCAGACATTTTCTTCCTGTCTGGGTTAGTTTGTTCTCATGATTGTAATTAAGTTTTCCGTGATTACATGGGAAACAATTTTTTACATGTGTATTTAGATTTTCCTTGTCAACATACTGATTCCTATATTTTCAGTTTATATAGAATATAAACTAAAACTGTTAAGAGAGTGAGTGAGAGGATCTATGTTACGAAGCCAAGGGAACTGGCATTGCAGGAGCTGCAGTCACGATTGGCGGTGCTGGCCCCTCAACTGCCTGAGTGTATAATACTGAAAGGGGGAAGAGCTGAGCTTAATTTGGGCTAGGCTTGACCCATGACTGATATTGATGCATGTTGGATACCTCTTGTTATTTCTTAATTCCATTTAGTATGCATTTTAGCTATGAAAATTATTATTTTAGAAGTCCGTAAGTTTTTAAGGAATCATTATTCTTTATCCCATTAGTTGTTAACTTGTTAGGTTTTTGGTTTTTGGGTTTGGGCTAAGTTTCCGTATTTCCTTGGATATTTAGTTTGTTGATTCTGTTTCTGGCCTTTTTAGTTTCTATGGCATGTGCACTTAACTATTGGAGCTTGCATGAGAGATGATCTATTGACAGTCCGAAATAATTTTCATTATGTCAAGCAATCTTCTTATCCTGAACCATTCTTTCATAAATCTCTTACTCCAGCCTTTGGCTTCTGGCCGCTTCCTCTGTGTCTAATTCAAGTGTTGAAGTAGTAGAGAACTTTTGTAACTAAAAAAACCAAATGGAGTTAATTTGTAATGAAACCTTATCTCCTTTGAAGTGTGGCGTGATGCACTATTCATGAATAGGACATTGGTCTTTTTGGTTGACTGAATTGGAAAGCATTCCTCTGAATAGTTGGTTTGGTGCCAACATTAATGATGGTAAGTTCCATTTTTCAGGTTGTCATTATCTCAGGTGAAACTGGTTGTGGGAAAACTACTCAGATTCCCCAATTTATTTTGGAGTCTGAGATTGACTCTATGCATGGGGCCACATGTAATATTATATGCACTCAACCTAGAAGAATTTCTGCGATTTCAGTGTCTGAGAGGATATCTGCTGAGAGAGGGGAGAAACTGGGGGAAACAGTGAGTTTCTGCTAATAGCCAAGATCCCTGTGCAGCAATACCTTTTATATGATATTTTAAGCAAAAAGTTTAAGTACCCATCTAAGTCTTGTTATGTTCTTCTCAGGTTGGATATAAAGTTCGGCTGGAGGGTATGAAAGGAAAAAATACGCACCTCCTCTTCTGCACAACTGGAATATTGCTCCGCAGATTGTCTGTTGATAGAAACTTAATGGGGGTGACTCATATTATTGTGGATGAAATTCATGAGCGTGGGATCAATGAAGGTATGTACTGTAATATGATTGAGCAATGCCACGATGAAGTCACTTATAACTTACTTTGTATGTTTGATGACAGATTTTCTGCTCATTATTCTCAAAGATCTTCTTCCTCGCCGACCAGACTTGAGGTTGATTTTGATGAGTGCAACTTTAGATGCAGGACTTTTTTCAACATACTTTGGTGGGGCTCCAGTGGTCCATATTCCGGTGGGTTTTTTTGGTCTAATATTTTTTGGTTCTACTTGTATAGTTCAAGTATTCTGTTGTTATTCCAGACAATCTGCTAAGAAAAACCAATTTACATGTTGATAAATATTCTCATTTGTGTGAGGTTATTTCCTTCCAGACCTGTGAATATTCCAGTTAGTTGCATCTATGTGAGCCTCTTTGTTTTGAGAAAAGTTTGTGTTAGCTAGTTAATGGTGATTTGAACAGAGCAATGAGTATTACTAGAAATTCTGTACCTACAGTAAAATTTCTGTAAAATATGAATAAGTATTGTCTGTATGTGTAATCAACAGTCGACGGATTCTTACAAAAGAATTAGTTATAATTGATTTTCAAGGAGAGTGGGGAAGCATCGAGCCGAAATAGCAAGTTATCAAAACATCCAAAAGGGCGTTCTATTGTGCTTTATGGAGGCAATGGTTTATGCCTCATTTATTATTTTCACATTTCTTGTGAATTGGTTTATTTGAAGAACAGACCAAAATGTTAGTTTGTTTGCACTAGAGGATGGGAATCAATTACAAAATTGAGTTATTGCAATTAAAGTTGACTAGTTATTGTATTAAATTTGTGGTATGAGATGCAGTACTCATTACGACTAATCCTGAACACCTTCAAGTATCACCAGTTCACCATATTAAGGGTGTGTTTGTTTGGGGGTTTGGATTTTGAGTTGGGATTTGAATAGTAAAAATTTTGAATTTGAATAGTTGTATGATGTGATATAAATAGGTGTTGATGCGATGTTTTGAATGTAAAATTGATTTTTAGTATAATATAAAAAATGAAAAATAGGTGTTTGATTTGATGTTTTTGGGGAAAAAAATGGGATGAATAGTCTATTTAAAATCCAATCCCCCAAACAAACACACCCTTAAGTTGTAATTGGTACTCACAAAACATTGGGTTTGTTCTCTGAGGATATTTATTTTATTTAAATTTTCTTAACTATATGCAATATCACAATCCCAAAACATCACATCCAACACCCAATTACTATACTAAGCATCACATTCTACAACTATTTCACCTAGAAAATATTAAAACCAAAAACACATATACACAATATATATACCAAAAGAAC
Organism: Andrographis paniculata; assembly: GCF_009805555.1. NCBI lineage: Eukaryota > Viridiplantae > Streptophyta > Magnoliopsida > Lamiales > Acanthaceae > Andrographis > Andrographis paniculata. The sequence continues at coordinate 5,018,067 of NW_026137513.1, read as the reverse complement.
ACACCCATTGTCTTTCTGGTTCTGTTTAGCAGCACTGGCTTTTGATTGCCTATATTGTTGGGTTCTTCCGTTGGTGTAACTTGTACATGCCACGCATCTATGTGGGATGCAGACATTATTCTGAGAAAATTTGACAACATTTTTTATGAAGGGAGCAACCATAGAAATTGATTCTAGAGTTGATTGGAAATTATAATTTATTTAGTGTTAATCTATGTGTTTTTATGCCCCTTCTGTCAATGGGGTGAAAATAGAATCGATATATGTGCCAATTCTTTTTTCCTTACGCTTGCAATTAAGCAGGAAGCCATTCTGATCTTGATTAGATTGGAGTTATTTTCTTCAATGGACCCAGTTGTATGCGTGCACTATTGCAATGCAACAACTTCACAAGTAGTTTTAGGAGGACTTGTCAGGTGTGGAGTGGTCAATATTTGTTTGCTGGAAGTATTGAGTGCTAATTATAGAGTTTTGTTCAACGTGACTTGATGTTGGAGCTGCCCCTTTTTTTTGTTCCCATGGAATATGAGAATATTCCTTCTGTGAAGTCTAAGGAGATTTAGGTCTGTCTTTGGTTATTTGCAACAATTTTCTTATCTTTTATGAGTTATTTAATAGATCTTTTATGCACAATTTTGTTAATTGGGAAGTCGTATTCTTCTAATTCTGGCATCACCCATTACTTCACCATACAGAGTGATTCCAGTTTCAAAAGTACTGTTTTAGAATTTAAGTATTAGGCCACACTAACTTTTCTCTCCATTTGTTATTCAGGGTTTTACTTATCCAGTACAGACTCATTTCTTAGAAAATATTTTGGAGGCAACAGGGTATCAGTTGACAGCTAATAATCAAATAGATGACTATGGAGTGGAAAGGATGTGGAAGATGAGCAAACCAGCAACAAGAAAGAGAAAGAGCCAAATTGCTTCTGCGGTTGAGGTAATCTAATCTTTTTTACCTCGTGAACTTTCTGGATTTATACCTTTATTATGATTATACTGACCTGCTGCAAAATTAATCAGGAGGCACTTAGCACTGCTGACTTCAGTGACTGCACAGCTCAGACAAGGCAGTCTCTGTCATGCTGGAATCCTGATTTTCTGGGTTTCAACCTAATAGAGCATCTTCTTTGCAACATATGTGAAAACAAGAGACCTGGTGCTGTTTTAGTTTTTATGACTGGGTGGGAAGATATATGCTCCCTGAAAGAAAAGCTTCAAGCTCATCCTGTACTTGGAGATACAAATCAAGTTATAGTGTTGGCATGCCATGGTTCTATGGGCAGTGCAGAACAGGTGATTCTGATACTACTTGTAGCTTGCATCTAAATTGCTTTTTGGAGTATGAGTAATTTTATTAATTGAGAGAGATAGAAACATATAGCCAAAAGCCAGAAGAAAAACAGATAACAACTACAGGCAGACAGAAAGGACCATGCTTAGCAAAATCATTAGCCCCCTCATTTGCACCTGATATGTTGGTATTACTATGGTACTCGAGTTTTGAATAGATTAATTGTTGTTCCATTGTCCATCATAAATCCTTTCCCTCTATTTATTCCACTCATCAATCATTATTTGATATTTGTAATATTGATGTATTATGTAAACAAGTGAAGTTCTCCGACAACTTGATGTCAATTTTCTTTTCATAATTTGTCTTATGCATGTTGGTATGAGGTTCACAGATAGGAGTAGGAAATATCACATGAAGTTACATTAAAAGTTCTCCATAATTTTTTTACAATCTTATCACGCAAGTCCAATAATTACCAAGTCACATAGCATGTCTCAGTGCAGGAAAATTAAGCGAAGTCAGATTAAATTTGCCTTTCAGACTTGTTGTAATGATATGTGCGCCTGATGACTACCTGATCTCATTCCATGGTTTGGTAGTTAACCAATTCTGGCAAATGAAAATGGTTGAAGAACTTTTGGTAACTCACGAATTTGATTTGGCTGATAAGTGCAATACGTTATACCAATTCAAAACCATTTTAGGGTGAGTTCCTTTTGGACTTTTTCATTCTCCTTTTTCAGTTTAAATAATAGTGTTTTGTGAGAGAAAAATATATATTTTGTTTGGGAACTGGGATAGTTGCATATTAAAAAATCTGAAAAAAAATGCAAGGTGAACAACGCCTTAGTTTTACAATTTTTTTTCGAATCTAACATGTAAAACTCAAAATGGCATTTATGTTTGCCCACAGAATACATTTTACTCATATTAGTACCTTCCCCTCCTGGAAGTACTATCTCAAGGCTATTTGTTATAAATATAAGACCAAAAGCACCAGCAGAATTTCTAAATATAGTTGGATAATGTTTTCAGCCTTATCTGGTGGATGAGGACTTTTTGTTTTGTTTCCCTTAAGTGAAGTAGTTGGAATAGCCTTTGTTTTCTATCAATTATAATGATAGATATTATCCATCTTCTATCTTTTTGACAAATTTTATATGTAGGGCATCATTTACACTTACTTGTATTTAGATTTATTTTTTTGCAGAAATTAATTTTTGACAAACCTGAGGATGGAATACGGAAGATTGTCTTAGCCACCAATATTGCTGAAACCAGCATTACAATTGATGACATAGTATTTGTTATCGACTGTGGAAAGGCAAAGGAGACGTCATATGATGCGCTAAATAACACTCCTTGCCTGCTTCCTTCCTGGATTTCAAAGGCTTCTGCTAAACAAGTATGCAAACATCCAGATATAGTATGAAAGCAACATCGTGAATCAATGTTATTGCTTCTTTGTTTTCAAATACCCAATTCCAGCTAAGTGATTGCATTATACTATGGTTAGAGTTTTGGCTTTTGTAATATTATCTCAAGAATAATAAGTCTGAAAATTATTTTATGAATGTTGAGCGTGTGATTTTGTACTTTATTATTTTGGATGGTAGCAGTTGATAATATCATGATAATGTACTGTTCCTACTGATAAGATCTAAAGAATCTCATATGAGATGACAAAATCACCTTGAAGGACCTGCATATAGATGAAGTAACAAGTTGTAGTGATGCGGTCACATTCAGTCTTTGATAGTTGCAGTATTATCTATAAGCATATTTGTCTTCACTGAGGTGACATTTTGTACTCACTGTTTCATTTTCCTTTTTGGGTGTTTGAAAACTAGAGAAGAGGTAGAGCAGGACGCGTTCAGCCGGGAGAATGCTACCATCTCTATCCAAGATGTGTGTATGATGCTTTTGCAGACTTTCAATTGCCTGAAATTCTAAGGACTCCTCTGCAGTCCCTTTGTTTGCAAATCAAGAGTTTGAAACTTGGCAGTATCTCCGAGTTCCTATCTAGGGCATTGCAATCTCCAGAGTATCTTGCGGTATTGCTCACATAAAGTTGTTTATGCATATCTAGTAATTACATGTTAGTTTGAACTTTTTTTCACGGAAAGTAGAAGTAACTTTTGTGGACCATGATTTTGAGAAACAAAAATATATGTTTATACTTCTATCCCTAAGGTTATTACTTGATCCATTATAATGGTTGATAACATTGCTTAGTTGTGATGGCAGATTCAAAATGCTATAGAATACCTAAAGATCATTGGGGCTCTAGATGAGAATGAGGATTTGACTGTTTTGGGTAAATTGGTGTATTCTAGTTTCCTTTGTATTTCTTGTTAGCTAGGTTTTTCTTATCTTATGTGCACTTTGATTTCTTATGCAGGGCGCTACCTGACCATACTTCCCATGGAACCCAAACTTGGGAAAATGCTTGTTCTTGGTGTTATTTTTAATTGCTTGGATCCAATTTTAACTATAGTTGCAGGTTTAAGTGTCCGTGACCCTTTCTTAGCTCCATTGGATAAGAAGGATGTAAGAAATACTTCTTAAACAATGCAATCTTTTATCTGTTGCCTTCTTGTTTCTTTACCATCACTCTTTTATTTCCTAGCTTCTCCTTTTTTCAGTGTTGACAACATAATATACATATATAGTTAGATTGGATAGGGTTATTAGAGTTTGGTTTGATAGACTCCTAATTATATCCATATTCATGTGTAACCTTTCTTGAGTTAATGCTATAAATCCTTTTCTTTGATAACATAGTATTAGAGCAGGTGTAACTCCGGTTGTAAGCATTTTGATGCCGATTGGCGAAATTCGATTCTGATCATGAAAACCTTTAGAATAGAATTCTCAGATTTGACCAGGTTGGGTCGATTGGGTAGGCTTTTTGTTTGGGTTGCAATTGGGTTAGGTTTGATTTTATTTGGGTTTGATTTTGGGTTGGGTTGAGAGAAAATCACCTAATTACCTTTTATTAATTACCTATTCCCGTCTCCACTCAATGCCGCTGCCCTGACATATCGTTGCTGGTTCTTCCCAACCGGAATTCGTTCTGGTAGTCCTTAATCATTCTGGTCTGCCCGCATCATTCAGATTGGCTTGACCAAGTATGCGACCTGCTTGACTCACCGTCTAACTACTGTATTTGTGGCACCTGCCTGGTCGGAGTCTATTCTTGCTTTGCTCAAAGTCAGTTTGTGTTTTTTCTTCAACTTCACCAGTGTGAGATTAACCGGGTTAGTGGGTTTTTCATTTGCCTGGGTTAATTCCCTTTGATTTGGTTTGCTTCAACCCCAATTGAGACTATTTTGATTTGTTTCACTAGATTTGGCCATTGGAGCTATCAACATATCATTAGAAAGAGTATTCTTAACTGATGTTGCCACCATTGAAATTGATAAATATGCTATTGATTTTGTTCATCCTATTGTCCAGAAACTGTGTCTTGTCTTGTCTTGTCTAAACTTGATTTTAAGTGTTTTGTCACATGCCTTGATCATTAGTCTTGTCTTACTTGGTTTTATTCATGGAAATTGTTCTGAAGCGTTTCAGCCCTTTTTTCACTTCTGTATTGAGATGAAAAATCAGTTTGGTGTTTCTATTTGTATCCTACTGTCCTGGTTTAAGGATTGTGAGTGAAGGAGATCCGAAAGGAGGCTATAGAACACTCTTCGGAACCTTTTATAAGGTTTGAGAGCCTTGTAGTTTTTTCTACATTTATTTATTTACTTAATTTCTTTTTTTATATTTATAAATATTGGAATTGTGTAGAACTTTGTAGAACTCTAGAATATTATAGAGCATTGATGTGGACTTGAGTTATATACGAAGGGGTGATCCCTTTATTTGTGAACCATCCAAGAATGGAAGAACTACAACCTCTCTCTACTTTCTCTCTCCTGCTTGGTTGCGTAGCAATTTTTTTAAGTTGGGAAAAATGCCCAGCTTAGTGTCTCAGTCTCAATGGATAGTGTGTTATGAATCCTCTTTTGTACAATCCAACAAAAATGTTATTGCCGAACGAAGCACCATCTTTTGGAAGTCCCTTAGTGCTAATCTTTAGATGAATGATGAATGTCCATAAGTTGTTTCCGGCCAGTGCTATATCTACTACTTGTTCTTTTGGTACACCTTCCATTCTTGTTTGGCTTCTTCTTTCTTTTTTCTTTTTCCTTCATAAACGTACCTCCTCCGTTGAGCCGTGTATGGTACTTATTCTGTCCATGATACTTGTCCTCCATTACTAAGTTGGACCCAAAATTTGCGTAAGTGCATCTTTCTTAGCTATAATTTCTCTTGTGATTTCTTTCAAGAGCATTTTCCATTTTATCCTATCTTTTCCCCATGCTACCTAGTGAAGGAATCATATCATTTTATCTACCCTGTGTTTGAGTAATCTCAGAGTTCCCACTATCTCAGCCCTAGGCAATCATAGTTTAGACTCAGCAGCAGCATCTTGCTAAGCCTCATGTAGATTCTCATCACCTACTTTTGCAACACCAGATGATCTTGCACCCTGGGATTCTCCTCCCACACAACAATCCTCTATGGATCTTCCCATTGCCCTTTATAAATTTATACATACATGCACTTATCCTATTCCCTTTGTTGTTCCCTATGATGACATGTCTGCTCTAAGATCGATTCTATCACCAGTCCTGAATCCATTTAGTTTGGTGCATTCTGGTTGGCGTGCCACCATGATAGAGGAAATAAATGCTCTTAATCATAATGCTACTTGGCGTTTGGTGGATATACCTACAGGGAAGAAGGCGATTGGATGCAAATTACTATTTATGGTAAAGTTAAACTGTCTTGTTGCCAAGGTTTATACAAAGTCTTATGGTGCTAACTATTTTGAGATATTTTCTCCTGTGGCCAAATTAACCTTAGTCTGTTTACTTATATCTTGTGTACCCATTTATGATTGACTTCTTCATCAGTTGGATATTAAGAATGCCTTCCTCCATGTCTTTTTTAATAACAAAGTATATCTAGAGCAACCATCCAACTTTGATACTTAGAGTAGAGTGTGGGAAAGTTTTTCATCTTCATAAATCACTCAATGAACTAAAACAAAGTTCCCATGCTTGGTTCGGCATATCAATCAAGTAGTTTTGAAATATGAGATGCAGAGGTGCAAGTTTTCTCATTAGTTTTTTATAGGCACACACAAGTTGGGAGTCTTTTGCTAGTTGTATATATATGGAAGCTGTTGCTTCAAAAAACATTTAAAGCAAAGGTTTGGGGGCGCTGCAATACTTTATAGCAGTTGAAGTAATGATGATTAATAAAGGAATTTTCTTATTTTCGAGGAAATATGTTTTTGATTGACTTCAATAGACTGAAAAATCAAGAGCCAAACCCTGCCGCACTCTAATGAGTCCTAACTAACATCTGGAGAGGAATAATGAAAAAGTATTCCCTGATTCTGAAAGGTATCAAACACTTTAGGGAAGTGGATTATTTGACAACAAATCCTACCAGCATTGCATTTTCAGTTAGTGTTGTAAGTTTATTTATGAATTCAATTACAGTTTATCATTGAACCCTTTCAGAGCTTGTGTTATTTGAAAGGAGCACCTGGTTGAGGCCTATTCTACACCAACCATGATCCCTCTAAAATAGAAGGTTTTACCAGTGCAGACGATACTAGGTGTAAGAATGATAGGAGATCCACTTTAGGATATTGTGTTTTCATAGGATACAATCTTGTATGTTGACAAAGTATAACCAAAATGAGGTATTTTGATGTGTTGCTAAAGCTGAATATAGAGCTGGTTGACTTTGTTTGGGAGATGGTATGGATACAACACTTGATGTGAGAGATTGGCCATAGAGTTGATTTTCCAGCAACACTAATGTGTGAGAACTAAACTGCTTCACATATTGCAACCAGTAGTATTCCATTAACACATAAAGCATATTGATGTTGATTATCACTTTCTTTACAATAAGGTTCAAGAAGAATTCATTTATGGAATATGCCAAAAATCAATTTGGAGATGTTTTCACCAAAACACCAAATGGAGTATAAATGAAACATCTTTGTAACCATTTGGGCATGATAAATATATATGTTCCAACTTGAGGGAGAGTGTTGACGATATAGTTTACATTTATTGTTAGATAGTTACCCTGCGTTTGGTTTGTATTTATGTTTGTGATTTGTGTTTAAATAGTGGTGATGTTTTCTGAGAGAAAATTATCTATATTCATAGAAAACCTTGGGGAATTGCATCCTAAAGAAAATAAAAAATAAAAAAATCTCAAAGAGAGGATGGCCTTATATTAGAATAGGATTATTGGATTTTATTGGTGTGGATAGACTTCTAATTATATCTATATCTATCTGTAACCTCACTTGAGTTAATTTGAATAATCCTATTCTCTAGGATAACATTGAGTTTTGGGTTTGGAATGTAACTTATGCTCTCCAGACACTATTTGAAGTGCAAACAATTGTCCATTTATAAGTTCGTACTGTGCAAAACAATATTATCCATAAGAGGGACTAGATGGTGACTTTTTGGTCCTGCAAAAGTTCTTTTTTTTTTGGTATCCTATGATTTCTGCATTTGGTATCCTATGATTTCTGCATTTGGTATCATAAATCAGAAACTAGGACTCATGTTATATATTTTATATATTACAGAATACATCACAGTAAAACTGAATTGTTCATAACATTTTTGCCGTATGTTTTAGTTGGCGGAAGCAGCAAAAGCACAGTTCTCACATGAGTACAGTGACCATCTTACTCTTGTCCGGGCATATGAGGGTTGGAAGGTTGCGGATAGAGATCTCAATGGATATGATTATTGCTGGAAGAACTTTTTGTCTGTGCAGTCAATGAAAGCCATTGATTTGCTCCGTGAGGAATTCTACTCTTTGCTAAAAGATGTTGGTCTTGTGGATAGCAATCCAACTACTTGCAATGTTTGGAGCTATGATGAGCATCTCCTGCGAGCAATCATTTGTTATGGCTTGTGTCCTGGAGTTTGCTCTGTTGTGGTAAGGCTTTTAGTTATTCAAGATTTCCAATGGTATCCATCACTGGATATATTGTAATCTTGCATATGGCTGCCAATGTGCTGTTTATTCTGTGGTATATGGGGATAATACATAGTGTTAAGAATCCTTCCTGCATGAAATGGTGGTTTGTGGGTGCCTTTTGGCTCTTGTCCTACTTTAGAAATTCAATTAAGCCACTTCTCAATGTTCTCATTCATCCAGCAAAACAAGAAGCTAGTTCTTGGAGTTCATTAAAAATTATCTAAGCTTTCTTTTGGGTTTTATACTTAGTAACTCAATTGATTACTTACAGCACAATGAGAAGTCCTTCTCCCTGAAAACAATGGATGATGGTAAAGTGCTTTTATACTCTGTAAGTACCTGCTGACCTCACAACCCTTTCTTGCCTTTAGATTGAAGATATTTGCATATGCATGTGATTTTCTTATAGCCTCCTTCAAATTGGCTTAGAACTCAGTGAATGCACGTTACTCAAGAATCCCATATCCATGGCTTGTCTTCAATGAAAAAATTAAAGTGAACTCTGTCTTTCTGCGGGATTCCACTGCTGTATCAGATTCAATGTTGCTCTTATTTGGTGGTCGCATCTCAAAAGGAGATACGGTAATTTTCCCAGTCTCCATAATTTAGTCCCTTGCCTGAAATTCAGTGTAAAATATCCTCTATATCAACAAAAATGATGTGGTGACTCCCCAAATTTAACCTTGTTCTGATGGACTCATGATGTGATTTCACAGGATGGACAGTTGAAAATGTTGAATGGATACTTGGAGTTTTATATGGATCCTTTGATAGCAGACCTATACCAGAGTTTGAGGAGAGAGCTTGACAACTTAATTCAGACCAAGGTGAAAGCGTAGAATTATGTTACAGTTCCTGCCCTTTCATTTATTTCTAAGTCTCATTTGAAATTCATCAGCACTGTCCTGTGCCTGTGCTGTTGTTGATATGAAATTGAAAATTTATCTGTTTCATTGTTATTATGGCTTCTAAAGTTGATGATGGCTGAATTCTCATGTGCAGCTCCTTTATCCCACAATGGGAATACATTTCTCTCATAAACTGATTTCTGCAATTCGTTTGCTGATCTCACAAGAGGAATGTGGAAGCAGATTTGTATTTAGCCATCAGGGACATATGCATTCCATTCATTCTATCGGTGCATCAATTTTAGCCACTGATGCAAATAGAAAACCAATTTTGGTATGCAATACAGAGAGTGGCCCTGGAGGAGATAACTCGAAGAGCCAACTACAGACATTACTCACTCGGGCAGGCTATGCTGCACCCAGATACAAGACCAATCAGCTAAAGATCAACCAATTTCGAGCTATTGTGGAATTCAATGGTATGCAGATAGCTGGGCAACCTTGCAACAATAAGAAGCAGGCAGAAAAGGATGCTGCAGCTGAGGCTCTGCGGTGGCTGCTCGGAAGGAATGGAGATGGAGTGGATCATGATTTTATTGACAATATGTCAATGCTGCTAAAGAAAAGCAAGAAGTCTCACACATAATGGTGGAAAGGAGGGTGCAACGAATTATATAAAAGCAGCAATAAGCTGATACTGGTACGCGCAGGCACAGCCTCGGGTATGGATCCTGGGTAAGCACAGGTTCAGCATGATCATAAAGCAGAAAGCTGATAAGCTGGAGTTGGAATCCTTCGTAGTTGTACTTCATACCTCTGATCGTGAGGTGAGTCTAATTGCAGCAGATATCTGTTGGGATAGACTGAATGACTTGACTACTGGCTTATGTTGTGTTGTGTTCTGTTGGCTTGGGATTACCACCTATTTTAGTTAGGGAGAGAAAGGATGATTGATTGATTGGCTTCACCCTTCACTCGAATGCTAATCCAATTGGTCCTCCCATTCCTTCCTATGTATGTATCTATGTATGTATACAAGGGATTGTTATTGCATTGGAACATATGCGCGCATATATCATATGATGGGTGCAGGCAGCACCTTGGTCTGAAATGGGGATGCGGATGGGGAAGGGCCTCTCGATAGTTGGCATGTGTGGCCTCTGAATGAGACTGGCTTGACCCACTATGGGCTGCTACAAGCTGACAAGGAAATTCTTTCTCATTGCGCCTAAATTTTGAGTGTTGGTGTGTTTTATTCTTCATATGAATTTTAAGAAAACAATATGGCCGGTATTTTGTGTAAGGAAAGCCATTCAAATATATCTAGGATGGTTTGTACATTCTGATGTTTTCATTATCTCCCAATTCCCACCAAAATGCACTAGATTCATGTAGCTCTGAAATGAGCATGCAGTATGACCATTCAAAGGGAACTGAGAGACAGCAGGATCTTATTATTATCTGTTTCAGCTGTTGGAGGGAGCTGAGCTGAGCTGCAATCCTTGGTTGGTTTGCTGTCTCAAGGAACCTCTCTTTTATTTATTTATTTTTTTTCTTGAAGCTGCAGTTAGTGCGCTGGGTGTTTGGTTTTTACAACTGCCCCTGGTGAAGTCTTCTTTTTTGCACATCTCCGAAGGTTAGGTCCTATCCCCAGTACAATTCTAATTGCATGTCTTTTGGAGTTGGAGTGGAGATCTTTGCTACCATTGTCTTATAATGTAGTAATGCTTGCCTGCGTGCCTTATTATGTAACGTGCTCGGAAGCTTACATGTCCGGTGTCTAGGTCATGCTCGCGCTGAGGACAGGAGATCGCACACATGGGACAAACTATGACCGATAACCTGGAGCGTAAATGTCAACCCGTATTTTCCTACTTCAAGTCGCAAACGCCCTTGTGCGATGCTACTCAAGTGCACCGACATTGTTTCTTACACTTTCAACATGCCTTCAGGCGGTAGTTCGTCGATCATTTCCTACATACTTACATTCTTTGTGCTCACCAACCGCCACCAACAAGTCAAGCATACTCCACCACCCTAGGAGTAGTCCCATCTGTAATGTCCAACTCCGTTAGGGCATGCTTCGCCACTGAGCAATAGTCCACTTGTCCGCTTTGTTCGTCCCCCACTCTCGGTTCTTTTATAGGAGAGACCCTTTAGTTGTACTTTACTTTCATTTTTCAGAGAGCTAATATACACTTTACTTTGCCGAGTGTTCTTACTTTCTAGATTAGAATTGAGTCGTGTGCGAGATTGTATTTGCGAATTTTTCATAAACATAATGGCTAGCTTAACGGAAAGGTGTTCAAGGAGGAACCATCTAACTCGTTACAAATAGGTCCTCACATAGCATAATTATTACCACTTGAGTATCAATGTATATGCATGTATGAATATGTGTATTAACACAAATAGCTAGCTTACAAAGTAAGACTCTCAACTTAATTTTTGTATCAATTCTTTTTAAATTTTTACTATTTATTAAAAAAATTTATTTCAAACACGTCAAATTAATATTTAATTTTTATTTGTTATACTTTCGGGCATTGAAATTAGTATATATTTTAGTTATTTAGAAAATGAATACTAAGGGTGTCTTTGTCTGTGGGTTTGGAGTTTTGAATTTAAATTTTTGAATAGTAAAAAGTTGAATTTGAACAATTGTGACATAAATAGAGATTGATGTGATATTTTGAATATAAAATAAATTTATAGTATAATATAAAAAAAAGTAATTATGATATGATATTTTTGGAGAAAAAAAATTCTGTATCGTAAAAACTTGTGGTAAAAATCCACTAAAAAACACAATCTAAATTATTTTAATAAGTGTATAAATACAAGCAGAAGACACGCTTCGCGCTAGGCTACTGTAGTCGTCTCTCCAAAATCATGTCTAGTTCACCAGGCAGGCAGGCCACAAGAGAAGAGATTGCAGAAGTGATCTCTCTCCACTCCAGCCTCCTCAATCCAAGAGAAGAACAGAACAAGACAGAGTGTGCAGTGTAATGTAATTAGCATTCACCATCTAAATAACAAAGTTGATCAAATTTTAATTCTTTAATATGATGTTTCTTTGGTTGGATCTTGCCTGGGATGTTGTTTTGATTAATTAGAGAGATTGAATCCATCAGTGGTATCTTCTTGGGCCAACTAACTCTAAATTAAACTCAACCAAGGCTGGTAGGGACAGACAAGTATACCACATGACATGCTGATGGGATTGGGTGGGAATGTTTTCTGCTAATATATATATACACACACACATTAGAGGGTTTAGATAAGCCTGTTTGCCTGCCTTCGGCCCCTGCTATCAATTAAGAAGCTTCCCCGTCCCGCAGTGTCACAGTCATAATTTGCTTGCCTTGGTCTGGTCTTCATCTCGGAGACCGGTGAGAGAGAGAGAGAGAGAGAGAGAGAGAAGAGCGCAAATGGAGGAGGAGGAGGAGGGTTTGCTGTTGGATGAAAGCAGCAGGGCGGAGAGGAGGAGACTCCTCAACCTCAACCTCAACCTCAAGTGCGGGACCGGGGAGTTATGGGAAGAGATGAAGAGGCTGGGTTACTTGACAGGTCCTATGGTGGCTGTTACTTTATCCTTCTATTTGCTGCAAGTTATATCATTGATGATGGTAGGTCATTTAGGCGAGCTCCCCCTTTCCAGTACCTCCGTAGCCTTCTCTCTTGCTGGGGTCACTGGTTTCAGCCTCCTCGTACGTCCATCTCTCACCTCACCTCATCGCTTTTACCATCTGCACTCAATGTTCCGCTTCTGCTTCTGCTTATCATATACTTTGTTAACTAACTAATTGTGCACGATACTTGTCGCTTCTGTCATCTTCGAGCATGCATTCCACATGATCCTTCTCCAAAATTGTTCACTACAATATCCCTAATCTTCAAATGAATAAAATAACAACAAAATAATTAACTATACTCTCCCATTCCCATTTATCCATTACTATTCAATATAAACAAGCAGCAAATGCATCAGCGGAAATAACTACGTTACACATTATAAACCTATCAACTCATACTAGACACATGAAGATAATATACACAAAAGCCTAGTTCTTTCAACAATTTATACCGGACACTTAGAAGTCCCATGTCTCAATATGTTCATAAGCATGTCGAAAGCCAAGTCTGGAGTGTTTCTTAAAATGGCAGAATTTTATGTTCATATAGGTAATTTCTTTAGTCTTGTTCTTGCATCTCGATTTTTCAAATGAATTATTAAGAAGTAAAATCTAACCTAACTTTTTTGCATGTCTAAAAGCTTACCTCACGTAAGGTCTCTACATTTAGTTCAGCTCTCAATGTTGTACTATGAGGAAATTTGGTATTTTCCTTGAAGTGGATTTAGATGAATTTTAATCCCATCCCATTTAACGACTTGAGCATTAAGTCTCTAGTCAATCCTTTAATTAAATTATCCGTCAAATTACACTGTGACTGAATATAGTCTACGGTAATCACTCCATTTAGGTTAAGTTCTCACACAACCACATGCAAGATTTCATGTTATAATTTCTCTATAAGCTTTAGATATAGTAGCCACATTGTGACAGTAAACCAAAATAGAAGTATTGATTTTGGCCCCGATGGAATCTCATAAACTAAGTTACAAAGCAATTACGCTTCCTTACCAGCCACAACTAATGCGATAAGTTCAGATTCCATCGTTGAACTAGATATATATGTTTGTTTCTTAGAAGCCCAGCAATGATTCCCCTAAGACAAACACCCAAATTGCAGTTGAAGAAGCATCTTCAACATGGTTTATTCTGAATATATCCTTTCAATGCCAAAGGAAATCCTGCATATGATAAACCAGAGTCTTCGGCCGGCTTTACTAAAATACCCTTTTAACTGCATGCTAGTGATGAGTACTTGCTTTACTAGTGAACCTACTTAATTTTCCGATCTCATATGCTATATATTATCTTGTGGTTGTCATGGTGTACATCAAGCATCCAATTCTTCATATTAAACTTCTTGAGAATATGCTCGAGATAGTGTAGTTGTGTAAGTACAATCCTTCTAGATTTTCTTGATTTTAATTCCAATAATTACATCCACCACCTCATGTCCTTCAAAGAGAACTTGGAGGATAAAAACTATAATAATAACACTGATATGTCTACTGCTTACAATCTGATTGGAACTAGATTACATCCCATATATATACATCCTATAGAGTCATGCTAGTTAATAATGTATACCAACCCTATGAATTTTCTCCTATGTACAATGTCCCTAGGAGTTATGTACTTCATTCATTATACCATGAATTTCCATACAAGTACTAGAAACCTTGTAGTTTTCTCCACACGAGCATTATCTGTTCCAAATACTAACAGGCTATCGACATAAAAACAAATGATCACCCTATTGTCATATTACATTGCAGTTGCACTGCCCCTGTCTAGAAGGAAATTATCCAATCCTGTGAGCCTCTTAAATCGAGCAATGTCCCCTTGGCTTGATAGCGTCAGTTGCTGGGTTTTATTGTAAATTTTCTTCCACTTACTAAAAATTTCGACAATATCACACTTTCTTATTGATGGTCATGATTAGGGGAAGGGTTTTACCATAATATGATAGTATGAGAAATTTATGGGTTTGTTTGCCCAACCATTTTTTACCAGACGTAATTTTCAATATATATAATATATATTTTATCATTTCACAAAATTTCAATATTTAACATAAAATATTATTTTTTTATATTACTAACACAATTGTTATACTTCACATAAAAGAATATATCGAACCAAAACAAAAAACAAGTAAACCCTACGTATTTTTCAAAGCACTTTGATGCCTCATAATTTTTATTTGAAAATTATAATTTTCAAATTAGGATTTAAATTAAACAAATGTCTACATAAAATCCTTTGAAATTCAAATTAATTTGAATATGAATTTGGCAACTATATATTGAAAGATTGTCTCTCTTTAAAGATAAAGTTGCATATTTTCAAGATCAAAGATTTTGTGTTAAATACGGCAACAATATGAGATAATATTTTTCTCCATAATTCTGGAAAACATTATCTTCATACACAAATATTATCCTTGTACGGGTTTAATGAAACTCGAGGTGTTAATATGCTTGAAATATTGTATAAGAGAAGAAACCTTACGTGTCTCAAAGTATATCTAAAATCGTTTATACAATACAAATTTCTATTTTCTTGCTATTTTCCAACAATCTTGTATGATAGTTAACATCGCCATCCATGATCATTTGAAAATAGTATAAGACTCTTGGAACATTTGTTGGAGATTTTTGGAGAATTGGGAAATAGGTGGATTTTGCAAGCTACAAATGATCTTGGATATACTGATTTGATCATTTAAGTTGCTTTTCTTATACGATATTTCGATCCTATTAATTTTTTAGATTTCACAAAATTCATACGAGAATAAAACAAAAATACTCGAAATTTAAGCGAAAAATAAATACATAGAAGGTTGAGAAAATATTTGTGTATGAAGATGATGTCTTTCGGATTTCTGAAGAAAATAAATACTCTTTGAGTGTTTGTATGTATAGCATTTTGTATCTGTTTCTGTGTATTTTTTTTATTATGAAGTGTTTCTTCCGAAAAGATGCAACTTGAATTTTGAACCCAAACTGTACCATCTTTTCATTGAAAATGTCCAACTTTTATATTTGAATTGAAGTGATACAACTCTTCAATGTAGTTGCCAAATTCAAATAAATTTGAATTTTGGAACATTCTGTGTATTGAAGAGATACAACTTTCAATGTAGTTGCCAAATTTAAATTGAAATATGTGCAGGAGCTTATTGAATTAAATTCTTAATTTGAAATTTATAATTTTCAAATTAAATTTAAAAGACACCACAGTATTTTTTTTATTTAACTTTTTCCAGATTAAAATGCAGTGAAGAATTCTTTCCTTAGTCATGGTCATAAAAGATGCGACTTTCCTGGATTTTTGGGAAGTAGAGAGAACAATTATAGTAAAATCCCTTACATCTAGCCATAGGCATAACTAAGCCATTGCCTCATTTACTATTCCGCATTTGCCTCATTTTCCACCTTCATTTTGTTGTGCGCACCTCATGTGGCTCTTCCCGAAGATATCTCAATACAACATCCCTCATCTTCGAATGAATCCAATACTAACAAATTAACTAACATGTAATTTAACAATATTCATTTTAACTGATGCCTTCACACAGATAGCTATGAATCTCTTGTTAATCTTCCTAATTATACTGAACACTGCTTCACTGATATATTTATAAGCAAGTGATTTTATATAATTATATGCAAACTTTTCTAGCCATTAACCAAGTAAATTGTGCCTCTAAAGATCTCCTCTCACACAAAGGCTGCCACTTGAACTGAAATATGGGAATATCTGCCCCCCGCCCAAATGAAATCGATCAGTAAGCATTCAATGTGCACCCCCCACAAAAAAAATCATTAGAAAGATTACTTGTTTGTTGAGAATCAAAGCAGTATCATCCCATATCCTTGCTAAGCGTGTTCCAATTTCCTGACAGCTTACTTGATTGTGTTTCGATGAAACAGTTAGGTATGGCCAGTGGACTAGAGACTCTAAGTGGGCAAGCTTTTGGTGCCCAAGAGTATGAAAAACTTGGAACTCAAACTTACACTGCTATCCTGTCTCTTAACATTGTTTGTATTCCTGTGTCCATCTTGTGGGTCTACATGGGCAACTTGCTCAAGTTTATTGGTCAAGATCCTCAAATTTCTGTGGAAGCTGGACGATTTCTTACATGGCTTGTCCCCGCCCTCTTTGGCTATGCAACTCTGCAACCTTTAATCCGGTACTATCAGATGCAAAGCCTGATTGTTCCAATGCTCATAAGCTCCTGCATAACTCTCTGCTCCCATGTCGCGGTGTGTTGGGCATTGGTTTTGAAGTCTGAATTGAGGAATCTTGGAGGTGCAGTTGCGATGGGTCTCTCAATTTGGTTAAATGTGATCATCTTGAGTTTATACATGAAGTACTCTTCCAAGTGTGCAAGAACCCGTTCTTCATTATCAATGAGGGTAGTTGATGGGATGAAAGAATTTTTCTGCCTTGCAATTCCTTCTGCCGGGATGATCTGGTAATCACGTCGTGACCTTTTCCTTCACCAGATGAGTTTTCTAGTTAATTTAAATCTGCTGTCATATAAAAATTTGGTTGACTGTACTGTATGTAGTTTGGAGTGGTGGTCATTCGAGCTGCTTATCTTGTTGGCAGGACTGCTTCCAAATCCACAGCTTGAAACATCAGTGCTGTCTGTGTGGTAAGTTCTGTCACGATCTACTTGGGTGCTGGAGCTGCTAAAAAAAGCATACTGAACATATATTTATTATGAGAATGTGTTATTTTGTTTTTTGGCAGCCTGACCACCCTAGCGACGCTTTATTCGATACCATATGGATTGGCGGCTTCAGCAAGGTAGAATTAAAAGTTCAATTCCGTATCTTGGGATTGCATGTGATGTGATGCGACGTGATGTGCTTATAGACGGATGATATTGTTGCTCACGCACATTCAAATTCAGCACTAGAATTTCGAACAAGCTGGGAGCTGGAAATGCACAAGGCGCCCAGATATCTGTAGTTGCTCTAATGCTTCTTGTAGCAGTTGATGCACTACTTGTAAGCAGCGGTGTATTTGCGGGCAGAAATGTTTTTGGGTACATTTTCAGCAATGAGAAGGAAGTGGTGGAGTACGTGGCAGCAATGGCTCCTCTGGTTTGCGTATCCGTTGTCATGGACAGCATCCAAGGGGCACTTTCTGGTAGTACTGAAATGAAATGAAATGTCTGTGTCTCTAAGTCTATGCAATGCAATGGCAGTACTGAAATGAAATGAAATGTTTCGCGTCAGGGGTTGCGAGGGGCTGCGGGTGGCAGCACATCGGGGCGTGCATCAACCTTGCAGCGTTCTATCTATTCGGGATCCCAATCGCAGCTGCGTTGGGCTTCTGGTTGAATCTAAGAGGGAGAGGTCTGTGGATCGGGGTGCTATCCGGTGCCACACTGCAGTCTGTTCTGCTGCTAACAATAACCAGCCGCACAAACTGGGAGAAGCAAGTCAGCCTCCTCCTCCTTTATTCCGTTTTTCTTCTTCTCTTTTCTTTTCGATTCAGCATACTTACTACTTACCCATAACTGCACAACACATGCATACCATATATTCGTAATGGTTATGGTGGTTGTCCCGCAGGCAGCTGAGGCAAGGAAAAGGTTGTTTACTCAAGACGGACAGGTCTGATTACGATTGACACACAGCACAACACAACACATAAATGCATCAGGGTTTAGATAGAATATTATCTCGAATGCATGCCACAGAACTCCAGAATATATATATTGTTTGTTTGTTTGTACGTCAACACCATTGGAGTATACCCAGTAGCACTGTTATTCACATAAAATATAACGGACTTTTATACACACCCCCACCGCTCAAATCTATCTACATTCTACAGGCTACAGCACCACAGTATAGATTCAAACAAATCCATCTCCTATACCACACACAAGGAGAGAGAGAGAGAGAGAGAGAGAGAGAGCGAGAGAGAGAGAGAGAGAGCTAATTATATTTCTTCCACAGCAGCCATGACACTACAAATTATATTGCTGTTCAGTAACTCCAAATAAGAATAAAGACTGCTCTCATGTCTTGTTTTGGGCATAGATTGATGTCTCAATAGAATACTGGGCTGGCAATGTTCTTCCATTCACAAGCACTTGCTCCAAGAAATCCACACGCACTGATCTAAACTTATAAAACTGAAAAAAGAGCCAAAACAAGGTACCAAACAGTTATTATCCTTTCCGCGGGAATCTGAGTCTTTGTAAGATATATATTTCACATCAACCATGGGTAACAAACTTATACTTAGGAAATGAAACTTAAGGCATACCTTTCCTTTCCAAGAACAATCAACATTGCGGTAAGACGGTTCCAAAAGTGTAACATGGTCTCGTTCTTTAATCTAATTAAGATTCATACAACTGGTAAGTCACTCTGCTCATCACTAAGTTTAACTGACAAAAATTTACATCAATATTCTATAACATGTGGTTCTCAGCACCATATTCCATTACATTGCATGATAACCTTTTTGACAGCGAGATGTCAAACCTAGGTAACACAGAACAAGATGTAAACTTCCTCCTAGGTTTCTGTCATTTTCTTTGCATTTTCCAATAGATAATTTCTTAGGGAAAGGGGATACAGCCAGGGCAATTGATCAAGCTGAAACCCTTTAGGTTTTTATTCTTAACCTAGCTTATAGGAGATACATAAATAAAGAGCTAAGGGGAAAAAAACAATCAGAGATACTTTTAATTTCTGCGAGTGAAGCAGTAGGCTGTACAAGACTGGATAAAACTACTGCTGTTTTTTTTTTCTGAATGATACCTAGTCAGTAGTCGCATAAAACAGTAATCAAGTTTTTCTGAATGATATCTGATAACAGAAAACAGGACATCAAATTGCCCCTCTAGAATACACTGAATAAAGGGGGTTTGTTCATTCACAATTAAAACTAAACAAAGGAGAAGTTCAAAGGATTAAAGCATCAACTTACTGCTTCCTTGTGTATTCCATACATGGACAGGACATAGCATGTCAGACTTGAATCACACAGCAAATAGTAACTGCAAAAATGTCGTAAGTTGACTCAATTAGAGAGCTAAGTACCTCCAACAGCTATGAATAACAGAAGCTTAATCAACTGAGTGAGCCGCAATAAAAGTCACATAGGCATGGCATGTAAGCAGAGGACGTCATCAGTAAGAGGGGGAAAAAAAAACTTACAACGGGGCTTCATTCTCATGCTTGACAAAGAATATAACCCTTCCTACAATAGCAACTGATTTATTTAGACCTTCCAAAAGGCAATCTATGGTCTCTCTTCTGTATGAAGCATTCACTGGGGTGAAAGGCAGATGTTTCAATTATACACTAGGCTTCAAACTATATCAACCAAAATCAAGGTACTGCAGTATTCAAGTTGCTTACAGCTGACACTAGCAAGTGAAGGTGCCAAGGAAGCTAGTTGTTTTAACTTGGTTTGACCCTGCAACAGCGAAACATTCTATTTAGATGTATCATGGAATGGAAGAAAAAATTCGTCCGGACTTGTTAAACAATAAAGATCTGCAACAACAGTAGGAAAAATCATTAAAAAATTTAAATATAAAAAGCAGTAAAAATGATCTATGAAGTTTCAGTGTTTACATGCAACAATATAATAATCTCCATGGAAAAATATAGAAGTGATAAAATAAATCATGGATGATAAAATATAAATTAAACAAAGTTTCAGAAGTGATTTGTATGGTAATATTAGTTTCTCTATACAATAATACTTTTTAGAACACATTGAGTGTTCATATTACCAAACCTTATAGATAAACAATGATATATTGTCATGCAGATCTTAATTTAGTTTACAAGCAAACATGTTAAAAAGAACACGCACGTATTTATCTTATTACTGACACAGCAACTTACTCGGAGCAAGTTATCTATTTTGTCAAGAAGATGAACAATCTTATGAACTTCCTCCAAGGCATGGAGACCAGGATCCCTCAGTGCAGCAGCTTCAAATCCACTTAGGGCCCTCTCATAGTTTTCTAGATATTTATTTACCTATATTCATAAATTCCAATGAAAAGTCAAAACTCCAGAACAGTGATAAATGTATCAGAATAGAGTGCAAAGAAAACATAACATGCATAAACCACCAAGAATCTATTATAGAACACAGCAAGCTAACAGTGCAAATAAATATGATATATCTGCCATTATGGAGGCAGAAAAAGAAGTAAAGTGAGCTAGACATAAACACAAACATGTCTCTAAACAAAAGAATGGTATAGTGTGTCCATCCAAAAACTCGCGCAAATGGAAATCAAACAGAACAGAGTGACTTACAATAGCACTGTTGTAATATAGATCAGGATTTGACTTCATTCTCTCATCTTTTTCCTGACAAGTTGAACAAAAAACAGAGTATAAACAAAACTCGTAATGAAGCTGTAGCAGAAGATTTATACAGCCAGTCAGCTTAAAATAATACTCACAGCATGTTGGTATGCTTTCAAAGATTGCTGAAGTTTTCCATGATCCCAAGCCCCAGTGACAAAAAAAGACGTGAGACAGGCATTCCCTAGGTTATCTGAAAATGGGAGAAAATCCAACAACCAAGGGGGTGGTAAACTTCAATGTAACAAAAAGACTGCCATAAAACTTCTGAAAACTTTTTCGCGCCAGAATGAATCAAATAGAACTCTGATATGATATGAGCATCAATTCTAATGTATAAAAATGGCTAAGGCTGAGAATATGACCTTCAATAACACTTACACCAAGAATTTCCATCCTTAACATCTAGAGTGATGGCTTCTTTTGCATGCTGTATGCTGTCCTCAACAATTTTTGCTGGGTCTTCAGCACCTAGAAGGTTATACAAGGCAAACAAATGAATATATTGCAATCAGTTACTGGTAAAGAAAAACCCTGGTACAAAGGCACTTCAAAATCTTAGAAAGCTTGCCTTGAGCCATTCGTCTTTCAAGCATAGATAATTGACAGAGAATTTCTTTGTTGGGGCCCTGAAAATATACATGAAGCAGCAATCACAAGAAAAATTTACAATTGCACAGCATGATCAATGGCAAGAATTTTTGTTATTACTGGATAAAAGAAATAACCTTGGTTAAGCCCAGTGTAAAGCAATTCTTTGCTGAAGCTAGGTCACCTTTCTTCCAAATGCAGTTGCCCAAGCTTAACCAGGCATCTGTCAGAGAGGGATTTAGTTTTACCTATAACAAAAAAAGCTATTAGTCACCAAAACAAAAGAAATTATTAGGAAGGAAAGAAATCCTTCTAGCAGAGGCGCTCCAGTTGATTTTGCAAACAATGTTAAGACCACCGCTGACAATTAGATCCTCTGAGAGTAATTAAGATTCGTCTGCAGATCAAACTATGGTTATCTTGATTTATAACTATCAGTATCTTCAGTCTATCCATGACAGTCAGCCATGAATAAAAGGACGCTGGCAGCGGAAAGTAATTCCATTTAGGCCTTTGCACTCGCAAGTGAGGAGTGGCGTGCTATCGGCAAGCTTACCTAAAAAAAGTGTTTTAACTATTCGATGAGGGCCAGGGACCTCACGTGTACCCTTACCGTTTCAATATCACCAAGAAAAGAAGGTCCAGAGACATGAAGCTTATAGAACAGTGAACATCAATCAAAAAAGTAGAAGTAGTATCCAGCGAAAGAAATGCAACTTCTATTAAGAAAGTCGTCTAGCGCCTACCAACAATAAATTAACATCTATCCAAGCAGCCCCCCGTGAAAGTAAAAGGACAGCAACAAGTTTAAATTTTATATTGGATACTACAACTCACAGCCTTGGAGAGATGATCCTCGGCTTCTTTCTTATACTCAGGGAGCACGTCCATTAGTTTCCCTTTCAAGTACTCGTATGTCGCTCTTTGCACGGGCGTCTTCCTTTTAGCTACACCACCACCACCACCACCACCAAGAGAAGGTAATTTAGGTTTAAAATGTTGGATGCAGTCCATCTGAGGGATGAGTTATTAGTGAGGGTCAAACCTGGAGGAATTTCATCGAGGAATTGGAGGGAAAGATTGGATTGTGCAAGGAGCCTGGAGGTTTTGTCGTCGGGGTTTGTGGGGAAGTATGTGTCCCGGGTGGTGTAGAGCGCATCGACGGCCTGGGAGGCCTCCGCAAACAGATGCTCAAGCTCATCCGCGTTGCTTCCTTGGGGATCGATCTCAGAGCTCATCATATTTGGGGGCAGGGCAATCCAATCCAATCCAATCCAGGATGAATACCAGACCAGCAGCGGACTGAGAAATGATGAACGTAGACGGAGAAAAAGGGGGAAGAGAAATTGCGGAAAGGGGGAGGGGGTGACGTGGCGTGGCGTCAATCAGGTGAGAATCCGGATCCGAATCCGAATCCGAATCCAAATTCAAATCCAAATCCGAATGGGGTGTGTGAAATTTGTAAAGATTTTGACTCTGCATTTATTTTTTATTTTTTAAAATATCAAATTAAATATTTATTTTTTATTTATTATATTAAAATAAAAATTAATTTTATATATAAAATATCAAATTAACATGTATTTATATCATAGTCCAAAATTCAAATTCCCATACAAACGCAACCTAAACTACGCTGTAATATTATATATACATGCAAAGCTATTGGTGGGTACATTTGATATAACGAAATTAGAATATGATTCTGTGAAGAGTTTGTTTATTTGTTTATTATTATTATTATTATTATTATTATTTATTTATTATTTTTTATTTTTCTAAGAATAAGAATAGAGCGAAAGAAGGATTATGAAGCAGACATAGAATCACATTCACATACCAAAAAGTAGACCTAATATTTAGACAGCAGACAGAGAAACGCATATAAAAAAAAAAAAAGGAGTTTAGATATTTTTATTTTCTACTCAAAAGATTTAATTTTCATTAACACTTGTTTCTATTGAAAATATAAAATATCGTAAAGTACAAACAGCTATCATTATAAATGCGTATGGATAATTTTAAAGATGCTATCTTAGTACAATTTACTTAAGGACAAATAATAATAGAAAATTCGTTTTAATGCAAATGAATCTATTATATGCATGCTACATAGCTTGTGCTTGTTGATTATATGTACATGATGAATGATGATCCCCCATTATGATTGCCCTTTGAAAGAGTCGCCAAACTGTTCACAAATTTTTCTTTCTCACTCATTAAAAACTGCTCACCTGGGCCAAACACTGCACTGCGCTAAGATATATATATATATATCCTCTTTCTTTCTTTCTTTCTTTACTCGTCAGTCTTGCTCTGCGCACTGCTGAGTTTAGAAAATATTAATTTAAGTTTAATATTAAAGCTAGCTACTTTATTTTGTTTTCTTCCTAATTCTCTCTCTCTCTCTCTCTCTCTCTCTCTCACAATTAAAGAGCAAGCGATCGAGGAGGAGAACGCGAGGCTTCCTTCTTGACAGGAATTATTCTATCTCGGCCTACAGTAAGTAAGTGCTTATCTTCTTCTTGTTATCCTACTCCATAAGACTACTTTTGCGGGCTCGATCATCAATAAAGCAGAGCAGAGCTATTACGGAGGTAGGTAGGTAGGTAGTAGTCGTTGACGAAAGCTGGTGATCGAAGTTAGTTAATAATTCATTAATTATATATATATATATGCATACTTGGTGCATGCAGGTAGGTAGCCGGGCGGGAATGGAGAAATTATTGCTAGTATTATTGGGTAGACATCGGCGGGGGCAGGGGGTGATGATGAATTTGATTTTGATTTGGTGGTGGTATAATTGCCTGGATTGTTATAACAATAATAGTAATATGATGATGATGGGCTTGGGGGTGAGTGGTGCGCGGCTCAACGACGGCGGGGCATCTGGATCATCTCGGCTGGAGATGTTTGTGGATGACCTCCCGGACATGCCCCGAATCAGGGCCTTCAGTCACCATCAGGATGTGGATGTTGACGTTGATGGCCACCGTCGAGTTCCTGTTCCTATTCCCCTTGCCTCACCTCTGCGTATTGGCATGTATTCTAAGAAGTGGGTAAGTAAGTTAACGCACTACTATACATATATATTGCTTGCTTGCTTGCTTGCTGCTACTAGCAAGTACTAGTACTAGTACTACTACTCGCCACCTCCTGATCTCCTCTCAGAGGCCCTCCTCCCTTACCCTTAATAATTATATGTATATTTCAGTTCTGCTCTCCATCGATCATTCTCGGCCTAGTCTGCTGGTCTGGTCTGGTCTGGTCTCGTTGACCCACCCATACATATTAGGATTTGTTTGATCAGCTAGCTAGCTATAGGTCTGGTCCCACATTATATATGCACTAGTCACATCAATTCAACTACAGACATCGATATAATCATAATGGGAGGGGATCCTCGGCACCAAGCCCCGGGGTGTGATGCCGTGGATCCCCTCCCATCATAGTGACTGCTATAATAGATCCTCCATGCGTTCATACACACACACATGCAGAGGGTGACGAATTAATTAAGGCCTATACATATATGTAAGAGAAATCATCGTATATGATACTTGCGTACGTAACCCATGTGTTAAGTTTCACCTAGTGATTATATATCGAATTGAGCATCAGTATTGATATATATATATATATGTATGTATGTATATATACTATAATCAATATATTAAGTATTGTCCCGTGAGAAATGATCTCATAGTGTAAAGGTAAACTCCTCTCCAAATTTTTACGTCATAAAATAAATAAATATTTGACTTGTTTCGGCCAATCCAACTACACCATACCTCCTGCTCTTTCTACGTCGGTGGGACCTACGTGGCATCAAATGAATATGTATATATATATACACATAGCTACATGGAGAATATATATATATATATATGTTGAATTGACATGCACTCAACATGACGATACAACCTAGCTGCTTCTTCTTTTTTTTAATTTTCCTAATTAAAATAAATTAGTTAGCTGTGCTAGCTGGTGCGTATGCAAGTGTGTATGTGCGTGCATGTGTATATTGGCCTCTACTCTTTGTTTTGGTATCTGATCATCTGCTGGCCTGCATATGCATCTGTGTGCCCACCTTTTGCTTTTTATTATTAATTTATTTCATGCGAATTATAATCACTTGCTTTGCTCTCTGGCCCAGAGAGCGTGCTTTACTTTGTGGTGGTACGTCAGTGCATTGCATTGCATCGCATCGGTAAAGTTGTCTTTATTTGATCAGTACCCTCCCTCTCTGTGCCCAAATATTCTTAATTAATTATATCGATGTTGAAACTTGGTTGTCCCCACCCGGCCCACAGAAATTATTATTGAGTATATATCTAATCTAGGTTACTTCATTCAGTTACATCTGGCGTTGGTAATTCATTCCTCGATCTGTTCGCTAGCTTAACTGTCTGTTTCGTTAATGTCTTGGTTAGTTTCTTATCACAGACTCTTTTTTAAGTTACGATAATTTTTTGTAATTTTTAATTAGGCGCGAGTTGCCGGCAGGAGGATGTATACTAGGTTAGGCTTAGTTGCCCAAGCGCAGTCATTTTAATTTCCATGATTCAATTCATTTCCCAAGAAAATTATATAGTATTGTGTTTGTGTGTGTGTGTGTAGATGCTCACTACATATAGATACCCCACCAGATCAAAGAAACATCCAAACTTAAATAATTATGTTATACACACAGCCAGAGCCAGGGGAGGTTTGGCTAGTTTGGAAGACAGGTCAGATAGCAGCATGGCACTGGGTTTGGTGAAGTCCGTCCGTCATCTTGAAATAATCAATCATTTGCAAGACGTTGGGATCAGCGTCACAGTCACAATGGTCACATTATCGATCGGTGTTGGTGGTGGAGAATTACTAATTTAATTTGCTTCACTCACTCGCACCACGCACGCCGCATGTAGTTTAGAATTATTTATTTATTTCCTTTCTCTTTGTTTGTTTGTTTGTTTCTTAATTAATTAATTAATTAATGGATTAATCTGCCTTTCTCTCTTTGGATTGGTGATTGGTGATCGGTGATTTTTGTGCAGAAATTTCACCGAGACCTGCCCCCCTCGCCGGTGTTTGCATATGGCAGGTCCAGGAAGGCTGCCACAGTACCGGGCCCCACAATCGAGGCCCTCCACGGAGTCGAGGCCCGTGTGACGTGGGCCAACCATCTCCCGCCGGGATCCGACCACATCCTGCCATGGGATCCCACCATCCCCACCGCCAAACCCCGCAAGCGTACCGGCATCCCCACCGTCGTGCACCTCCACGGCGGCATCCACGAGCCCCAGAGCGACGGCCACGCCACCTCATGGTTCACCCCCGGCTTCAGGGAGCGGG
Organism: Andrographis paniculata; assembly: GCF_009805555.1. NCBI lineage: Eukaryota > Viridiplantae > Streptophyta > Magnoliopsida > Lamiales > Acanthaceae > Andrographis > Andrographis paniculata. Next base: position 4,990,908 of record NW_026137513.1, on the reverse strand, counting down.
GCCCCTCTTGGGACCGCAAGACTTACAGCTACAACAACCTCCAGCAGCCCGGCACCCTGTGGTACCACGACCATGCCATGGGCCTCACTCGACTCAACCTCCTCGCCGGCCTAGTCGGAGCTTACGTCATCCGCCACCCCAGCCTCGAATTGCCCCTCGGCCTACCAGAGGGCCGCACATTCGATCGCCCCCTCGTCGTGTTCGACCGCAGCTTTTGCCGAAACGGCTCCCTATTCATGAATTCCACGGGCAACAACCCCTCCATCCATCCTCATTGGCAGCCCGAGTACTTTGGTGACGTCATCGTCGTCAATGGCAAGGCCTGGCCACGCCTGGCCGTGCAGCGGAGGAGACACCGCTTCCGAATCATCAATGCCAGCAACGCCCGGTTCTTCCAGTTCTACTTGGATGATCCAGGCCTGGAATTCGTCCACGTGGCCTCGGACTCGGCCTACATTGAGAGGCCGGTGGCGGCCAAAGAGTTCGTACTAGCCCCGTCTGAGATTGTTGATGTGGTCATTGATTTCTCCAAGTCCAAATCCAAGTCTGGTTCGGTTATTCTGCGGAACCGCGCCCCGTATCCCTATCCCTCCGGTGATCCTGTCAACCAAGCCAACAGTAAGGTCCTAAAATTCATCCTCTCCAAAGGGGGGCAAGAGTTGGACGACAAGTCAAAAATCCCTCAACAATTGATCAAATACCCGTCTCCAGATCCGTCCACCGCCTCCGTCACAAGGTACATCGGATTTTTTGAATACTCGAGCAATACCGGGGAGCCGACCCACATGTACATCAATGCGAAGCCTTTCGAGGCTCCCGCCACGGAGATGCCTAAAGTGGGCGCGACAGAGATCTGGAATGTGATCAACTTGACAGAGGACAACCATCCTTTGCACATACACCTGGGTCTTCTTGCAGCCTTGGAACAGGTGGAATTGGTAGACTTGGAAAGTTTTAAAGAATGCATGTTGAAAGTGAATGATGCAGTGCGATGCCGGGTGAAGGAGCACGCCCGTGGGAAGAAGATACAAGTGCCTGCGCAGGAAAGAGGATGGAAAAATGTGTACAAGATGATGCCAGGATACCTGACGAAAATACTAGTAAGGTTCTCACATATCCATTCCAATTCTTCCTACACTTTCGACGCAACAGCCGAACCAGGCTACGTCTACCATTGTCATGTAAGCAAAGCTAGCTAGCTACTTCTAAATTGCAGTACAGAAGTATGATATCATATCCTCCACTACACCTACACTAGTGACGTGGTTGGTAATCTTGCAGATTCTGGATCACGAGGATAATGCTATGATGAGGCCACTCAAGTTGACTCACTGAAACATGCATCACAAAGAATAAGAAGAACATCATAAGTGACGAGGCTTGTTGCAATAAGAGAGGAGGGGAGGGAAGCATGGAAAATAATGTGCTGTGTGTATAAAAACAGCTTCTAGATACATGCATGCATATTCAGACATGGTCGCGGAGGAAGTACATATATATATATATAAGTAATATGCTCATTTGATACCTGAACGGCTAGCTGCTCTGCTCTCGCTCCGATGTTGTTTCCATCCATATTGGAATTACAATAACAATATAAATGAATGCCATTATAATAAATATATACATCATCGATCATCGATATCCCAACAGTACCACAGTGTATATAATGGATGATAAACCTGAATCGGGAGCCTTAGCAACGGGATACTATAGGATGATCCATGCCCCCACCTGCTGCCCAGCAGGTGGATTGGGTTGAGGGTGCTGGGCTAGTCTAGTCTCCCAAAGGACTAAGCGGTTGTCTCATGCTAAGCTCAGCCTTCAGGTCTGGATATTTTTCCAGATCATGGGAACTTTCCAACACTTTCTGCAACAATAGCCAAACCCATCATCATCATACACCATTCATCTGCAATATAGTGGTACGTTTTGAACAAACATGCATACATACTCACCAGTGCAGCCAGATGCGCTTCCTGAAGAATATTCCCATCTACCTCTAGCCTAGCCACAGGGAACTCTGGCAGGTGACCTGATTGTTTTTTGCCAAGCAAGTCGCCAGGCCCACGAAGGAGGAGGTCCATATTTGCAAGGTGGAATCCATCACATGACTTCTCTAGTATCTTCAGTCGCTTCAGACTAGATGTTGTTGAGGCTAAAAATATACACTTGGACTCCCTTTCTCCACGCCCAACTCTACCGCGAAGCTGATGTAGTTGCGCCATGCCAAATCTCTCAGCATTCATCACAACCATCATAGATGCATCTGGCACATCGACCCCTATCTCAATTACTTGTGTGGCCAGCAATATATTTATTTCCCCAGATCTAAACAGCCTCAGTGCTTCTCCCTTCTCGTCGCTTCTCATTCTACCATGCAACAATCCGCATTTATAACCAGGAAACTTAGCAGAAATTGTTACAAGATCAGATGAAGCAGCACGAAGTTGAGGTAGTTGCGCAGATTGTTCAATTACAGGATACACAACATACACTTTCCCCCCTGTTCTTAATTCCTTCAACATCATCTGCAGAGGTTATAGCACTTCATGCATTTCAATACAAAAGAAAGAATTGACTGAAAATGGACAAGATAAATATAAGCTATTAAGCATAATTAAGATATCCCTACAATGTGCAAATGCATTATGACCTACATCATTATAGGTGGACGTCTCAAACATAATTAGGTTTAAACCATACCCATTCTAACCCACATAGTAACACCAGTCCACGGCATATCAAAACTAGGTAGTTACCGTCCTTAAAAATAATTGTTCGCATGGGGACTGTAAAACAGAAAAACTGCTGTCATGAACTGAAACAAGCACTTGTAACCACAAATATGTGACCACTGCAAATGGTGGTTTAACTACCTTATTTGAGCTTAACCAAGTGTTAGAACCAGAAATAGTAAGATTTTATTCATTAATCACTGCAAGAGAATGCAATTACGATATCTAGTAGCACCTGAACCCAATTCACATTAGAGGACCAACATTGCTAGTTCGGTTGAATGGTTAAGAAGTACTATGATTTTACACAACCACAATTCACATTAGAACACAAAAAATTTACAAGTTTACCTTGAAAGTCCTCTCCATCCCAATGTCATCTCCTTCAATAACATGTGTCTCAACAGGTGTTCTTCCAGGCGGCAAATCAGTTATCTGCCCGATTTTAACAATCCAGGAAAGGGACATATCACATGCAAATATAGGGTAAAGGATACAAATATACTTCACCATCATGGGCAAGAATTTCGTTTAAAGAACGCACAGCATTCAGGCGAAATTGATGATATTTTTCATGATAATCATATTGCTCAAGCACTTCAAGTTGATAAAAATAACTTGCAATATTTCTGGATATTTAAGTGAAGGATAATAATATCATTGCAACAAAGCTCACTGAAAAGGTTGGAAGAGAGAAGCGCATATATACAATAACTTGACATCCACATCAAAGGATTGTGCTTGTCACATTATAATTGTGAGCGTGATGGGGTTTATGCGACAAGGTTAGGCTACACACACATGTGTATATATAAACAATTACAAAATTAGGACTCCATCCAAAAAAAAGAAAAGGCCCTCATTATCTTCTTCTAATCTTACTCCAGATAATCTATCAACATCTATGGTGATTAATATAGTCAACAATAATGAAATCCACGTTCAAACTGCCAAAAGTACTTTATTATATATGAGATACATTTACCGAGTGGAGAACACATGTAAAGAAATTAAAATCAGATGTTACTATCACATATTCCATGCTATTCTCTTATAAGTAAAATCAACAGAATAAGTGAAGAGGCATTTGTAGAAGCATCAGAGGAACATGATACATAAAATCACATACTTGAGTCAAGGACATGTCACCATACAAAGCCAGAGCCAGTGACCTTGGAATTGGTGTGGCTGACATTGCCAGAACATGTGGAGCCATCGAAACATCCCTTTTCAGGGAGTTATTTGAACTAGATGACATCAACTGGGATGTTATGCTGTTAAAATATAACTGCAAAAGAATGAGTCATCTTAAATGTTAGAATAAAATAATATAAGTCAAGCTGATAAAAGAAACCCCAACACCTTGGTGCTTGGTACGTCTCACGAGAACATGAAATATATCATGCAAGCTAAGCTTAACGCAAGGGACAAGAACATGCTCGCTAGTACAAAAGTAAGATGTTTCAGCACACAGTTATCTTCCATAAAACCATTTCCAGATAGCAAAATGGTGGAGAGCTACCTTGCTGTTGAAGCGTCCTCTTTGAATAACACCAAAGCGGTGTTGCTCATCTACAATAGCAATGCGTAAAGCTGAAAACTCCACCTTTTCTGATATTAAAGTATGAGTTCCAATGACCATAGAGATCTCTCCATTTCGGAGACCCTATTACACAGAAAAATATATAAGAATATAACAATAGTAACATACATGTATAGATATAGATATACATACAAAAACCAGAACCAGGGTCACTGTTGTCACACCTTCCGTACCAGTTGTGCTTGCTTTGTTGGGGTAGAGCCCGTTAAAAGAGCAACAGAAGGTTTCTCATTTGCATCTTGAAAGTTCCCTAACAAGCCCAGTAGCTGTTCATAATGCTGAATAGCTAGAAGCTCAGTGGGAACCATAAAAGCAGCCTGAAGATTAAGTAATATAGAATCATATGTATGCTCTCAATATAAAACACACCACAAAGTAGTATTAGCAGTCACCTGATAACCGGAGCCAATTACCTCCATGCAGGATAGAAAAGCAACTACAGTCTTACCGCATCCAACATCACCCTTTTGAAAGGGAAAACCACAAGAAAACATAAACCAGAGTAAGAAAAGAACAGATATCATTCATGTCCTGAAGAAAATAGAAGGGAAGAGTATAAAAAGCATCATCCATAAAATAGAAGAGATATGAAAGCATATGAATTTAATTTAATAAAATATTAGACAAATTGGCTACATCATTATCAACTCGTCAGAAAGCTAGCAAGTGATAATAATTAGACAAAAGTGTCACATACAGTTTCAGTTGTCCAACAAAATGAGAGAGTGGTACTTAGTTTACAGTAGACAATGATCCAAACCTGTAACAGCCTATTCATTGGAACTGGTCTTTTCAGATCCCATATGATTTCTGAAATGGCACATAGCTGACTCGATGTGAGTGTAAATGGAAGAGCCTTCATGAATTTTTTTGTGATATTAGACCAGTCCTTCATAAACACTGTGTTCAACTCAGGTTTCTTGTATCTATTAAGCAAACCATCTTTCTCTAGTTTTGTGCCAAGACCCTCAAGCATTTGGAATAATCTTCGCAACTGAGGTAAAATATTCACAAAGGAAAATAGGAGTGACATATGATGAAATGATATTCTACATTAATATTGCAGAGAGCAGCAACAGATTGAATTCACATAGTTGATTGACTTTCAACTTATTATTGATACAAAATCAGGCTATCAGGTTTGCAACAAGAAAATCTTCATTTCCTATATGAATTGCATTAGAACAATGGCAGGAGAAATATTCAAAAAATGAAACACATAACAAATCATAGAGACAGAAAATATTTAAACTTCTTGTAAATAAAAATGTATGAGAGATTTCATGATAGCAGGTATCAGTTCAGTTGAGCAAAAAGACAAAAAAAACAAGCAGAATGACAACCAAGAGCAGAGAATCACCAGGTAACATTCATGTTTTGTTCAACCAAATTTTTCCATGAAACATATAACTCACACAACCCAGGATTCCACTAATGAACAGCTTATTTCAAAGAAACTAACCCAGAAAAAAAAACTGATCGCTAAAACACGAATATGCCATTTTTACCTGAATATAAAAGAACTCATCAAATATGAGTCTTTTGCGAGCTAAGTCAGCCTCATTCAGATTAGTTGGCTGGTGAATTCCAATATAGGCCTGCATTATCAAGTATGTCAAATAAGGAAACTTCAAACATCATGATATAGTTGAGTACTTGGGAGCTGAAAAAGGCTCTCAACAATTGCATAGGTAAAAGCATCTTCTGAATAGGCTTGCAAATTTACCAAGTATTTGGACCTACTTACCTTAAAAATGGAAACTTTGCAAATACATATTCCAACAACTATAATAAAGTTCTAAAGCCAGATTACATACATCAGAAAGGGATAGAAGTTCAAAATCCTTTGTAACATCCTTAGGGAGAGGGTCAAGATTGTCAGGCAGTGTTTTTAAAGCCCTGAAAAACGTAAAAACAATACCTGCATTAGAGGAAGAAGACATGCTATCAAATAAGTCCTTTTTTTTTTGTTAAAAAGGAAAATGACAGTCTTGTTTTATAAGTATTATCTCTGTAAAACATCAACACAGAAGCAGCGAAGATGAGAATAAAATGGGGGACTATGACAATAATAATAATTCAAAGTACACAAAGGTTCAAGTGATTTACATGCTCCCGAAAGAAAAGATGTACAGATTGAATTCAAAATAGAAGGTCAATTAAGAGTAAAATCCTGGGGGTAAACCTTGATATTAAATCCCTGAGAATCTCAGGGTTAACGCCTTTCTTAGAAGGGTATATGGGATACGGCCTTCCTTTAGCACTAGCACAAGTGTCATCTTTGTCTTTCAGTAGATCAATGTTGTACTCCCTCATTTCAAAGTGATCCTTACTAGGCAATGTACGCACCTACAAAAAAGAAATAAAATTGAAAGTAGGGGGTTTCTAGAATAACCATATACTAAGTTCATAAGTCAATTTCGGATAAATTAGACGTAAACTTGATGTTTTTCATCACTTTGTCATCCACAAATAGATGACCAAACTGTGGAGGTTAATCGAGCTTCTGCCTCATGTACAATTTGCTTAAAATCATGTTGTAAGTGGATTAATGTCAGTATTTGAGGTAAGCTATAGTTTAAACTCTTCTCTGGCATGGACTTGTGTTGTTGCCTAAAGATAAGCAATGAAATATGAATTTGATGATGAAAAAGACAGGTTCCGCTGAAAGGAAATCGAAGCTATCACCTACAAAATAGACCTTTTATTAATGTTAATGACCACAAACTTAGGGTTTGTTTAATTTCCTTTTCAACTCTATTCTCACATTACTCATCAAAAGATTTCACCCCAAAAATATCGCATTAAATACTTATTTTTTATTTAAGATATTACATTAAAAAAACATTTTCAATTCAAAACATCACAGCAAACACCTACGAATCTCACATCAAAAAACTTATTTCAATTCAACATAATACTATTCCAAGAAAACAAATGTCCCCCAAACACATCTAAACAAACTCTAAACTTTTCACACAGCTTTCAGTAGTATTGATTTATCTACTTTTTCTATAGGCGATTAACCTTTGATGCAATAACTCTAAGGAAGGAATAATGTGGGAATCATCATGCTCAAACAATAATGTTTCCACTAGGACCACTTGCTTAGATCCAAGTTCAGAAGCTCCAACAAGCTATGTCGAATTTAGCTTAAACATGGGATATTTGGGACAGGCAAGCTTATGAGATAATTGAGAGAAAAAATAAGCATGATCATAATATTGGAACCCCAAGCACCAACCCTATCAAGATTACCTGCAGAAACTTAGCCAATTACCAATATTAGTTGTTTCTTCATTTCGTTCCACAGTAATTTGAGACCAATAGAACTCTTTAATGGACATGGATGTCACCTCACAAAGTCTTCCTCCCTCCCTCCCTCCCTTTCTGCTATTCATTACTTTCCTTTTAATCATTGAACTACAATTGGTTGCAGTATCTAAGGCTATTCTTAGCAACTGTTGTAACCAATTCACCTTTTATTAATGAAAAGGTTAAATAAAAATGTGCAAATTGCATTTTACAAATTAGTGATTCTACATACCTTGCCACTAACACAAGCAATATCTCCTTCTTTGTGCTTTTCTTGCATACTTTTAAGAAATGGTGGACATGTGAAGCGAATACCACGAAAAAATTTCTTTAGATGCAAATATATAATTCTTTTCTTTTTATCTTCAACTTCATCAACCACAGGCTGAGAATTTGAGACAGAAGATGGAACCTCGCAAGCCACAACTACCTCAAGAAAGGCAAATGAGCCACGTGTCCGTATTCCCCTGGAAAAAAAAAAAAAAAAAAAAAAAAAAAGAACATGGCATTTGTCAACATTTAGGCAAGTATTCATTACACTAAACAAAACCCATGATGCATCGAATGAGTACTTGGACGATAAAAATATAAGTATGGAGATAGTCACACCTTTAGTTAGTTTGGAGCTTATAGCACCAAAAAAATTATAAATTATTATAGAAATTGATAACTTTGGGGGTTGACAGTTTATATTATTTCCGTCCGTCAAATTTATTCCTACTTTCTTTTTCTGTTTCATTAAATTGATCTCATTACTAATTTTGTCAAACTAAAAAAATCAACGTTTAATTATTACCCTCTATTTACCTGTGAGATTTGTTTTTCCGTTTTACTATTCCAACTTTTTTTTATATATTATATTACACTAAAATTAAATTTTACATTCAAAACATCACATCAATACATATTTATATCACATCAAACAACTATTTCAATTCAAAATTTTACTATTCAAAACCAAAATCTCACAAGTAAACACATCCTAAGTAAATTTTCAAAAATACATCTAACTACCTTTTTACTTGTTTTACTGTTTCAATAAAATATTTATTTCTTTTAATCTCCATGCTAGATATAAATGAGCTAATTTTGCTGAAAGGAGAGAGTATTATTTTTTTAGTGCATTTATTAGAATTACTGCTTTAAGTCTATTTGTTCGCTCCTTTATGTTGCAGTTTGCTTACATTCAATTCTGCATTTTAGTTCATTTCAATTTCATTCGATTACATTAACTCAAATACATTTTTTAAACAAACATTGCACAGCCACATATTCCCCAATAAGTTTTACTTAGACACTCCAGCAAAAGAGATTATTATTATTATTATTATTATTATTATTATTACTTGAAGCTGGATTTTAAAGTTGCTACTTGCACGTGCTGACATTTATAAATGATATAAGGCTTTGTTCACTAGGTTTTTAATATTTTCAGTTTCTCTACTATGCAACTTCACGAGGACTTGTGAAAACATACCAATTTCCAAGACAAAATATCACATTCAATAACTATTTCACCAAAAACACAAATTACAAAAACCAAACACAAAGTGAGCACAGCCTAAATATACCATTTTAAAAATCTTCTTAAATCTGTATATTTCACAAATCTTACAGTCCCATCACCTAGCGCGCAAGGATGCAGTTGAATAACAGAGATTGGCGGAGGATAGAGAACATTTTGGAAGACATATAGACCTTTGTCAGACAACAAAATAAGGTTTGCATATACCCAAATAATAACAAAATTAAGGTACTCATTCCTCCCGACAAGAACTAGTTTCCTACACTTCCTCCTTCCCTCCATCTCTTTAACACCAAAATAGCTTTGTGCATCAACAAGCACATTATGTATTTAGATTTTGAAATAGGTTTTGATTAGAAAAGACCACATTTCAATATTAACACAATAAATTCAGTGTCTACTAAGATCTACATAATGTGGTATTACATCTTTTATTTTACCCTATCAAACCAAATAATTGGCCTCCATAGATCATGTGAACTTATGAGGCCAGAAGTAAACTTTAACAAGATACTGCAGAATTCAGAAAACAGAAGATTCACTATATGTAACTGGACATGAAAACATTGGGATTGCCCTCACTTGAAAATGGAAAACAAAAATATTTGAAGTATTAAGCAGACAATTGAAAGAAAAGAACATTTACAATGACAGGAACCTTTACCTGGATGATACTATTTTCCCAACAAAGATCAAATATTGCCCATCATTAATTTCCATCTCAGCATTCTGCAGATCAGCATATGTCCGCGGGAAATGATGCAGCAATTTCCTCAACTACATCCAGACATAAGATCGATCAGAACCTTAAAGCAAAGTGCTTCTGAATTATGTGTAAGAGAACTCACTGTGTAAAAACCACAATTTTCCAGTAGATGGAGCTGGCGCTTAGTCAACCCATTCATGCCACGGATGTGCCCATCAAGGATTTCTGCCACAGTCATAGCAGTTTGTTGGTTAACCGACACGGCATCACTACGAAATTTATCTGTCATCACTTCGGACTTGGTTCTTGTCTCTTTCATGCAGTCAGCTGACTGAGAATACATTGTAGGCTTATCAACTACGTCATTCCTAACACAAGTGCTGCTCACATCTGAAATTTCAGAATTCAAATACTTTATATTTTGATGCCTATATTTTTAATCCATACAATGGGCATCTATGTGATGTGGAACACAACCTTCAAGAACTTGAGGCTCCAACAATTCTGTTGTTTGAGAATAGCATGTAGGTCCATTGTACAATTCCACAGTTGGGAAGCAACCCAGTGTAATGGAGGGGAATCTCTTGCATATCAAGGTGGAATCTGAATTAACATTTCCTTCTAGGAGCTTTTCTTTAAATTTATGATTTCCAATCAAATCAGCAAGACAACTGTAACCCATCAACACAGATTCCTGCAGGTGAATCAAGTTGCAATGGCACATTAAAAATTCCATGGAATAGGAAGAGAATTTCAGAATTTCCAAGCAATCTGATTTGATCCATTGTTCATTCAAATAATTAGGTGCATAGTCTGATAAAAAAAATAAAAAAAAAAAAAGAAAAGAAAAAAGAATGACATCATTCTATGTGTGCAGCAGTAACAGTCTCAAGAAGTGCCTATAAACACCAGTAAGATTGTGATTTGTGAAAATGAAGAAGTTGCAATGGGAAATTCATCAAAAATGAAGAACATGAATTCTCAAAAAGAAAACCGTATAACTCAAAAGCGTTTAACATACCAACAAAAAAATGCACATAACTATACCAATCCTACATATGTCACCCATCATCAAGGGTCAAGGATCATTGAGTGCTTTAAAACACTTGCCTTTTTGTTACCATCAAGACCCTTCAACAACTTCTCTGAAAACTTGTGCCTAGAACGAACAGATGATATTATAATATTTGATGGAAGAAAGTTACAAAACCTGCATAATAACAAAGATGAATTGTTCATAACAGACCATAAAAGGAATAACTGACTAAAGTCAACAATACCTTGGATTTCTGCCAGTAATGCTCCTGAATACTTTATCAGCATCAAAATTTACCCGCCACAAACATTTGTCGCCAAAACCCTAAAAGAAAAGGTTTGGGCAATCATCATGAGTAACAACTTGCAGCAACGGAGAAAGAACCAAAAAGGTCTTATAGAAAGTGACCACTTCAGTCCAGGAAATGGCATACATGAAGAGTCTTCACAGCATGTGTTTCTTAATGATTCCAATAAAGAAGCTTTAAACAATAAGAGGGAAATTAGTGTCCTTTACTTTTATTACTTATGTTTTGTGTTCTAAAATGTAAATCTATAATGGCGCAGGACAATTTTCTCAGAACATTTGCTTATGCTTATGATTTAATGTATTGAATGGACACATGCCAAATTGGCAATTGGCAATAGATCATCAAAATAGATAATGCACCCATACCATGCTTTCCAAATGCACAATAAACGGTTTCACTGCCATCAGCAATTGGGTTCCGGCCAGGAGAAGAGCCACCTAAATTAGAGACCCCATGGACCTGCAAAAGCCCGCCTCATCAAACATTCAAACTTGAGAAAAAGATGGTAGAACAAACATGGAGCGAGGTTACTCAAATCTTACACTCCAAAATGAGAACTTTAATATACAAGAAATAAAAAAAAAAAAAAAAAAAAATGATATCAGCTTTCCATAATTGCATCTACTAACCCAAGATACAGTGTAAAAGAACCGAATTTATCATTCAAATAAGAGAAGTCGTAACTAGACAATTCAGGCATATTCTAAACAATTTAGTTTGAAAATGTTATGAGAAAACGAGAAAGAAAGCAAATAAAGAACACTGACGTTTTACGTGGTTTGTTGACGGTGTGTCAACTTACGTCCAAGGGCAGAAACCGGAGAGATTTTATTATACTGATTCAGAGAGTTACAATCATGTCATTTGACTAGGAACCATAGTTATCTATTTATAAGCACCCCAAAACACCATAAACCTTAAGCCTTTTTTTTATTAATTAGGATAAGCCCAAAAGGAACCCTATCGGGTAGACTGCTAAATCCAAATCACGTTTCAACAATCTCCACCTTGACTTGGAGTTTCTCCAACCGTCAAAGGTTCGTCACTATCTCTCAGTCGTCTCCTTCCTGTCAGATGCCCCGAGAGGACTTTACCTCCTGCGAATATTCACCAAGTTCAAGCAGTACTCGAACTTCTCCATCGGTAGCGCCTTTGTCAACATATCAGCTGGATTGTGTTATGTATCTATTTTCTGAATAGAAAACCTGTCTTCCTCCAGAACATCACGGATAAAATTCAACCTCATATCAATATGTTTGGTTCTCTCATGATACACTTTGACTATCACAGAATAACACTGATTTCTCCACCTTCAGACCCAAACTCTGCACCAAACCATGTAACCGGATACCCTCCTTAATACCTTCAGTCATTGACATGTATTCCGCCTCAGTCGTCGACAGTGCAACCGTAGGTTGTAAAATAGACTTCCAACTGACTGCACATCCAAACAAAGTGAAGATAAAGCAAGTCAGTGATCTTCGTTTCACCAAGTCACCCCCGTAATCAGAGTCTGCATAGCCAACAAGACCATCACCATGGCCTTTATCATCATATACCAGACAAATGTCAGACGCTCCTTTCAAATATCGCAAGATCCATTTTATAGCTCCCAAGTGAGCTTTACCCGGATTAGCCATAAACTTGCTCACCACACTAACCGCATAAGCGACGTCCAGTCTCGTACATACTATCGCATACATAAGACTTCCAACTGCACTTGAATATGGAACCGTGTTCATGTAGCTAACCTCTTCATTTGTAGCCGGTATAGTGCTTCGATCAAGTTTAAAGTGTGCCGCCAAAGGGGTACTTACCGGTTTGGACTGATCCATAGAGAATGCCTGCAGAACTTTCTCAATATACTTTTCTTGAGAAACCCATAGCCGTCCTGCTTCTCTGTCACACCAGATCTCTATACCTAATATTTTCTTTGCCGCACCCAAATCATTCATCTCAAACTCACCATTTAGTAGAGCCTTCAAGTCATTAATTACAACCATGTTTTTAGTTGCAATTAACATATCATCCACGTACAACAACAGATACACAAAGGAATTAGTAGAAACTTTCTTCGAGTAAGCAAAGTTATCAAATTGATTACGAGTGTAACCATTAGACACCATAAAAGAGTCAAATCTTTTGTACCATTGTTTCGAAGACTGTTTCAAGCCATACAGAGATTTCTTTAACAAGCATACCTGGTCCTCTTTAGAACTGTAGAACCCCTCCGGTTGAGACATGTTAATCTGTTCTTCTAGATTACCACGAAGGAATGTTGTTTTTACATCAAGCTGCTCCAGCACCAGATCAAAAGCACTACCCGAATGGTTTTGTGTTTCACCACAAGAGAAAAGACTTCATAGTAATCGATTCCTTCCTTCTGTGGGAACCCTTTTGTCACCGGTCTCCCCTTGAACCTAGCATCCCACTTGTAACAAGACCCACTTGCATCCCACTGGCTTCACCTCTTTTGGCAGTGCAACAAGATCCCAAGATCATCACCAACTGCCAGTGCATAAGCCACAGAATTCGTGTCACATGTATTGACATGTCCGACAAACCTAACTGGTTTCTGAATATTTCTTTTTTCTTTCTTGCTGCTATGGAATCTTCAACCCCAATACCAGCGTCATCAACTTCCCCTCAACCGGTTTCCTTTGAGGTTTTGCCTGATCTGGTTGATCGGATTGATCAATAGTATTATCCTGTTGCTCTTCCTCTAACACAACTCTGTCAAGAGTCTCAAACTTCACCCTCTGGTTAGCACCACAATACTGCAATACTTTCACAACCTCTACTCCGATCAAGCATAGCAGATTCATCAAAGATTACATCTCTGCTAATAAGAAATTTACCAGGATTTTTACTTTCTATACACCTCAGTCGATAACCTTTTACTCTTGTTACATACCCTAGAAATATGCATTTTACCGCCTTCGGCTCCAGCTTACCATAATTCCAGCTTACCATCATTCATACGAGCGTATGCAGAGCATCCAAATATTCTTAGATTAGAGTAACCAGAGGGTTTACCGGACCATACCTCTTGAGGAGTCTTTAAATCAATTGCAGTTGATGAAAATCTATTAACCAGATAGCTAACAGTGTTAACTGCTTCAGCCTAGAATTGCTTAGATAAGCCAGAAAATATGCGCATACACCTAGCACGCGCCGTGAGGATTTGGTTCATTCGTTCTGCAACTCCATTTTGTTGTGGTGTGTATCGTAGAGTGCGGTGCCTCACTATACCTTATTTCTTGCAGAAGTCATCAAATGGAGCGTTACAGAACTCCAACTCATTATCAGTTCTTAGAGTCTTGACCTGTTTACCCGTTCGTTTTTCAACCATGGTCTTCCACTCCTTGAACTTCCCAAACACCTCATCTTTAGTCTTCAGAAAGTACAACCAGACTTTTCTTGAATAATCATATGTGAAAGTGACAAAGTAAGAACAACCGCCCTAGGATTTCACCGGTGAGGGACCCATAAATCTGAGTGAACATACTTTAGAATTTCTTTTGAAATGTGATGACCGGTACTAAACCTCATCCTGTGTTGCTTCCCTTTTACACAAGCCTCACAGAATTGAATTTTACTTATCACATTCCCACGAAATAAACCCTGTTTGCTTAACACAGACAACCCTTGCTCACTCATGTGACCTAATCGACGGTGCCACAAATTTGTCCTGTCATTATGTTTATCCAAGGACTGGGATACCGTCGCCATTCCATCACTGAACTGCCCTTGTAGAAAATAAATTCTATCTTGCAGTTTTCCCTTCATCATTACCAGAGCACCTTTTAAGACTTTCATCCACTCACCTTCACCATGATATTTTAAACCATTATTGGCTAAAGTGCCAAGAAAAATCAAATTTTTTATGAGTTCATGAACATACCAACAGTCAAAATTCCTGACAGTACTGTCATGCAATTTTATCTGCACTATCCCGCTCCCTTTGTGGTTAAAACCTTATCATCACCTAACTTCAGCGTTCCATTCCACTCCTTAAAAAGAAATGAGTAGATCACGAGAGAACGTCATATGGTTAGAAGCACCGGTATCCATAATTCAGGAGCAATACTAACACTACACGCTGTCAGAACTTCACCAAAGTCCTCATCATCAAAACTGTCTTGTAAGACAGCAGCGCTGCTGCCACTGTTACTAGAATCAACTTTTATATTTCCCTTCTTCTTCTGTGGACAATCCTTTTTAATGTGTCATTTCTCCTTGCAAAGATAACACTTAACTTTGCTAAAAGATTTTGATTTTGAACGCGACCTCCCATTCCCGTTACCCCCTCTCCCTCTCCCTCTCCTGTGGTCTTCCCACAGACCTGAACCAGAACCCTCTTCTACATAAACCTTTCTTTTCAATTCTTTGGACATAAAGGTATCTTTCACATCATTAACAAAAATTGTAGTTCTACCATATAGCATACTATCTATAAAATTCTCATATGAACCAGATAGTGGACATAGTAAAATTAGGGTTTGATCTTCATCATTTATTTTAACCTCAACCCCTTGAAGATCAAGAATAATACGGTTAAAGGTATCAAGATGATCCTTTACCTGAGTACTTTCGGACATCCAGAAGGTGTAAAGATGTTGCTTCTGATATAGCCTATTCGTGAGAGGGTTATTCTGATACTTCTCACACAGTTTATTCCATAGCCCAAAAGTCGTCGTTTGATCTACAACCTCCCGTAAAACCTCATCAGTAACTGACAGCAAGATATCAGAATAAGCCCCTTCGTGTCTTTAGGAAACTTGTCTTCTCCCTCCAACGCAGCCGCACGTCCTTGTTGAACTAGAAGTGCCCTGATCTTGACCTTCCAGAGCGTGAAGTCATTCGACCCATTAAACTTCTCCAAATCAAACTTATACAAGAACATTTTCAATCACTCATATACGACTCGGATACCACTTGCTAAGAGAAAACGAGAAAGAAAACAAATAAAGAACACAAAAAGTTATAATCATGTCCTTCGATTAGGAACCGTAACTATCTATTTATAAACACTCCAAAACACCATAAACTATAAGTCTATTTTTTATTTATAAGCACTCCAAAACACCATAATCTATAAGTCTATTTTTTTTTAATTAGGATAAGCCCAAAGAACCGGGCAATTGAAGCAGCCTTGGTTTTGGATCGGATACACGGCTAAATCCAAGTCATGTTCAATCGTAACTATTTAAATTCAATAGGAAATATGATTCAGGATTGAGTCCAATATTTGTTACAAACCTGTAAAAGCTGAGCAATCCGACCAGAAAATTCAAGATGCCCGGTCGCATATTCCGGAAGAATGCACATAAATCCCAGCCTATTGTGTTACTAGGGGCTGCCCTGTCCTGGCGACTAAGAAAACATAGGAAGTGTTGAAATTAATTCTTTAGCAAGAGTTATACTACAAAAGGAAAAGGAGGAAGAGAAAGCAGAGCTGCACGGATGAAGAAGGTAAATGAACTCAGCCCAGTTAGAGAAAGTGCGTGGCTTTTCGGGAACTCTAATGGTAATAATCGACAGATTTCAAATATGAATTTGTTTTAGAGGGAGTTCAATCAAGAACAATTGTCGAGGCCGGCTAATCTGCAAGAATTTGGACAGTCTGCCTAATTGGAGCGGATTCATATTTATATGTAAAAAAGAAAAAAGAGAATGTGGAGAGGGTCTTCTCGTGTGCTTTGAAGAGCAAGGGAGGAAGGAGCTGCGAAGAGCTGAAATCCTATAAAAGGTGCGCCTCAAATCCTGAATTCTTGGGTTGTAGTTTAGTTTTAGACACAGTTTAATTTGACGGATTTGGGTCAAAGATATTTCAATTTGACGGATAATTGGATTAACTTCTTATTTGTCTTCTCATCTAATTTCAATCCCCATTCTCAACTCTACCCCACAACCCAACTCCAAAATCTCAGGCGAACTTCGAGGAAGTCGATTGTTGTTGTTTCCGACCGCCAGCGCCCATCGTTTCAGCGCAGAGTCTCAGAGTCAGGCGGTGAACTCAAGCCCGACATCTCCTCCCTTTGCTCATGATCTCCGGTCCCTTGTGAAAGTCACAATGAAGAAGAAGCAGATCCATAAAGGCCTCTGTGACTCCTCCTTGGGCCTCTTTTTCTTTACTTTCCTTTTACTTGTATTATTATTTATTGGGTCTAGTCCACTCTTAGCCCACCCTCTTTCTTTCTTGTCGTTTCTTTCTTCATAGTTTGTTAATACAAGTTTTTCAAAAACTCCTCACTGCTTTCATATTTCTCATCCCTTCCCCATTCATTACTACCGCCGGTCACTCATCCCTTCGTCTCCGGAAAAGACCCAATTCACTTAAAGAAAATTATAGATTTTGTTCTTCCATTTTTTTTCTAACACAATTCCTAAATAATATATATTATATTCTATCATTAAAAAAAAAAAAAAATATTATATTTTTTCTATTATTTATATAATTTTTTTATATTTTACTATTAAAAAAATATATCTCAAAACTAGACCACTGAATAAACAAACGTACAGATTTTTATGATTTGCACTGTACATTATTTTTGTGATTTGCATAGATCGAAAATAAATCTTCAGTTTTTAGATATATTTGTCAGTGCATACATATAATGTTAAATGAAGCGAATTCTTATGTTCGATGATTTTTATTATTATTCTTTTTATTCTGTTTTTTTTTAATGTTGCAGGAAGTATTGTGAAATTGATCTTTTATATAAATTTTTTACATTCAAAATGTAATAAGACAAATGTAACAAGACTGACGTAAAAATCTAAGCGTTCACAGAATTATATTATTTGTTAGGTTTTACTATTTTAATATTTTTTTTACCAAAAATATCAAATCAAATATTTAATTATTAGTTATTTTATTACATTAAAATCTAATTTTACATTCAAAACATCATATCTAACACATATTTATATCACATCAAACAACTATTTCAATTCAAAACCCAAAACTAAAACTTTACAAATAAACACACAAAACTATCTTGCTGAAGAATACTAGCTTGTTATGTGATACGAAAACTGTTCAAATATGATCATATTCATATCGGATTGTCTGCATAAAACCTATCAATAGTTATTCAAAATTATCCTATTCAGTCACCAAAACTAATTTTTGTAATTTATAAAGACAAAAAAAATAAAACTTTCCGCATTATTGAATAGAGTTACCTTCATATATATTTTCTGTCGTCATGTATAATGTTACATTTTATATTTTCATCCATCTAATATGTTAATTTTTTATTTTAAAATTTTTAAATTTTTAATTATATTAATAAATTAATTTAATTTTAATTTATAATTATTTTTACTATACATTTTACAGTAACTTACTTTATATCATGGATACGGTGAGTAATATTTTTTCTTTTTTTATATAAAATTTTATTTTAAATCTGTCACACATTTGTTTTTAAATTTTTAATTTGAAAAATAATTATATATTTTAAATTTTATAATTTTTAATTGTAATTAAATTATTTAGTTATGTATTATAGCACATAATTCCCGATCGTTTATTGGCGTAAGTACTAGTAGTGAAAGAGAGGAGAGAGCATGTGGCGTATGCAACGCGAGCGAAGGCGACCTGACCTGACCCGTCTGTCTTGCGACGAGAATAGATAGGACGTGAAGATAGATGAGGCTCACAGATCAAAGCATCGACCGAGATCTAATATCTATTCCGTGGTGGAGGTTTTGTTATCCTTCAAACCAATTCTCTGGCCGACCCTACACTACACGTCTACACCACACTTCTTGATCCGTTCCTTTCACAAGTCACAACGCTCCTCCCCCTCCCTCATCCTTTCGTTTTCTTTGTAGTGCCCGCCTGTTGCCTATCCTCAGCTTCACAAATTCATGTGAACGCAACGGCAGCGGCCGTCGTACGCATACATCAATCTGTCATTCTCTCTGTATCACTCACCACAGGTTCGGTGAACGAGTGGGCGCCGGATAGATTCTTCCGCTTATTCTTCTTATTATTTTGTATGGACGTAGAATTTCGGTGTTCAATTTTCTTTTGTAGTGGATCGCAAGTCCGTAAATTACAGGAAAGATCTGGTCTTGACACCGATTAAAGTGTGATGTGTGGATAGTGTGTGTCGAAGCGTTCGATAATATTCTTGTACATTATATAGTACCCCATTCTGTCCTCCGAAAATTCAGGGAAAAGATTCCGGTGCTGTATCTCGTCTAATATAACCAGAGAATACTGACACAACACATTTCAAGCTTGGAAGCTTTTGTGCTTAATTTCACGTGTCAAGTAATTGCTTATTGTCCGCACTTCCTTGATGCTGTTGTCAGAAGAACACTCATCTTAATATATAAGCACGTTACCATTCACTGTCCTGTGGAAGGTTATTCACACCACCCTTCTACTAGCTTCGGAGCTGTTCGTATGATACAGGTAAGCACCACAATTATTGGCTTTTTGTTGGTCTATTATGAGATGTTTTAATCAATTTTCTATACCCACGTGATATTTTCCCGTTGTGAAGGCCTGCCTTCTTCTTTTCATATGTGAATAAAGTGAGACGTTTATACATGTCTGACATCTATGGGTTCATTGTCTTCTTTGCTGATAAATATGTATGGTTAGAACCTAGCACAATCTTAGTAATGGGTCATAGAATTCTACTTGCCGTGTGACTTACACTAAAAGTTTTTGCATCGAGGACCAGCTTTTACAAGCAAGTGGTTTTTGTTGGACATGGGATGCCAGGAAAAAAGAAGAAGGGTTGTTTCCATCCCCTTCCGTTCAACCCGCATATTTTCATTTCAAGTTGTCAATATGATAAAATACCTTTTAAGTATGAAACCTTGAAAGTATTTTTATATAGTCATATCATTATTGAATAGATAAGGTGCAATACCTTCGTGTGTAAAGTGTTAAGATCAAGGTTTGTAAGTGAGAATAAACCAGCCCCTTTTGATTATTGCTATCATTGAACTGGTTGTGTTGTTCCGATACATGCATATGCCTGACAATGCTTACAGATTCTACAGTATCCTGAGTCAGGATTTGTTTGTGCGACTAATAGAGCTTCTAGTGATCGTTAGGATTTATTTTTTACCTTGTTTTAGTCATTTCTTATCTCATTTTTCCTGTGAAAATAGTCTATAAAGTCTATCTTATAATGAAGCGGTTAAAGCTTTTTATAAAGTAGCCTCAAGGATTTCACTAATCCTCACTTTTCCTGTCTTTAAACTCTCTGTTTATGTTTACTAACTCTCGTGAAGAGAAATTACTGATATATAATCGTTATGTCAGAATATGCCTTTCAGGGATTTCTTCACCGAGTATGGTGAGGCAAATTTATATGAAATTCAAGAAGTTGTTGGCAAGGGAAGTTATGGAGTTGTGGCCGCTGCAGTTGATACCCACACTGGAGAAAAGGTAGCAATAAAGAAGATCAATGATATTTTTGAGCATGTCTCCGAAGCCACTCGGATCCTTAGAGAGATCAAGTTCCTACGGTTACTTCGGCACCCAGACATTGTGGAAATAAAGCATATTATGCTACCGCCTTGTCGAAGAGAATTCAAGGATATCTATGTTGTGTTTGAATTGATGGAAACGGACCTTCATAATGTAATCAAGACAAATGATGATCTCACTCCTGGGCATCATCAGTTTTTTTTGTATCAGTTGCTTCGGGCTTTAAAATACATACACTCTGGTAGTCTTTTCTTCAGCTTATAGTTCCTATAGTTTCTTGCTTTTTTATCAGCTAATGTTCTCCTGATATTTCTATTTGTAGCAAATGTATTCCACAGGGATTTGAAACCCAGAAACATCCTTGCCAATGCAGACTGCAAGTTGAAGATTTGTGATTTTGGGCTGGCACGAGCATCATTTGGTGATGCCCCTTCTGCTGTTTTTTGGACTGTATGTGGTTTGTGTGGTGATGTTGTGAAGGATGAATCACTTAGTTCCCTAAATCTATTTATTTTTTCTTTGTTGAGGAGCAACTTTACAAGTATTGGGATTTCAATATACACATTAATAATCCATATGTGATTTTGACTTAAATTTTATACTGAAGGATTACGTGGCTACGCGGTGGTATCGTGCTCCTGAACTTTGTGGATCCTTTTTTTCCAAAGTAAGTTCCATATCTAGACTTCATAATTTGCAAATTGCTATATGTTCAAGCTTCTACCTGTTAATCTATATCTACAGAATGATTTGGTGTTAGGCATCTTTAAATTTTACATTTTGCTGGGGCTTAGACAGGAACGGAAGGTATTGTGGTATTTTGCTTGTAATTGCGTGGCTTTAATATTACCTATTGATTTATTCTTCTCTTGAATTGGCTTTGTCTTCTAATCATAAAGCAGCAAGGATTTTATTATCTTAAAACTCCACTTTGAGTTGTTTTTTATATTCAGAAATTATTTTGCTATTGGGTTTTCAGGGATCAACTTAGACTTGACAAATTGTTGATCTACTTTTCACCATTTTGTACCTAGACTTTATATGTGGCAGTTTGTTTATGATGTTATTTTTGTGGTGGTACTGCTCCAGTCATGTGTGTTTCATCGTGCCAGATATTTTTGGAACTTAATTGTGATCTTATGTGGCTGGCCATTGTTTTGCACTCATAAGGATTGATCCTCAAGAATCAATGCTTGATCTAAAAATAAAGATATTAAAAAAAAAAAAAAAAAAAAGAAATCGTATGTTTGGTTGTGTAATATCAACAAAATGGAATCTGTTGACTTAACTATTTTTGGTCAATACCAATATTTGGAAGAATGTTTGCAATGGAACTCTGTAACATTGTGCATTTTTGCAGTACACCCCTGCTATTGATATATGGAGCATAGGATGCATATTTGCAGAAATGCTAACTGGTAAACCTTTGTTTCCTGGGAAGAATGTAGTACAACAATTGGAGCTCATAACTGATCTTCTTGGTTCGCCTTCTGCTGAAGCCATTTCAAGGGTTTGTATGCATTTTCCAGTTTAGTTAATTTATGATATATATATATATGTATATTATTTTTAAAATTAAGATCCATGGTCTTTCCTGCAGTTGAATATCTAAAATACACCACACAGTTACCTTCTATTTTGATAACTTGGAGTCTCTCATACCCACAGATTCGGAATGAAAAGGCCAGACGATACTTAGGTAGCATGAGGAAGAAACCACCTGTATCCCTGTCGCAAAGGTTCCCTCATATAGATCCCATGGCTCTTCGTTTACTTCAGCGTTTAATTGCATTTGACCCAAAAGATCGCCCATCAGCTGAAGAAGTATGTACAATCCACCAGACTTAACTGTTAATTGTTTAATTTTCATAAAACTTGATCACAAGGTTCTACTATTTAGGGCGTGTATCTGTCTTAACTATCACTGCAGGCCCTGGCAGATCCATATTTTTATGGATTGGCAAATGTAGAGGATGAACCTTTTTCCCAACCCATTTTTTCAAAGTTCGAGTTTGAGTTTGAAAGGAGAAAGTTAACAAAAGATGATGTGAGGGAGCTAATCTACCGGGAGGTACGAGGTTTACCAGTGATATGTCAGTGATGATATGCTATATTTACATTGGCTATTACTTACTTGGTACCCCAATTAAGCAAACAGATCTTGGAGTATCATCCCCAGATGCTCCAGG
Organism: Andrographis paniculata; assembly: GCF_009805555.1. Lineage (NCBI taxonomy): Eukaryota > Viridiplantae > Streptophyta > Magnoliopsida > Lamiales > Acanthaceae > Andrographis > Andrographis paniculata. Next base: position 4,968,017 of record NW_026137513.1, on the reverse strand, counting down.
AGTATCTCCGTGGCGTGGACCAGATTCACTTTATGTATCCAAGGTCGGTGGGGGCATTTAAAAGAGTAATTGCGCTATCTGGTTTATATAAACAGATTGTTCACAGTCCATTTATCAATTATTGTCTCTCTGTGGGTCTTCTTTATTTCTCTTCTGCTGCATCTATTGTGAGTCGGGCCTTTATCATCTTCCTTGTAAGGGATCATGGCATACCTGCTAATGGATGTTTCCATTGTGTACGTGTGGAATGCTTGCATAGAACAAATGGCCTCTTTCTGTCACGTTATTTATGGTGGTGTGACTCTGGCACAAGCTACCTTAGAGTTGGAAGAATAGGATAATTTGTAAACATGCATCAATGCTCAATCAGTAGTACAGTTTAAATCGCACAAGTTTTTCTGTTCGAACAATGAAGTCCCTTCAATTTAGCATGCAGTGTTTTGTTGAGATTACCATGATCTGCTTTCCTCAATCGAAAATTTTGATGTTTCAGCGGAGTGGACCAATTTAAGCAACAATTTTTCCGTCTTGAGGGTCAGCCCGGTGAAGTAGCCAGGCCTCCACTGCAAAGGCGCTATGCATCACTGCCCAGGTAAATGGTGTTTAAGTTCTTCTAACTGGTGTTCATCTCCAACAAATATAATGCTGCTAATAGCAGGCAGTGTTCTATAATCTGGTTGCCAGGGAGCGGGTGTGTGGGTTTATAAATGATGATGATGATGATGATGATGATGATGATGATCCTGACCATCATGGTGATTCTAAAAGTCGCACGGTGGTACCTATCCCACGTCCACGGCTCCAAAGCCCGAAAAGGTTGGCAGAAACTGCTAATAACAAGTCGAGTTTGGGAGGCACCACCGCCCGGGGGCGTAATGATTGCAGGAGGTCAAGTTACAGTGCACGATGCTGCCTGCTAAGAAGTGATAGCATCAGTGCTTCCAAGTGTGTTGGTGTTGAAGGAGCTGAGTACTTTTAGGTAAAGGCTCTAGATCTCCTCCTCTCCTCTCCTCTGAATTGCATATTTGCATTGCGTTTCTGCTGCGAGGTGAATGGCTCCTTCCTTCTGGAGACCTGATTATAATCTCTATGTATATATACTAATAGAATAAAATAAAATTCACTCCCCCTCTCCCTCTCCCTCTCCCTCTCCCTCTTGGTTATGAAGCCAATTTTTGTGTATATATGTAATTATCAGGGCAGGGAGCCAACTCAAAAAACTAGATGGACTCACTTGAGTCTCCAAGTGTCCCTGCTGCATCGATCTGCATCTAGTCTCTGAGGATTGAGTGAGTGAGTGAGTGAGAGCTAGGACATCTGCAAAGATTTATCCTCTTGGGTTTAAATTATCTATGTATGTATGTATTTTATTATTATTATTATTTTTTTTAAAAAAAAAATATATATTTGTTTCCACTGTAACCCCACCTCCAGTTGCGTGCTTTAATCCCAAGTTTTTTATTGAACATCCCATAATATAGTTTAGCAGCCAACTGAAGAATGACGATATCTATGAAGGTGGTGCGCTTGCAGGATATTTGCATAAGTGAGTCTATAAATAAATTCTGTAAACATCCATTTAATTAATTTTATTTTTCATTCTTTGTAATGATATTTTGGTAAACCACGAATTCTATATACAAATTCTGTAAACCCCTTCCGAAGAAATTATGGAAACCTCCATTTATTTAATTTTATTTTTTATTCTTCCGACAACTCAATGATGCGACTAAAATTAATAATAACTCGTAGTAATATATGTATGTAACTGCAAAACTAGGGTTTCTTTTCCAAACAAATTAATAAGAAAATAAACCCAATAACTTGTTGATTTGACTCTGAATATAATAATAATAATGATATGAATACGTTGTAATTATAACTTCATGCAGATTCTCTACTATTTTCTACTATATTTTTAGTTCTACATATACTTCAAATATTAGTATTATTTTTAATTTAAAATATATATTTTTAATTTGTATATATTATCATTCTAAATATGATTCATAAATTGATTTTTGGTGAAAAAGAAAAAAATGTAATCTGAAGTCCTATCTTCCCTTCCCCTTATTTCCATTAAATAAAAAAACAATAATAAGTGTTTAAAAGATAAATCAAAATCGATATCATATAGTACGCCGTAAAACGTTGCACCAAGAGTAAAAAATAGGGATTTATGTTTGTTATTATTATTATTTTCAATTTCCCAAACAACCAAAAAAATAATAATAAAAAATTATGTAAACAACCCTAGCTAAGGCAAGTAGTTGTTCCATTATACTTCAATGTGATATTTATATTCCTATCTAATATACAAGAGGATTTAATGAAAACAGCAAAGGAAGTTCTACTTCAATGTGATATTTATATCCCTATCTAATATATAAGAGGATTTAATGAAAACAGCAGAGGAAATGGTTGTTCCATTATATTTCAATCTTATTATTATTATTATTTCAATCTTATTATTATTATGGTGTGTTTTTATGTTTAGTTAGTTATATATTTATATAATAGCAATGATTTAGATATAATATTTTATGAAAGAAACTATTGGATCCTAAATTTAGGAGGTTTCAAAACCGTTCGTCGATTCGTCGGTGTGGATTCCAAAAGTACTTCAAAGAGCCTGTCCGTCGTCAAATTAGAGGCAGCTCCTGGGATGGAGCCTGCACGGCGTCGATCTTAAACAAGGCTTCGAGCTTAAACGATCGATTTCGATGGATTTAAACTAATATCTACTAAAACTTGGATAAATCTACTGGAAAGCGGATAAAAATATGCTAGAAACATAATGGCAAGTAATTCAAATTAAAATGCATAAATGAAAACTAAAAACTATGAAAAGAAAATAGAAAAATATGCGAGTTCGTCTTCTTGTCCATGTGTGTGATGTATTTTTTTCTAATTTTAATCCTAAGATAGAATAACCGTCACTTCTTCCGTCAACCACCTGGTAACCTTCTTCCATCAACCACCTGGTAACCTTCTTCCATACTCTTAGCCGGTCCATGGGGATGTGTCCCCAACAACCTCGAATTATATGAAATCTTCGGTTTTTCTCTTGTTGGCTTGTTTCATGGAGCTTTTTGAATAAAGTATGAAAGTGCATAGGTCATCCACTGTGAAATTATTAATCCAGAGCCAATTGAGGTAGTTATCCAATCTGTTGCTTTTTATCTTGTGGAGACAACCTTTCTCTACTGCGTGGAAGCACCGCAGTCCAATGGAAGTAATTGTTTTTAACCCAATGGAGACAGAAATTTCTGACTTTATGGAAACATTATTCCGGAATGGAGGCGCTATAGTCCGAGGAGTTGCTGCCCTAAGTCCATGGAGGCTGCTACTTTCGACCTTATGGAAACATCACAATCCAATGGAAGTTGTTGCCTTCGGCTCTGTGGAGACAACAGTTTTTGGCTCAAAGGCATGAAGTTCCATTGTTGTTCGGCGGCTCCGTGGCCAAGGAGCTTTGGCTCCACTTTTGTCTTTGAACCTCCTTACGTTCAGGTGCTTTTGGACCCATGTCCAACAGAACTAATATATTCTTATAATACACTATGATTGTTGTATAGTAAAAGATTGAACGCAAACTAAAAATACTGTAATAACTAATTGAGCCTTTGATGAAACAAGAGATATAATCAAGCTATACTATTCTTCAACCAAAGAAGCTGTAGAGAAGTGATGATAAAAGTTTGTAACCAGTCACAGAATACTTTGCACTTATAAAATAGAGTTGCAAATGATATTGAAAAACCAAGGCTTTGTTCAGATAGATGTTTTTGAAGATTTTTTGAATTTTGAAAAAAAAAATGATATTTAATTTGATATTTTGTGATAAAAAATTGTGTATTTGAAGTGATACTTTTGAAAAAAATATAATACAAATGAAAAAAAAATGAGCAGTATAATTTACAGAAATGGAAAGATGATAAGCGTCACATCGTATTTGATATATAGTATGAATAAAGTACAAATAACTAAAATAATTTGTAATGATATTTATGTAATATATTGTAAGTTGTAAATGTATTTATAATGTTAAATAGATAATATCTTTACTATAAAAACATAAAAGTGATACTCTGTTATGGGATATACCATAATAGAAAAATTGATAATTTGTTAAGAGACGGAAAAGTAATATTTTTGTAATTTGTATAAAAATAAAAATATTTTGGTAATGATATTGAGTCGAGATTGATGAAGTAATATATAGATATTGCTTTCCTTAATTTAGCATGTCTGAGTATGAGTGTACTTTAATGTAACAACTACCATAAAACAAAATTAAACCTCAATATATATTAATCTGTCTCGTTACAGATAACTCATTTTTTTGTCCCTTCCACAAAAATGTAGTATGCTTTAGTATATTTATTAATCTTAAATACATTTAAAAAAATATAAATTAATTTAATTATCTATATCTCTCTTCAATTAAAAAATATTTTCTTCTTATTTTTCATAAAATTGAATTAATAATAATGACAACTAAATATATATATTTTTTATTTATTTGTATTATATAAAATTTTATTCTCTATTGAATAATATCATATTATATATATTTTATTGAAAAATAATATTAAAATATTTAAACACATATTTTAATTTTATTTTAATCATTAAATAACTAATCCTTATTATTTATACTAATTTATAATCTTTGCTCAAATTAAAAGCTTAATTTTATTATATTTCTTCAATTTGAAAATTGTTTGGTTTTTCGGGTTTGATTTTAAAATATTTGATTTGGATTTTAAATTCAAATAATATTTAATTAGATATTTTGTGATAAGAAAAAATATATATTTTCAGAAAAATCGTAAAATTTATCAATCCCTTTGCAAGTGACTGCGGCGGTGGTGGGCACTATACAGCTGCACTAATACGTAGTGTATACATGCACGCATTTCTCGATCGAATGGTTGGCTTGATAAGCAAATTGAATTTGCATATCCTCACAACACAAGCAACAACCATGCAATACTATATATATATATATTAGTACTCTTTGTCCGCGCGACTGACATATTTTGACATGTGACATATTTTGAAGATGCCGAGTCAATTAAATATATTAATTAATTAATTTATTTTTTAATAAATATAATTGTCTCATATAAAAAGTATACAAAAATAGGCCCATTTGAGCGTCATATGTAAAATGATGGATCGGCATTTAGGTGTGATGAAGAACCAACCCTCACTTGCCACCACGTTCAACTCACTTTCCATGTCCCAAATAATGATTCCATTTCCATACCCAAATGGCAGTATGAATAATGATGGGTGGGGTGAAAACAATCAATACCAAACTTTGAGAAAGATAAGTACACAATAATCATCAATCTGTCTATATATTTTGGGAAAAAGATGAAAGTTTTAACCATCAACAAAATCTAATGAAGGTAAAATATAAAATCTCACAACCTAAAGATGAACCTAAAGCTAGCTAGTCTATCGTTGAAAAACGAAACGAAACCAAATCGTAGAAATTGGAGAGTGAAAGAATATTAATTGATTACCCGAAAATTGACTTTGCTGCCATCGATTAGCTCTTCAAACCTTTCAGCTAGCAATTTCACCAATTCAGAATCAACAAAATAACCAACCTTAATTTCCTTGAGACGATGACAGCCGGCAGCCCTTCCAAAAGGTTTCTAGCAATATAATCATTTGAGCAAGCTATCGAAAATTTCACCCTCGGACTTCCATTAACCTTTGATGCAATTCCAGATCTATCGGAGTTCTCAAAGTTGTCTTGTAAAGGATTGTCTGATAGTGTGAGACTAAATATAATTTTTATTTTAGATGAAATGATATTTAAATTAAATATATTTTATTAGTATCGGATGCAGAATAACTGTCACATCGAGGTGCAAGCGGAGGTATGTGAAACTTGCATATTCATATGCCGCAAATGGAAACGGGCGGGACTCGAACTCGAAACCTAGCATAGACTCTAGTACAATGTCGGATGCAAAATGACCGATTCACATATCGAATGCAGAATGACTGTCTTACTTAAAAGTTCGAACCGTTAAAGAAATGCAATCATTAATTATTTATCCACAAATAGGAGTCCCCAACAAGCCTCCTCAACTGCAAATGGGCTATGCGAAACTTGTACATGCATATACCGTAAATAGGAACAGGCGGGACTTGAACTTGAGACTAAATACTCTAATACCATATTAAGAAGGGATCCAGCTTCCAAAATAATATTTAGTTTGGAAGTCTGGATCCCTTCATAATATGGTATCAGAAGCAATGGTGCTCGTATTAGCCGTTGATCTGATATAAATTTTTTAGATTATTATCTCGAGGGAGAAGTGATGAATATTGTCCCACATTAGATATGATGTGGAAACTCCTTGACATATAAGGTGAAGACCACTCCATTTATCACCGATTGGTTTTATATTGGAATCTCGGATTGTAAATTTTAAAATATTTATATCATAATTTAATTATAAAATAAATAAATATATTTATACATAATTAACATATTAATTTTATAAAATAAATTATTTTTTTAATATATATTACTCCCTCCGTCCCACTAAATTGTAATATTTAGGTTAAACACGGAGTTTTAGGTATTGTGTAATTAATAAGTAATTAAGAAGTCTATTAGTAAAAATAATTATAATTTAATAAAAATAATTATAGGTTAAAATTAAAATGACTAAATAGTTTAATTAAAATAAAAAAATTATAAATTTTAATATTTAAAATCTATAATTATATTTAAAAAAAATGACAAATTATGTTAAACGGATCCAAATAGAAATATGAGACAAATTTAATGGGATGAAGGGAATAATATATTTATTAATTAAAAAGTGATAAAAATAAATTTTACAAATAAGTATTATTTTTAAAATATTAAAAAAAGAAAAGAAAAGAAAAGAAAGTATAATAGCAAATTAGCAATAGCAGGAAGTGTACCAAAGAAGCCCTAAATTAGAAATGTCCATATTAAGAACGATCCCAGCTACGCTTGTGATTAAGTCAAATATATTTTAATCTAATAGTAGTAAAGTTTATACTAATCGGTATTTATTAATTTAATAAAAACTATATATGAGATCAAAATTCAAATGGTATTAATCACCAACTGTGGGCAAGTTCAAGCTGGGGCTGGGGCTGGGGCTGGGGCTGGGGCGTACGCAGGCACAATATCAGTCCGATGTATGTATCTCCTCGCCCGCCTCTTTATAAGGGCGGCGCCGACGCCACTTTTGTTCTGCTACTACATGTGCGTTTCATAAAAGCACTTTGGTAAATTCCCAAATTAATCAATTAATTAGATAAATAAAATAATTATTTTTTCGTTCTAAGTCAATAATTTAATTTATTATTATTTTTATCATTTTTATTCTTTCTTATTTAAAATATTAATTTTGAATAAATATCAAAATAATCTTAAATATTTTAATTAATTATAAAATATTATTATTTTTTAATAATAATAATAATAATATTGAGACAAGTATTTTAAAAAAAATAAGTATAATAATAATAATAATAATTATTATTATTATTTTAATTTTAAGAAAAATACATTATATTGAGACAAGTATATGATATTGGATGAGATTGTCTTGTCTACTCCCATTTTTTTCCGGCCCATTTAAATATTACATATATACGTTTTATTTTTTATTTTTGTTTTATATAAGGGGGTAACCCGGAGCCCCAAACTAAGTTTTACAAAGTAATGTGCTATACTTTACATATAAAATGTCAATTTTTTTCTATTTTATATAATTTGTTAATTATTTTTAAAAAAATAATTATATATTTTTAATTATATTTTAAATGTTATACTTTATAATTTTAATTAAACTATTTAATCATTTTAACATTAATCTAAAACTATTTTTATTAATATACATTTTAATTATTTATTAATTATATTTTTACTTAAATTACGGTGTTTACACTGCTAATATGGATGGATGGATGGATGGATGGAGTATATCGAGATTGGGGAGGGGGAGGGGTTGGTTCGTAATAAATGAAGTTTGAACAACCGACCCGAGCTGTACTGCGTTGCGCAGTCTCATTAATTGATTACCATACATAACTTGTTTGTTTGATTACTCTCATCCACTCATTTACCAATAATAATATAAAACTGAAATATCTGCTTGCTTACAAAATACAGTAGAATACAGATGATACTGTAAAGTGTATATAACGTGTATGTACTGTACGTAGAATGAATGAATGAATGAATGATAAAGATCTCTCATGAATCCATCAGTAAGTACCCCCACGGCCCGCCTAGCTACTACCTAGCTAGCTAGCTAGCTAGCCAGCCAGCCATAAATTACAATGATACTCCGTAGTAGCAGCAGCAGCAGCAGCAGCAGTATTTAATAGGTGGGGGCAGGCAGGCAGGCAATGCAAGGCAAGGCAATCTTATCTTGGGCGTCTACAAAAGGTGGATGGGAATCCCCATATCCATCAATCACTTCATCTTTTTGCTTGCGTGCTTGCCTGGAACTTGGTTAGGCCGTTAGTTAGTTAGTTATACAGACATATACATACATATATATATATACATATCTCATACCCAAGAGGAGGAGGAGGAAGAAGACGACCTTATAGTACATTATAGTATTAATTACTGAAATGGCACAGTCGTCATCAGCATCAGCATCATCTTCGTCCTTGTCGCTCTTGGCCTGCGGCGGCAGGAGTCGATCTAATTATTACAACACGCTCACGCTCACATCAATGCCTCGTCGTCGTCACCTGAATCTCAATCTGAACCTGAACCTGAAGCTGATGGAGGGGTTTGGTCATCGTCGTCCTCAACCAAAGCTTTACCCTCTTTCGGACCAGCAGCGGTTGTCTGCAGTGGTCACCCATGTTCAATTATCGCCCACTCCCACTCCCACTCCCACTCCCACCCACACTCCCACTAACATCATCGTCCCTCTCCAGAAACAAAACCCTGACAGGTCAAATTAAATATACTAGATAAATATTCTTCTTCTTCAATTTAATTAGCATGTATGTTTGTACGTATGTATGTATGTATGTGTAATGTATGGATGGATGGGATGGGATGGATCAGGTGGGTGCACGAAATAGAGCTTGTTGTGAGGGACTACGAGTTGGATCAGTTTGGAGTGGTCAACAATGCTGTTTATGCCAATTATTGCCAGCATGGTAATTAGCTATGTAATATATATATATCTGCGATTCATGATATGATATTAATTTGATGATGGGTGGGTGAGGATGCAGCGCGCCATGAGCTGTTGCATACGTGTACAAGCTCCAACGCCGATGAAATTGCCCGTTCTGGCTTCTCACTGGTTACATCCGAGATGTCAATTAAGTTCATTGCGCCTTTGAAGGTCAGGTCGTCGTCGTCGTCTATTCAAATTTCAAAATCAATCAATTAATTAACCTAGCTAGCTAGCTACTTATTTATTTACTTCTTGGTACATACAGAGTGGGGATCGATTTGTGGTGAAGACAAAGATTCCTGGATGGTCCAAAACTCGCTTGTTCATGGAGCAAGCCATCTTCAGACTTCCCAAATTTGAGGTACATTATCTTGCCGATCCCCATGGATACATCTACTTAATTAATTATTAATTAATTTTCTCAATATATATATAATTAAATTTGGTTGGTATATATGGTACTATATATATATATGCATATGCAGTTGGTGGTGGCCGCAAAAGCTACGACGGTATGGATAGACAAGAAGAATCGGCCGATGCGGATTCCTGAGTTGACCAGAGCGGAAATCAGTCAGCTCTATTACGACAGATCATCTGATCACGTCTCTCAGCGAGGACTCTCCACCAATTCCATCCATCCAACTCAACTCAATTAATTAATTCAACGACTACTCCTCCCTCCACATCTCTTCTATTGAAGAAGATTAAATATACCTATTACTTATAACATGATCGCATATATATATATCCCAATTCCATGATTGCTGCTGCTGCTGCTGCTGCTGCTGCACTGGTTTTCAATTAATATTTAATTTGTAAGAACTATATATATGTATAAGATAATTAATTAAGCGAGTGCGGGTGCCATGTCAATTTCATCTCTTATATGCTTAGACTAAAATATATATATATATATATATATCTCCCTATATATAAAAATAATGCTCACTATATGAATGCAGCAATATGTCTGCGTGTAATTATATTATATATATATATATATATGATTAATTAATTAAATGAATATTAAACTGCCGATCCTTTCCATCTTGAAGGCCTGCCTGCCCATACTTTATTATTCGGGAACAAAACACAGAGGCTGGGCAACTACATACAGCAACCTCTATCTCTATGTTCCCTATATGTATATATCTTCATTCTAACCTAACACACATGCTAAAATATTATTTAAAATATTGATTTGGTTAAATGTTAATGACTTGATTCATATTAAATATTACGCGTTTTATTTGCTGGCCGTGCGAGCTTTATTAATGCGCATTCCAGAAGAAGAAGAAGAAGAAGAAGAAAGAAGAAGAAGAAGAAGAAGAAGAAGAAGGTGATGGTGGCAATATAATTAATTGGTGAGATCAGCGAGCCTACTCGCTATATGATATATATATAATTTGAACTGAAGGAGACCGACCTTACATACAAAACTCCAACCTTCTCTGTGGTTGAATGACATGAATTATTTGGGACAAGTGACTATATATTGTGATTCTATTTCTGTGTTATTATTGTGTTTTGTGGTATTTCTTCAAATACTACTACTGTCTATAGGGCCTTTCTTGGTTGCAAGTGTCGGCAGTTTTCCTGTTGAGTGAGTCATCATCAATTCGATGAGAGATTCAACTCAAAGCTGATTCTGGGGCGATCAAACTCTGTTTTAGCAGCAAGTAATATAGAGATGAGACAGAGACATATATATATATATATATATATATAATTAATTGCATTTGCATGAGACAATCTGCGTTGGTGCAGTTTGATTGTCTCAATCTCAATAAGCCACTTCTCATATGCTAGTTTTCCGAAAATGGATGTTTTTTTCTTTTGTACAAACATGTTGCATCAAGTGAAGATACAAACTTGCAATACATTATCTAGTCTATTTAACAGAGGGAGGGAGGCACTTGTGCTTGGTTCTTCATCCAAATATTTGGTTAAGAGTAGCAGCCAAGCGGACTCCACCCTGTGCTAGCCGCATGTTGACAACTGGATATCTAGACACGAAGTAGTCGTCTGCAGAATTAATTAATTAATAGTCCCTCCATTTCATTTTATCATGCCAAATTAATATGAACCAACATCCAACAAAATAATAATACAAATTATAAAATTATGTACAGAGTACCTCCCAGGAAGGAACCTTCATCCACTCCTTTGTATGCCCAGTCACAGGCTGCTTTGATACCTTCCGTCGCGTATCTGCGCACATATTTGCCATATGGATTTTTGCACAATATATAACTAAGTCAAGGTAGTATTAATGATTAAAACTTACGCATCTGGGCATGCCGTCTTGCTACAGGCCTCCCATGCCTTTGCCTGGCTAGCCCACACTGTCTGTTAGATGTCATGAGAGTTCATTAACATTACAGGTGTGGAAACAAACAATAGCATAACTCAGTTTCTCATGGATGATGATGGTATATGGTATATGAAATACTGTAATGTTCTTCTGGAGTGTCTCGATAAGTTGGTCTACACTAGAATCATAAAACCTTTCTTCTTCTGTCTCAATAATCTCGTCGTCCCATACCTGGAGGATTTTTTTAACAGATTTCAGTTCCCATAAATAAAAAACTATTTGTTTTGCCCATGTATTGCAAACCGAACATACATGATGAAGAACTGCTTTTCTTCTGTACCAATGCACGTCAATGGTGTTTCCTCCCCTGTCTGCAGTAAATCCAACATGTAGAGGCTGCATAGGAGAATTGAAGTGCTTCTCTAGTAAGTAAATTTCCTTGGCAAACGAGCTCTAGTTAGGAACAAACCTGATGGATGTCTCCAATAAAATGAGCTAGGAAGAGAAGTGCTTCTGTGAGATTATCTGATGATCAGCCAATTCAAGACTCTCATTTAGTAAGAGAGACGAAACATTTATAGTTAAAAACACGTGTGTTAATTAACAGGTTACATTGAGAATCAGATCTTCCGTAGCTCAATAACTGGCTAGTATAATTGTATATTGCTCCGGCAACACATCTATCTGGCATGCCATCCTCATCTTTGCAATCCCCTGTGTGTGTGTAAGAGAAGACTCAGCATCAACAGTTGTGTAAACCTTGCTATAAAACAAGGTATAGTTATGCTATTCTCGGTAATCAGTAGCCAATAATTCTACTGTAAAAGAATGGTTCTCACTTCTGTATTGATAGGTGCAGAGATTATCTGGGGTGTCGATGTAATGAAGAGCGGATGACCAGTGATAACGGAACTTGACATGATCCGCCCATGAACACAAGCTACTGAGGTCATTATCTGCATAGGCAGGCAAGAGATTGGAGACAGCTTCTGCTGCTGCTCTGTTCAATCTTGGCTGCAGCAAAACCATAACATAAAAGTAGATATCAGGAGATGAAGAATCTCAGTGATAAAACCGGGAGTTGAAATTAAGAACCTGAGCAAGTCTGCAAGTGATGAGATGCCCATCAATCCCCCAACCATATGCAAGAGGAATACAAACAAATATCAGGACAACAAATGCCACCAGCCTTTGAACTGAGCAAAGAACCATTCTTGGGTGCACTTTTGGTACATAGCAGCATAGCAAAGTGTGAAAAGTCTATTTATAAAGAGGGTACACAAAATGACAATAAGTGGAATCAAGTTACAAATGTGAATAGTGTGAACAACCTAATTATAAAAAGTGAAAGGCTGCTGAAACTGAACGCTTTTGTTAGACTTTGTTCCCACGGAACTGCCAACTAATTTTAAATTCTGTACGAAACAAATTTCTTTCTTTTGGGGTCATATAAAGTGGTGTAAAACTCGTAGTTAGAGGTCAATGTAACTGTTTTTATATCACCATTAAAAAAGAAGTTCATTACCGGCAATACGATGAGCAGTGCTAATGAAGGATTTCATTAAACCTCAATCCAACTACAGCCAAGGAATCTTCTCAGTTTCCTTTTCTTCATCATGTTCTTCACCTTCATGGCATTTTCCCACTTGCTAGAGTCCCTGTACAAATTCCCCAAAAGCACACTACTTCCAGAACTCTTTGGTTCAAGCTTAGCCAAATGTTTTGCAGCTACCTCTGCAAGATCCAGACAATTATGGAGCCGGCATGCGCCTAATAGTGCTCCCCACACAAAGGAATCAGGCTCCGTAGGCATTCCCTGAATAAAGTCATAGGCCTCAGCAACCATTCCCGCTCTGCCCAGCAGATCCACCATGGATGCATAGTGTTCTGATCTTGGTTTTATGTTGTGTTTCTCCTGCATCAATTGGAACAGACTTTTGCCAACATCGACCATCCCCGCATGTGCACAGGCAGTGAAAGCTGCAGTGAATGTCAGGTGGTCTGGTTTTACTTCTTCTCTCAGCATTTGACAGAAAAATTCAATGGATTCATGGCAATACCCATGGTTTGCAAAACCAAATATCATGGAATTCCAGGTGACAGTACTTCTCTCCGACATTCCCTCGAACAAGTACATTGCTTCGGAAATCAATCCACACTTTGCATACATGTCTATGAGCGCACTCCTTACATGAAGACTAGTTTCGAAGCCCATCACTACTGAAAAACCATGAAACTCCTTGCCACGCCTCAAATCCGCAACACAAGCCGATGCAGACAGTAGGCCACTGATTGTTGCTTCTGCCGGGAGCAACCTCATTCGCAGCATTTCTCGAAAAGCACTAAGTGCCTCTCTGCTGCGAAAATTTTGTGCCAAACCAGAAATTATCGTAGTCCACGATATAACATCAGGTTTAACCCCAGAGGATTCCATTCTTCTGAAAATTAACTGGATCATCACATCATTATTTTCTTGGGAGAACCCTCTGATCAACGTGTTCCATGTCACAATGTCAGGCTTCATACCCAAAGATTTCATCTCCTCAACCAAACTCAATGCTTCTCTAACAAAGCCATTTTGAACGTAACCGTTAACCAGAGCATTTAGAGAAACCAAATCCCTATCCATCATGACATTAAACACATTTCTAGCCCTTCCAACCATCCCACAATTCGAGTACATACAAATCAATGCGCACATCACAAAAGCATCATATTGAAATCCACTTCTGTAAGCAGTAGCATGGAGCTTCTTCCCGGTTTCCAGATCACAGAGTTGTCCACAAGCTTTAAGAACACTAGGCAAAATAATTCTGTCGCACTTCATTCCTAACTTGTGCATTTCCCCAAACACGCCCATGGCCTCCCCGTAATAGCCATTGCAGGCATACGATCCTATGACAGCCACCCAACCCCTAATATTCGACTTGGGAATTTCATCAAACAGCTTTCGAGCACAAACCAATTCTTTGCAACTAGCATAAAAAGCTAGGAGCTTGGCAGCCACCTGAGCAGAACAAGCCAACCCATTGATGATGAGGTGAGCATGGAGCACTCTGCCGGGTATCAAGGCCCCTCTTCTGGTATACACTTGGATAAGCTTTACATACCTACCAGGAAGAAGAGTAGCTGCAGGCATGATCAAAGAGTAGGGTTTCGCTAGCACATCGAATAAGTCCGCAAGCTGAGAAGATCAAATCATTGCAATGCAATGACCAAACTGCATCCACAGATGTGAGGATCTTTTTTCCTACAACTCAAAATAAATCCACTCTTTTGGTTGGAAAAGAAAAGAAAAAATCAAGGCAGTCAAAATTTCAAACGACTACGGGGCGATAACACGGGCATGCTGAGTCTATTGGCTAAACATATAAATGAATCGTGTCAATATGATCGTTCTGTGTTTCGTATGAATAAGACTATAAAATTAATGCTGAACTTAGGCTGTCTTTCTTTGTGGTTCCGAACGCAAATTTCCCTCAAACGTTAATTTCTATTTTTTTACTATCAATTTTTTTTTTATATATTATATTAAATATAATTTATATTAATATATCAAATAAAAGAAAATTTATGCTATCATAAAAAGAAAATTATTTTTCTTTCTAATAAAATAATTATACTCTTTCCAACCCGTCACCATGTAAAAGAACTTCTGGGATTTTGATAATTTGTGCCTTTGTATCATAAATGGTACTCCCTTTTGTCCCGTGTGGTCACACGAAATTTAGGATAAGTATAATTAATAAATAATTAAAATATATTATTAAAAATAATTATTTTGTAATATAAATAATTATAGATTAATATCAAGATAAGTATAATTAAAACTAAAAAAAATTAAATTAAAAAATTTAAAATGAAATTAAAATGTATAATGCGATAGAGGATGTGGGACGGACAGAAACGACAATACGGACATGTTAGGTGGGACGGAGGGTGTAGTATAATTTTATAATTTAGATAATTTTTTTTAATGAATATTAATATATGATTATTTATTAGTTTTGAGTAAGACATATAATGATAATAATTATTATTATATACTTTCATTACAATTTATAGCTAAATATTTAAATATATATTTTGAGTAATAGAGATAAGTAATTTTTTAAAATCTTTTTTAAAATTATGAAGTTTGTTGTTTTGGAGTTTGAATTTTTAGTTGAGATTTGAATAGTAGAAATTTTGAACGATTATTTATTAGTTTAAACGTAAAATTGATTGCTAGTATTATATAGAAAAATAAAAAAATAGTGTTTAATCTGATAATTTTGAGGGAAATTTTCTTTAAGAATAATAGAATTTTGATAAAATTTTATAGAAGTTATTTTTTAAAAAACAATGTAGAATTTTCACATTATTTTTATTTTATATATAATATTATATATCATATCAAATAATTATTTAAATTTAAATATAGTGACAAAAGGATGAGCTGATTGTATGGGTTGGATTATTGACAGTGAAGTTATAGAGGTTCAAATCGCTTTACACCTCCATGTGCTTGCAGTTCGCTTGCCTTGTCGAGTTGATTTAAAATGTACTCGTAGAATAACAGTTGCGGATCCCACCTTATAAGAAATAAAAATAAAATAAAAATGCATATAACAAACCTAAATGTTACTGTAACAAAAAATGTAACCTAAAATTTGTGTATATCCGCGAGTCCACGTTATTTTTTCCTCTCTTTCTCTGTCAACTATTTGGGCCGAGCTTTTTAGATCTTGTGTTTTCGGGGTTAACTTTAAGCATTGGTACGTCTAGGCCTAATAACGTTACTCAAATCAGCAATGATCAAAGATGAATTACTGTCCGTTATATATAAAAAAAAAGAAAAAAGAAAAAGGGGGGGGAATTACAGTCAAGCACATGAATATATTTTGGTTCAGTAAAATCCCAAAATTTTGGATATTATATCTAATAAGCTTTTTGAAGAAGAGAAAAAAAAAAGAACAAAGAGCCTTACTCTTCCAGTGTTGGCATGTCACTTGTCAGATTCCTATACATCTCTCCAAAGGGTCGGTGATAAAATAAATACTACTACTTGTATATAATACTCTTAAGTTAGACAGAGCAGTGGCAACTAATCATATCTTACAATTTTAGCTGTTTCTTTTGTGGCCATTTAATATGAATATGTATATTGTAAGTGCTAATCATTTTTGCCCTTTTCAACCTCACCTTTGCAATCACATATGTAGTGGTGGTTGCAATTATTTAAATTTCTATCATAGAATTATTAAATTAGTGCGTTTGGTGGTAGTTTGGACCTCATGCATACAAAATATGTTAAGAGACTTTTTATTGAACAATGCGGCCAGAAATGTGAATACATTTAATTTTCTTTTTATTTATTTAAAATCAAAGAGAGATGGTAGTTGACGCGAGTTTAATAGCACGGAACGGATAGCATCTTTGCATTTAATATTGGGCCTTTCTTTAATTATATATATATATATTCCACCAACTAGAAATGAAGATGAAGGTGGGACCTACTAGCTATGAAAGAAAAATATAATTATTAATTAAGACTTTTATATATAAATTCTTTTGGTATCTAAAACTTGTTTATTCAAACTATTATATATAAAAACATCATAGGTAATGGAATACTTTTTTGTATCACATATAATATTTTGAAAATAATAAAAAAACCAATTGTAAAAGATATGTAATACTAGTCGTATATATTGATGTTGCATCCAAATAGAAATGTTGTGTTCTACTGTCCGTTAAAGATTGTAAGCGGAGAGGAGAGGCGGTAGCCAGTAGCAGTCATTTATCTCCTTGTAATAACAATATAAGCTAGACACACAAAACAAAAGTAATTAAAATTAAAGAGCGAGCGGGGTTGGGGTTGGGGAGGGGGTAAGGTGGGGTCTGGGGATTAGGATGGGATACGCACTACGTAATCCAAACGTGGCATATCCTTAACCATGTTATTTTACGGGAATTCATCCATCAAATATAGGCATAGCCAGCCAGCCAGCCCATTATCTTATTCTTATTATATGTAATAATAGTAGCAAATAGCATAATAATAATAATAATTAATAGTGTAAGGGTTGTCCATCAGGTGGAATGGAATGAGGTGGGGCTGAGTCAGAAATGCGTGAGCTGCTGCTGCTGCTGCTGCTGCTCCTCATCTCATCTCATCTCATGTCTTCAATTCAGTTGTTTCTTTTTTGCAATGGAATGTATCGGATGGATGGATGAGAACTGGGAATCTCCTCCTGTCCTGACGAGGCAGGGGCAGGGGCAGGGGCAGGGGCAGGGGCATGCATTACTACTAGTGTCTTTAATTTGTCCAACCTCAATTCAATTCAATTCAATTCAACTCAACCTTTTAACTTAAGCAAGCAAGGAAGGAGGAAGGAAGGAAACAAAGTGTTTGTTTGTTCCACGCATAAATGAATTGATAGAGGATGAAAAAGGGGTGCGACGACTTTTCCACGTGGTCAGAATCAGACATGTTTATCCCTTAATGATGGATGGATGATATCATAAGTCTTCTTCCCACCTTACTTCAATCCAATACAAGCCTAGCTAAAAGTCGTCACTGTTTATTGCTTCAACGATTTAATAATAATCATAATCCCTTTTGGCCATTATAAATACCGTCTCGGCTACCATCTTATCCTCTCTCCCGTCTCGTCTCGTCTCGTCTCGTCTCCCCGGTCCGTTTTATCTCCTTTCCTTTCCATCTCTGTATTATTATTCTTTCCATCTCTACTATTATTTCTAAAATTTCACCCCTCTTCTCTTCTCTTCTCTTCTTCTTTCCCTCACCCACACACACATATCCTCCTCCGACCCTTTCTTAATTCTGATCATTAGCTGTGCTGTGCGTGTGTGATATACATAACATATACTCTGAATCTGAAGCGGATCGATCTGAGAAAGATTATTCATAAGTCGATCGAATTGAAGGAGGCGATAGGATGAACATCCCGGAGATGAACATGATAAGCGACTTCGAGGCAGGAATGAATTGCCTGCAAAACCCATCCTTCATTTCTCGATTCCTGTCCTTCCCCGCTCAGCAGCTCTACATCACCGGTGCTCTCCTCTTTGCCATTTTCGCAACTTTCAGCAGCCTCGTCAGGAGACTTAAAATCCTTCTGATCCATTTCCATATTCTCAAATCTTCCTCCCATCATCACAAAGAAGATCACACTCTTGACTACAGTGAAGATGATGAAATTTCCTTAGCGACATCAGACGACGATGAACAAGAAGACGGGGACCACGACGAGCAGGAGGAGGATGAAGACAACCACCCTACCACGACGTCGTCCCGAGGTCAACGCGGCGTCGATGAAGATTTCCGCGTGAAGAATCCTCGACTTCCTTTCAAAAACCAGTGGCCAAATGGTCACCTGAGGCAACGGAGGCGGCGTAGCAATTGCAGCGCGTGGTCGGAATTCACCAGCGGTAAAAATGTTGTTAAGCTTTGGGATAGTTTAGGTTTCAACCTGGATTTCGATGAAGATTTATTCGACTACGATCCACAAAGCGTTGTCTCGACCTGGGAATCCGATCGATTCCAAAACGAGAAAGAGGCATCCGGAGGAGTCTGGAATATCCCAGCGGCTGCGCCGGCGGTTCTCTTGACGGCGGAGGGTAATGGGAAGGGAGACCGTGTAATTTTGAGCGGCTACGACTCGAGGATGCGAGGTTGTGTTCCTGCTCTGTACGCTGACTGGAGCTCTCCGGCGGAGAAACTTGCCGGCGTCTCGACGGGCGGGGTAGGCAAGGTTTTCATCAGAGACGACGCCGGCGGGGTACACACCGTAGGTGACGTTAGAAACGTTAGGAGGGCGTTGGAGAGCGTCAAAGAATCCGACGGCGATACTTGGTGGGATGCTGACGCCGTTATCGTGGACGAGACCGAGATTTGAGGACTTGTAGTAGTAGTAGTAGTAGTAGCTAACAATAAACGTGGTGGATGATACCCTTCTAGAAGGCGTGGTTACTTTAACCCCGGGTTAAGGATTGGTAAAGCCCATTTGCCCAAAGCGCTGCTCCGAATCCGAACAAGAATTGACAAACAAGACAAGACATATTTTTTTAAAACTAAAAAGAAGAATAATAATAATAATAACCCAAACACTGTTGTTTTGTTGTCTCACTCACTGTGTATGTAAATAATTTATTATCCCTATTATTCAAATGTCAATTTTAAAGTAGTTCATATTTTAATGATTATCTTTCATAGAATTATATTTATAGTACGTTGGTTGTCAGAGATGTTGGTGTAGAAAGAAAACCCACCCATTTCATTTTAAGGGTGGACGACGTGGATCAATTAACTCATTGTGTTGCCTCTCGTCTCTCGAGCAATTGCAAGGAAAATTATGATGAAACATCCCCCTCATCATTATTGTACTATTGTATTAATTAGATGCTACGACACGAAATGATATTGTATACTCCATTTAAGACAGCAATTAATTAATTAACTTGTGATTTAATTAATTTGATATTCTTTTCGTTACATTATTTTAAACTGTGTATAGTATTATAATATAATATATATATAGATAGATCAAGAGAGATTAATCTACACGGTGACTTCCTACTATACATGTCTGTCCTGTGTTGCTACTTGCGAAATGGACGGAGCAGTAGCAGTAGCAGTACGAGTACCAGTACCACACATTATTAGACAAACTAAGCCTTGTAAAATTGTACACGTAACGACATACGTAAGTAAGTATCATCAATCATTCATATATCAATTCACGGCTGCCTCTCCTCAGTCACGTCTTTAATTCGCATTGCCTTCAAACCACTTTACTTTTATATTAATTATAAAATAAATCGAACATATGAATAAATTAATATCCACGTTATTCATGATGTTAGAATATACCAACCAGTATTACATATGTGATATGTGAGAACCACCGCATTATTATATATAGATTGCGTCTAGTCGTATTATCCAATTTTATTATTCTGCTAATTACTATTAAATTGAGTGTGTTTCTTTTCTTTTTTCAATTTACAATACTATATTAAAATTTTAGTAATTATTCAATACTATCTCAAAAATGCATCCAAACAAATTTAGAGAAGCTAAGGATGCATTTGCTTGCATTGTGGATTGTTTTATAAAATTTTTATTGTTTATATATAAAGTACTTATTTTTTTGAAACATCAACTTAAATATTATTTTAATTTATTACTAAAAATAAAATTTATATTAAAAAAAAAATCATATCAACCAACTATTTAGATTAGGCTAAACAACTATTTCAAAAATCTGACTATTCAGAAAATATAAAACTCTAACTCTTAAATCTACAAACAAACACACCTAATGAAAAATTATTTAAAATTTGAATTTAATTCATTAATTTAGCGTCCATGCCATGCTAATTGTTGCTAATACTGATACTAATAATAATAATAATAATAATTAATACTGAGTAGGTATTTGATCGCGATTTTATTCTCCAATTATGCCATTATTGATGCATAACTATATCAGTATCTCAAAGAAAAATTTAAAATAGTTAGGTGGGCATTGGCATTGGCATTGGCATTGGCATTGCATCTTTAGATTCACGGTTGTCTTGTCTAGTCTAGGGGAATATATATATATATATATATATATTTTATGCAAATTAAATAAATATTATTATTTTTTATTTAAAATTTAATACATGGTTTTATTTTGATTCGGACTGCCAATGATTAGAAGCCAGCAAGTTACAGCTTGATGATACGCTAGCTAGCTGGCAAATTCATTTCCTAGAAGAAAATACTATGATCTTTCCAGCTCCAAGTTTAGGTTTGTGGGGGAAAGGATGCATGTCAACCAATGGATCTTTGACAAAGAAGTCGATATCAACCTCCAAGACAACAATGAACACAATTCATTAGTCTCATAACACACATATATATATATATATCACATATTGATACAACAAAATAGATATTAATTTAATACAATGTAACATATAAATGACTACACTTAACAATAATTCACATAACACATGAAATCCCAACATACCACATGTCCTAACAAGGCATGCATGCAGAAATCACACAGTATATATTAATATAATACAATATAATATATCACTAATATAACATAACAATAATCCAAATCCATACACCACAACACATGCCACATATTGATTTCAATACATGTTACATGCACCCTCCCAACCCAAAATATATATATATATATATATATTGGGTAAATTATTTTTTAAGTCCGATAACTGGACCCCCGTATCATTTTAGTTTGTAAGTGGAGTCTATCGCAAACTAGTTTCATAAGTGAAAATTTTCGTATTTTAGTTCTTCGGCGCTGGAGACGCCCGCGTGGCTCGCCGGATGCCACGTGTTCGCTAGGTCAGCGACACCTGGCGGACGCGTGGATTTTATTCTATTTTTTTTCATTGTTTTTTAATTTTTTTAATCTATTTGGTTCAATTGAAAAAAGAAATGAAAAAAATAAAATAAAATCCACGTATCCGGCGAACACGTGGCCTCCGGCGAGCCACGCGAGAATTTGCGACAGACTCCACTTACGAGATTAAAATAATAAGGAGTTCAAATATAGGAATTCATTTTATATTTTTGCAGTAAAATTTTTAAATAATACATTTTATATATTTACTTTAAAACATAATTTAGTTTTAGTTTAGGTTTAGACTTGGGAACAATAACCTGGATATGCCAATTACAGTAGGCCATGCACTATAACAAGATATATTAATAATCCTCATACTTAGGTAGTATCGTTAACAATCTAATTTAAAATATATACTAGAAACATAATCTAATCTAAAGAATCATAATATGAAGCCTGATCTCTCCCCGGATAAACCAAGGTGTATATATATATAATCCCATGATCATCCATTATTAAGGGAGTGTATTTGTTTAAGATTTTATAGGATTTTATTGAATTTTAAAAAGTCTATGAATTTTAGTGGATTTTATTAATCGATTTAGATGGATTTTTTTATTGATTATTTATGAAATTATATAGATTTGATAGGATTGTAAATTTTTTTTATTAATTTATATAAATATATAAATTTATATAAAATACACTTCTAGATAATTATATTATTCAAATTTTTAATTAAAAATATAAATAAATATTTTTAATTTTAAAAAAGACATTATTATTTTTATTATTATTATTATTTTCATTTCCATTATATTACGGTCTTATTTTTCCACATAGCGGTAGCAATATTAATTTTTCATGCGTTAGCTTTCGTTGTTTGTGAATTTTCATCTTCCTTGTAGAGATGTGAGAAATCTTAAACTTCATATTCGATTGAAAATTCATCTGATATTATTTACTAAATATATTTTTAAAAAACTATTAATAATGTAGAAATATTTTAACATGATACTATTTTTGTATATTAATATTTTTTATATTATTATAATTCAGTATATCAATTTATTTTAATTTATATTTGGTATTATGATTTATATATTTATTACATAAAATAAACATATATATAAAATCAATATCCAAATTTACGATTTTTGCATAAAATATTTGAAATTAAAAAAAAAGAGTAAATATAAATTAATGATTCAACGAAGAATGATACAATAATAATGTATTTGATAATTAAAAATAGATGATAATTGTAATACATATATATTATGATAAAATATTTGTATTTTTTAAATATTATATTTATAATATAAAAACAAATATGTTTTTAAAAATTGATAATAATTTGTTAGTATATTTTAATTTTAAATTATTATTTTTATTAAAATATTTTAATAATATTAATATTTATTACTCATACATTATTAATAATAATAATAATAATAATAATAATAATAATATATTTTCAAGAATCCATCAAAATCTCTGCTTATCAGGAGAGATTTTGTACCATACGAATTTTTTATAACATTCTATTAAAATTCAATAACATCCATTTAAAAGTCCATAGATTATTGAATACCTTCAAATTTTACAAAATTTTTAAAAATATATATTGAATACCTCCAAATTTTAAAAGACTTTTAAAAGTCTAATTGAATACCTCAAAAATTTTGAAAAAATTTTCTGGATTGAATAAACTCAAATTTTAAAAGTCTGTCAAAATACTATAAAATCTATATTGAGTACACCCCTAAATCAGATGTTAGAGCTGGGATTTTGAACACGCTTCGAGTCCGAAGCTGACTTTGAAAGTTGGACTTTGATCTCAATGAAATTAAAGTGGAGGCATGCAATATGGTATCGTTACAGTTGAAAGTTGGTTCGAAAAGGAAGATCAAACTAACTTTATTAAAATCAGAAGCAGGAAAGATATCAAATCAATGATATGAAACAGTATTGTGAACATCTACCAGTCAGTTTCAACTTTCAAATCAAATGATATCAAAACTGAAATCTGAGTATTATTAGTTAATGAATGAAACAATGATATGAATATTCTAAAATCGGGAAATCAAATCAGTATATTATTATTAATTAATTATTTCTTTCTTTCTTTCACAAGTAATGGATTCTAAAAAGCAAAACAAGAGAATTTTGAATGAATTATAAATATCAGACCTCTATCATGTTTGATTATCAGGGGTGGAGTGAAAAGGGGGAATGGATGGAGATGCACAGAACCGGACGACGCCTGAGTTGGGGTCCAAAAGTGGAGGAAAGTCGTCGCCATGATCAGCCATATTCCATATGTTGTCGCACTCTTTGAATGCTGCAGCAGCAGATTCTTCGAGTTTGTTCTTCTGCTTCTTTTCATGAAATCCACCGTCAATATTCTGAGATTCTATGGATCTGGCCATCGGTGTTGTCTTCTCCCATTTCTTTGTCTCGTTATCATCGTTGTTGTTGTGGCCATTACCTCTCACCCTCTTTGGAATGGGTGAGACCTGTAAGCCTCTGCACCAACGTCATGTGGCTTCGCATGGATGACTCTGGGAGACTGGGTGTATATAATTACGGGTGGTTGTCGGTGCGGGGGCTTTGGAGGGTTTGAGGAGGAGCAAGAGGATGCAGCAGCAGGAGGTTTGGTAATCTTACAAGAATCTTTGTTGATTCTGAACTGGCGTTGGCGTGTACAGCCAACCCTGGCGGCGCACATAACTCTTTAATTACTTGCTTAATTTGATGATAAACGCCAAAGTGGATTTGATATTGATATGCGCATATAATATATTATATTATATGATATGGATGTTATAGATATATATATATATATATATATATATATGAGGTAAGAAAGACTTCCCTAAGTAGTGTGTGTAAGAGAGATGGAGGAAGAGAGGAGAAGGCATGGACAATGAATGAGTTAGTTTGCGAGGGGCGAACAATGTGGGGGGGTTTATCGGACGGAGTTGAGGGCTGTTAGATAGATAGATATTTGGCGTTAAAGCGTTGTTCTCCATCAGATCGGATAACCTTAACAACTAAACTGACGCCGATCGATGCGTCACTCAGATCTCCCTCCTACTCCCACCTAATTATATACATATATATATATATATGTATCTCACATACATGCATGCATATATACTTTCAAAGAACACATAACATACATGTACTACGTCTGTCTGTCTACATATATATTTAAAAAGTCTTTGGACGTGTTTCTTTTAAGATTTTGAATTTTTATTTGAAATTTGAATAGTAAAAGTTTTGAATTAAAATAATAGTATAATTTGATATTGTTAGATGACTATAATAACAGTCTCATTTAAACAATTAAGTTGTTAATAATACATGTCGTTAATTATTTTTGCCTCCTCAAGTACAAGTAAATGTATGTGAGACTTGTACGTGGATATATGTCGGATGAGAATGGTGAGACTCAAACTCTAAACTTATACTTCTAACATCATGTTAGATGATCAAATCGTCTCACTTAAAAGCTTACGGCCATGTCAGATGACCGGAACGACCGTTTCATCTAAAAACTTACTTTATGTTAGATGATCAGAATGACCGCCTTACCTAAAAACTTACGGCTTTGTTAGATGATCATAAAGACCGTTTTCACTTAAAAGCTTAAGTTATTAGACATATGTATCTCCCATAATAATCTCCACAATGGTACACTCCAAGATGATAATATATATAAAATGACAACTATTTATGAATGTGTTTCTTTTAACACAAAACTTTTAAACTTTACATTTTCGAAAAAATATACTTTTTTCGTTCCCTAAATTTACTTTTATTTTATTTTTTAGTCCAACCCCTAAATTTATCTCATTATTATTATCTTACATTCAAAATTTATTTACACCAAATGTCACACTCTTATTACTTTCTTT
The DNA here is from genome assembly GCF_009805555.1 of Andrographis paniculata. Lineage (NCBI taxonomy): Eukaryota > Viridiplantae > Streptophyta > Magnoliopsida > Lamiales > Acanthaceae > Andrographis > Andrographis paniculata. The sequence goes on along the minus strand of NW_026137513.1, from coordinate 4,942,183 downwards.
CTATTAATTTTCTTTAATTTTTAACTAAAATTTTTAAAACACCTCTAATTATTTTTTTTTTATTTTTATCACTTTTCAATAAAATAGTCGGTCCGGAACCAAATATTCTAAATTTACTGGGTAGAGAAATTATTTTTTTATACATTGTTTTAATATAAAATCCAAACCAGTGAAACATACTCTATGTGCCTGTGTTTGTGCTGTGGGAACAGCCTCTTAACAAACAGTATGATTTTGTCTTACAAAGTGTCTGCCTTGGCAACATGTTTTTTCTTTTTTTTTTGAATATCAATACAACGTCACTTAGACCTCTCGTGGAGATGATTTGAGGATGTCTGTGTATTGCGGTAATTCAAGTAATATGCAATTACATCAACCAAATCTTTTTTTTTTTAAATTTTTTGAGGTTTTCAATATAAGTTTTTCGTTTACAAAAAAATTAGGCATTCAATATATATTTTTTAATACTGTATAAAATTTCTTTGATTCTCTTCCAAAAATATAAATAAATTTAATTACATAACATAAAATTATTATGGGCTGGACTTAATTGGACGGCAGGATGAGGATAGCTTCAGCCCAAGACAAAGTCCCAGGTTGCAACATCGATCGATCGAAGAAGAGACGTTTTTTTTGAGATTTTGACGCGGACAGCTGCTGAATCGAATTCAACTTCTCAAGTCCCCCGATCTGTGCAATTAACGAGTCTCAGGAATTGAGTTGAATTAGAGTTCCCGAATGTCTATGCTGAATCAATTATTCAACAGAGGGCTTCTGGGAGCAAAGTGGTGAGTCCAATCAATTTGCTTTCAAGTTTTCTCTAGTCAGTTGGTTGTTTTAATTACACTGACGAGATCGAGAAACGGAAACCCCCTGCGCTTCTGCGTGGATTTTTCTCAGATTAGTGAATAGATTCCTAATTGAAATTCTCGACCTTTACCGGGTTGTTGTCTATTCTTTGAACGGGAAAATTGTTACCTCATACTGAAATTGCTTACATCTTTGTTTATGCGCGATCTACCCAGCGATTTCTCTATGGTGTTCTTGTTTTAAAATTATGCTAGGTTAGACTGAGAAGCTGAACTCTACGACGAACTAGAGACAACGTGTGTATTAAACAGAAGAGGAGTATGTATGTCATCGCTCTTTAAGATAATTAGAAGTGACATTTATCAAGAAATTAAATTGATGCTAAGATAATACACTTCCAATTATTTTTGGGGGATGCTATTGATTGTTGAACATTTTGGTTTCTATTGCCAAGGGAACTTTAGCGTGATGTCTTACCGCCATATGGTTTGTAAACAAGTTACTGCACTTGAGAGTTTAATTCTTGATACTTTGCAGTAAAACATGCTTAACTTTGGCAATCTCACGCATCAAATTATTGCAAAATAAGCGAGATGTGAATCTGAAACTTATGAGAAAAGAGATTGCTGAATTTCTGCTGGCTGGCCAAGAAGCTATTGCGAGAATCCGAGTAATACAGTAATTTCACACACGTCTCCTCTATTTTCCGATATAAGCATGGTTTGCATTTTTTTTTTCTCATAGTCATTCCCCAATTAGGTGGAGCATGTGATAAGAGAACAGAATACATGGGAGGCATATGAGATACTGGAGTTGTTCTGTGAATTTGTTCTTGCCCGTGTGCCTGTTCTAGAAAGTCAGAGGTAAAATCTTTGATTTGTTGTTCTCGGAATTAATACTGCTGATATTTTATTGCAGCATCTCACAGAGTTATAAATGTACCATAATGTGTGATCTATTAATTTAGAGTGGCAGTAGATCATTTCCTATGCTGATCTTTCAGTATATGGTACTCAATGTCGAATATTGATATGTTTTAATCATTATGTTAATCTGTGCTCCTTGCATTAACATTATTTCTCAATGTTGATACTCGATTGTTTGATGTGGAAAATGAGTTGTTGACTATGCAGATCAAGCGTAGCCTGTTCTAGGGTTTGCTAATCTTTGTCGCAGTGTGCCTATTTTCTCGGATCATGTAACACCCTAGTTTTGCCTCACTCTCTAATGTAGTAGTCAACCATGTTTTTTGTCAGTAGTCGGGAGATGCATCATTGATAATTTGAAAAGGCTTTGTTGTCTTTTTTACCTGATATGCATGACAAGTTCATGACCCTTAGATTGTAGCTGTAATTGGGTTCCATTTGTAATCTGTTGGTTGTTCATTCACTCATTGAATTGTGGTGAGCTGGGGATTAATGCTGGTAAACTGACAATTAAGTGCCGTATACTCTGCCTTTCCAATGTCAATGTCATGTTACACGAATAATCATAAATTATGGTTGCCATTGGGTGTCATTAAATGTAGGAATTGTGATCTATTAGTCATTCTGTGGCTCATTGAAGTTTGTGATAGTTAGTACTGGGAGACCAACAATTCAATGACGTATGCTCTAGCCTCTTCCCCTTCGACTTAATGTTATGTTATGTGGCAGGCGTTATCTTAGATTATATCTTTGATTGGATGCTATAAAATGTGAGAATTATAACAAGAAAACTAACAATTCAATGACGAATGCTCTACCTCTTGATGTCAACACCATGTTAGGCGGCAAGCATGATCTAGACTATAGCTGTGATTGGACGCCATAGAATGTAAGGACTGTTCTCTGTCAATCATTCATTTGCTCGCTAGATCCTGTGATGAACTTTATAATTAATGCTGGGAAGCCGACAATTCAATGACATAATGCTCAACTTTTTCAATGTCAGTGTTATGTTGCAATCATAATCTCTTATATTCATTCTAGCCATTGGGTGCTGTCAAATGTGAGAATGTGATCTGTTAATCATTCATACGCATTCGATTATTTGGTGTTGGTAATTAATGCGGGAAAGCCGACAATTCAATGTCATAAGATCACCTGTTATAACGACCTTATTATGTTGCATAAAACAGAGAATGCCCTACTGAGTTGCGGGAGTCAGTGGCAAGCATTATCTTTGCGGCTCCCAGATGTTCGGATTTGCCAGATCTATTGAATGTCCGGAATTTATTTGCCGCTAAATATGGAAAAGAATTTATATCTGCTGCATCAGAGCTTCGCCCTGATACCAGTGTCAACCGTACAGTTAATTCAGTTTTGCTGTGTTTTCTTGGCATCACAACCTCATACCAAATTCAAATTTGATATTTCTTCACTTATTTTCAGATGATTGAAAAGCTTTCAGTCACCGCCCCTCCTGCTGATCAAAAGCTCAAAGTTCTGCTAGAGATCGCAGCAGAACATAATATCAATTGGAACTCTACCAAAACTGAAGCAGAATTCAGGAAAAAACCTGAGGATCTTCTGGTATGTGTACATGTATGCTGCTCCTACTCTTGCTTCTCCACAGTTAGCACTCTTCAATTCATATGCATTTCAGAATGGACCAAAACCAATAGCTGCTCAACCAGGAAGACATTCAAGGACTGAAGCTGGGGAACATTTGGATACAAAGGATAAATCAGCAGCAGCTCCTTTCAATGGGAAGCAAGGAGATGGCTATGCACATGCGCAGCCCCGCGCTTCCCCAAGCAACTCTGCTTCTGTTGCCTTCAGGTCTAGGACAATCATAGAATCTTCAACCAGAGAGCACAAGGTAGAACCGACCCCGGGAGTTGATAATAATAGCTCAAGTGTAGAATTGCCAGATGCATTGCAAAGGGCATGTGCAGCCATTGCAGCAGCCGAGCGTGCTTGTGCCGAAGCCTGGGCTGCTGCAGAATTGGTAAATGCCGGCCAAACACGATGATGTAAACAACACCCTACTGGCCAACACCCTACTGGCCAAAGAAGCTGATGCTCTTTGATCTTATCTTTGTGTGTGTTTTAAATGTGCGGTTTTGGAGGGCAGAAATTCAATTGCGGGTGTAGTGTGATTGACCACAGTTTGTAACAGCTGTTCTTCATTACATTATCGTAAAAATCATCAAATGTCAAACCTAATTAAGTAACTAGTACACTAATCATCTCTCTCTTTTTCGTAGCAAAAACTACTTTCGGCTTAAGACACGAAAGGGATTGAGGATTGGAAATCTTGGACATATTCGATGAGGTCAACATGGGAAATTTTGATTAGGGATAAGAATTTCAAAAGGGAAATTGATTCCCCTACTTTTCCACAATGTGCTCTCCAGCAGAACACGTTGTCGTTGGTTGCTTACTTTTAATCAAATGACAAAATGTAGGCATTTTTTTCTTGCATGTTGGCATGTATTTTCTGTATTTAATTTATTTATTACACTAAACTAAAGATCATTTAGACCAACCTATATAGATGAACGTGGCCCTGTCCCACACCCCCAAAGACATGCCCAGATTAGATATATTTTTAAATATATCTTAGTTTGTCATGTCAGGCAATTTAATTTATTCATGTCGCCATTGGATTTTGTTGCAATTTTTTAGACTATATCTATGACTAGGGAACCTGTATGTCTCAGGTTTGCAAGCTTTGAAGATTGATTTTCGAACAGCTGGTTTGCTCATGTGCAAGTGGGCATAGAAAGAACATATCCTTGAGTGTATGTGGGATGGGAGCTTTTAAGGAGAGCAAAATCTTTTACAAATTTCAGATTATGAAAAAGAATGCACAAAATGACAATTGGTTAAAGATGTCCGTCCGTCCGTCCGTGCCTCAACACAAACAAAAATGGAGTATATGTTTTTTGTACTAGTGCAATCCTGTTTGTTAACAAACATCATTTTATGTTGGATGCATTAGGATTGGGTAAGGTGTATTTATCTCTCTCTCTCTCTCTCAAACACATCCATCCTCACTTTGTAGTAGATTGAAATTTAGGATATTTACTGTAGTATTTTGGCACCGTCAATAAAACTAGGACCCACTAAGCAAGGTTTACAGTTTATTTTATTCCAGGGATTTTGTTACTACTATTATTTCATGGTATGGTATGGTATGATATGATAAGAGGCGATTGGTGACATTAATGGTATGGTATCCAGTCCAGTCCAGTCCACAGGCGCTCAAGTGATGATGGATAGATAAATCTACACCGTCCATCGGTCAACAGGTGACGCATCTCCCCGAAGAGAAACCCAACTGGACAACTGACAACACCAATATAAATACATATTATCATATCTCATCAAGATTCGAGGCGGTCTATATTTATATTTATATTTACATTTATATTTATTTCCAGCGATGGGTGCCCGACTCCCAAGACGTTACGCGCCGCTGATGGCGTGGACTTACTTGTGTGGGGTCCGCATAATAGATGGTGGCGATTCATTCATTATTCCGGGTGTTGCGCTCCCCCTACCCCTACCCCTACGCCTAGGAGCCGGGAGGGAGGAATAATAATAATAAATAATAATAATAATAATAATTCATATGATATGATCTACTCCTATTTCATTCCATTCCTCCCTCCACAATCCACATAGTAAAAGCTCCTCCGTCTGTTCTGTCGACCCACAACCCACAACCCGACCGCCTTTAACACGTGTCATAAATCTGCCGGTGGCAAGAAAGATATTTTTAAGTTCAACTTGAACTTGCCTAGCCTTTCTTAAATTAAATTAAATTAAAATACTACTAGACTTAGTGTTAATTTATTTGGGATGGTGTATCATGTGACGAACAGGAACAGGCCACCGATGCTGCCTGCCATGAGCCATCTTTCTATCTAATTTAATTTAATTTAATTTATCTTAGTAGAGTAATTTATTTCTATCACACCATGCCAATGCCAATGCCATCATATAACTCACTCTAAGCTGCAGTGCAGATTCAAGATCTACTACTTCCTAGTGTTTGTTTTTCAATTGAATAGAGTCCACTAGTATTTTTATGTCGGTCTTCCCACACCGCAAACGCTCCTCTGAATTTTTAATGTTGTGCAGATCTCATGTCATGTATGTACCGTACCGTATTTTTAGTTGAATAGTAGTAGTTGGCAGCCTTATTAAAGTACGTGTCCCCCACGCGCTGTTGCTCCTTTGAAACAGTAGATCCAATCCCAGTTTTCGTTTTGGTTTTCAAATCTTAATTTTCCTTTTCTTTAAAAATTATTACTACTATTGAGTATTTTTGGTGTCTATATATTCCCCGGGACACCCCCCTATCCGCCTTCTCTCCTCTTTGTCCGAGGCTGACCGTTTCCTCTGCCGCTGGCTATTCATTTCATCACTCATCCTATCTCCTCTTCTTTCCTTTGTTTCTCTACCTCTTCAATTTTCTTTTTTTTTTTTTTTGTTTTTTTGTTTTCTTTCATTCTCATTCTTTCTCATAGAGGAAATTCAAACCCTCCCTTTTCCTGGAAGAGGAGGAGCCTTAGCCTTAGCCTTACAATTTTGTACACATCTTTCAGGTAAGGAAAGCTATTTCTTTTGTTCCCATCCGGCTCCGGAACCCCTCGATCTGCTTCCGTTTCTCTTCTACTTGGAAACCAGTAGTACATGTGCTGTTCTTGATGACGGGCTGGATGTGATTTTTCTGTGTTGTTGATTTTCAATCAAAGCCTTTTTTGGGGGAAAAATAAGCCCTCGTATTTAATAGATGGAATAGGTGTTCAGCTAGGTCTTTCTTGGATTTAAAATTTTAAATTGGCGATCTATATGTAATTTTTCAAAATTTTGGAGCAGAGTTGTGTTCATCCTATGCTGGTAGCTCAAATCCCACTTGTACACCTCAAATATGAAGCGAATTCTTACCTACGTGCTTATAAAAATCTTTGAATTAAGAAATTCAATCCGATCTGACAATCTCAAGATCATTTGAAGCTGTGAGATATGTATGTGCGGTTTTATTCTGAAGATTTTTACATAAAAATTATTTTCTTGTTGAACTTATTGTAAGAACAAGTCAAAATACCTGCCGGCTTTTCTTCTCTTTTGTCCTGTTGACTTTGCTCTTCGCCTAGAACAAAACACAATTTTAACTGTTCCTATTTCGACTTTGAATCTACCGTTTACTTACAGATCTGCTAGTTGTTTTCTTTTCAAGTTACTTCCGACTTACCAAGATTTCTCCTCTTCTGGTAATCGCAGGTTTTTATAATTTTTTTGTTTCAATCCCGGCATCTTCATTCTTCAAGGAGAAGAAAAAAAAAATGAATCACTATGCGATTCAGCAGAACGGGTTCGCTGCCTGTGAAGAGATTTGGGCGAGCGCCGCTGCTGCCGGCAGATCCGTGGAAAAGAAAGGGACTGTTGTATGCCCTAAGCCAAGGCGGTTTGGCTTAAATCAAACAGCTTTTGAACAACCTTCATATGGGAGGATCTTGAGATGGCATGTCAGGTTAGTTCAGTTTTATATTTTTGCTCAATCTTAATGGTTCCCGTACATCAAATATTGTTATTAATTCTGGTGTTCTTGTTTCTTTTGCTTTAATTTTGTAGCCATCAGCAAGACGATTGTGATGCAAAAGCTGGAAATGAACTCCTGGACATAATTCTTCCAAAGGTATCTTTTTTTATTTGTACGGATTACCCTTGATCTATTATAGTAGTATGATTATGAAGTGGTTAGAACTGATGGCAGTTTGGTGTTGGATGTATGTATGTGCAGGGTGGTGTGGATCATCATCAGGTAGTTGCTGGGTCGTCTCCCCCATTTTTTTCCGGATCTCCGCCGAGTAGAGTATCTAACCCACTAATTCAAGATGCACGTTTTGGGGATGAGAAAGTTAGTCCAGTTTCGCCGCGGGCAATGGCAATTCCAATCCCAATCCCATCGTCCCCCCGCAAGGGTGGTGGTTGTGTTCGGGGCAATTTTGGCAACAATCCGGCCGTGAGGATCGAGGGTTTTGACTGCCTCGACAGGGATAGGCGCAATTGCAGTATCCCTGCCCTGGCATGATGACGATGAGTTCGAGAGAGAGAGTACATACAAATAAATACATAGATCTCAACGAGAGAGAGTATTGTCGTTATCATTGCATTGATCAACTGAACCAGCTGGCTAGCTAAGCAAGGGCCGGCCGGATCATTGATCATTTTGTCTAGCACAAGCACTAGAGCTAGTACTACTGTACATATATGATAATGGTATGATATGTGTCCCGACGTCTTCTGTGTCTGTAATTATGAGTCTCCAAGAAATTAAGTAGTAAGTAATAATTAGGAAAGGCTCTCTCCTCTTTGTTATTGTGTAAGTAAAAGATGGAAAGAGGAGGGGAGGGTTGCCTGCCTGGATTAGCAGCAGCAGTCAGTAAGTGGCGTTTGTGGTGTCCGTTTCGTGTTGGTTGTTAGTTCTGACTTGTAAGCATTCATCAGTTGAGTTGAGTAGGATGAGAAAATTTGTACAAAAGGGCAAGTACTACTGCTATGTATTAATTTGTACTATACCAAACCTATACACATGGACTCCCTAGCCTAATCTCTTTGTATGAGTACTGCAGCAAGTGTGTTGCATTGTTACAAAATCCTTGCACCTTTACTATCATCATCTATTTTCAAGTATTTAGTGTTGAGTAGAGGAAGCTACGTTACGTGTATGTATCTGTGTTAACTAGCCTAGCCGTTTATTTGGTAAGACTAAGACATCCCTTTCCTTTCGACAACGCGGCGTGATGTGTTTTCAATGGTAGCCGCGAATATTCTGTGAGTCGTCGTCAATCAGTCCTTTGGTCCAGACGGGTGGGGTACACCCATGTGGATTGGATTTGGAGCCAACTTATGGACTGGATTGTGGTTGGTGGCCGGCTGGTCCAGCTGGTACCGTATTTGCTACTGCTAGACCCATCGAGTAACACATGTGGGCTGGGCTGGCGACCTTCGGGATAAGCCCATCTACGAATAGGCTGACCTTCCACTGACTGCCAACGTACGTTAACGTCTGAAATAATGTCTTGTCTCTCTATTCCTTCTTCACTGTGGCGTCGCGTGTATCACAGTTGCGACTCGCCAATGTATGTATGTACGTATCGACTACTGACTGACTGACTGACTCAGCTTGGATCGGGATTCCAGGCATCACTTTATCGCAATTGCTTTTTGCTTACTTGCTGCCTAGAACTAGAAGAGCAGGATTTAAACACCAAAAACACTTTCATCAGCCCCTCCCTCTGCTCGTGTATTGTAGCGCTCAAAGAGCGAGATAGAGAGGGGAAAAAAATAAACAGTAGTAAATCGGAGTGGAAATGGACGATGGGAAAGGGTCGACGCTAGTTCATCTTCTTGTCATAGTCTTGAGCTTGACTGCATTTGGATTTGCAATAGCTGCCGAACGACGCCGTAGCACTGTATGAGCTCTTTTTTTCCTCATCTTTTCCTTAACCTATTTATTTTATACAACATTATTACATGTTCTTGTATGTCTATTCGCATATGCTTAATTGTTGAAGAATGTAACTGCGTTTTAGATCTCTGTTCTGTTCTTCAAGTGTTGGTATTTTGTTGGATGAGTCATATTATGCGCTTTATTCTTTTGGAAAACTGATTCTTCCTTTACTGTTTTAGCTTTTGTAAAAGTGGGGCATTTTAGCATTTTATCCCACATCTTAGAAGGATTATCTTTTCAATTGTCCAGATTTCTTTATAATGTTTTGGTACTTCATCTGCACCTATTTTTACTCAGTGGAGCTGGATTATGTTTGTAAATTTGCAAGACAGTTGTCTGATCCTTGGGGTGATTTATTTTTTGTATGATTTTGGTTGTGTAGCGTGCAGTGGGACAAATTCTTGTCTGTGAGGCCATTTGGCTTTAACTTAGTGTTGGTCGTTCTTTGATTCTCCAGCGCATCTAAAGCATACAGCATTAAGACCTTATAGTCTTTCTACCCCCAGTCCATCTTCATTGTTGAAAATTCTCTTCACTGCCACTACAAACTGTCCCTGCAGCTCATCATCAATGAAGCTTTCATGGTTTTTTCCTAATCAACCCAGAGATTATGCACCAACTGGTTCAAGGATCCATGTGCATTGTGGGCAAGTTACTTGATTAGCTAATGTCTGAGTATTATCTAATACTTGACTGATTGATTGCCTTATAGTTGCTACAATCACTAGGTTGGTGTGCTTCCATGTGTTCTGCAGTGATGAACTACCTACTTATTGTTTGATTTCAATTTGCATAATCTCTCATATACCTCAAGAAGTTACCATCCCTTGTGCTTCCAATGTGATTGACCATGCATGCCTTAGACGAGTTTTTTTGTTGTGGTGTGATTATGTGCAATGTGTTAAAAACAAATTACGCCATTCTGCCCACAAATGGTGATTCCCCTGGTCTTGTTACCTCTCAAGTCAAGACTTGTTGGTACTTCACATACCGACCTTCTATCTCTATTAATCAATCAATCAAGCAATACTATCACTCTGTTTCAATTATGGTTCAACTAAGACTTGTTTCTGTGTTCACTGACAGGGTGTTGAACGCATAGATGAAGCCACTAATAAAACCTACTGTGTTTACAACTCCGATGTTGCAACTGGGTACGGCGTTGGGGCTTTCTTGTTTCTCCTCTCGAGCGAGTCCCTGCTCATGGGCGTCACAAGGTGCATGTGCTTCGGAAGGCCTTTGACACCAGGAGGCAACCGAGCCTGGACCATAATCTATTTCATATCTTCACTGTAAGTATAAGACATAACAAATTTCTTCGCCCCCTTGTCTTCCCCTGATCTTAAATATGCTTGCTTTGAATTGCACAGAATCACTGCCCTCGTGGCAGAGGCATGCCTAATCGCCGGTGCAACTAAAAATGCTTACCACACCAAATACCGCGACATGATCTATGCACATAACTTTTCTTGCGACTCACTGAGGAAAGGTGTCTTCATCGCTGGAGCTGTCTTTGTGGTTGCCAACATGATTCTGAACGTTTACTACTACATGTATTTCACTAAAGCTACTACTCAGACAATGGTTCACAAAGCCAGTCGCGGAGGTTCATCTGTCGGCATGACCGGCAAAGGCGGCCGTGTATAGAATAGAAGAATGTTTTGTAACTGCACTTGTAATGTCTTAAGAAACTGTACTTGGCCTAATTAAGCCACCGTGAGTTGCAACTTATTATTCCTGCAATTGTGTGAAAATTAAGTTTGTTTATGCTTTTGTCAAGAGTAATGATGAGTCGAGTCAGCTCCATCAAGATATATATACATATATAGAATTTGGGAATGGTGAGCAGAGCATGGCCTGGCCTGGCATGGCGTGGTGAGAACCGTAGATAATATATAATTAATCTCACAGTGGACAAACATGTCCCTTAAAAAACATGAATTATCGTGCAAGCATAATAAAATGCACAGCACCTCATCTCACCTGCAAATGTTTTTTGTCGGATCGATGGAGCAAGGTTTTCAGAGTCAGTTGTCCCTCCGCCAAATCAAGGAGTCTGTTGCAGGGATCATAAATTTGTGATGGTGATGGGGACAGAGTGGTGAGAGAGAAAATTGAAGTGAATGTGGGCAAGGAGAAAATGGCAAAAGAGGGAAGAATGAGAGAGAGAGAGAGAGAGAGAGAGAGAGAGGGAGAGGAGACAATTGATCTTGCTTGAGATTTATAAATGTATGTTGTGAAGGCACAGCAGGTAGAAGACACCGAGAGAGGAACAAATCCAAGGTACAAACTCGAAAAGGGTTTTTAACTTTATTAATAATGCATCTCATATACTCCATGCATGGTTGTAATTCTTTTTTCCTAGCTCATACAAAAATATACTAGTACTAAATAATAAAACAATACAAAAAAGGCCCGAATACCCAAACCATTGCTGATTTATTCCCCCTTTCCCCTTTCCATCAGAGTTATAAATGTCTTTGATAGAAATTAATTAATACTAAACGATGAATTCCCAAATACTGGAAAAAGGAAAAATCCGAGCTAGATGCATCGATATAATCTTGGTTTGAGTGTTTTGCTGTTCAACTTCAAATTTTTTACCTCTGCTGAGTGGTGATAGTTCAAACTCTGAGATACGGGATTTCCTATACACTAGTACTGACTGACACGTCATTTTTTGCCCAAATGATTAGGTATGCATTAATTAATTCCTAGCTAATTAATTTCCAAAACACTTTTATTAAGTCAGGGTTGAGGAACGCATGCAATGCAATGCAACACCCATTCTTTCTTCGTCTTCGTCTTCGTCTTCTCGAATTAATTGTTGTCACGAAAGTGATGATATACTTATTAGATTCGTCCAATTGCTCCTTACATACATGTAATAAATATCCAACTACTTGTGCCGGGACAGCTTGATGATTTAGTTGGAGCGTTATCATTCATTCTTGTTGTTGTTGGTGACCACATTAATATTCCCGAGAAAGCTGCATCCACATCGTAATAAATTTTGAAATGGGTGTGGACATCCCATGTATGTCTGTCTGTCTGTATGTACATGTTAACATGCATGTTACGTTGTTGGTACAATCCTACTACGGACTTCACTTCTTCCATCCTAGTATTAATCAATCATTTAATTCATTTATAATTATATCGAATTCGGGGAATTAATACACATCGAGCTAAGTAAGCTACCAAATTAGTACATGTACTTCTAAACCCATTAATAATATATATATATATATATAAAAACATGTACTACCTTTTCGCTCCTCTCCTAATTAACAACAAAAATCTTTCTTAACACCGTAGCGGGATTCCCGGCCACCATCCTCATGTTTTTCCAAATCTCTGTCTCGATTATTATTATTATTATATATATATATATAATTATTACAGTATTGTTAGCTAGATTATATATTACGTCAATTTTGATGAAGAAATTAATACTAGCTTGCTAGGGTAGGGTTGGGTTGCATACCCCCCGTTTTACGTATAATGTAAGGAATTTCTGTCTCCGTGGTCGTGAGTCGTATCGTATGTCTTCTGTGTAATTAACCTTTTAACTAATTAAATAATAATTGGTCGACGGGGCTACGTGGCAATGCCGTCCTGGTTGCAGGCTGTCATATTTAAATGATTGATTAATTTTATAAGTTATTCAAGGTTATTGTTTGAATTAATTAAAAATGATTGCGCAAAATCTCTAGTTGGTGAAATTGTCTTAAAAAAATGAGTAGATGTCACAATTTTACACCCCTTTAAAAAAACATAAAAAAAGTGATGGGAGTGAAAATTAAAAGGAGATAATTATTGCTACCTGAGATGAGAGGAAAACATTTTTTGCATCCGTGTTCTACTTGTACCTATATATTTAAATCACCAGGTCAGAAAAACAGTCTCAGGAAGTCCGGGGAGCCCAACACCGGATTGAATCTACACCATTGATGATCTCGACCCCACAACAATGAACAGTGTAGATTTAGAGAGCTAGCTAGCCCTTTTCTGCAGCTGCGATTACCGTCATCGTCCCACGACAAACACTGCTAGTTTAGTTTTGATTTATACCTTCCAATCACGGAGCGGTGAGGTCCCTCTCCTGCATGTATGTATGTATGTATATATTCACACCCACCCACCCACCCACCCCACCCCCTATCCCTCCCTCCTCCTTGTAAAGTAGCTAGGTATGTATGTAAAGCACAAAGCCGTCAATTTGTAGTCAAATTACTTGAGCTGTTTCTTGTGCCGTCTCTCTCCTTATGTTCGTGTGACAGTCAGACAGATATCACTGCCCCTCATTTCTTTCCTGTGCTTCAAATTTTCAACTTCAACCCTCAAAGAAACCAATCATATAACATATATATATATTCTCAGATATATATCTCCTCTCCAATCAATCTAGCAGTTATATCTATAATTTATTACTGCATAGCGCAGAAACAGTTGTTTCCTTGACAACCCACCCTTTAATTTATGTGGGAGCACCGGCGATGTCATTTTCCGGCGCAAGAAGAGCAGTCTACTCCTCGTCTATGGCGCTGCTTCTCGTCGTCACGTTTCTGCATATTTGGGTGTCGGGCCCAACCAATATTACGGTAGGGGCAATAAGGGAATTTCCGAAAATTACTCATGTTGTAGAGGCATCAGACCGACTGCAAGTGCCTCTGGAAGTGGAAGCAGCTCCTCCTCCTCCTCCTCCTCCTCCTCCTCCAAGGAAGAACCAAACAGAAATATTCAAAGAGTATTTCAAGAGCATGAGCATGAGCAGGCTTTCGGATTCAGGCAACGGTACTGCTGCTACCACAAACGATACTTTCCATGATAGCAAAAGGAGAATACCCAGCTGCCCAGATCCTCTCCACAATTAGCTAGGAGTGTTAGTTAATTGATTAATTAATTAATTAATTTCAATCCATCTCTACTTCTTCTTCATTTCCTTTATTAAAATTATATATATATTGCTGCAATTTCATCCAAAATACCCACGTTTTCTCTCGAATTTATGGTACCTCGATTCACCTGGTGGTTATATCCAAGGGGTAAACCGTGGGTATTTTGGTGCTTTCAAGATTCTGCCGTTAGAACTCGGTGATCAGTCGAGAGAGATCAAGAACCGGAAGGAAATAGCCGGTACTGTAAATAAATCTCATCGACCAATTAATATTAATATTAATCCTTTTTCTTTTACCAGTGTCTTTACATTTAAATTTAATAAATGTATGCTCATACATTTTCTGACCGTCTTTTTTTATCTCTTGCTCAGACTATGTCGGTAATTAATGCTGCAGTAGTAATTGGAATTATAGAAGAAGATCGATATATATATATATATATGTTGATATACCATGGTGTACTACTACTAGTGATGGCAGATTGATGGTACAGCACATGTGTTTTCAAAAACCCCAATCTTTTTCACCTCTAGCTAGCTAGGCTAGCTTTTGATCAGTCAGCTCATGGAAGAAGATTGCAAATCTTATGAATTGTCAGGAGAAGAAAGTTAACATACAATGGAAATAAATATATATCTGTCGTCTGTATGAACGAACAACGTAACTCTGGCGCAGTTCAAACGTCCTTGCATTATTATTTACTCCTACGTAAAGAAATTCCTGTATTTGCGAACTAGCTAGGAGCTGAATTTTCACTTTTGGGGTTCTAGTTATAGATGTTCGCCTTATTTTCCAGAAGAGGTATGTTAGATTAGGTGCACTTGTCATTTCGTTATGTCTCTTCAAGTGAATTAATATAATACAATAATAGTAATATATTATCTGTGTGTGTGTGTGTGTTTGCAGCTCAGCTGAGTCAATCAAAGTCTTTAAACATGTGTATGTATGTTCTTACAATAATATTTGTACGTACGTACCATACCAGGATTGACTGTTGCCTGATTTCATCGCTTCAACTTTGACCCTTTTTATTGTTTTTTTGTTTTTTTTTTTTTTTACGATTCTCTCGCATTGTCTCTATCCTTGTATGAAAATGGAAAGAGATTTGATTGCCGTGGTGGGGACTGGAGAACGAATTTATGCATTTCTGGCTATTGATGTCTGCTCCTTGTCCCTTTAATAATCCATCCATCCATCCTTAGATTTGCTAAATCTTACTATTAATGTATTTTGAATTAAAATCTTTCAGAAATATGTATATATATTCTTAAAGTAGATCGACTACTGAATTCAAAGGAGTGCATTTGATGAAATATATCTGCGTCTCGTCTTAATTTTGACCCACAGATTTCTTGAAGACTCTCTCTCAGTACGTGGTGGGAAATTGAATGTAATGATTGTGGTGAAAACTTTCCAAAACTAATTAGTAGTAGTTAACTACACTATATTCCGTCTATTATTATTAGTATATGCTTTAATTTTTCTTGTTTTTTTTTAAGCAATTCATTCGCTTAAAATTGTTTAATTAGCAATGGAATTCAGAAGCTAGCTAGATAGCTAGTTTGAGATGATTGTTAATTAATTAAGGTGAAGTTGCAGCAGTACACCAGTGTGAGGGTGAGGGAAGCCGAACCGGAACCGGACGTTGGGTTTGATTTGATTTAAATTTTGTATTCAAGTAAAATTTGATGAAATACTTTATGATAAGAAAATTTATTTATTTTTTAAATATAAAATTTAGATCGTAAAATTTGTAAAAAAAAAACACACAAGCCAACATCTAATCTACATACTACAAATAATAGCATATATATATGAGAGAGAAGTACATTATGTGTTGACTTGGTTGTAAATTAAGCAAGTAGTGAATGAAAAGGGAAATTGTGTGGAGTGCACTACTGCTCAACTCCTTAATAAGTAGTATTTATTTACAGGGTCAGGGTCAGGGTCAGGGTCAGGGTCGTCTACACACACCGTACATCCACATCCGTGTATATATAAAGAAATTAACCCAACTGACATGCCAACACATTCAATAACTAATTTCTTAGCTGACTGACTAGCTAGGTCACAGTAAGATTATGTCAGCTAATCTCACTGCCTTATATAATTAATTAAATGTTGTTAAATTACACATACTTGATGGTCGATATAAAATACTAGTATAATATGTTTATTTTACTCAAATCACAACGTAACATATCTTGGTGTGTGAAAGTACTATCGAAAAATATATGTATTTTATGACGTGAGAATATGTCAAAGTTATTTTTAAGTATATTTTGATCAAACTTAATACATTGCAAATTAAATTTGATAAGGCTAATCATGCTGTAACACCATTATTATTATTATTATTATTATTATTATTATTATTATGATTATTACAGTATTAGGTATAAGGACAATATTAGGTAGACTCAGTTGGTGTTGTTTTTGTAATATACGTATTTGCTACTGCCAACTTTTCCATCACTTCTGAGTGAGTTTGAGAGAGAGATCTGTCTGGATATCGAGGTTACAAAAAGTCACGTATTGTGCGGCGGATCAAAGTTGAAAACGCGCACACATATATGTGTCTGTCTGTAGTGTCTCTGATCGGAGTTTAATTAGTTGGTCCGTTCCGGGGACCAAAGCTAATGGTGGATTTGTTTGATAGTGTTTTGGAATGGAATCAAATTGACTCTCCTTCTGTCGCCTTCCAATCCCCTCTCTCTCTCTCTCTCTCTCTCTCTCTCTCTCTGCAAAGTCCACTCATTACCCCTGCTGCTCTGCTACCCTCCATCTCCATCTCCATCTCCTAAAACCGCTCTATATATATATCCATCATTTACTAATTTATTTATTGTGTATTATACATACATATCTTAATTATTCTGTTCATGCACCCATTCTGCTCTTTCGTCAAATCCAAACTTCTGACCACAATCGAACTAACAAGATCGAATTTTGTATTATTATGCGAAACAATAAATACAGAGAAAAAGAAAAAATGGAAAGCCAGTTTTGATCCATCCTTCTGAATGTGTAACTGACTGAATCAACTGTTCTAATAATCAACAATTAATTTAGTAATCTTCTAGTCATATATATGATTCTTCATAAAAGTTTAGATATAATAATATTGAGGATTGTATATTTAATCGATAATACAAATAAAATATAACAAGTGTATATTTAGCATATATAATTAAATAAAATAGTATGCATGAGAGCGAACATACTAATTAACATTACTCAATCAACTTGTCCATTAGACCGGCGGCATTTAATTTAAAACTAAAGTACACAATATTAATTTAATTGTATCATTTTTATTTTTTTTAAATTTTTCGTCTCTGATGTGAATAAAAATTTACAAAGCGGCACAGCCCATCAACCATAAAGTCTGGCTGGCTAAAAAGCCCATTAAATTATGTACTTACAGTAGCCCATACTCCCATATGATATGATCTTTCGTACTATAAAGAGATTGGGCCTCATCCGTACAAAGTATTGTCATTCGTTTGTTTGAATTTTCCAACAATTTGTATGTTACTTCCGGAAACCAACAAGACTCAGATTGGTTATAAAAATAAATTATGCTTGGGTGTTCAATTTATTGTCATCTCTCTTAAAAATAAAAAATAAATAAATTTAAAAGAATATGCCAAATTTATTTTGTATATTTCTCTAAACATATACTCTCTATCTTGTAAAAGTATACATATTTTACCATTTTAGTGGTGCTTAATAAAAAGTACAATTATTACCAAATCTATATCAATTATTTTTTTTCATCAATTTTATACAAATGTCACTTATAAATCTCACATTATTCTTATACAATTCAAAATTTTTATTACTAACTATATAAAATTTAAATTTTATCCTACAATAAGAGCACAAATAATATTAAAATATTATTTTTTAAATTTCTATGTCAAATTTTTTTAGCTATTATCATATCTAAATTTATTTGTTTTTTCTCTATAGTAAAACATAGGGGTACTTTTATTTATTTTTTAGTAAAAAAATATATTATAATCAAATTTCTAATATCTACAAATAGTACCAATTTAAAACCTTTTTATTTATATTTCTCTTCAATAAACAAATATTTTTATTTATATTTAAAACTCTTTATTTTTTATAAAATTACTTTTAAGTTTATTATAAAAAAATAAATATATTACTCTCTCTGTCCCACTTACCATATCCAAGTTGTCGTTTCTGTCCCACATCTCATGTGACTTTCCTTTTTTTTTAAAATGATTATCCATCTTAATCTCATTTTAAGTTTTCTAATTTATTTATTTAATTTTAATTAAACTAATTAGTTATTTTAATCTTAATCTATAATAATTTATATTATATGTTAATTATTTTTACTAATACATTCTTAATTATCTACTAATTATACTTATCCTAAATTCTCGTATCTACCGTAACCAAGACACCTAATTTGGGACGGAAAGAGTATTTATTTGTATTATATAAAATTTTATTATTTACAAAATAATATTAATATTGTATATATTTTATTGTGATATAGTGCTAAAAATATTTAAATTTCTAACAACTCCACTCATCTAAAAAAATAATAAAATAGTATTATAACTTATTATTAATAAGTTACTAATTTATACTATCTAAAATTTCATGTTATCTGACCTGAATGGAGTATTATTTTTGTATTTTTTTTATTAAAAATAGAGAAAAACATTCATATTAAAACTTGTATTAAAAAATTTGAGTACGTATATATTTTTATGAGGTAGAAATTCAATTGTTATTATTTGAGTGTGTTTTGAATAAATTTCTAACTAAATCTAATATTTTGCAAATTAGACCAGGAAAACAAATTTTGTACATATATAGTTGAATGGTAGAAAAAAATAAATTTCAACAATTATGTTATTTAAAATTTTTTTTTTATAGAAAACACGCAAAATACACATCCACACGAAACAAACAAGCACACTCTCATTTTGCTACAAAATATTATATTAAAAATAATATATTGTATACAATATTACATGATATATATGTAGAGAATACATTATTATTGTAATATTATAATATGCACATACATAGAATACATACATAAAATCCAAAATGTGTAGTATATTAAAATAAATTGCAGAGAGAGGTCAGGTGTGAGTGTGAATGAACTAGAAAGGAAAAGGAAAAGGAATAATTCCTGACTCCAACTGCTATTAATAGACATCGGCAAGAAAGCATCAATTATAAAGTCGCACATAAGACATCTCGTAGTCACTCACAACTTTAGGACAAAATTTTTCTCTTTACTTTTTTCAAGAAAAATCGGACCCTAGTTTTCTGCATATATATATATATATATATATATTTCCTTCTAAGCCCTTAATTTAAAAATAAAACAAAACAAAATTCATTAATATATATGGGACCTCAACCTCAATTTGCCGACTATGGCTGTCTAACATATATACTATCAAACTTCTTTCTGTAGCACAAACATATATACATATATATTTCTCATAGTATATAAATTAAACTAGGTGGGTTGGGTAGGTAGGTAGATTTGTAATTACCATTTTTAGGGCAGCATAGTCAGGTATTTACTAATTATAGTACGTATGATGAGTAGTAAAGCAGTGCCACATGGAACAAATCCAAATAATAAAATTATTACATGCAGTTCGAAACAAGCTAGCTAGGGTCTCAAATTCAGTGGGCGTAAAAACCTAAACCAGCAGTTGTAGTTTTTCTGCAATAATAATAATAATGATGATAAAGGAAGCCATTTTCTTTTAAAATAAAATAAAATAAATTTATTATTTATTTGTTTTTTTCGTAAAAGAAGCTAATTAAGGGTGTGTGTTGGAGGAGAAAGGGTCCCTAGCTTCCGGGCGGGCTTAGGTGCCACTTTCTAACTGCAGTTTAACAATAATTATAATATATAGATGCATTAATTTCCTGATCTACAGTACAAATACAATAGTAATGATTCATCAGTATCAGTAGGCAGTAGATTTTACAAAAAGATTGTGGACTCGCTCGCTCGCTCACTCACTCACTCGGTGTCTCCAAATTTAGTTTCTCTTCTCTGAATTTGCTTGCTTGCTTGCTTTATTGTTTCAGAGATGACATCACAAGCATCGAACAATGCACTAGTACAGGTTGGATTCTTACATACAAACCTGCCCGACCGGGAGCGAGAGACTAAGACTAGTGTATAGAGAATTCTAGCTACCTAGGCTCCCACCGCTCACTCACTATATATAGAATTAATTAATTAATTAATTACTTCCAATACTTTCTTATTTTTACATTCACTCTCGTCTGATAGAATTAACCTGATATATATATATATATATATATCTTCTCTTACTGATCATCAAGTGATTAATTATAGCTAGCTGATTAGAACCTACCTCCTCTTATATTTATAATCTGATTAGAGCTAGCTAAAATGACACCCCGGCCAGCCCAACTCCCAACTCAACTGATGCATGTACTCATCAACACTTCTGTAATAGTAATAAATAAAAACCCTAGAACCTGTAGCAGCCATGAAATTGAAATGCAATGCGTTTGTCATATCGGTCCGGCCCTTACAGCAATTGAATCTACCTAAACCTAACCACCAATTTCTAATTAAAGAATTAGATGGCTAGTTTGGTGCAAATTTCTAATCCATAAGGAGTTACTACTTATTTTGCGTCAAAAACCATTAATTGCTAGATTCCTTACAGCCGATTTTGGGGTGGACTTGCGTTAAAAAATAAAAAATAAAAAAAAAAAAAAAAAACCGGTTCGAGTTGCCCTAGCTAGTTACCACGTATGACGTCACACCTACGTCAGCGTGGTAATCCTCTCCTCACGCCACTCCCCCACCCACCCACCCCAGGCCATCCCTAATTTTGCTAATAAATAGGGCCCTTCGTTCCTACATTTCCTTTCATAATTAACAACATCCTTCTTCCCTAGCTAGGTCGTCTGGCGACGATGAGTTGCAATGGGTGCAGGGTCCTCCGAAAGGGGTGTGTGGAAGGCTGTGTCCTGAGGCCCAGCCTTGTGTGGATACGAGGTCCAGAGGCACAGGCCAACGCCACCCTCTTTCTCGCCAAATTCTATGGCCGCGCCGGTCTCATCAACCTCATCAAGGCCGGAACCCCGCCTCTCCGCCCGGGTATGCATGGAGGATGATGCTACCTTAACTAATTGAATATATATATATAATTCCCACAATAATTAAAACTGATTTATTGAATTGGATTGAATTGAACCACGCGAGTGAGTGAGTTTTTAGGGATTTGTACAGATAAACTGATCTAATAATCATTGTGTGTCAGATTTGTCCGCAGAAATTTTCAAGTCCCTCCTGTACGATGCCTGCGGACGGGTCATCAACCCCGTTTTCGGGGCCACCGGCCTGACCTGGTCGGGCAACTGGAGATGGATAGAGGGGGCGGTGGACGCGGTGCTGCGGGGGGCGCCCCTCTTGACCCCCCCCCAGCCCCAACTACCAGCTGCCCTGCAGCAGCTGGCCTGCTACGTCCCTTTCCGCGGCTGCGACATCCGCCGGATCTCCAGGTACTCGGTGCCACCCTCCACCACCAGCAGCATCAGCAGGCCCCGGGTGAATCAACGCAACCGCCGGGAGATCCAACCGGCGGGCTGGGGAGATGACCTGACGGATCTGCCGGATGAGTGGCTCACGCTTGGGTGTCCGAGCGGCGGCGACGCCGGCCAGAGTAGTAGCAGCGTAGCCGGAGGCGGGGGCGCAGGCAGCCAGCTGATTGCGTGGAGGGATGATAGTTGGGGTTCATTCCCCGCCGAGATGCTGGAGCTGTCTCTAGCTCCGTCATCCAACCCCGATCCAAGCGGGGCGTGGCTGGATCTGACCTTGGGTCTCAATCCGTCAGCGGGCGTTCCACGGAACCGCCACTGAGGGAAGAAAACCCTAGTTTTGGGTTTGCAGCCATGGATCAATTTGAATACCTAGTTTCTCTGTTTATGTGCTTTTAATATATATCCATATATATATCTAATATGCTTTAATTTTCTTGCATGATGTTCAATTTTGCCGTGAACATCTATATGTATTGTATGTCTTGGTTGCTGTAATAATATATTTCTTACTTCCTATATATCTCCTGTTAATTAATTTTTGGTGCTTGAAGAAGATGATGAAGAAAAAACTATATAACCAACCGCATAAAATTAAACAATCGATTCATACATTACAATCATCAAATTAAAAACATTAATCTATTTCTATGACGAGAATAAACGTGAAACTTTTTGTCGAATCAATCTTGAATGGGGGCAAGAATTGGCTGTGAAACAGCATCCATTAATTCACAGAATTATTTTCTTCATTCGTTCCAAGGGTTTTTTTTTTTTTTTTTTTGTTTCATTCATTCGAAAGGTTTTTCTCAGTTGGATGCACGAATTTGTTTTATTGTACTGTTCTTGAAATTAAATTTCCAGTAATGTGTATATTTTGGCCTAATCCATACCCACCTGGGCGCCTTCATATCATTTACTTCTGTCATATTAGGGGATATAATCGAAAACCAGCTTTAATTGATATTGGTAAAGGCATAATTGAACAAGAGACAACGTAAATTAATTATATTATGAATTCAGCTATATCTTTTTTAAAAAACAGTCAGCCGTTTAGATTTTGTAAATATTATTATTTCTGAGTTGTTATTTGAATAGTGTTTTTGAATTTCAATTTATAATATTGTTACATTTAGAATTTCACAATTGAATTTCAAAAATTTTGTAATATAACTGTTCTTATTACATTGTTGATATATTGTTTTTGGCAAGGAACATAACAATAGTAACTAATTAATCATTGCCTTTAGATATAAAAAATTAAATCCATTAAAAGAAAAAAAAAAAACAAAAATCTACATATTATTTTGAAATTTATATTTATGTAGGTATGCCGGGATTTTTAAACAATACTTGTTCAAATACATCGCACTATATGTTCCTTCGTTTTCTTCGTTAGAAATCTATTTTACACGTGTCACCTAATAATAGTTTTTATTTTTGATATAGATCTCCAATTTTTTCGGATAACACGACAAACAATTATATTTTTCATAATGTCTGCACACATTAATGGAAGTATAAAAGATAGTTGTTTATAAAAAAAAAAATTAGTTTCCATTTTATCTTGTAAAGTATTAATTGGTCGTTCTTTGTTTTGTAAAAGTACTAATTTGTCGTGTTTCGCATTTTATAACTAGTTTATCTTGTATTTATTTAAAAGTATTACTTTGTCGTATTTTGCATTTTATTTTGTAAAGTACTAATTTATCGTGTTGTGTATTGTTAGTAATCAATGTTGCCGCAATTATATGAGATCATTTATACAATTAAATTGAGTTTTAATTATGTAGTGTTAAAGTGATCATGTTAAATCCAAGAAGATGTTGAGTTCTAATTAAATTGAGACTCATTCATTTAACTTCTACACAAGTATAGAATAAAAGAATACCTGTATGCAATTTTTTTTTTTTTTTTTTTATGGTTATAATATATTCACTAAATGAATGTTTTGAATATTATATATCTATGTTACTTATTCATGTTATAGAAGTGAAACTTTTTCAATATATATTATACCTAAGCTTCTCAATATTTGGAGACCACCAAAATCAATATGTTGAACTTAAGTCTTCAACTTTATAATTCCTCATTTTCATTATATTATTATACATATGAATCAAACGATCTAGTTAAAATGAAAAACCATATTCCATCTTAAAAAATGGTGCCACACCTAAAAATATATTTAGGATAATTTAGCAAAAACATGACTCTATATTACTTTTGTTTTTATTGTTTTTTCTTGAAATTTACATCTAGTAATTTAATTTAACATCTAATCATTTTCAACAATTATATTTTTATTATTTTGTTTGTATCATTTAAAAAAAAATAAAAATTGTTCATATCTTTTTAGTTTGACTACCTTATTTTTCCCTTATAGATTAATTATTTGAAAAATACTCTCTTCGTCCCTCAATTTGACACCTAAAAAATATTAGAATTCTCCGAAATATTTCACCTAAAAAACATTAAAATTGAAAAGTATTTTGGAGGGTAGTAATATTTTGACACAATAAAAGAATATTTTTGTTAATATCCATACCAAATGAATAGTCGTGATTTTTTGACTTGGACCAAAACCAGACAAACCCGAAAATTCATTCTTACCTTACTTCAATGGTTGAAATTAATATTAGTGGATAAAATATAAAATTGTAAAGATGTTGATGGGCCAAACACTTTTAATAAAATAACTTGTACGAATAAGTTCCGATCCACGTCCATACATGTGATATTCATTTACATTAATAAAGAAAATAAATAAAAACAGACTAATAATATCTTTTCCACGACCTTGGGATAACATAAATTTATTGGTACAGTAAATAATCACTTTCCTAATTCCATGCATGTACCTATGCAGTGTTATAGAAATATTTAATGAAATTAAATGAATGAGTGGGCTTGTGAAATGGAGGAGTAAATCTAAACCTAAACCTAAAATAGTGATTAATGTTTGATTAAACATACATATATACAATATCGATTGCATGCCTCACTCTCACATATACATTATTTTTATTATGTTATACACCAACAAGTTTGTTGGAATATATACACATTATATTGTCCCATCAAGACTTTCACACTGGTATATGTCTAGACAGAATCCATGCTGTTAATTGTTCAATAATAATCCCATCAGACAGTTATTATTTATTAAACCTAGCTAGGATCCTGATTCGTAGTGAATATTGTTTACTTGGCCACACCCGCAGATATAATTCTTCCTAGGATCAGCCATTCATTCTTCTCTACTCGTACTCATACTCATGTCCTGAAAAAAACCTGTTGGCTATAATTATACAGACCTGACAATGATACGAAAGCCATTGCCTGCCTGTGATTGGGGGCCCATTTCAGACTAATAAATTTTCATTCAAAGCAATTGGGCCTCAGCCCAACTGTGCTGTGATGTGCAACTGCATCATGCATCCGTCATACAAATTAATTTGAAAGAGAGTATGACTATGTGGAGTGGAGTGGAGTGATGAATCATCACAATTAATTAATTAATTAATTAATTAAAGATGGTGTTTTGACGAACCTGCCCTTGATCCGCGGTCTCTTCTCAGCGTTCAACTTCCTGACTTGATACCTGATTTTCTTGGAAAACAACCTCGTCCGTCGCTTGTCCCTGTACCTCATCACTCTTGCTTCTCTTTCTCTTTGTCCTCTGCACCCCACGTCACTACTTCCACAAATGCCCCGCACCTGCTGCATCCACGCATTCCCAATTAACTTGATTATTTGGAAATGAATTATGCATGCATCCGTGGACGAGGACTAATAAGAATTAACAGAAGAATGCAGACCGTACGTACCAAGCATAATGGCCAGCTGCTGCATTGGTCAATCGTGGACGACAGCCTCAAATCATAATCAGCTTCAGCTGGCCGTTCTCCGGTCATCCATGGAGACTTCCGACCGTCCCAAGCCGACAACACGCCCCTGTAGTCAAGTCTCAGAGAGATGCAGATCTGCTTCGACATCATCATCTTAATGTCGTCGTCCTCATCCTCATCGCATGATCCCTTATAATTATTATTAATCAATGTCGCCCCTCTCTCGACCAATGTGGCATGCAGGTCGAATTCACTACTTGCTGCTGCATCACTCATCATGTCATTGCCCTCTCCAACTTTTACAGCTCCTTCATTAATAATCGACAGCTGCAGCTTCCTTGATTCTAATTCTGTCTCTGAAACCCCCAACCCTTTTATGTCAGACTCAAAGTCAAAGTCAAACCACTCATCTTCCGGGTCGCCTCCAAACAAACTCTCGAAATCGACTGCACCAAATCCAGCCACATTCATTTCCTGCAGCCCAAATACAGGCCCAGGCCCAATCGCAATTTCTTCATCGGGCCCGGGCCCAAGCTGATTAGTATGATTGGACAGCACCGGAACCTGATGCAGAAGCTGCTGCTCATCGCCACAATAATAGGAGTATTCTTCACTACTGCAAACTACTTCCGGCACCCGCAGGCTGGAAGAATGATGGATTCTGCTGCTGGCAGGCAATTGCAATTCCTCAGAACTTGAACTAGTATGCTTCTTCAGCTTTGGTGTTCGGGCTTTCCTAGTGACCCCATGATGCCATGACGGTACAGCAACACCAGACATATGGAGTTGTTCATCTTCATCTTCATCATCATCATCATCATCATCACTGGAGATGGACCTGATCATCATGGATCCCATTGTTGTTGTTGTTGTTGTCGTCAGGCGGACCCTTTCGTGCCTCCTGGCTAAGGAATTTGCAGAGTGAACCGATGCATCGCAAGATTGGCACAGGAATGCATCATCTCCGGCGCAGTACCATCGGGCCCTTTTCCTTACACAGTTATCGCAAGCTCGTCTTGATACTCCGCCAACAACAACGTTTGCCATGATTCTTCGGTCCGAGGAAACCATGGAACCAAACTAAATTAATTCCAAGGAAATAGATAAGACATTAATTTGTATCAAATTGATCAAGGGTCTTGCAAGATATATATATATATATGTATATATGTGTTTGTGGGGTGAGACCACCAGTGACCTGACCTGACCCACAACATGCACTTTAGACTTTTGCGGAACTTTTTGGTTTGGCCGCGTTTGAAGTAGTGGGGCTTGTCACGGGCATGGGAATGCTCTTTTTGGACCTGAAATGGGGTCTCTCCCTCTATCTGTTATTTCATTGGATGCACAGAAATTTTGATCCTTATTCCTAGCTGCTGATTGGCTGGATGTCTGATTGATTGATTGATTATGAACGGGAGGGATATAATTGATTGTCAATGTTCTTACATGCTGGTGCTAACTATCCATTCCATTCCTGTCGCAATTTCTCGCTTCTGGAATCCGATGGAAACTCCTTTTTTTTGAATCATTGCCTTTTCTTGATACATACATACATATATGTTATAGATATTTTTCCAGCTGACAACTCTGGAATTTGGTCCAGTTTATTTGTCAATCATACTGCCCTGACCCTGACCAGACCTAGGATTTTCACAGCTGCAGCTAGCAGCATATTCCTACATATGCCAATTCCCATGCCCATAACAAAATATCCAACACTTTCTCTCTCGACATGGTCCACTACTATTGTCTGATCCGTGTGACCCCATCTGTCAGATTCAAACATATATGCTCAAGTGTACGAACGGAAACAAAATCATTATTGCACGAATCATTTTCCATATTTGATTAATTAATTCCATCTCTGATATTTCTGTGTTTCCAGCTGCATATATATCTATACAGCAAGTTATGCAGCCTAGATTGCAGAATGGAGGTAGCTGCGTGGTCGGGCATATTAATTAATTATATTATTTGATTGCTACAAAGATGGATGTATGGATGGAAATGGTTGTTTTTGTTCATTTGGCTCCGGATTTGAACTTTTACTACTCACAATGGCATGATATGATATGATATGTTTAAAATTAGTTAAAAACTATTTAATAAGCAACTAATTGTATATATATCTGTTAAAAAAAAAAGAATAAATAATAATTTTCAATCAAATTAATATGGCGTGGCGCTCAATGTATGATGGGCTGGCTTATTTGAAAATATATATATATATATATAATAATTTGCAACATTTTGTGTATGATGTTTACTTGAGTTGTATTGGGCCTTGTGGATGTGGAAGCGGAAGCTCAATTTTGTGGCCCAATAACTTGGAAAGCAGTCAAAAGGCCAGGCTGGCCGTATGGAAGAATGAATCTCTTTCAATTCAGGCAGAGGCAGCTGAGCTGAGTGACGCCTACTTCGCCTCTATGGCACTAGAATAAATTTTGACTTGAAGAATTCATTCTCAGTTCTGTTGCATGGCATATTTATTCCCATCTGGCATCTGGCCCCCAATACAGATATATTTATATTGCTGTCATGTGTATGCGTATGTATGTGCGTGTATATGGCTATTGATTAGATTATGGCTTCCCAGTGCATATACGTACATACATACATACAGCTCATACAGATACAGATCCAACACTTGGTACCCTGTCTGTCTCTCTGTCTGTCGGTCGGTCTTCGCGCGCCCCGTAAGTCTCAATTTCATATTTATATATAAAACTATTGTGGTTAATAATAATATTACGCATAGGAAGTTTGGTGCACCTATGGAGCTAGCGAGCCTATTATATATATATATTAGTTACGCAGTTTATTAAATACTTTGGCAACTCCATGTATAGTAATTAATTAATTAGCTAGGGCTCAATTCATCGGGTATTTCCAAGAGTAATTATAGTAACTATGATATATGAATGAATTTGACAGCACTGAACAACAAGTTCAAAAATGAGAGATGATGGAGTCGGCAAATTACTATTTCACTATTTGATTGATGAGATAACCTTCAACCATTAATGCATGTAACATACATACATACTTGTGATGATTCCGTCTTCAACTGTGAACCTTAATTATATATTGCACAACAATTCTGCTATCTGAATCTGACTATACTCAGATTTTGTGGGTGCTCCTGTGCTGTATTCAATTCTTGCTACCTACAGGGGATTGACAACCCTCTTTACTCAAAATTATGCACATTTGAATGACCACGTATTATAAAAATAAAATAAAATATATATGTATAGTAAATAAAAATAGAAAAAATAATAATTTTTTATTAAAAAGATAAATGGGAATAATTTTTATTAACAAACAAAAAAAGACATATTTAGATGATAAGAGTAAATTACAAAAACAATTGTCACTAATTTGGGGGGGGGGGGGGAGTACTAATTAATTACTTCACGGAATAATTCGTGTCTAAGTGTCTGTTTCGATCAGATCTGTGCTCATTCGGTCACAAAGTCAGTATGGTGCTGATTTGCACATACTTCAATGTATGCAAAATTATAATATAGATACTTATAAATATATATTAATTACATGTACATCATATGTTAATCCGATCAAATCAACACCAATTTATCACCCCGGAAAGAGCTGATTCATGTCCATTGTTTCTTTCTGATTTTTTAAATTTATAAAATTTCTTTATAAATATAATACACAACGTTCAAATTTTTAATTAAAATATTGTATCCAACTGGAGTATTATTTTAATTTAGATATATCTCTTAAAAAAAAAGAACTAACTAATTACTACACTAGGGTAGGGTAGGTACTAGGTGATCTACACATAATACTTTCGGTTGCATCGTATATAACTTGGAAATGAGCAGTACCTATGACATCGTATATTTGTATTTTATAAAATATAATGATGATGATGATAATAATAATAATAATAATACAGTAATAACTAAGAAAAGGGCAGTACCTATGACATTTTATAATTATATATTGAAAATTTAAATTAAATTATAGTATGATAGGGATTATGGCTTCCCTAACCTAAGTTGGTGAGGATATTATATTCCACTAGGCCGGATCATCTTCTACGAGCTGGCTTCAAACTTCAATTAGTTAGGGTTTGTTTGCGCGCTGGGTTCCATCGATTAAATTAGGTCGCATTATTTATTTTATTAATTTATTACATTAAATATATTTTTTAAAATATTTTTCATTCAAAATACCATATCAAATATTTATTTATATTTTATTAAAAATTATTTAACTCAAAATTATTACTACTCTAGCTAGGAAATTATCATCAGTCGTCTCTCACTTGACTAAATTCTATATGTATTTTGAAAAAATCTAAAAGTAATACATTAACATTTAAAGCATAATTATGTACGTACTAAAGATCATTACAACTAAGATGACACATTTAAACAAACATTACCATTGTATTATAACGTATGAGACTGATGGATAAAATTTATAAAATATTGATAGATTTCCATGAATTTTTCTAATATATGTTTTTATTAAATAAATAAAAATATCTTAAAAATCACCCTATAGATTAGAATGAAAATTAATAAAAGAATAGTAATAAATATGAATAGATAATAAAATCGTACAAAGTATGTGATAAAGATAAAGCAATGAAAATTATAATTGAAAAGGCAAGAGTTAGAATTAATTATAGGTGGGTGCTAAAAAGTGGTCTTAATGCGAGGCCGGCCCGGTTCATTAATCATCTCAGCTGCCACACCACAGCCACTCTCACTCACTGCCTCACTCTTTATAATCCTCCCTCCTTCCTGCATTCACCTGCAAATTAAATTAAGTTCCCCCAATTTTTCACCATGCCTACTTCTTCTTCTTCTTCTTCTTCATCCCTCCCACATTTTTCCAAATCAGTGAAGCTCAAGTATGTCAAATTGGGGTATCAGTATCTCGTGAACAACTTCCTCTCCCTCCTCCTCGTGCCCATCATGCTCGCACTTGGAATCCAGGTCTTCCAGGCCGGCCCCGACAAACTCCTCCGCCTCTACAGAGATTCCATGAATTTGACCTCACTCCAGATCATCTGCTGCCTCTTCATCATCGTTTACGCCCTAACCCTTTTCATCGTGTCCAGGCCCCGCACAATCTACCTCGTCGACTATGCCCTGTTCAAGCCCCCCAGGAGCTTCCGGGTTTCATTCGCCGGCTTCATGGAGCACGCCAAAATGGCGCTCTTCACGGAGCCCAAGAGTGTGCATTTCCAGATGAAGATCCTTGAGCGCTCGGGGCTCGGGGAGGAGACGTGCTTGCCCCCTGCTCTCCGCTACATCCCTCCCTCGCCGACCATGGCGCTCGCCAGGGAAGAGGCGGAGATGGTCATCTTCTCCTGTATGGATTCCCTGTTCCAGAAGACCGGCCTGAAGCCCAAAGACGTCGACATTCTGGTGCTCAACTGCAGCCTGTTTTCGCCGACGCCGTCCCTGACGGCGATGGTGATCAACAAGTACAAGATGAGAAGCAACATCAAGAGCTTCAACCTGTCCGGGATGGGATGCAGCGCCGGCCTCATATCCATCGATTTGGCCGCCGACCTTCTCCGCCACCACCCCAACTCCAATGCCGTCGTCATCAGCACCGAAATCCTCACCCCGAACAGCTACATGGGGAAGGAACGAGCCATGCTCCTCCCCAACTGCCTCTTCAGAATGGGCGGCGCCGCCATTCTGCTCTCCAATCGCCGCGCCGACAGCCGCCGCGCCAAGTACCGGCTGTCGCATATCGTCCGGACCCACAAGGGCGGAGACGATAAATCATACCGATGCATAGCGCAGGAGGAGGATCCAGATGGCCACGTGGGGATCAAACTGAACATCGATTTAATGGCGATCGCAGGGGAGGCGTTGAAATCGAACATAACCACAATCGGGCCCCTCGTCCTCCCGGCATCGGAGCAGCTCCTCTTCGCCTTCTCCCTGATCGGACGGAAAATCATCAACGCAAAGTGGAAGCCATACATCCCGGACTTCAAGCAGGCGTTCGAGCACTTCTGCATCCACGCCGGCGGGAGGGCGGTGATCGACGAGCTGCAGAAAAGCCTGGATCTGACGGAGGAGCACGTGGAGGCGTCGAGGATGGCGCTGCACCGGTTCGGGAACACGTCATCGTCGTCGCTGTGGTACGAGCTGAGCTACATCGAGTCCAAGGGGAGGATGAAGAGAGGAGACAGGGTGTGGCAGATAGGGTTCGGGAGTGGGTTCAAGTGCAACAGCGCCGTCTGGAAGTGCAACCGCACCATTAAGACGCCCGTCGAGGGGCCCTGGGCGGACTGCATCCACAACTATCCCGTTCACATCCCCGAAGTCGTCAAGCTTTGATTTGATTTGATTTGACTTGACTCGATCGATTCTTACTTTTTTATTTATTGTTACCACAATTTTATCTTGTCAATCTTAAAATTTCTCTTAAAAGAATTATGTCCAATAAAATGTAATATTCTCTCAAGGGGAGGGGAGTAGTACGTTCCAGAGTTTATAGTGACATGATTGTGATTGTGATTGTGATTATGTACACATGATGAGTAAGTCAAAGTGCTGTGGACTCTCTGCAGCAAATTACATTTATTAGTATTGCGGTACCAATTGTGTGAATTAATGTATTGCCAATGCGTGACGACGACGATACATGTATGAGAAATTTTTATGCTGTCCATGAATAATAATAATAATAATAATAATAATAGCTATATATTAGGAGAGGAGGAGGAGGAGGAGGAGGAGAAGCTGCTAGTCTATCTGGCATGAGCATCAAAGTGAGCAGAGGTTGAGAATGAAATGTCTCCGGAAATGCAAATTGCAAAGCACCCAGTCTCAGGTCGTCATCACTTACCTTGTTACCTCTTTAAGGCATGCCGTTGCACTCACCTGGCCTTATGTCCACCATAGCCTAGCTCACATATACAATTAAATACTCCTTGTTAAACTGGTGTTCAATATTCATCTACCAATTTTATTATCTCTACTTTAATATACAATAATAATTATTTTTATTTATTCTTTAATAAAGTTTCTATAATTCTCATACTTTTATTTTTTTTTTACTGTATTTTTATATTACAATATTATTATTTTTAAATTTTCGTGTCCACGCCAAATAGTATAAACACCAAGGATGGAAGGAGTAAAAGTTTGGGCATGTTTGTTCAAGTTTTGTATCCAGTGTGGCATTACTTATTATTGTTTTGTTTAAAAGTATTTAACTATTTTATAATAGTATAATATTTTATTAAAAATAGACTTTCATTTAACAATAATCTTATCAAATATCCATTTACACTAGTTCAAAAATATTAATTCAATTTAAAATTTTACTATATGTATAGATAAATAAATTGTAGTATGATCTAACATACCCTCGGTGACCCAAATAGGAGGAATCTCCAAATTAATGAAAAGATACTGACAAGGATTTTATACAAATGTTGGTGATTCTACAACATATGCATATGCATATCCATATTCATACCCATACCCGTGCCCGTGCCCGTACCCATATCCAATATCCATGTGGGTCATTACTCCTCGCCACCTACCCTAAGGAGCTAGGCAACCCAAATTAGGTGCGCTGGAATACGATCCAACTAAATGAGGCAAACCGGCCGGCAAGCGCTAGCTAGCTAATTAGCTGCAGCGGGTCATAATTATGTTTACATTACATACGTACATTCAACAACGCACCCGACCCCGACCTATAGATATTTGATTTGATGACCGACCGTGTGGATGATGCAACTCTACTGTACAATAAATATTAATATTAATGTGGTACATGATAAAAAGGGATGAAATTAAATCAATCATAAAATTTGTTTGTTGACTACATGGTGTGTAAAGGTGAGTATTCCTACTCATTTAAATTTTTAAATATGGTATCGGAATCATAATACCGGTACTTGGTATTGATTCTTGCCAAAATTTTGAAATAATATCATACCCATAGTTTATAAAAATAAAGAATTTTTCACTTAGTACTACTTGTTGATTTTCATTTATTGATAAATAAATAATTCCTATCCTTAATAACTTAACCTTTTTAGGCAAAAGGGTGACTATGAGATAAGAAATGAGAATCTCAAATGGGATGAAATGGGAGAGAGAACGATGATATATACCAAAAGACTTTTGAGTGGAAGTTGGGTGCCTACAGCTAAATAGGTAATTACTGTACTACCATGATCGTCAGCATCAACTACCCTTGGCCTTAGCCTCGCAGAGTTGCAGGTTGGGTGCCCAGGGAGACAGGCACAGCTGTACTATATATGCATCTACATCCATACGTTTTTCCATAACTAATTAAACAAAGTGGCAAAGTATATATATGTCTGCATGTATGTATTGTATGTATGTGCAGTGCAGGGCAGGGGCAGGCAAGGTGTCGTAACAGGGTAAGAGCAGTGCGTCGGGCCATATCCGTAATCTGTTTGATCACACTCGGTGGCATGCAAGTTGCCCGCCTCGTATATATATATATATAATATGATGTGGAGAGAGAAAGAAAAAGTTGTTCAAGCTCCAACTTAATTAGAGAAATGATTCCTACAACTTGTTTTTTTAATCAGATTGTTACGTTTCGTGCTTCCTTAATTACATGGTTGAGAGAATCTTTTTTTAGCATACACTGTGTGGATAATTGACATATTCAGTTTCAGAGGTGTGGAATGTGAGACAATATTCAACACTGCTTCTTTAAGATGATAATCTTGAAAATTCAATCAATACCCAATACGAACATCATGGTGCAGATACTCCTGCTTTCAACCTTAAACCAATTGGTCATATGTAGAGTAGTCTTTCACCTTGTAAGGCAAGAGAGTTACACATGTTTACCAATGTGGTACAATATTCAACATTATCTATTATAATTTCATATATTGTTACTAATGTGCTAAATTACATATTACAAATTTTAATACACAATAATTGCAGTCAAGAATGACATTCATTTGGCCATTGCCTAGCTACAATCTTATTAATTTTATATGTTACGGAATACAACAGTCATCTATATATTAATTATAAGACGGTTATTATTGTGTTGAGATATAAAATTCACCACAATATTGCATTATACAATATAAATATAAACAACAAGCAATAGAAAAATGAAAAATACATGAGTTTTATTAAGATAATAAAGATACAGTACATGAATTGGCACGAGGCATATAACACAATATTGAAAAAGAATACATTATATAGAAATAAATAACATATAAATTATATTAATATAATGCAAATATAATATGTAACTAACAACACGTAACATAGTTCCACAAACACATACATATATAGAGTCAGATATCCTACTATATAAAAATATAACACAAACTGTATTAACATAATAGAAAGACAAGCATATACAACACTTATTAGAGTTGATTTCCGGACTAAAAAATATACTAATACAACGTGCACATATACTATTTATTTTTATTTTTTTTATGATGTAGGAACCCGCAACCGCTACTCGGAAGTGCATGCACATGTACTTTTATTTTAACAAAATGTGTGTAGTGTTAAATAAACATATATGTGCTATGTGACTATTTATATATATTGATGATCGAAAAAATCAGCATAAAACTGATTTGCCCTTATAATCTACTACTTTATAAGTAAAATATTTAAATATTGTTCATAATAAATAAATAATAAAAGATTATATTTACTATGTGCATTTTAATTGATTGAAATTATCTAGAGCACTCAGTAGTTAGTACAGGCACTCTAATTAAGTCCATTTCAATGTTCGACACAATTAATACATACGTATACAAAATAAATTAAATTGGTATTCGAATCAAGTAGTACAACGGTTTTCAATTCATCCTTGCTGGCATGACCCCAATCTTTAAGAAGTTGTTCTCATGGTTATATCAACATTAAAATCATCAAAGTTGGCTCTACCAGTATACATGTATCAAAAGTCGACCTCAGAAAGTATTTAGAAACATTTTTAACTACACCATCACATTTTTATTTGCTACTCAATTCAAGAACAGGCAGGCATATATATGTATCATATAATATAATATTAAAGAATAAATTTAGTTAAACATTCATGGAAGATAAAAAAAAATAACACACACTGGTTTAATTTATTGCATAGAAACAACAGAAAAAGACGTAACAAAGAAACAAAAACAATGAACGAACACAATCATTTGTCATAAATTCCGAGAAGTAGGACCATTATTAAGAACTTTGACCATAAGCCTCTAAATTTAAATTTTAAATAAAAAAATTAGGGTCTAAACATAACAGATCGATAGTGCTTCTTAACTTCATAAAAATTAGATAACAATAACAATAATAGTTCAACGTCAACTTTGTTTGATATATATAATTGATAAATGGATTAGCCATTGTGCAATTAAGAAAAAGGATATACAGCAACCACTAAAATTAAAACGTACAAAAAGTGTGTTTGCTTTCAATATCTATTCATCGTTCATAATACACCGATAAAACTATATAATTATATTTGACAAAATATTAAAAAGAAAAAATAGAACAAATATTTTTATAATTCCCAATAACAAAAAATAAAATTTCAAAATTTCCTAACCAAAAAAAAAAACAGAGAACCGTCATTTTTTATTTTAACCACCATCCTCGACTTAGATGGGTCCAATTCCAAATGTACAATTTGATGGTAATATATCCTGTCATGTTATGATAAGCACATGCATGCAGTGAAGTCTATTTATTTATTTATTTATATATTTCACACCAAGAATATACTTAACAGCTGCGTTGTTGAAACCACAGTATAAATTTACATATTCAATCACGTACCAAAGGAAATTAATAAAAGCACATGTATATATATACTTGAATTATTTGATACATGCATGTTGGGGAAACTAACGTAAGCACTTTATTCTTTTGTTAATTAAAAAAACGTGCAAAAATCAATGGGTATTGATATATAACTGCGCCTAAATAAATGTGCGTCGTTGATTCAAGGAAACATGCAATTGACATGTACATATACTATAAATTTACTTAACCAATATTGATGGAGGGGGTGGGGTAATAACTAATATATTTTTGCAGTCGAAATCGATCGACATAAGGTATAACTTACCAGTATCACCAAGTCATGTTCCATAAATTTCCTTGTCGAGATATTGTTCCAAAATGTCACTGTATAATTTAGAAGAGGACCACTACTGTAGTTTTCTAAATCCCAATCAGGCAGTTAGAAATAGCTATTTTTGGGCCACAAATTGAATGAATGCATCATTAAAAAAAAAATTTAAAAAATTAACAGCATCGCTTCCCAACACCACATTATCATTTAAAAAAAAAAATTAACACCGCTTTCCAACATCTATGCAGGGAAGATGCAATTCTATTGCTACGTGTCCCAATTAAATTGAGACACATGGCATTAGAAAATATATATGTATATATATTATATATTATATATATTTTATTTTTATATTTAAATTTTGTAGTATTTTTATAATTCATAATATTTTATATTCTATAAAATGATACCAATATTAATATATTTTATCAATTTGAAATTTAATATATATAAATACAAATATTAAATAAATAATTTTTTAATAAATTAAAATATTGACAAATAATAATATAATATAATATAGTATAATAATTAAATAAATAATTAATTATACAAATTAAAACTATAATTAAAAAATAATATATATATAATATAAAAATAAAAATTTATTAAAAAATTATGATGAATATTTTTGTTGTAAATATAAAATAGAATGGAGTATCTCCGCTGACAACGTGGCAGAGAAAAAATGTGACGTGAAGAAGAGAATGTAACGAGGAGAAGAAAAAGTAGTTGAGATACCCAAAAACGGGTATGTCCATTGCGGATGGTCTAACTAGTACCGGTCAAGTCAGGTTTGAATTCGATACCTATTTCGCTGTCCAACAATGCCCTGGGCCTGCCTAGACTAGAGTAAGTGGTATCGACTGGATTAGTTTATTTAAATACTATTTGGGCCTTGGGAATTTCAGTCTTGCCTATTTGGGCCTGCCTAATTTTGATCCTGTATTCGAAAATCATGTATTACAACTCCATCCATAAGAGTCCATTGCACATTAATTAGATCCCTCCCAAAATCTAGATCAAGAATTTGTTACTCCCAACCAAGACCGATCACATTATTACTATTATTATTATTATTATTATTATATACTCGTCACCCAGAAATTACTCAAATCAGTAAATTACGCCAACTTAAAAAAGGTGAGTCATCAAAGCATGAGTGGGCAGGTGGTGTCATAGCCCACTATGGCCATTATTCTTCATTTTCTGCTTTACAATTGAATTTTCTTCCAGAACCCTTCAATTATGTGGTGGTTAGATCTCACATGGTCAGAACAGTGAAGAGACTATAATCAATTAGAAAGTGCATCCTTGGTTGGCTGGCTGGCTATGTGTATGTGGTGAAAATCTTCACTCTTTCAAGACATCCAACTTTCAGTATAAGATTGTTTTGTTCCCTCTTCTACATAATGACGAAGGGCAAGGGCAGGTCAGTATGCAAGGAGGGAATTTTCTTGAAGGCAAATCATCATTGCATACCTCATCATAAAAGTCAATGGTCTGCACTACCCAGCAGCCTAAATAGTCTTGTGAAAAGTACTTGCATTAGAATAAGATGGCAACTTGACAAAAACTTCAACGGAAATTGGAGAACAAGCAATGGAAACTTTTAGGTTATATATATATATATATATATATATCTTATGGATATGTAACTTTCAATCCCACCCACAAAATCCATAAACAAGCATCTTCGATTTACCATACTCAGATCTTGCAAGGAATCAAAACTAAATTATAAGCTATAATGAACATAAATAGAGTTAACAAGTTTCCTTGGACCAAAATCCAGAGTAACACTCTGAAGCAACTTTAGAACACTCAGCTTGAAGAAAGCTCTATGGACGGCTCTAATAGCACACAAAAACCCATAGAGCTCTTCAGACATTACATAAAGCATCCCTAATTACTCTCTTGAAAAACATAACAAATCAAAACTTGATGACAACTTAAAACCTCAGAACTGAGTTTTTCAGTCCATACACGAACACTCTTCAAAACTGCAAAACTTAAGTGCATGCAACATTAAGTGATGCACCCCTCACCAGAGATTGGGACTCCTTCATTAAACTGGGCTTATCAATATCCATCCAAGGTAGGATTTCGTCGTCGAAATCAAGGTCATCAAAATCTAGCAGAAGACAGGACTGACCATCACCAACATGAAATCCATCAATGGGAAGATCATCAAATGCATCCAAAAGGTCAGCCATGGGTGAAACACATCCATCTTCCAAGTCGAAGATCAATGAATGAAGATCCATATCCAAGTCCAAATCTTCTCCGATCTGTGGCAGCGCCAACACCTCCTCACTTCTAGATATAACATTAGATTTCTTCTCGACAGGCTTGCTATCACATGCTTCTTCTCTGGATTGTTTGTCAGCTGCAGAGTTCAGTGAATCCAACTCAAGCTGTGATGATGAAGATGTATGCCAGAAGGAAGCACCACTTCCAACTGAATCCTCAGAGCCATCATTCTTGGGAATCAGAATGTCTACGGGCTTAGAAGGTGACGGAGAGCAGACAGATGCATAGTTCACAACATTGGAGTCCTTTTTCGAGAGAGATTCCGAGCTGCTGTTAACCAATGCCTCGAATTCAAGACGCTTTTTTTCATAAGCTCTTGATGCCTCCTCTGCAGAACTGTAGGTACCCAACCAAACCCTCTTCTGCTGAAGAGGGTCTCGAATTTCAGCCGCCCATTTCCCCCATTTGCGCTGGCGGACACCTCTGAGTTTCTCTGTAGCAGCGCACGGCTTGGTAGTAGTAAGCTGCAAATGAACCCTTTTCTTCGTAGAGCTTTTCTTGCAGGTGAGATCCTCAACAGAACTTTCAGATTCAGAGGTTTGCGACAGACAACCGTTATCCACGACGGGGTAACAAAGTTCACGGACAAAGCGCTTGGACTTCACCTTACCGACGCCATCATCATCAGATGAATCGGTAGCATCAGGGTCATTACAAAAAATTCGGATTTTTCTCATGGGTTTAGTGGGTTCAGGTTTAATCTTCGTCCTTCGGTTCAAAGCTTCATTAGTAAAAGAAATTGGCCTTCGGGGTTTTGGCATATTTAAGTTCTTGGTTATAACAACTTCAAAACCCCGAAGCAAGAACCCCCTCACAAAATTGATGTCGAAATAAAGGCAAGAAAATGGGCAAAAATCAAATACTTCTCTATGTGTAAACTAGAAAGACCTCTCCTTTCGCTTCATTGACTAACAAAGGCCCTAAATCAAAGCTTCGAATGGAACCAGTTACTTCTCAGGAACAAGAAGAGATTGAATACCCAGTTTATGTGGTAGCCGTCAAAACACACGACTCCAGACCAAGTCCTGCAGCAAACCATTACAAGCTACAGATCAGACGATGAAAGGTCTCAAATTACCAACAAAACCTAACATAACTACGGAATATACAAATAGATTTAATACTACGGAATATGTATGGGTTTTAACAAGGAAAAGAAAAAACTTAATAAAAATCTACCTCTGTGGCCTCAAACGCATCGAAACAGTTGAGAGAAAAGAGGGGCTGCTCTGCTCGGATGCACGGCAGAGGAACTTTTGCATACAGTGAGCAGAGTGAGGTGTGAAACAAAGCTTAAACGG
Organism: Andrographis paniculata; assembly: GCF_009805555.1. Taxonomy (NCBI): domain Eukaryota; kingdom Viridiplantae; phylum Streptophyta; class Magnoliopsida; order Lamiales; family Acanthaceae; genus Andrographis; species Andrographis paniculata. The sequence goes on along the minus strand of NW_026137513.1, from coordinate 4,901,839 downwards.
AGCCTTAAACACAAGAGCAAGAGGGAAGACTGCCGACATAAAATCTCTCCCTCCAAAACCCTTATTGCAGGCAGCCCCCTTCTTGACCTATGAATGAGTCCCTGAGATAACGAGCACCCAAAAAAGAAAATCAAAGACGAATCAAAGCCAACTATTTATAGAGCATAAAGATAACTCTTTTCTATCCGCCCATCAACACTCAACTACACTCACCTTCCTCCTCCCCAAAGGATGAAGAAAGGGGATTAGAAATTAATGGCTATGATTCCCTGCAAGTTTCTAATATGACAAAGATACAGGCGTTGATGGAGACCACTTTACCCTCCCTCCTATTACTAGTCCACTGGCATGAAAGATAGTAGCAGTATTTGATAAAGAACAGTGGAGAGTGAGCACCGGCATATGTAAATATAGAGGGCAAAAGGTGGGCTTAAGGAAAAAAAAAAAGTCCTTTTTCTTTTATTTCACACCAGCACTGCAATTAATTTGACCAACTGCGAATACAAAATAAAAATAGTGTCTTGTCATTCTTAGACTCGGCTAAGGGAGAAGAATGGACAACGCTGGCTACATCACGTTACAGGAAACTATACTTGTTTTCATGAAATTATTTATTAGGGTTTACGAGTGAAAATGATAACGTTACTAAATTAAACGCACCGTGGGCGTAAACATATTATAGATTACACTGTATACCTGACAGCACAATATGATAATAAAGCGCCCAAAAATAATGTAATCGTTCGCATGCGCACATCACGTGAGCCTGTCTTTGGCCAAAAAAAAAAAAAAAAAAAAAAAAGTACGGATAAAATAATTATTTGGCATTAATTATTTATAAATAAAATTACGGTAAAAGATACTCCCTCCGTCTCAGATGTGGTATGCTACACTACGGTAGTATCTTATGAGGATGTAATTAATAGATAATTAAAAATGTATTAATGAAAATAATTATCTATAATATAAATAATTATAAATTAAGATTAAAATAATTAATTATTTTAATTAAAATTTAAAAAAATAAAATTTAAAAATTTAAAATGAGATTGTAATCATTTTTCAAAAAAGGAAAGTGACATGGTATGCGGGATGGACAAAACTGCAACGTGGACATGGTATCTGGGACGAAAGGAGTAGTATTTATATATTTTTTTTAAATTGATATATTTTACAAATAAAATATATTACAATAATTAATAACCATTGCAATACAATAATAAAAAAAGAAATTAAAAAACGTTAAAATGAAAAAAAATAAAATTGAAACGTTTATATAATTTTTTAAGAATTAGTTTTTTTAATATAACAAATTATTTTAAAAATTAATTAATCAAATATTTAAATTATTTATTTGACTAATAAAATAATTAAAAATTGCGCAATAAATTAAGAACTCTTTAAAAAAAAAAAAAAAAATTGCCAAACATACATCCTCTACATCTATTCAATCCAACGGCTGCATGAGTTCATTTCTTTGCATCCAGCGGCGGAGCAGCATAACTACAGTGCTCCTCGCAACACCCGATCTGCATAAGAACAAATAGAGTATGCGGGTGGCATGGCCTCCCCGTCTCGTGCACCACGCCACTCACGTGATCGTACCCCTATTAATGCTTCCACTGCTCTGTCACGTGATCGTCCCTCTGTATGTCCCATTCGTTGTATAGTAGTAGTAATAATCTTTCTTTTATAGCGATTCGGTCAAAGTTAAAGCCACGGTTGATAAAATAATAAAATAGACACTTAATGCTATTTAATTGCGACAAAATATTTATTACCGCATTGGTGTATTTTTATTACACAAGTGGGGATGGAATGGTCGACATGAAATTTTTTAACAAGTTAACGCGTAGTAACTTGAATTTCTTCGATTTAAGTCGAGAGTTGGTTAAAATACACCAAATTAAGTTATATGTGTTATAGAGCAGACAAGAAAATATCAAGTCCAGTGTACGGGCATGAACATATATTGGATGCATATGCATATAGATATAGCGTAGTGTGTTCCGTTACGGAGTGGAGTCGGCCAACTTGCTTCGTCTCCCGCCAAATTGGCACCCCACGGGCGCCATTCGCGCCAAAATCAACTTAACATGGCCCCCACTCCCGGCATATTTACTGATATACCCTTTAGCCCATACAGGTTTTCATCATTATTTATTATTATTAAAAGGTAAAATTAAGGACGGACACAGCCAACTAAAATTGGCAAGGAGGTTGAGACTGACTGTCAGATGCAACCTTCATGCGATGACTATAGCATTGCTGGATACTGAAGATGTAAACAATGTAACTGCCAATCGATCGAGGATATTGAATTGAAGCATGCATAGGATACCTTATAAACCTTAAGGATTGATTATAAGAAAAAAAAACAAAAACAAAAACTTTCAGACAATAGGGAGCAAGAAGTTGCTGCAACGTGAATTCAGACATTTATATATGAGATGAGATATGCACCTGCAGCTGAGACCGACGAGCACTAAAAATAAGAATGGTCGGACGACAGACACTGTATGTGTCCTGATGCAGCTTATAATACAATTCCAGTTCATTCTTAATCCATGCGTAAATGGGTCCACCCCACCCGAATCAAATATATATATATCAATGTCTTGACTCGACTTGACTTGACTTGGATCCAATCTATAAGATGAATTGCCTACTTCTTGTCCATAACCAGCCAAGTCAAAAGTAGGTTTCTGAATAAATCAGCTTGGAATGGGGAATTCATATATAATTTCACCTGCCAAATAAAAATTAATTAGAAAATGTATATATAAATAATAATTAATTATGATTCACATTTTCCATAACCAACATAAAAATAAAATGGTTAGAAATCTATGTGAAAAGAAATCTGAAAGCGAATTAGTAGAAGAAGGGCTAAATATATAAAAACAATACCCAACCGAAATTTTGGAAATTAATTTTAGGATAAGAAAGTGAAAGTTCGTCCAACATAAATATGGTCTTATTCTTTGCTTTTTACGTGGTGGGCCGGCCCATTCAAAGTTTTTGCTCTGTCTTGGGCCTTTGTTCTCTTTTGGAGGCCACTTGGCTCCGTCTTTTCTTTTATATTCCGTCCGTCTCGGATATTTTGGGCTTATTACTGTACGAGAATTTAGGTAAATTATAATTAGTAGGTAATTAGGAAATCTATTAGTAAAAATAATTAGATATTAAGATTAAAATAAGCAAATAATTTAATTAAAATTGAAAAATTATAAAATTTAAAATATAATTAAAATGTACAATTATATTTTCAAAATAAAAAAACACAGGTTATGTGAAAAAGACAAAAATAGAAAATAGAGACAAATTATATGGAACGAAAGAAGTATATAGGAGTGTAAATTAATATTCCTGATTATTTGTAATTATATATATATATATGTATATATAATTTTTTTTTTTTTGTTATGTATATACGTATATAACACTTTAGATCCCATAGCATATTTAGTTAAAATGTAAATACTCTATCAGCATCACAGCTCAATAAAAAGTTTTACTTCTCAAAGGTGCTATTAGTCCATTCATAACCCAAGTTTTCATAGTTGAAAAACAAAGACAGATTCAAACCCCCGACACTTCAAGTTCACCTGCCACGTATGGTTCACTAGTGTGACTTTTCCGTCGGACTTGGTTTGCAATATATTAATAGTTTTTCCTAGTCTTGACACTTCCCAATAATGTTGATCATCAAATAACTCTAGAATACTATAGTAGTTAACAACATCTATTCTATTTAAATAAAAAGAAAACGTGGAGATCTAAGCATAGATAATTACCGAACTCTCATCTACTACAAATTTGGGCATACGTAGTCAAACTCTAAAATTCAACCCATGTTAGAATATATATATCTATTTGAACTACAGAAAACGTGACCCAATTCAATATAATTTAATACACGTAATAAGGTAGGGCGAAGACCCAGCCCAGCCCCAAAATTATTTCTCTCGTCGGTTCTATGGCCATTTCTTTCTTTTAAAATTGTTATTATTCTTTTTTAAAAAGACATATATTTTAAAAAACAAGTATTATATTAAATATTATTTAAATAAATTCAAATTTGCAAATACAATCCATGAAAACTGACAAAATTGATAATAGTTTATTTCCGATGTGACCTCAATGTATCTATTTAATTATTTTTAATATGTTTACTTTCGATTTCTTCGCTTGTTTTTTAATCATTATATGTATACTTTTCACTTAAATAATATATATATATATATATATATACCTTACGCAATATACAAAATTTCTATTAAAAATAAAATGAGTTTAGAGCTAGATATGATTTTTTTCATTCTTCTATTCTATTGTATTATTATTAATATAATCCTGATATTTTAAAATTTATATAAAAAAATAAATGATTATATTGAAAATAGATAGAGTATGAGTTTTCCACTTAGGGTGTGTTTGTTTGGAAGTTTTGATTTTGAGTTGGGATTTGAATAGTAAAAATTTTGAATTTGAATAGTTGTATGATGTGATATAAATAGGTGTTGATGTGATGTTTTGAATGTAAAATTAATTTTTAGTATAATATAAAAAATGAAAAATAGGTGTTTGATTTGATGTTTTTAGTGGAAAAAAATTGGATGAATAGTAAAAAAAAAAAATCCAATCCCTCAAACAAACACACCCTTAGTATTTTCAAATAAAATGATTCTTTACCAAATATTATTTTAATATCAATTTTAAATTAAAATTTTTTAAAATAAAATAAAAATAAACACACCTCAAAATTGTCTTTTAGGGTGTGTTTGTTTGAAGGATTTTGAAGGATTTCTACTATTCATGCAATTTTTTTCCCCCAAAAACATCACATCAAATACCCATTTTTCATTTTTTATATTATACTAAAAATCAATTTTACATTCAAAACATTACATCAAACCCTATTTATATCACATCATATAACTATTCAAATTCAAAATTTTTAATATTCAAATCCCAATCCAAAATCCAAACCCCCAAACAAACACACCCTTAATTTATATGGCGTGAAGATTAAGATCGGTGTCTGCCTTGTCGGGTCCTTCGAACGGAAAAGAATATTTATATAATTAATGTATATATGTATCCTGTCCTGTGCAATGATATGTCAGCGTAATGACGTCATGAGGCTGACGTAAGAAGTTTGAAAATTACATTTGTCACAGGCGTTTCTGCAGTACGGTTACACGTGCCCGATCAAATGCAAATACAGTGATCGATGGACAGACATTGACTTTATTACGCAAGCTAGAAGAAAATTTAAGAAAGCAAAAGAAATGTATTAGAACGCATACAATAAAACGAAAATTTATAATGGGTGTGTTTGTTTGGGTGTTTGGATTTTAAGTTGGGATTTTAACAGTAAAAATTTTGTATTTGAATAATTGTACAATGTTATATAAATAAGTGCTGATATGATACTTTGAATGTAAAATTGATTTTTATTATAATATAAAAAATAAAAAGTAGGTGTTTGATTTGATATTTTTTAGAGAAAAAAAAATAGAATGAATAATGTATTTGGGGGAGAAAACACATTGCAATATTACTTTTATTTTTCAATAATATTTATTTTAAATAAAAATCTATAACAATAATAAAAACGAAAATACACTTTCACAAATAAAAGAAAAGGAGTGTTGCTGTTGCTTAGGCGATTAGTTCAAAGCTAAATGGACAAAATAAAAACAAAAATATATAGTCATATGATGAATATTGCTAGTGGGATTATACATTAATGGTGGCTTTTAATAGTAATATTTGTGTGATTCGTGTGAACTGAAAAGGTTAATAATGCGCTAAAATAAATTAAGCATTGGTGTCTTAGTCTTGGCACATGCCTAAGTTTTGTTTTAAATAAACAAAGATGGCTGATATTCTGCCATTACTTTAATACCTCAAACAAAAAAGATTAAATGCTCATTGTTTGTATCAAAATTATTATAATAACTGAATAAATAAAATAGAGAATCTCCAGGGGAACAATATATTCTTTGTTTAGATTTTGCCCTTGCAAATAAAAAATAAGTATTATATTCTAATGTGTGTAAGAGTAGCCAGCCGAGTTAATTTAAATCCTAAATCTAATGACCCTTTCCTGACGGAGTTAGTGTAATAAGATTTAAATTTAAATGAACTCTCATATCCACTAAACTATAACACTACATTCTTTCTTTTGCTTCAAAGGTTATGTTCATAGGAAACATTTCAGTAATACACCCTCCATCCGACACTTTTATTTACTTGTTTATTTAAATTTATAAAACCTTTATCAATCTACAATTTTATCACTACTCTAATAAATAATAGTTTGCTATTATAGTTCTTTATATTGCATAAGTATAGGAGGAAATCATTTTAATAATTTTCTCTTTATATTTCAATTATATATCTTAAATATAAATGATATATATATATATAAAGAAAATCAATAATGATTTAAAATATGCAAACTTAAAAATATAAAATTATATTTTTTCTTTTAATTGCTTCCAATTGTAATCTAAAGTCCACAAAGATTTACGATTTATGTTTGTTTATGGATTTTTAATTCAATCATTAAATTTTTCTATTAAATAATATCAAATTAATCTGTTTATAGTAATATAATATTACAAATTAATTTTATATTTAAATTATTATAATTAATACAGTATATATTTATATTATAAAAATAATTATTTAAAATCAAAATTTACGATTCAAAATTTTAAAACCAACAGACAAACACCACGTGATTTGATGATGTTTATGATCCAAAATCTTACGACGACCACCCTCCCCACCTATAACGATAAGGCAGCCACGTAGCTTTGATGATCTGACCCAAAATTGATTATTCAACTGATCCGAGTCAACTGTACCATTTGATACCCCCCAGTCCCACCCCACCCCACCCCACCCCACCCCACGAGAACTTTGTGGCGAGCCAGTCAATTTAATTAACCTTGGTTGGAACTGAAGGATATTTCAATGATATGTCGTCATCTTCCCACATCACCCCTATGACGTCACCTTAATTTCATCATTGAATTCATTCGCGTCTTGTTCTCAAGTAGTATATCCTTTCCTTTAAATCTGGATGACGATGTTAGCTGTTTCTTCCCAGCTACCTCGGCTCTACCTCTTCTCTTCTATTCATACGTATCCATCAATCTATCTATTCATCGACCATTTTAATTAATTTAATTCATGGACGAGGAGAAGAGAAAGCACGAAGATGGCGAGGGAGATGATTACAGCAGCGCCAAGAGGGGGAAGCCTGCTGCCGCTGCCGGGCGGAACGAAGAAGGAGCGGCGCCGCCGGGGGATGAAGAGGTGGATGAATTCTTTGCAATACTGAAGAGAATTCATGTGGCTGTTAAGTATTTCCAGGAGCGCGGCGCTGTGGCGGCGCCGGAGAAGTCCGTTTGGACGCCGGCATTCAGACGGGAAGATTTCGAAGGCGTTAAGGGATCAGAAGACGAGCCGAAGAAGAAGAAGAAGATGGATGCTCCGAATGCGGCGGCGGGTTTGGATCTTAACTCGGATCTTACTTCTTCTGATGTTTCGGATTCTAGTTAATTAATTTATTTATTTTATATAATAATAATATTGACTAATTAATTGTGAGAAACCGGATCCATCATAGTGGAGTGGAGTGGAGTATCATTTCTGGAACCGGCTCGGCTCGGCTCGGCTCATATGGAGTACTCAACATGGCTCTGTTTAGACAGCCTTTTTATATTAGAAACATGCACGTGTAGTGCTGGTAAGATCCGATGGACATACATAACGGCACAAATCAAGATCAGTCGATACTACTCGATTCTACTCTTTCTTGGTTTGGCTCCGATCCGATCCGGGACGAAGAATATGAATCTGAATTTGATTTCTTCATTCATTTTTCTTTTTGCCTGCACACTTTAAACAAATAAAATATATATATATATATATTTCTTTAAAACAATATGTTTCTTTTTCGAATAAACAAATGGAAAAAGGAAAAATAAAGACAAGGATGAAAACACAAGCAAGCAGTTGGGAAGTAGTTGAAAATTGTAAGCTAATGTAGTTTTTGCATGAGAAAGTGTTGGCCTAAAAAGAAGAGAATTAAAAAGGTGATTTTGAGGGGTTCATGGGAGGAGTTGCTTGTATTTGAATTTGCTTGAATTGATATGATGGCATGGCATTGCTACTGGGTGGGGTAAGGGCATGGATAGTTCTTCCTTTAATTATTCTTGCCTGCTTTTTAGGCAATTTTAAATGATTAAGATGATGGATGGATATACTCTGTGTCTGAATTACTACTACTGCCTGTTGATTAAGGCCTTCACTCAACCCAACACCAACACCAAAGCCAACACGGCAGATGATTACTGTATTATGTGAGATGTGATCATTTATGGATGGATTCATTGTCTTTTATTGTGGTGGGGTATGATATATTGATATGATGCCTGTCTGGCATTACAACAATCATTGGGCCATTTGGGCTTAGTTCTCCATAAAATTGGGCCCAACGTTACTAATTTGCATTAGCCTCGTCTCTATAAAATGATCCTGAGAAATCCTCCGGACGTCCGCCCAATATTACCGGCACAAGATTTTTAAAACAATTACTACTATTATTCAAGTCTATATCATTACTATTATTATTATTTAAATTTTTATGCGGGAGTAAAATCTATATATAAAAAAATAATAGTGGAAAACGAATGAAGTACGTCAGATCGGAAGAAGATTCAACATCAAATAATTCAGTTGGAAAAGGACATGAGTACATGACAACTTGTTTATACTTGCTTCAATTATTAGAACTCATCCACTCATATGCAACAGTCACACTGTTTTAATTTGATAATACCCAAGAATATGCATGCTCGTTTAAAGGCTCCATTTTTATGAAAGTTTTTGGAAGATTGACATTTTTGAATTTTATAATAATTAATTAACATCATATTTTATGAAAAAGAAGTAAACTAAGATTACTTTTGAATAGTACGAAGAAGAAGAAGAAGTATCTATTTATAGTTCAAATATGACCCTAAATCAGCATTTTCCTAATTTTGTTAAGGTAAGCAATTTTGTCTATAAATAATAATAACAAATTCCATATTATTATATCAGCGCAATCATTTGATGAAGTCTATCAACGAGATTTCATCCGCTTAATTTCTAATACAAAACATATTTAATTAATTAATCAACAAGAATTTAAATTATAATATCGGCCTGATTTATACTAGCTAGCCACCCATTACTCTATCAACACCGCATCCACTGCTAATATACCCAAGCAGTGTCTTCCCTCGTTTGAATATTTACTGTGATTCATTTATGTTCCAATATTATATTTTAAATTATGAAATTGTTATTTTTGGCTGAAAAATATATATATATGTGGAAGAAAACAAGAAAAAGATATTTATATGGAAATTGATTTAGTATACAAAACATGCAGGGAATCTCATACCAGACATAAAATATAAGGTATTTTGGCTCAATCGTACTGTGTTATTATGACACTTTATTAAGTCCAAGATATTTATATATTATACACATCTGTAAATTTGTATACAATTCCTGACACCATTACGCTAGCTGTACTCTACCTCTCTGCAAGACGACTGATGATGGGAACGATGATTCCTCAGAATGTCGAAAAGAAAAAAGGCGGCATGGTCACCATGCCCTTCATCTTTGGTTAGCTCCATCATCGTCAAAATTTCAGCTTTTTTTTTCAATTTTAATGGGTGGATTTAATTAATTAATTAATTTATCCAACTTGTTACAGCAAATGAAGTATGCGAAAAACTGGCTGTTGTTGGATTCTCCACCAATATGATGAGCTATTTGACAGGGCAGCTTCATCTGCCGATAACCATGGCCGCCAATACTCTCAACAACTTCGGCGGGACGGCTGCTCTGACGCCGTTGCTTGGAGCCTTCGTCTCCGATGCCTTCGCCGGGAGGTTTTGGACAATTACCATTGCCTCAATAATATACCAAATAGTTAGGGTTTCTTAATTACCACTCAACTCCATCTCCAATCCATTCATTAATGCTTTATTTAATTATACACAGAAACTAAAAGTGTTCTTTCCTGCACAGGGAATGATCAGTTTGACAGTGTCAGCAGTTTTGCCCAATCTAAGACCTCCCGCTTGTAATAAAACCAGCGGCCAGATTTGCGAGCGAGCTGATTCAGGCCAACTGGCGGTTCTCTATATCTCGCTGTTGCTGACAGCCTTAGGTTCCGGTGGGATCCGGCCGTGCGTGGTGTCTTTCGGGGCTGACCAGTTCGATGAGAACGATCCGAGGGAGAAGACCACGACATGGAAATTCTTCAACTGGTACTACTTCTGTATGGGGGCGTCCATCCTGGTTGCGAACACAGGTATTGTGTATATTCAGGACAACGTTGGATGGGGCTGGGGGCTTGGGGTTCCGACCATTGTCATGGCTCTGTCGATTATTGCCTTCGTCTTTGGGTATCCGATGTATCGACATATTGACCCGGCGGGCAGCCCCTTTACCCGTCTGGTCCAAGTCTGCGTGGCGGCGTACAGGAAGAGGAAGGTGGCGATGGTGTCTGATCCAGCTCGAATGCTGTATGAAAATGAGGAGCTTGATGCTCCCATCTCCGTCGGTGGGAAACTTATCCACACCAAGAACATGAAGTACGTATATATGCTTTCATTTCTTCGCATCAAGATTTCATCAGTAATGGAATTATTGTTTTCTGAATTCTGAGAAGAAATTAAAAAGAATCCACCGACACAATGTATGGTTTGTAATTAAGCATTTCATGTCTATCCAACCAAAATCATATGTGCCTTTCTTCTTTACTTTATTTCCTATTCTTTTTCCAAATTGGCTGCCTGCAGTGCCCACCTTCTTACCCTTTATTTTGTCCGGTCACGATAGACTATGTTATCTTGTCAGTTCCAACCTGGTTGCTTCGAAAACTGCCGAAACATGCAGCTTCAATAATTGAACGTCATGGTTGTGTAGCCTAGCTTAATTGGAATAATAATATATGATAAACTAAAGAAATATTAATATAGAAAAGAGTGATTTCTCGATTAAATAGAAAATATAATGTGCTTTAACTTAACTTTTACCCATATGCACAGATTCTTGGACAAAGCTGCCATTGTTACGGAAAACGACAATCTAACGACTAACAATCCATGGGAGCTGTCGACGGTCCACCGTGTGGAGGAGCTGAAAACCCTCGTCAGAATGGGTCCGATATGGGTCACCGGCATCCTCCTGATCACGGCGGCTGCCCAGCAAAACACGTTCGCCCTCCAACAGGCCAAGTCCATGAACAGACACCTCACCAACACCTTCAAAATCCCAGCAGCCTCAATGAGCGTCTTCGTGCAGCTAGCAATGTTGCTCACCATAGCCCTTTACGACAAGGTCTTGGTCCCCCTAGCCAGGCGCTTCACCGGCCTGGACCGCGGGATAACCTTCCTCACACGAATCGGCATTGGCCTCGGGGTCTCATTGCTAGGCACCATGGCAGCCGGCTTCGTCGAAGTCAGGCGCAAGAATGCTGCATCCGCCGCCGGCCTGATCGACAAACCCGATGCCACCATTCCCATTTCAGTTTTCTGGATAGTTCCACTGCATGCTCTCCATGGTGTAGCAGAAGCTTTCACGTCAATCGGGTACCTTGAATTTTTCTATGATCAGGCCCCGGAGAGCATGAGGAGCACCGGGCCGGCATTGTTCTGGCTTTCGATCTCGGCAGGGAGCTATGTGAGCACCCTTTTGGTCAGTCTTGTGCACAAATACAGCGCCGGCCCTGATGGCTCCAACTGGCTGCCGGATAACAATCTCAACAGAGGGAAATTGGAGTACCTGTATTGGTTGATTACATTGCTGCAGCTCTTGAACCTGATTTATTATTTGTTCTGCACCAAGTTCTACACGTTCAAGCCAATCAAGCCCCGCAAGCAGGAAGAGGAAGGGCCAATAGAAGGAGGAGCTGAGGATACACTTCATCATCTTGCCTGATGAGCTAGTATATCGAGTTCTTCTAGAAGTTTAGTTATGGATGTAAAAGGGGTTTCACCGCTACCACATATTATTTAGATTGTGGTATCTTTTTTATTTTTTATTTTTTATTTTTATAGCGTCGTCCTTCAACAAATTATATATACATAAATTGGCACTTGTTTGTTTTCCATTGATGTCATCATTTATCCCTGTATCAGACCAACAATGTATATATTTTGTTGTTCCCTCAAATTGGGGAATTCTTAAATGGTAAGCCGCAGAATATGGGGATTCAGAAAACCACAAACTCTGCTCTTCTTTTTCTCAAAATCCAAAAGCGGAGAAGAAGAAGAAGAAGAAATTGAAAAGAAACTGGTTAGATAGACTCCCATTCTTTTTCCGTAATGTTTTCCTTCAAAAAACTTAACCTTTTCCATGTCGATTCGATTTCGAGTAAAATGGAAGAAGATGATTTTTCCGACGCGTGCAATGAATTAACGCCTCTATCAGGAGTGGCCGATGCCTTCGAAGAGCTTTCTACGATAATGAAGGAACATGGGTTTGAATACGACCTTGATTTGAAAACTTTCTGCAATGCTTGTTCTCTTGTTTCTACCCTCTTCGGCTCATTGGGCAGGGCGTTTAAATTTGCAGAAATGGAGTATTGTTCCAAGGTAGGCACCCAAAAATTCGACCTGACCTGATTCGGCATTCTGCACCCATAATTCATTCGTCCTAATGCCATGATTGATTCATTTCAGGTGAATGATCTTGCAGGAGCATGCGAGACCCACGTGACGCTGAACACCGTGCTTGATTTCGATCTACAGAACAACACAGTGAAGACGCAAGGAAGCCTGTCGCGGTGCCTGCGCAGAGTAAGACAGGGCATCGATCTCATCCGAGTTCTGTTCCAAAACTTCTTATCAACAGAGTGCGTTCTTATTTCCTTCCTCCATTCCTTATTGCGCGAGTTTGAGTATATGCTTTTCTTCATGTGATTAACTGGAAACAATATATGTATGTATATACCTACAGTGATCCCTATTTGAAGGATGCTGCATCGACAGCTTATGCAGAGACATGTGCACCGTATCACACATGGGCCGTTAGGACCGCCGTCTCTGCTGGCATGTACACGCTGCCGACGAGGGAACAGCTACTCCTCAGGCTCAACGAAACAGGTGAGATTGGAGAAGGATAATTAATACCTGAAACCATGGGAACATATATAGTTTTGGTAGATGAGAACAAAATTTTGCTGATTTTGGTGAATTACATTATATATTGCATCAATTTTCAGAGGAGTCGGCTGAGAGGGAAATGATGAGATTCATAAAGGCTTCCCATGCCATCATACAGTACATCGATAGTCTCTACACATCAAGAAATATCACCTTGGACTGGTGATGGCATAATCTCGCGAATGTGAAGATGGCCTGGCATTAGTCCGTAGAAGATGAAGTTGAATGAAGGGTAGAGCAAGCAGCATCACCGGAGGATCACTTTGGACGACAAGACGCGCTGTATTCTTTAGTTAGAATTATGTGTAATAGTTCAATGTTTGTTACTATAAATCAATTAGTACATACATTACCCATTCAAAGTTGTAAAAGAGGCATTTGTTGGTGTTGGAGAGCAAGTTTACGATCCTAATGATCTTGCCATAGGCCACTCAAAGACACTTCTTTGAGCATACACTTAATCAACCACTGCATAACAATTCTTTTAACACATGAAAACTAGATAGAGTAAGGTAAAAAGAATATCAAGACCAATTCAATTACTTGCAGTAATTATTCAATTGTTATATAAGCCAAAACGGGAAAAAAGAACTAAAAATCCTCTTCCAAACAGACTAACTCAAACTGCAGCTAGGAATTTCGGCAAGTCTCAGATGCCTTTGTTTCAAAATTTGTTAATATGCTTATATAAATCTCTTTCCAGGAAAAGGAAAGAACTTAATACAACAACAGAGGCACCTTCAACTGGCTGAATGTTTCGGTGTTCTGCCCTGCAGCACTTCTTACCAACAAATATCTTCATCTACATTGTCAGGCTTTCAGGGTTCTCAATGATCTTTGTAAAGGTTTGCAGGAATGCAGCGAGGTCAGCCCCATAGATGATTCTGTGATCAGCTGTAACATTCACCTGAAAAAACAGTTTTACATAAATCATTCAGGTCTCTCTTTCAACAAACCTAAGTTATAATATAGCTGGCAATCAAAGGAAGCCAATTTTTTGAAAAAGACAGGTTCTAACAGACACTAGAGGGTGTTTTATCTTTTACTTTTCCTCAAGTTTTCAGACAATCAGTTTCTCTCAGCCCTTTTATACTTTGCTACAGGCAATAGACAGTATATTCATTCATCAAAGAACTCCATCTATTGCTGTAACTCTTTCTCACTAATTAAACATTACAATCCATCTTCTAGCCCATAGAAATACTAGTCATCATAGTTGTATTGATCAACAGTCCAACACAGGGGATAGATCAATAAATTTCAATTAGTTGGTTATAGCATTCTTGCTTGCTCTAAAGCACAAACAACTACAATGGATAGATGTCAAATATTGCTCAGTTAAATTCCCTGACAGAGTGGATATCATCAAAGACAGCAATTTGACAGAAGCCGGGTAATTTCCAAAACCAAAGCGCGTTCAAATTGTAATAAGAATAATGGGAACAGTAACAGGGCAGAGAAAGCAATAGAACATTAAGATATTCATATCAGATGATATATCTCAAGACCATAAGCTGGCCAACAAAATGAGAAAAGTCAACAGCATCATCTACACAATGAACTTACCAGCATTTTGTTTTTTACACTGAAGAATCCATCTTTGTCAGCAGTAACAGAAGGCTTTGATGCACCCACAGCCATAATAGCACCCTGTTAAATCATGAATACCCGCTTAACTTCAGCAATGATAAATTATTTCATAATATATTAATATTTTGCAGTAACTGTGAAGTTTGATGTGGATTATTTATACCTGTCCAGGAGGAAGGATAGCGTCAAACCTATCAACTCCAAACATGCCCAAATTAGATAATGTGAATGTTCCTGCAGGTAAACAAACAAAAATAAAAAACCATATGAATCAGTAGTTGTATATCTATGAATGTTAATTCAATGAATGCTTTGTTGATTACTGATGTAATTTTTATGTAAGACCTGAATTGTATTCCTGGGGCTGAAGTTGCTTTGCCCGAGCCTTCTCAACCAACTCCTTCCATTTTTGTGATAACAAATAAAGGTCCAACTACAAGAGAGCAAACTAGTCAGGATGCCTGTACCACGTTTCAACACTACTGAATTCAAATCACACTAGTGTACAAAGAACACAATGTGTGATTCATATGCAGCACCTTGTCAGCATCTTGAAGAACAGGGGTGATTAATCCACCATTAATTGCCACTGCCACAGCAATGTTTATGCTGCTATTGTATGTAAAGCTTTTCCCATCTTTACAAGTAGCGTTCACCACAGGATGCTGAACCAAAGCCGTAGCAGCAGCTTTTGCCAACAATGCAGTCATGGTAACACCCTTTGGTTTCACCTATTGACAATTAAAAAATGAAAAAACAATTGTACCAAGTCTTGTAAGGAATTCAAAATGAATACTCCATTATGCAGCATTTACAATTCAAGCAATTACATTCAAAACCTATGTGAACAAAATAGCATTCCTCAGTGCGAAAAAACTTTTATACTCACTGAAAACAAAGAATTACCTTTTCATATAGAGCATCAAGCGCATCCGTGGTGATTGGGTAACCGACCCTGAAAGTTGGGACTGTCAGACTCTCCATCATGTTCTTCGATACCGCAGCTTGCATTGTAGTAAAAGGTACCATAGTTGAGCCAGGAATTTCAGGATATGTTGTTGCAGCCTTCCGCGGAGATGCCGCAGGCGCTGCAGCGGCGGGAGCTGGGGCTGCCGGGGCTGCCACACTTGGTTTGGGGGCAGACGAAATTCCAGCTGCCTTCTCCACATCCTCGGGGGTTATCCTGCCATATGGACCAGTCCCCGCCAACTTATTAAGATCGACCTTATGCTGTTTCGCCAATTTCTTCGCATAAGGTGTTGCCACCATCTTCCCCGGCGTTGCCGGAGCAGCAGCAGGTGCTGGAGCTGGAGCCTCAACCTTTGTAGGGACAGGAGCAGGCTCCTCTGCTTTAGGCGCAGGTGCGGCTGCGGAAGGTGCCGATTGCGACGAGGCTTTAGCCTTAGCTTCCGCAATTTCCTCCTCAGTCTCAGCCAAAATTCCAATTGCTGCGCCAACTGGAGCCGTCTCTCCTTCGTTAACAACAATGGCGGCCAATATTCCGTCGTAGAACGTTTCCACGTCCATATCGGCTTTATCAGATTCAACGACGACGACGGATTCGCCCTTGGATAGAACGTCGCCCTCCGATTTAACCCAGCTGACGATTTTTCCCTCGGTCATCGTCGAACTGAGGGCGGGCATAAAGATCTCCCGGATCTTGGCCTGGACAATGGGCCGGCGATAGGATCGCGGCTTGAGAAAGAATGCGGATGGGCGGAGGGACGGAGAGGCCGAGGATAAAGAAGAGGAAAACGAGAGGGAAGCTGCCATCGCGATGGTGGATCGGAGGTCGTTGGGAAAGGAGAGTGAGCGGATGGTAGTATAAAAAGTGGGGAAATGGCGGAGAAGCCGAGGAAGAATTCGTGGGAGTTAGCTTTGCATACTCCGCCTGCAACTGTGTTTTGTGTCATTCACTGCTGCGAGCGATGTTAGTGCAAATCTGAAGGTACCAATATTCGTCGTACATACTTAAACCCATAAATCAATCCATTTACTTGAAGCCTGGTAAATACTCTTATGGACTGGGCCTAATGGACTCTAGTGGGCCTTTACTGGCCCTACTTGAGCCCAAAATCATGCTGGACTGGGGTACGATGTTGTCATTTGCTGTCCTGAATCTGAGCCTTAGGTTAAATATTACTACTGTTTCATTTACTTTTATAATTGTGAGATTGAATTATTAAATACTTTTAGGTTGTGTTTGGTACAGGGAATTGGCAGCATAGAAATGGAATGTTTTCATTTCTCTTGTTTGTTGAGTAAGACAAATGGAAGTTGAGAAATAAATCATTTTTATTTGTCTGTTTTCATTTCTCTCATATCATATATTTAGAGAAATAGAGAGAAATGCTGTTCTAGTATATATTTTTTATTTTTTTACTTTTTTTTTACTATTTAATTTTTATAATTATTTATATTATATTATTTCAATTTTAAAAAATTATTTTCAATTTATCATTCAAGTATTTAATTTTTTACAAAAATTTATACTAAAATATGATCTTACAAAATTTCTTATATAATTTATATTTTTTTTAAAAAAAAAAATCACCATAAATATTTTTTCATGATTCTCGCTAAAACTCTCTTTTGTTAGATTAATAATTTATTCTATTATATATATATATATATACATTTTTTAACCGAGTTCTCTATTCTACTGAACAAGACAATTAATTCTCTACTCAATTTTCTTTCTCTCCAATTCCATTATCTATTCTTCAATTTCATTCTCTGTACCAAACGCCCTTAATTTATTTATGATTGTGTTCGAAAGCAGTGTGGTAAGGCAAACCTTAAAAAAATAAGTAGAAGCCAAAAGTAGAAGTTGAAGCCAAAAACATCGATTTTATGTTTGGATAATAATTATAAAAGCAGCTTTTTATAAACAAAACTGTTTGGTTGAAGGTGTTTTTAAATTATTAAAATTATAGAATAGGACATAGTAATGTAAATAGTATATTGTTGATTAAAATTTTTTAATTTATTTAGAATTTTATAAATTTTTTTAAAAAATTTTAATTATCTAAACTAATTGAAAATATATTTATTAAATTTTATGTATAAATTATATTTGTATTTTTTTAATTTTTATAAGAATGAAAATTTAAAATATAATTAAATTTAAATAATACTATTCTACAAATTATTTTAACTTTATAAATTATATTTAGAAATATTAAATTATCTACTATACAATTAAAGTTTATAATTTTAAAATTTAATATTTTTAATCATAAATTTTAAATTTAATTAAAATAAAATATATAAATGAATAATTATTTAATTTGTTATTATTATTATTAGGGTTAAAATTGTAATTTAAATAGTAAATATGCTTTTGTTTTTTTCCAGAAGCACCCCTCAGGTGCTTCTCAAAAAAATACTTTTGGAATCTAAAAATTGCTTCTACTTTTAAAAAAAAACAAATAGAAATATAAATAAATATTTTTTTAAGAAATAGAAGATTAAACACTTTATAAAAGCTAATTCAAACGGGACCTAAATAAATATATTTTAATACTTAAATGAACCCTGTGCTTTTAAATTAGATTTCCGTCAACACTAAACAGCACAATACAGAAGTTAGTTTACTAGTTTCACTCGTGCATTTTATTATACTATTTACGTATGTATTCTTATATACTACTAGTATTTTACAATATATATATATATATGTGTGTATTTTCAAGTAAATACATTTTTTAAATTAATTGTAAGATACATATATAGTAGCATATAATTCTGAGCCCAATCAAAATTGCTAAATCCAAAGCGCTGTTCCCGTGGCAGTTCACAACCCTTCAATAATTGCTCTCCATTGCCATCAGCATTAGCATTAGCATTAGCGCCCACCCGCCAATGGATGATTGTCACTTGGATCAATCCCCAGTCTCCGTCCACTGTTACATTATCCTTGAGATGCCTGGCTATGATATATATATATTATTGTGTAGCAATAGTAGCATAGCAATCGACAAAACCTAGCTTGTCCATGTGACACACTCTTCATTGGCCTGAGCCATAAGACACTGTCCTCCCCCTCCCAGCAATCTATCAACAACATCCATCCAATTTGGTGTCCACGAATTCCCCAAAGCTCTACGGGCCCCTATTTGGTGCACCATCCAACGTTACTTATTATTCTTATTTTATAACAACTTGAAAATTTAATTCTCAACCTTGGACTTTATTTATTGCTTTCTATTCTATTTCGGCATTATAATAAGCCAAGGATATGTAACATACACACAGACACACACATAAGTAAGTAAATAAATAAATATTAGAGAACAAATTCGAGTGCTCGAACACGATTCGCCTAGCTGGGCTGCGGTGCTGTTCTGTGCTGTGCTCTCTTGTCCGCCTCCCACCCTACCTGATTGCTTTTCTTTTATTTATGCATATATTCCTGCAGAAGCTCGACACGTGTCTCCTCAGGAATGGACCGGACCACCTTTGTAGAATCGAATGACTCTCACGGACTCTCAAGTCACGATACATCGCCGATAATCCGTCCTCATCTCTGCTTTTTTGTTTTTGTTTTTATTTCCCCTCTTGTTATACAATATTAGACATTGGCCCTAAAAAAATGTCTATAGGGAGATCCTTAAGGAGATCCCTGGACCGAAACTCCCAGGATGAGGATGGGGTGCACTGCCGCTAATCTCAATCTGATCAACGGCGTGGATGCGTTTGCTGCTGGAGTCCAGTCCAGGTGGGGATGGCCAAGATTTGTCCAGCCAGCCATCCGCTATCTGTCCTTGCCATGTTACCACACAGACACAGTGCAGTGTCCACTCCGTCCGATGCACAATTCAGCCCCACTGCCACTGCCTTATATCAAGGCGTCCTGCCTCTCCCTCACCCCCCACCTGGAGCTGGATGCACGCAACGGCTATTACCATCACTAACTCGGAGATGCAAGAAAATTTTGTGCATGGAGTGGGGGAGGGCAGTAGCCATGGCAGCAGCCCGATAATAGCCCCATTCGTGATGAAAACTTACCAAATGGTGAATGACCCGATGACCAATGGGCTCATCACATGGGGGAGGGCTGACAACAGTTTCATTGTTTTGGAACCTTTGGAATTTTCGCAAAGGGTTTTGCCTCTTTACTTCAAGCATTGTAATTTCTCCAGCTTCGTTCGTCAGCTCAATACTTATGTGAGTGCGGCTGCTCCAGCCTCCAGCTGATGTTGATTTACTTCAATTCTTGAATACTATACTATACTACATACATACATATATGCTTTAACACAGAATAAATCCAGTGGTTAATCTAATGTGGCTATGCTCGAGTAATTTCCACAATTCGATTTAATATTATTCTTCCTGATTTCCCCATTGTTTGCATCAGGGCTTTAAAAAGGTTGATCCAGATAGGTGGGAGTTCGCAAATGAATGGTTTCTACGCGGACAAATACGACTCTTGAGCAGCATTGTCAGGAGGAAGTATAATAATAAAACCGACGACACTTGGCTCATCCAGCACAGTATCGATGAAGATGATGAGGAGCTGTTATTGGAGATCACCAAACTAAAGCAAGAGCAGAATATTTTAGAACAGGAGCTGGAGAGCATGATGAAGAGGCTAGATACCACAGAAAGGAGACCCCAGCAGATGGTGTCTTTCTTGCACCAAGTTGCACAAGACCCCCAAATTTTGACCCGGATTATGCTCGACAAGTCAAGGATAAAACGTCTAACATCTGGTGACGACAGTGGCAAGAAAAAGTCGATGATATCTGCTGGCTCATCAAATTCTTCTGAAGCAGCTGTTTCGAATTCATCAATTAAGAGTGAAGAAGATCAAGAGTGTGACACAATTAATGGGGAGACAACGCCTGTTTCTTCACCCATCCAATCTTCAATGGATTCAGGGGAACAAAAGTATCAAGATCATCCCACCCTTTCTAGTTCGTTAGGATATAATGATATGCTCAGTGAAGGAATTGGCGTAGAATATTTTGAAGGACTAATGGCAGGGGACAATGCCAGCCCTCTGCTGCCATATCCATTCTCACTTCTTGGCGGATGATTTTAGTTATATATGCTTGGCTTTTGAACCTTTTAGTAAGTGTTGCTAACTTTGTCACTGCTAGTTTTGAGTAATGCTGCTAATTTGTTTGGATGCGGATTGACGAATTGTATGCAGTTATTTGTATTTTATTTGATGTATAGCTAATTCTATATATATGCCAGTGATTCTCACTTTATTTCAACCTCAGTGTCTCCATTGACAAAGTTCTCAATCTGACTTTTCTTACATCCTTTTCTGGACATTTCATTGGCTAATAGCTGTCTTGAATTCATCTTATCATTATTACTAAGCCCAAATCTTTAATCTGACCACATCGGAGCGTTCATAATTATTGAGAGCTATTAGGTCTTCAAACCAACCTCACTGCAATAATGGTGAGTGAAGAAAGTTCAATGCATTGTGGGGCTTCTCAAAAGACTAAACCAGACCTTTTCCCACTCAAGATACCTTACACTTTTTACCAGATGAAAAAACTGCTCTGTGTCCTAGCTTTCCTTGTAAATCTTTTTCCTTCAAAGTGGCTGCTCCAACGCCCTTATTCGAGGATAGAAGCATGACCATGGTTAGCTGGAGCAAGGCTGATGAGGTTCCAGCAGCTAGGCCACTGAACTGCCGCCGTAAGACCAGCTTAGCCGCCGTAGAGTCACTGGCCATGCCTCTTGTGAGTTGATTCATATTTTGGTTCTTGCAAGCATGGATTCAGCTGTCTGATCATTTTGCTGAAATCAGGTGCAGGAAGTTGTTTTCTTGGCCGATTTCCGGTGTGGGAGGTGCCAGAAGAGAGTGGCTGAGATTATGTCCAAAATGAATGGTAAAAGTCATTGTTGCTTGGGATTTATCATAGGAATCTGATCTTGTGTGTTAATAATAGTTTGTTTATAAAAAAAGGGTATTTTTGCTTCTGGGTTTTTGTTCTGCTGGCAATTAGTATTTCATATGAATTATTACCAACATTATAATTGAGCTGTAGGAGAGACTCAAACCGTGGTGATTAGTGTTATGGAGAAGAAGGTAACACTGACTTCTTGTACATATCCAACTATTGGCCATAAACTAAATCCTCATCGACACTGGCGCTCCTGGAAAAAAGTTTCTCCGATGGCACGACTCTTCTGCTCATCGGATAACTGAAGATGCTTACACACAGGAATAAAGCTTCTTTCTTACATGATAGGGCTGTTTAGGTAGCTGAAATCCCGGGGATCCTCTGTTTGTATATTTAGTTTGGTAATCAAGAAGGTATTGAAAGTTACCAATGGTGGACAACAAAAAAGATTCTTCCTTTGTAAACAATATACAATTAGTACTATGATGTTGTTTTTAAGGCAAGTCAAGGCCAAGGCCAAGATGAGCAAATTAAGACATCCCCTGAAGTCTTCTTAACCATGCACGGTATTAGATTCCTCATTGAATAAAAATACCGTCTGTAAAGAATCAAAGTTCCTCATTAAACACAAAACCATCACTTCAATTTTTGTTTCTGATGATTTTTATTTTTTTGTCAACTGGAATTTGTTCTGGACAACTCATCAGCTATTAAACTGGGTTCTCACCAAAGTTCCCTGTCAGGGCAGGCAAGAATTTTAATTATCCTTACAAACATGGATCTGTTAAAGAGTTTCGGCTCGACCTGGACTTCATCCTAAGTGGTATTTTGTTTCATCAAGAACAGGCCCTTTACATGGTGATGAGGATTAATCTCGATTGCAATGCATGTTGCAGAAAGATGAGAAGAATCCTTTTAAGGATGAAAGGTAGCTGAAAACCGTTATTTCGATAGTATTGTGTTCATATTTTGTCACGGTTAAGAATAAAAAGTACCTTACAATTTCCATGCCTTTGAAGAAATAGAGTCACATTTTATAGACAAGCAGCTGAGCACGGTAACTGTCTACGGTAGATTTGTCCCAGCCGACCTTGCGATAACAATAAGGAAAAGGATGAAGCGTAGAGTAGAGATTCTGGAAATTCAAGAACCTGACCGCGGCGGCAACGTTGTGGATGGATATGTAGAAGAAATGCCCCCCGTCTTAGCACAACCTGTTTAGCATTCTTATGTCACTTTGTAGCTCAGATCCATTTTCAGGAATGCTGTGATAAACTTATGTTGCCTTAGACAGTAGTGTAAATTCCAACTTCTCTTTCCCAAATGAATTGTTGGTCGCTCTATAATCATGCAACATCTTCTTTGTAAGGAAAATAAGGATATCTTATTCATTTAACACATGCTCCCTTCAACCATTAAAATTAGTCATTTAAATTTGACACAAAAATTTAAAAAAATAAATATTTTATTAAAAAAGTAATAAATAATCGAGGGAGGGTATTTTTGAAAATTTAGTTAAAAAGTAAAATAAATGAAGAGATAATATAGTAAAGTTAGTGATATTTATTGTAAATAAGTGAACTCTAATAATTAAATATTGATTCATTGACTTTGCCAAAATTAATAATGAGATAAATTTAGTGGACAGACTATAAATTTGGGCGGGCGGACGGAGAACAATCGAACGTTTATGCAATGGCATTAATGTCAGTTTTGAATATCCTAATAAACTTTTGTGTCGAATATGTTAATAAAATAATTGTGTATTGAGAGTTTTCTTCTAGAAGGTGCCAAGTACAGACGGGGTCACTATGAGATATATCATTAATTCAAGGGCTGGTTTGATATTATACGACATTATTCAGAATATCAATTCGCCGTATATATATATAAAGCTGTATGTATATCTACCGTCGCATTTTTTCATCGCTAGATTGGTTCTCTCTCGGAGCCCTAACCCTAATCTAAACCCGATTGTTCGGGATTGTGCAATCAAACCTCGACCTTGCATATCTTGCAACAACTATGGCAAGTGATTCCAGTGAACGCACGCGTCGCAAGCACCACCGTTCGTCCTCAACCGACGATGCGGAGGAGCGTTCCAAACGCCACAAGCACCGCCACCGCCACCGGCATCGCCACCACCGGCACCGGAGCAGTAAAGATAAAGAGGAAATAGCAGGTGTTGCAACGGAGGAACTGGAAAGTGAAAAAATTGATGAAATTGAGCTCGACGAAAGGATATTGGAAAATAATGGCGACGTGGACGGTGGTGCCTTGGGAGAAGCTTTGGTGGCTGGTGGATCGGGTTCGCCGGGGATGGATTATGAAATGGAGGAAGGGGAGATTGTGGAGGAGGGTGGCGTGGTTGATTTTGCTAATGAAGCTTCTGGGAAGTCTAAGAAGAATCTGCCTTCGGATGTTGAGTCCGGGGAAATTGCGACGCATACATACGAGAATTCTAGCATGGTGTGTTTAGATTCCCCTCGCTCTTGATTTACATAATGTTTTGCTTTATGATTACGTGCCTGAAAAAACTATGAATTGATATGAAACTGCAATCAGTACGTTAACTTTGTAAACATAATGCATCTTTTAGTTTTTACTTATTATATGCTTATAATAATTTTCACTAGAGACCTAAAATGAGTTAGGTTAAATATTTTCTAGTACTGCAAGTGGCATTGAGATTCTCAGAAACAAATCAAAGCATATGGATTTTCTTGAATGGTTGTTGTAATGAGTTTCTGATAAGATTTTGTTAAACATAGTAAAATGATGAACTCTCTTACAACTATTCTGACTGCACTACACAGACCCAAGAATTTTATCGGTAGGGTGCTTTGCACTCCATAATTACATTTGTTGCCAGGCAAAGTTTCCCTAGGCGTTCCCACTTTCCAGAAGACTGAAATGATGGCTTTCAATTGATTGTAAGACTTGGTTATATGTCTAAACCTTTATGCATGCAGTACTAGTTTGAGCTATGTGCTAATTTATGGATTCATGTTTTTCTCTTTATATATTCTTCCTGCTAGGAAATTCACGGAGTGGAGGTAGAAAGACATGAAAAAAGATCGAGTAGATTGGTAAAGGACCAGGTGGATGGAAAAGAAAGTGGTGAGACAGATAAGGATGCATTAGCCTATCCCGAGGATCTGGTAAATGGGGATTGCCCACAGGATTTTCATAAAGCTGACAGTAAGTTTCTTGATGGGGATAATGAGAGGAAAAGTATGTACGTCGATGAATTTGAGCAAAGAAATCGGAAGAAGTCCTCATCTTCTGAGAAAAAAATGAAGGCTGTTTCATCGTCCCACTCTCATGAAAAACACATAAAACACAGTTCCCATAGTAATTTATCAAAATCACCAGACAGGTCCAGGAGAAGGTCCCGATCCCGAAGCATCGCACGAGGGGCTTCTGTGGAGGGCTACAAGGACAGCAAACATCACAGTGAATCTGATGATGAAAGGGTGAAGGAGCGCTCGAAGCACTATAGGCAAAGCAACAAAGATAATGTGATTGAGAAAGAAAGGCCGCGTAGCTCTAGTAGATACGCAGAGAGAAGAGAAAGGCATTACAACATTGAGACAAGGGATTCATACAGGGAGGGAAGTAGGGAGAGGCAAAGGGATCGGGATAGAATTGAGGAGGAAAGAGAGAGGAATAGACTTCATGATCGAGATAGAGGGGAAAGGGAACAGGAGCTGAAAGGTAGGGCTAGACACAAGGATGGGGAACTGGGGAGAGAAAGTTGGAGAGAGAAAGAAAGGGAGAAGAAAAGAGAGAGGGATGTAGAGAAAGATAGAATAAGAGAGGAGAGACACAAGGACAGGGAGAGAGATAAAGAAGGGGTTAGTTATGGTGGAAGGCCTGGAAGCAAAGATAAGGATAGGTACCATGGAAGTGACCGAATGGGCAGACACATGAGATATGGTAAGGATGGTGATGGTCGCAGAGATAGTGATGATGATTTTGGGCGCAGAAGGTATTATGAAAACGATCACGAAGACAAACCAACACGAAGTGAATTTGAAAAGTTGACCTCGAATAACAATCTCGAAAGGTATATAGCTTATAAGGTATTAGTTATGTTTGAGTATTGTTCTTCTCCTCAAGCTCATGTGGTTTGTTTTATGATTTCAATATTTCAGAGAAGATGACGGACAAGAGGACTATCAAGAAAAAATTGTTATGCAACTTGCAGAACAGGAAGAAGATGAGCTTGAGAAAATTAAGGAGGAAAGCAGGAGACGCACACAAGCTATTCTTGAAAAGTACAAGAATCAACAAAAAAATGATTCACAAAATAGGGGTAAGATTATATTATGGTTTTGTTCTCAACTTTTGTCTGGTGGTATCATTTCCTAGGTTCTTTTGACATTTAAGATGTTTGGATAAGCTGCAAGGCCTTTCTGGTTGAGCTTTTTCTCAGAATGGAATGTTGTCAGAGTTCCGGTTTCTGGATGATCATCAGCTTTTGTTTTTTCATGCCGCATTTTTTATTGTTACTTTAATACCTAAATATAGGGGTGTGCATTCGGTTGGTTCGAACTGAACTTTAAATTTTGATCGATTTTTGGTTTAAAACCGAACAAACCAAATTTTTATTTATTAATATATAACTTACATTTACGGTTAAATACAAATACTCAAAATTATAATATATATTATTTATTAATATATAATTTTATTTTTTTTAGAAAGTTACATTTTTTCGGTTAATCAAAATAAAAAATTGAAAACCATAATCAAACTGAAACCGAAATTTTCAAATTCGGATTTGGACTGAATCGAACAAATTAACCGGATGGTCCAAATCAAGCAGTCCGAACCAAAATAAAATTTCAGTTTTTTCAGTTTGGACCGACCAATGCTCACCCCTATCTAGATACTATTAAATATGTAAACTTTAATAATGAAGTTTCTGTTATTATATAACAGAGTTCAAGATAGATTTCTATATTAGGTGGGGTGATGTAATTAATGGATTTAATCAGATTGCATTAATTACTGTTTTTTCTTGATGTCGAAAGTGGGTCTGTAATATTGTCTTTGATAATCTTAATGAGATTTATTATCTGCTTGTTGGAGTTATGAATGGCGGGCGTTGGCACAGCCTCTGTGTCATTTATTATGGTGCGCGCTCCTGAGGCCATGGCTCAAGACGAGATTATTTTATTATTTATTTATCTTTATTAGGGTTAATGAAGGTTTATTATGTTTTTATTAATTAGATAATGATATGAAAAAGTTATATTCAATCTTTCTTTCTTAGTTTCTCCCGCTAATAGTCGTTAGCTCTTTCTTAGTTCCTTCTTGCCTCTCATTACTTCTTTCCATCTCAACCACGCCACCATTACCAGTGGTCAACTGCCAGGCAAGGAACCGATTGTTATTCTTGTATACTATTTTATATCTTTTTTAGACTTATATGTTATATTTTGTTGTGTGTTTATTGAAGTCCCACGTGTTCAATTATTATATATATTATTATGCTATACATGTTTATTATGTGCATATATATATGTGTGTATTGTGTATATTATGAACGCATTAATAGTTATGGTGCACCCTTTGCACCATTTACAACTATGATTTGGGCGTGCGCCTATGTTTCTCATAATTCTTACCTTCTCTGGTCCAGTTGAAGATCAATTTAGAGAGTCTTCTGCACAAATGGCATCTGCTCAAGTTGTTGTAGAAAAACCTATCAATCGATTGGAAGGCACAGAGATTTATGTTCCTGAGACATCCTTTTCTGTGGGGAAATCCCCATTGCACAATGGTCTTTCTGCTATGCCCTCTGGAACTGGCGGACTAGGAGAGGGTTCCCCCAAGGTACTTCTTTTGTCACTCTTCCATTGCATTTTAGTTTCCCTCATCTATATGATGTCATTCTCTTCTGGATTTTCATTTGAATGAAATGCTGTTATCAAAGTCTCGTAGAGCCTGACAATCCCCATTTCTATTTGTACACTGCGTACTAGATTATAATTAATAGTTTTGTTAAATTTTGCAGAGTGAGAGGCCACAAGATATGTTTTGTGATGATATTTTTGGAGAATCACCTGCTGGTGGCCATAAAGTGGTTAGTCTCAATTTTTTTTGTTAATTTGATGTCATTCCAGTTGTAAGGTTGTGTTTTCCACGGTGTTTAAGCTATATATCCATGTTGTGTGATGTTAGGCGTGCATTATTCTTCATTAGAATTTTCATGATTGTATTCTTCACAGGGAAAAGGTGATGGTGTAGCTGTTGAGAAGAGTGGACTTAATGACAACTGGGATGATGCAGAAGGTTACTATGGTATGCATTTGAACACTGGTTTTTGTACTCTTTTGATATTGAATCTATTGAGCTTTGCTCTTTTATGCTTTTAGTCGTTGTTGGCTCAATGAAGTTCATCGTTTCTATGTGCATTCTTAGAACTACTACACTACTAAATGCTTGTGGCTGTGCCTGTGTTTACTCAACTTAGTGCTTGATCAAAAGCTTGTCATTTTTTCAACCCAAATTTTGGTCAATTCAGTAGCCATTGAATTATCACTTTTAAGAATGAATTTTTAATTATTTATTTTATTTCATGGTTAGGTTACCGTTTTGGAGAAATACTAGATGGTCGGTATGAAATAATTGCTGCCCACGGAAAAGGTGTATTTTCTACTGTAGTTCGCGCAAGGGATCTCAAGGCGAAACTGGGTGATCCTGAGGAAGTGGCAATTAAAATCATCCGCAATAATGAGACAATGTATGTAACCTATTATTGTTGCTGCCACTGCTGTTATTTGCATTTTATTACTATTATTATTATTATTATTGTTATTATTATTATTATTATTATTATTGTTATTATTACCATCATCATCATCATTATATATTTTCTGTAAGTTTCTCTTAGGACACCAATTATTTTTGTAGTTACCGATTGCATGAGTTTTCTCTGTTTTCAATATAGGTACAAGGCCGGAATGGAAGAATTGGTCATATTAAAAAAGTTAGTTGGTACGGACCCTGAGAACAAGCGACACTGTGTTCGTTTTCTTTCTACCTTCAAATATCGGAATCATCTCTGTTTAGTTTTTGAATCTCTTCATATGAATTTACGAGAAGTTCTCAAGAAGTTTGGTCGTAATATTGGTTTGAAGCTTACTGCTGTGAGGGCATATGCCAAGCAACTCTTCATAGCATTGAAACATCTGAAAAACTGCGGTGTTCTCCATTGTGATATCAAACCAGATAACATGCTGGTATGCCATTGATTTCGTATCAATTCTTCTAGCTACTTTTAGATTTTAATCTCTTTGTTATTTTCTAATCCCTCTCCCCATAGGTGAATGAAGCCAAAAATGTTTTGAAGCTTTGTGACTTTGGCAATGCCATGTTTGCTGGTAAAAATGAAATCACCCCTTATCTTGTCAGTCGTTTCTATCGCTCCCCGGAGATCAGTAAGTGATGCACTTTTTTCTTTTCAATGTTGGTCTATATTTAATTGGTTTAAATATTTCTCAGCTAAATGACGGGTATTTCCACATGTAGTTCTTGGCCTTCCATATGACCACCCCCTGGACATTTGGTCAGTTGGGTGTTGTTTGTTCGAGCTTTACACAGGGAAGGTTCTGTTTCCGGGGGCTACCAACAATGATATGCTTCGACTTCAAATGGAACTGAAAGGTCCTTTCCCAAAGAAGATGCTCCGGAAGGTGAGGACAAATTTTTATTAATTACCATCTGGAGTGGTATTCTGCTGAAATTTGTCTCCCCTTATAGATTGTCAACTTCTTTACCTCTACAGGGAGCATTTACAGATCAGCACTTCGACCAGGATCTAAATTTTCTTGCAACAGAGGAGGACCCTGTGTCAAAGAAGGTCAATACATGGCTGACCTACCTGTCTTTCTTCCCATTTAAAACCTCATTTTCAATTTAAAACCGTGAATCTGGTATTTTGTTGAGTATTGATTCTTTTTTTGCAGACGATAAGGAGACTGATTATAAATATCAAACCTAAGGATTTCAGTTCTTTAATTTCGGGCTCCCCTGGTGAGGATCTGAAAATGGTAGCTAATTTTAAAGATCTTATGGAAAAAATATTTATCTTGGATCCAGACAAGAGGCTCACTGTTTCTCAGGCCTTGAGCCATCCTTTCATCACGGGCAAGTGAACCATGAAGCTGATTTCTGACTACAGAACTGCTGTTGCATTAGATACTTATGCATTTTGGTGTTGTCACAGTACTGCATTAGCTATCTGTCTTTGAATTCTGATTCTGAGCAAGGATTCTGGAGACACTGATCAGGAAGGCAATTTACTTGGAGTTCATTCCATGGATTGTTTTCTGTTTCTATTGTAAGAAACTCACTGAAGGCGTATTTCTCTTTAATCTGTATTAATTCTTAATATAGTTGTCAAGAGATGAAACAATGTTGTTTTCCTATAACTCTATACATTGGACCTGATTCCAACAGTTGGAGGCATTATTTACCTCTATAGACATCAGGAAAATCATCCCTCATCCATACTTATGACATGTATCTATTGCAGCGTGTGGTTTTGACCCTTTATATTGTGTCTGTATCGAAAAGTTGGTACTATTCATTATGATTACCACACTATATCCTTTACTACCAGGTGGTCTGCTTTTAGAATGGCAGTTTCCCTTCTGATTTTTCCTTCCTATGAATTAATCACCCGACACATTTTCATTTTCTTCTGTGTATCTGTTTTTATTTCCGATGTTGCATTTTGGGTTCTTTAGAGTCTAATCGTATCCTTAATTCAGGAAATATCTACCCGTGCTTTGAGGGAACCATTCAAGAAACCATGTAGAAGGTAATTGGTTTGTTTATTGGGAGTACACTTTTGCAGCGTTAATTATGTGTGCTAGAATATGTATAGAATAATTTGTTATTGTGTTAGTTTTTTCTTAAGGAATATTTGGTTTTTGATGTTTCATACTTATTCTGCAGTTAAATCTAATTGGCTCAATAGTCTCTTACCCTTTAATAGTATTATGACTCTTGGGGTGTGTTTATTTTGTAGAATGAGATTATAATCGATAATATTATTTTACTAGATTATATAATTATAAGATTAATTAATATTATGTTTAGTTTGATTGATTAAATATGTGATTAGGTTGGATAATATAACATTATCTATTCTAATTATCCCCAGAAGTGTGAATGTGCTAAAAAAACTCGGTATGCGCTTCTTGCTGTCTGCATTGATTTCGGACATTATATGTCAATTTTGAAAATCATTGCTTATGTTTACTTATGTACGTAATGATGTATGTCTGACCCATGGTTTGGTTGTTCTGGAGGATTTCCTATCTGGTGATGTTTGGATGGTGCTGTGAAGTCCTGAAATATTCTGTAAGTTGCTTTAATATTATGACCTTTAATTTTGTTTTGTAGGTTTTTAGACTGCTAATTATTGCATCTTTGGTGAGTACCCAAATTTCTCTTATCCTCATTTATTATAAAAGATGGTCCCTAATCATTTTATGATTCATGTAGGTTAGAAGTATTTTTCTTGCATAACCAATTTCTCAAAATTATGGAATTATGAATCTAGTTTTATAAGATCACCATCTTTCTTGATTGTATATGGAATATGGATGGCAACAATTCTTCTTTTCATGCTACACCATCTTTAGTTAATTTACTGTTTTCATTTTTGTGTATCCTTTTTCAAGGTTCTTATCAAAGCAGCTCAAATATCTTGACAATGCATTCAGTCATAATCAAGATAATGAAATTATCCTGGATGCAAATGGTACAAAAATTAGAGGTTTGTGGTGCATAGATGTTTAGAGTTCCCATTTTTCATGGATATTTTTTGAGGGCCGGCTTATTTGTGCTTAGATCAATTTCTGAGCATTTGTTGTTACTTATGAGCAGACAATTGATTCTTGCAAAAAGCTTTCAAATATTTAGAAAGATGGAATAGTGTTCACACCATCTCAAGAACCAAAGTGGATTGTGGGATTTCCTGAAAATCACCCTGCCTACTACTTTTGTGTTGTAATTATGACAGTATTCTGCAGCTAACTGATTTTACAAGAATAAACTGGTTTGGCTTGCAACCTGACAAAAGGAT
Organism: Andrographis paniculata; assembly: GCF_009805555.1. Classification (NCBI taxonomy): domain Eukaryota; kingdom Viridiplantae; phylum Streptophyta; class Magnoliopsida; order Lamiales; family Acanthaceae; genus Andrographis; species Andrographis paniculata. The sequence goes on along the minus strand of NW_026137513.1, from coordinate 4,870,016 downwards.
GTCGCAGGACTTGGTAAGCACATTGTGCGCCTACAATTTTGAAATTGTCCCGTTGTAATATTTTTCTGGTTTCGACGTACTTAAAATCCTTCATCTTTCATGGTCTTTTTCCTTTGGCTTTGTGTATATTCATTTGAGGCTGAATTGTTGTGTTGTAGGTTTCGTTTCTGCCTTTTATCATAGTTTTTTGGGTTGTAGGCCTTGCTGCTTTATTATACCTAGTTCATCATGGTTCTAGGATTCTAAGTAATTTTAAGCATGAGATTTTTTTGATTTGCATGTGTTCGTAATTTTCTTGGAATATTTTCGTAGCTAGCTGGAAATGTTTCTTGTGTTGTTGTTTCATCGTCAGCACTAAGATTGTAATTTGATCTTTTAGATACCCCTTTACGTTTGGGCCGGAATGATTTCAGTTGGCCATTTTCAGCCCTCGTATGCCCCGTATTTATAACTCTAAAATATGGGCAATGCAGTATAAGTGGGCCCTAAACAGGTCTATAATTGCTATTGGACCACTTTTTATTGTTTCTTTACATGCTCAATTAAAATAGGCCTTGAATATGAACAGGTGGCGGCCTATTTAAAAATGGGTTCAATAATAGGCCTCTAATATGGGTGTAGGTAATCCTTCAATATGGACGATCACTTAGATCGGGCCGTGTGCAATTGTCACAGGTTAGCTCTTCTTCAGTATTGGCCCACGTGGATGTTCGTTGAATATGGGAAAGCCGATGGGTCTTGCTGGGCCTTGAATCTGGCCAAGCCCAATTTTTACCAGTCTTTCTTAGGTTTTTGTTCATTAGAAGGCCCAATCTTTCTGAAATAAGTAGGTCTTACTCTGCGCTAGTCTGATGGGCCATGTTTCTTCTGCCTATTAAATTTATGGGCTAAATCATTCTCGAATGGAGTGGGCTTTACTACAGGAAAATTTTATGGGTGCTAATTGGGCCTATAAACAGAAATTTGGGTGCTAATTGGGCCTATAAACAGAAATTTGAACCAACATATAATTATGGGCCGCAACATTGGACTTCTTTAAATTCCAACGTCCATATGTGCCCCCCACCAACTGGACCTATAGGGCACCTTTGGGTCCACCCAGTTTGGACCTCCCCATAACTAAATGGTCATGAAGTCCCACTTGAGGCCCAATGTAGATTTTCGTATCTCTCATGAATTTAGGCCCATAGGTGATGGTTGGGCTGATGTTACGGATTTGAAAACATGGCTCATTATTAACTTGGATGATTGAGAGTTTGATACGTGGTCTCCTTCTAAACCCACCATCGGGACCGGACCCCTCGTCTCGATCAGATTTGCTCTCTGCATTGACAGCGTGACAGCTTTGCGGGGGTGGTCTGTGCCGGAGATGATATCATGTGCCATTCCATTTTGCTGCTCCAGGTCTCCCCCGGCAGTCACATTAACTCCATTCGAACCGCTTCGAATTTTCAGTTACAGAGCTCGTGTTTTGCTTTCTGGAGAAGGTCCAACAGGTGTCTCCTTTAACGCCGATGGCCAGAAGAAACTACTACGTAAATCGTCCCCTTTTGCAGTGAGTGCTGACATTTATAGCTCTCGACGGAAATCTGTTTATCTTAAAACTGCAGCCACAAGCGGCGGGGACGGCTCAGTGTCAGAGTTGAATAATAATGTGAGGCGATTACTGCGGGCTCTTCTGTGGTTTGCGGAGGGTGTCTACATCTTTTGGCTTTTCTTTCTTCCCTACGCCCCTGTAAGTATACGGCAGTCTTTTTAGTTCTCTTTATTATTGTTAGCTGTTCCACCCTATATTTGGTTGTTGCCCTTGATACACAATATAGTTTTAACTTTTTTTGTTAGAAGTTTCAAATGTTCTCGTGCTTAATGCAGGGAGATCCCGTATGGGCCATTAGTTCAGAAACAATCAGCTCTCTTATTGGTCTTTCTCTTAATTTCTTTTTCATTCTGCCGCTGTGCAACTCTGGTAATATTTAATGATTGCAACTTTAGATGAGATCGCTACCGTATAGTTTTTATTATAAAAATGTATCTTAATCACTTGCACAACTGGATGTTGGCAGTGCAGTTGGTGTTAATCTAGTTACGGCACCAGTTCTCCATCCGGTGAGCTTCAATTCTTAAAAAAAAAATTACATTCTAGGGTCAATATTCTGCATCCTGTTTGTGACTTAATCCAATTCCAGTCTTTTTTTGGTTTCCCTGTTTGTTGAATTTAACATTCAATCAGGTGTCTGAAGGCTTGTTCAACTTTGTGATTGGGTGGACAGTATTGTTTGGTCCTTTGCTATACTCAGATAAATGGAGAGATAAATTCAAGGGATCACTTGATGTTCTATGGGGCTGTCAGTTATTCCTCACGAACAGTATGCTTCTTGTCTAACAGCACATTTTTGGCATTTGTTAAGATTCCTTCTGCCTCAAGAGAAAAGGAAATTATCTTGTTTGGTCATACAAACTCTGGGATTTAGCCACAAACTTTGTCACATGGATGGCGATTGTCGTTGACCTGCATCATTTTGCTCTTAGTCGATTCTTACTGAGGCTTCATATTTCTCTGTTGCAGCATTCTTAATTCCTTACATGGCGATCCGTTTGAACAAGATGGCTAACGGTGAATACACTCCAAGGAAAGACACTATGCTTGGTTCCATTATGACAACAAGCGCAAATGTTGTTGGGCTTGTTGGTGGTGGTGCTTGCTTGCTGTCGATATTATGGGCACTTTATGGGCGCGGAGATTCTAATTATGGTGGAATACCGGAAAGATGGGAGTTTTTACTAAGTTATATAGGGACAGAAAGGCTTGCTTATGCCTTCATTTGGGATATTTGCCTCTACCTTATTTTCCAGCCATGGCTGATCGGAGACAACCTTCAAAACATTCAGTCAGATAAAGTTGCAGTTGTTAATGCTCTAAGATTCTTCCCAGTAGTTGGCATCGTTGCCTACTGTCTTTGCTTAAATTCTGACAATGAGATGTAGTCAATATATCCATTTAATAATATCTGCTGCTGTTATATGCCCTTTTAATTTAGATTGATATGTGTTATTATTGCTTTGATTGATTTGAAGCAAAGTTATTTGAAACGTGACTTGGATTTAGCGGATTAGCCGACTTAAAACCAAAGCGAAAGGGCTGTTTCAATTGGCAGGGTTCTTTTTAGATTTATCCTAATTAATAACAAATAGGCTTAGGGTTTAGGGTATTTTGGGTGCTTATAAATAGACAACTATGGTTTTTAGTCGGACGACATATTGTAAATCTCTGAATCAATATAATAAAATCTCTTCGGTTCCTGCCCGTAAACGCAGGTTGACACATCGTTACCGAATCTAAAACGTCTGTTTTCTTTATTTGCTTTCTATGTCGTTTTCTGATAACAGGTATTTAGTGAATCTTCCCAACATGACACTCTTTAAACAAACTTTCTTCATCAGTACCTCAAATAATTGAAAGAAAATGATTATTAATATTATATTCCAGGGATAAGTTGAGCTATATTTAACTATACAGACAATGATTCGTAGTGGCAGACAAGACAATGGCAGTGATTGATTAATGGACGAAATTGGTTATGCAACTGATCAATTCATTAGTCCGAGCCTGGGAGAGTGCAGATTTGTTGAGGATCTGAAAGGCATGGCCGACACCTTTGGAGATAATTACCTGTTCCATTCTTACCCCCATTTGGCTCCCTAATTTCCCACACACTTCACCACTCCTATCCTTCAATATATCCATCTCCGCCACGCAAACCATCGTTCTCATCGCCGCCGCCGGCACCACTTTCCCCGCCGCCGGATTGCACCACGGATGGTCCCGATTAGCCCCCGCCGGCAGCGACATCCGCCAGTACGCGTCTGACGCCGCCAGCGTCAGCGCCGACCGCGGCGACTGCGCTGTGTACTTCTCCGAATTCGTCCTAGCCTCCCCTCCGAAAAATGGCTGTATTAAAATCAGGCCCTGGAGAACGACGTCCGGCGGCCTGTTGGGCCTCGTCAGGGCCACGTGGAAGGCGATGTTGGCGCCGGCGCTGTCGCCGCTTAAATAAATGCGGGAGAAGTTGCATTTATTAGCCCACCATTCGCTGCTGCTGACGGATTCTTGCTGTCTCAGCCAAATCAGGGCTTTGACGCCGTCGTCGTAGGCCGCCGGGAGAGGGTTTTCCGGCGCCAGCCTGTAATTCACTGACAGGATGACGACATTGGATTGTGATGCCAATTTGGCTAGGAAGTCGTGGTAGCAACTCCAGGCAGCGGAGCCGACGCAGAATCCTCCGCCATGGAAGTAGACTAACAAAGGGAGCTTCTTTGATTTTGAGGAATTCGGGACATACAAGCGCGCCCAAACGTTGGTGTACTTGTCGATGGCGATGTCCCTGCAGGTGATCCCTAGCTCCGGCGGCAATGTCGGCGGGACACATGGCACCATCTGGGGGCGTTCCACGTGTCCATCCTTGTAAACCCTAATGAGGCCTTCGATTTCCTCCACCACGACATTGTTCTGGGGGTCTTTGCTGCGAATTAGGGCAAGCGGACTCTGTCTCGGGTCAAGAGCCGTGGCAGCCATTGATCTTCTGAATCTCCTGATCATGAAAAGGAAAAATATATATATATATATATATATAGCAGCTGCAGTTGCTGGTCTGAATTTATTGATACTATTATTGTTGTAGTGTAATTTTCTTGTGGCAAAATGGGGACTCAGTTGGGGGTATTTATATAGGAACGGAATGATGATAGAGATAAGATTGGAGGTGGGACATCACTGTCGACGATTTAAATATTAGTATTTGATTAAATCTCTCATCTTTCTCGCCTATTGGCTATTTGGATGCCGCCACGTGTCGCGATATGGAGTGGCCCAGGTTAAACTATAATTACAGGAATGAACTAGAAGTCATTAGCTTTAATTTAATTTAATTTATATAAGCGACAACAAAGATGGGGAAAAAGAAATACTATATTTCTTTTGCTTCCATGTTTTTCAATTATAAACAGGATTAATGAGAACACACAGCACAATTAATAGATACAAAACTGCAATTATATTGCAAGGCACTACGCACAGAAGTGGGGTTATACACACCCACACAAATTATTTGATCAGGTCAGAAATGGCGTGCAATTAGAATATTAATATATAACAAGATTTGTAAGTAATCAATATATAATAATAATAATAATATGAAATGCATGCATTATGGAGAGGCTATAATTGAATTAATGCATGTATGTTAAAAAAGAATAATTAAAGATTTTCTGGTGGGGGGCAAAACAAGCACAATGGGATATATGACAGATGTAAGCTGACACCATTATTGTGTAGCTGAAGAAATGTAATGGTATTGGTGGCGTACTATACGTTTTCAAGTCAAAAATTGGACAGCCTAACTTCTGGTTGTCCCCCATTACATGTATCTCGTCTCCTGTCAGGGGCACACACACAGACGTGTATATATATATATATATACATATTAATTAATTATTAATAGGGTAGTTGCACTATTGTTGATCTTCTTAATTCCTATGACGATTCTTTTGACAAACTAATTAATTAAAGGAATCAACTACACTTGCGGGATTCCTCGATCAATAGTGAATCCAATCCAATTAAATGTCAAGGGCAAGTGGGGATTATTTGAATTTGGGAGAAAGAATATTTGCAGGTATATGTACGTATGTGTGCGTGTGCGGCAGAATCAGCGGAGAAGAAAGAGTGGAGAGAACAAAATCTTGCAAGTAAGTACATGCATGCAAATGGGATATCTATAGATATATCCTCTTCTGATCTTTATTCTTACACTTCTTTTTGACCAAATGCTGTCTAAGTCTAACGCTAGCCATACGGATTGCACGTGACCCAATCTCCCAACGCTCTCTCCGAGCATCAGATTCTCATGATAAAGTTGGGAATCTTTCCATTTACCATTTGTTTGTCGTTATATATTCCACTATTTTATTTTTTCGCTTCAAATAAATCATGGATCTACGAATTTGTTAAAATCAGGGGTTTTTGAGTGTTTGAATACCATATTCATTTGGGTAATTAAACCCACATATCCACAAAGCTAAATTAATACAGTAATTAATTAATTTGGGGAGTGATAATCACAATATAGGTAAAGATAGGTTTATTACAAACAATCCTTGATCATATATATATATATATATAAGGCGTAGGTGCACGTATACATATATGCGTTTAATTTTAAGGAACCCTGGAAAAGCTGCAGACACATTCTTGCAGAAAATCAAATCTTGACCAAAACCTGAGGGTGAATATCGTGCATCTTATCCCATATATTTACTTACATATACATATCTTTAACTTGTGTCTGTCACTCTGTCTCTCTCTCTCTCTCTCTCTATATATATATATATATATTCCTTGGAGAGATAGGTGATGATGAAAGATGCTGATGCATTGTAATCAGAACTGTCCACACAACAATAAAGACAACGTCGGCAGAAGAGAAGCTTTCTAATTTTGAATTTTTGATTCGAACGATCAATCCGATCTATATTTTTTAAATGGCCGATTACATGATTAATTTAGTTACAAGAATTACTATTTATGATTGCTAAGTAAATTCTTTACTTTGGTTAATTATATGTCTGTGCAAATATATGTTATGAAACTTTACATCTCTTACAATAGATATTTGACTATATTAACAAAAAGTGGAAAACGTGATAAGAATAATTAAGGGCGTGTTTCGCAATTAGCTGATAGCTGTTAGCTGATTCAATTAGCTGGTTTGACTAGCTGATTCGATTAGCTGTTTGTATTAAAATGTTTGATAAAACAACTGTTTGATATTAGCTGTTTATACGTAAAATGTAAAATGTAAAATGACAATTGAGGACATTTCTATTTTATTCTTGTTTCTAATATATTCAATTATTATTATTATTTTTTAATTTAGAATGTTTAAAATTTTTTGTTATTAGTTATTGAAAATTGTAAAAGTGTTATAAAAGTATTTATTTTTATTACAGTTAGATTTAAAAAATAATATATATTTATTAAAATATATAAATAGTTTTTTTTTATTGAAAATGATGTAAAATATAAAATAATAAAATTTTCGTGTATATATTTATTATGTTAGTTATCGATTAGTTCATTATATTTATAATTTTCAATAAATTTAATTTATTTTTAGTATAAAATTTATATAATGTAATTTTAATAAAAAAATAAATTATTAATATTAATATTTTTTATTTTATGTTGATTTTAATAAATTTATATATTTTACAATTAAAATAATTTTTATATAAAAATTAATTATTTTAAATTTATAAAAGTAAAACTATAATATAATAAAATATTCTAATATAATTAATAAATAATCAAAATATATTTATTTGTGTAAAATTTATAATAAATTTTTAAGGGCATATAAGGAATGAAATTTTTTTTTTTTACAGAAAAAACTATTTCAAAATGCTAAGTAAGTTAGCTTTTCAGAAATTAGCCTTTTTGGTCCAAAAAACTAATTTACCAAACACCTAAATTAGCTTTTTATTAGTAAACAGATAAAAGCTATTCAATAAGCTAAAAGTTCTTAAAAAACTATTTGCCAAACACCCCTTAATACTTTAGGTAAGAATCAACAAATTTTGAGTTTTAGCACTATTTCTATTTTTTTCTAAAAATATTCTTTCAAACATTTTTTTTTTCTTTTGCAAATATCACAATTAATATAAAATCATTTTTAAAATTTCAAAGTCCTTGAGCAAACGGGCCAAAATTTAGGAAGCATAATAAAATAAAAAGAATATACATATAGAAAATTAGAGGAATATCCGATTTAACCTGTCCACTTGCAGATGAACCAAATACTTACCAAAATCAAAATCAAAATCTTATATATATTCTCATAACAGAGGAAAAAGAGGAAAATCTTGGTAGCACAAGAAAGATATATAGAAAAGACTGATGGTATCATTTGGGGGCACAAAAGCATGTCAATGTTTTCAATAATCCAATCCAAATATTTAGATGGAATATTATCCCGATTAAGGCTCTCTCCGGAGTTTCAAAGTTTTGAAATATTTTGAAAATAATAAAGAATTAATATCTTATTTGATATTATGTAAGAAAAAAATATATATTTAATTTGGTATTTTTACAAATATTAAATACTGTTAAAATTCCAAAAATACTATATAAACAAAGCCTAACTCTCTCTATATGTATGTAGATAAATAAGTCCTAAAACTATTTGGATACTATTTGAGTGACCTAATGATAATATCAAGTTAGGGCTTGTTGAATTGTTTGATATGCCTTGAGAAAATGTTTTAGTTCTTATCAATTTTGGGTAGTAGGTAGAATCTTCAACTAAAAAGGAAAACTAGAATTATTTGAGATCATTAGAGCAAAGTAATTAAAGTTTTGAAATATTCAAATTCATTAGACCAAAGTAATTAACGTTTTGCAATATTCAAATTCATTAGACCAAAGTAAAGGGTTTGTTTGTTTAGAATTAGTGTTTTGATTCGATTTTTCTTTTTTTTTTTTTAATATGAAATATATAAAATTATGTCAGTAATATAAAAATAATAATATTTTATGTAAAATATTAATTTTTATAAAATAATATAATACAATATATATATTGAAAATCGTATCGTAAGATAATAGACAAACAAATCCAAAATTTTGCAACAATCTTCAACAAGGAAGTGTACACAAGTAAGCCGTAGAACTATAACCATATAAAAATCCATAACAACCTAATAATAATATATGTTTATAAAAGTGAAATTTATATTTACATATGTGAAAATGTTTGATATTTCTTTTGAAAAAAAATGATACGAAGAATCTTGAACTAACATATAGAAAATTCTATATATAGTTATGTAGTTTGTTATCAGAATTACACTGAATTTTTTAATTTACAGCAGTAGGAATATGTTTTTTCAATGAACTTTTTTTTTAAAAGAAAAAAAAAAATTATTATTTGAATCCTGTATTTTTTTTTTAAAAAAAAAACTTGCCCTAAACTATATATATAAAGGTGTTATGAGCCATTGCAATATTGGAATTCATCATGACATAGAGGATAATTTAAATTTAACGAAAAAAGGTTACAATTCTAGGAAGGATCTCCGATAGAAATCGAAATGGCAACAAGGTTTGACTTGGTCTCTCTGGCAACAGTTGAGGCCAATAACCAAAGTTTGAGTTCGACATTGTCGTCCTCTATAAATTAATAAACATTGACCATTTTTTAATTTTAATTTTAATTAAAATAGTAGTAGTAATAAGTAGCGGGCGGATCTACCCATGCTTGGGTACAAGTTAGTTATTAAGTAATCAATAGCATCATCCAGTCAAGTCAACTATTCCTTATAATTACCACAAATAAAAATATGACTAAGAGAGACAAGTCAACTAACCCATCATTCACTGCAATCTTGCCCTACCTACCTACCTACCTACCTACCTGCACCTTGCATATAGCTAGTACTTCCTCCCCCAACATATTTGCTTGTTAATGTTTCTTTTTGGTAGTATATTGTAGATAATTTAAAACTTTTTATATCTCCTTGTATTTTTATTAATTATTTTTAGAATGATAAACGAAAAAAGAATATTCAAGTAAAACAACCCAAGAAATTGCAAAATGTTTGCGAGAGACGTTGAGTTATATATAGCCATAGATTCGGTCCACATTAAAATTAATCAAAGAAGCACCAAGGTCCCTGGACCCCAACACCAGATTCCCGCACAAGTACAACCGAGTCAGTCACACTCGTCCCCCCATTGGGCGGGAGTGAGAGTCCATGGAGCTCTCTCGCTCTCCCAAGAATCAAAGAGTTTCTGGTAGGTGACGCGTTTATTCAACTCTCCAGAACTTACAGCTTTTCCACGCGTAAACAACTTGGAGATTCTTCCAATTCAAATTCAACGCGTTGCGTTGTGTTGTGCTGTGTGAGGAAACTTAGGAAGGAAGAAATACTCAATGCAATCTCACTGCGCGTTGACTGACGACTTCTCCAGCTTGTCCGAAACTGCTATATAGCTGTTAGCCTGCTATATATTTTATAGTTTATCCACCAGGCTAGAGCAAGAGCGAATCAATTTATCTCTCCCAATCCGGTCCTAATAAGATGGATCTGATTCAGCTGCAGCCGCCATTGCATTTGCAGTCGACACTACAACCTAGCTTGTTCGCTGATAACTGTCAATATGACGACGACGAAGACGATGTGTTCTACCTTGAGCTCAGAAAACAGGTCCTGCAACTCACAGAAGAATTAGATGATGAGGATGACGGGGGTTTCATTGAGAGTATTTCAGAAACGTCGATGAAGGCCCAAAAGCAAGTCCCGGAGCCCGATGGCAGCAGAGGGTTCTACGGTTGGTCCTGGCCTAGTCATACTCAGAAGGGGGCCCCACCTCCATGGACATCGAACTTATGGAGAATCGGGAATGCGAATGGTAATGGTAATGGAACAGGGGTTTTCATCCCCCAAACAGCCAAGCCCAGAAGAAGATGCAGATCATCAAGTACGTACCTCAATTACCATTCTATCTCATCTGAAATAACAAAGATTAATTAATTTATTGGCGTTTGAATTTGGATGCAGGAAGGAAGAAGAATGGAAGAGAAAGACAACTGTGCAAGCAGTTTTGAAAATATGAACTCAAGTCATGCTGCAGATATAGATTATATATAGATATTACTTCAATTCTTTGGTTATTTCAAAACATGTGAAATATATATGTATCTAAGATAGATAGTATATTTCTTGCTGTGTATTAGTATCTCGAATAAGTTAAGAATTGGAATAGAGACATGTTACTCTCAATTCTTTGGTCATACATCATTGTTGGTTTTGTCATACTAATTATGTATCCACCATATATTGGAGAAATAGAGAATTACAACCTAGTTGGATGGAATATTACAACTATAGTTACAGAGCAAACTATCACAACAAAAACATCTTATTAAATATAAAATTCTAAAAAAACCAAAGAACGATGGCCGTATTTATCTTGAAAGTGGAGTGGCTGTTTTTCGTATAATTGAAGCCTTAATCAGAATGTGCAAGTGGAAATAATTACATACTATTTGTGAGGTCAGCCTATGGATTTACCATTATTTAATGCCAAGCCCACGAGAAAAAAAAAAAAAGAGTAGAAAATAAATAGAGTAAAGTAGAGGGATGAAAACGAAAATTCTTGCACTCAGCAACTATTGGATTTGAAGCCAATTTGAGAATTAGCAAGATCGTAACTGACACGAGTCCCTTGCTGCTGAACATTCCCCAGAATCCCCGGCGACGACGACGTCGGGGCGAATGCGAAGCAGAAAGTCCCCGTCGAGTCGACAGGAATCATGTAATTCTTCGCCGGAAGTTGCAGCTCCTTCCCGTTCGAGAACTGGAACGACACCGTCGGAACCTCCACGCTCTTCAGCGTGCTCAGATCGTAGCAGGTGTCGAACAGTGCCACGCCCTCGATTAGCTTCAAATTCCCCGTGCCCTTCTTGAACGCGTCGCGCATCGCATTGTACGCCTCCGTTCCCAGCCTCGTGATGGCTGTTCCCGAATCCACGATCATTCCGCCGTCGCCGTTCTCGTCCAGCCGGAAAGTTGACGCCGGAATCGAGAGTAGTTCTCCAGCGACGCTGATTCCTGTTATGTCCAGGTAATAGAATGTGTCGAGCTTCGAGTTACGGATTAGGGAAGCGAAAACGGTTGAAGCCGGCGGGGCGGAGTTGAACTCCAGCGTCGAGGACGAGTCAGAATCGCGATCCACAAGGCAATAAGAAAATGAGGAGGCGTTGATTTGAGACGGAAGGGATAATTTGCCGCCGCCTAATCCGATTAAGCCGGAGGCCGCGATAAACAGTCCTTCGTTGTTGTGTCCACAGCCCATAGCTACGTTGGGAACTGCAGCCGAATCGCTGAAAGTAATAGTCTCCGTCACGAAATCGCCCACGGTGTAAGAACCATCGCCATAGGAGACTTGATAGAGGCAGGTGTCGTTGCGGCACTCCGATAGTTCAAGCGATCTGCACTGCTCAGCCTCGCAAGTGAGGGGATTAAATGAAGAAGACACACCAGGGTTGAAAATCGGATCCGATTGCTGGTAGCAATCTGCGCAGGGCTCGCACTGCACCCAGTTGATATCACTACCTGTGTCGAGCACCATGTAAGCTTGAGTTGGTGGATTACCGATTCCGATTCTGCAAAAGTACTCGCCGCTCCCTAGACCGGTACCTGAAATCACTGGACCTTTGATCTTTTCTTCTTCTTCTTCTTCTTCTTCCAATGGCATCATATTAGTATCTGAACTCGCTAGATCTAACCGACTCTGAATCGCTTTTACTCTCGCCGAATCACGGGCCAGTCTAGTTAACGTTAGGGCTTGGTAGTCCTTCTCCGGAGATCCCTGGACGAACATGCGAGAATGCACCTGGAAACTGAGGGCGGAAACGGGAGAACCGACGGATCTTCGGTGGTGCTCTTGGTGCTTCGAGGGCAACACATTTTTCGAATTCAGTAAGAACAGCTCTTGAGTTTTGGATAGTGCTGCAGAAATGTCAAGAACAGAGGTTTCAGAGTTCAGTGGGAGTGTTCTCGAAAGCCCAGAGGAAACCAAAACGGCAAAAATTGTGCATAGAATATCAAGAAAGAGTGATCCTATCTTCTCCATTGAAGGGTGAATGAAGGAGAAGGTAAAAGTGAACACGCAGCATCTTCTATTTATAGAGACAGCGATGCAGACAATCACGCAGGAGTTGTTTGTTGTGACAGGCAAACAAAATTGAAAGCAGGGGAAGGAAGCTTTGAATGTGCGGAAAAGGTTAGTCCATAGTTTAGTGTTAAATACAAGTTTCAAATATTAGATTTTGGCAATTCCATTCATTTCATCTGCGTGACTTGCGATTACTATCATGTCATGGAAAGCGTTCCATTTGATTTATTAATACTAATTAATCACCAGCACCAAACTGCTACTTCAGGACTTTCAAACATAATAATGATTTTGTGTGGGCTCTGTGGGGCAAATGTGGGTAAAAAACACAAAGGGGCCAAGAACATTATTCTTTGAGTGTCACGTGATGGCTGCCTTTAATCTTTTTCCTTAGCTTATGTGATATTGCATCAATGTTTTGATTGGGGGCAAACTAGGAGTGGAGAATGGTGGGCCGAATGAATTATGTAGGTGACCGAATCATGATTTTCCAAGCTTCAGATCAGCATGTCTTTCTATCTTCTTTTCATTGCTGCCCGTGATTGTTAGTGATAAGTGAAGCACTTGACAGCTAGAGAGTTGAGTTGTTTGCGATTGATTTGGATATAACCAAAAAGGACTAATAATAACATTGTTGCTAGTTAGAGAATTTAGATATGAAACAAAAGAAATGGGATGTTATAGACAGACAGTAGAGAGAAAGTCTTTGAATGCTTCGTGTGCTGTATATGTTGACATACTTCTACATTGTTGAAGATTCAGACATTTCTTCTTTAAGGTTGGTGGGGTTGTTACTCCATGTATAGGACTTTAATGCTTAGGGTAATGAGCCAATATTACTACCAATATATCCTTGATTTTGGATTGCCAGAGTCTCCATAGTAAAGGACATTATTAACTACACCAACATTCCTTCTACTTAAATATGTAGTAATTATTTTTGGGTTTGTTTGTCCATAAACAAACATGTGTAGTAATTAGAAAATACTTTCAATTGAGGCAATGAGACTATGAGAGTATCATTTATGGGTTTGTTTGTCCTTTCATTTTTTTTTTCAGACATGTATATATATTATTTTATTACAAAAAAAATTAAAATATTGTTATTCAGTTTATATATTTTATTTTATCCAAAAAAAAAAAGAAAAATTCTTAATATATATATAATTTTTTCAAACCATTCTTGTTTAAAAAGAAAAAGATATAGGATAGTAAATTTCTCCCTTCATATATCTAAAAATACACATTGTTATTTAGTTTATATATTTCCTATAAAATTTATAATTTTTTCTTGTAAAATATTATTTAAAAATATTATTTAAATACAATAAATTTGTTTAATTGTAATTAAAATTAATTTAAATAAAATATTGATTTGAATTTATAATTAAATAACATGTATTTTCTTAAAAAAAAAAGTTGAACTTTGTATTTTCTAAAATAAAAAAAATACAAAAGTTTCCATCGATAATAAAAGCTAAACTCAAAGAAATAAAGCTACAAATATCTTAATAGGATAAAGTATTAAGGGGGTGAGCATTCGTATTTTTGGTTCGAATTTTATCAAATGTGAATCGATCTAAAAATTCGAAATTTTTGAAAAGACCAATTTGAATAGAACCGAAATCCGAAAATCCGAGCCAAATTGAAAAATCCGAAATTCTAAATATTTTTAATTATTTTTTTTATTTTTAAATTTGTTTTATATTTTATTATTATTTTATAATATTAAATATATAATATATAAAAATTAAATATATTAATATATAATTAATAATTTTGAGTTTTTTTACATTAAAATATAATATTTTTTAATAAAATATTAAATATATATAATAAAAAAATATATTAAAATATTATATTTCGTATTAGTTCGAATTTTAGTATATCAATCCGATTCGATTCTAAAATTCGAAATTTATTAAAAAAGTCAATCTGAATCAATCCGAAAAATCGTAACCAAATTAAGGGTGTGTTTGTTTGGGGGTTTGGATTTTGAGTTGGAATTTGAATAGTAAAAATTTTGAATTTGAATAGTTGTACGATGTGATATAAATAGGTATTATGTGATATTTTGAATATAAAATTGATTTTTAATATAATATAAAAAATAAAAAATTAAGTGTTTGACTTGATATTTTTGAAAAAAAAATAAATTAGATGAATAGTGAAAAAAAAGTTCAATCCGTGAAACAAACACACCCTAATATAATAGCTTCTTTGGTCCCATGTAATATGGCTCTATCACATAAAAGGTCAAATAGGATGGACAAAATATAAAATAGAAAAATATAATATAAAATTATTTGAGACTGATAAAATAGAAAATAAAAAAAAATAATGTAAAATTACGCGGGAAGGAGCGAATAGTATTTTTATTATAAAAAATGCCTTTTTTATTTTAAAAAAAAAAAACCCATCTTTCGCAAAGAGGGCGTTGACCTGAGGGAACCTGGACTCTAGAGCCCACGAAATAAGTCAACTATAGCATAATGGGCATAACGCTTCTGAATATCTACATATCCATACATATAATGCGTGTGTATAGGCCAATTTTACTGGCTTCTAATTCTATCCAAATAAAAATATATAATCAATTATTTTTTAGGAAATAGTCGTCTTCCATACAATATCGTTGATATAATTCTTTGTTACTTCGAGGAGATTACACATGAATATCGTTGCTATTTCACTGTTTCTGTTCTCAATTTGCAGTAGCCCTACAAGATCTTAGAGGAAAAGATAGGCTTTTGATATATGCGAGAGAGTGAGATTTTCTAGGGGTTTCTGGAATTTACGACTCCCTTCCCTCGCCCGCAATCATAGGATTTCTGGTATTCATCCAATCAAGGGAAGAAATCACATTGTTCTTGTGTGTTGCTTGGAATAAGATCTTGGAAGATGATGATATGCTACAGTGGTCTCGCCAAGTTGAAAACAAAGCCAGTACGTGTAACTGTTAATTCTTTTGCACTGTAACATTCCTTATTCTTCTCTACGTGTTTTACATTAACTTTTCCTCCAAAAAACTGATCACTGTTAGAAATTCTGTTATCTTGCGTTGCTGAGTGGAAAAAAGAATGATCTTGCATTGTGTTAGAATTGAAAGCAAATTTCCTGGTTCATGTTCTCAATTACCCATTGCTTTAATCCGATTGATGGAAGCAAAATTCTTGTATGATATTTTTTTCTGTGTCTGTATATGATCAAAATCACTGTTAGGTTGAATTTTGTTTTAGCAAGGAGATTGATTGTATGCTTTTGCATTTGCATTTGCCTTTGCCTTTGCCTTTGGCAGATAGTGTATCAGGATGTGCTCATTGCCAACAATTCTGGAACACTTCAACAACTTAAAGAGCTCAGTTCCAAGCGCAAGGCAATCGAGGATACCATTAATGAGAACAGCCACCTTACAGAGGCCATCGCAAGGGAAGTGCACGGAGGTCTAACATCACATTGTGAACAGGTGAAGAAGGAATTCATCATGTCTTTTGACGATTACTTGTTTAAATTTATTTTGTTTCCTATAACAGCCTGGTGAACATGCTTCCCAATCCATTGAAACTGTTTCAGGACATGCAGAAACTAGAACATTATATGCCTTTATTGGAGAACCTGATTCACTCCGTCAACGCCGAAGGAAACTGTGCTCAAATCACTTCCTGGATTTCAAACCTTAGAATAAGATGGAGCAGCTCTTTTACTACTTCATCAAACATCTTTAATGTAAAGGGTCCAAAATTCTATCAGGTCAATGACCTGTATTTCGAGCTTGGAATGATTCTTTTCCTCTATGGCTCAATACTTCGCGAGAGGGCTCTGGAAGTGTTATCTTCAGGCAAGCATAATCCTTAAACAATATCCTGATTTAACTAGAGCTTAGAGTGTTCAAATACCCATGTTTGTCATTGTAGATCTTGTGCAATCTGCCACAATTTTCAGAAGAGCTGCTGGAGTGTTCAAATATGTGGCTGAGGAAATACTTACTCATATATGTCAATCCGGGGACAGACCACCTGAAGCCATGCCTTGTACATCTGCCATCATGAGTTTTATTTGCTTGGCAGAGGCACAGGTTTGTGCATCTTTCCTGCTGTAGATTTTGAGTTGCTGCTAATACATGTTGATCCATATGAGACTGCTTTGTTCCCAAACATTCAGGCTGCAACTGCAAGAAAGGCTGAAGAAAATAATAGTTCGGGTGGCCTTATAGCGAAATTGCACTACGGCCTTGTAGAATTTTTGGACGAAACAATCAAGATGTTGCAACTCAATGGTAAAGAATGCAAGCCGGCTCGCCTTTTGGTATGTAAGAATTGCCTTAACTCTTGTGGAATGTGTGCTCATGATTGCTGAAAGCTTAAGAACCAATTTTCTGATTGACATAGGATTATGTTTTAAGTTGCAAGACATTACACAAACTGAAGTGTGACAAACACAGAGCGGATGGCCTAAAAAATGAAGGCAGAATTGGTGTTGCAATTGGAGTAGTTCACCGAGCATTAGCAAATGCTAAGAAATACGTACCAAAAGAAGAGTCGTGGCGATCAGTGCACAGACAGGCTGTCGGAGAGTTGAGTGAAGTGTTGAGAAGATATGAGCATGAGAATGAATTTGTATGGCATGAGAAGATCCCATGGAGTGATGAACTTCCTTTGCCTCAATGTGCAAAAATTGTGAGTGTTATCCCTCATCAACCCCAGCAATGGGAAGTAAAACTGTCATTCAAATCTGTACAGTGAGCACCTGCACCTCTTGTTGTGGGGAAGGCAGGGACCTCTTCACTTGGTTCGTTTTTTTTTTTTTTTTTTTTTTTTTTTTTTTTTTTATATTCTTTTTGGAACTTTGATCAATTGGTTGAGGTTGCTTGATTTTAAAAGACAAGGGAGAAGAGAAAGAAGCAAAGAAATCAATATTTGTCATTTATGTGGTAATGTGCGTGGTCTATTCATTTGCCAAACATTCAGATACAAATAGCAACAGCTCAATTAAAAGAACATATTCACTATCCTATCATCTAAAAGATCAGTTCAGACAGAAGATTCAACGTCAAGAACTTGCTTCGGATCAATCAGCCAGTTGGGATCCAATCAGCCAAACTAAACTCTTCTCCTTAATTAACACCATTACCAAATCCCACTATGTACTTTGTTTCCTCGCAGAAGTATCCCTCAGCAATCACCGGTCTATCGAAACAGTACCAAGATCAAAGCTTTATAGCTTGCTTGCACACGTTGAGTAAATCCCTTGTGAACTACAGATGGGGTGGATGTTTAAGATGGTTTTTTTTTGGGTGAGGAAGAAAGCAAACAAATTTGGTTCCATCAATCCATAGTTTGTTCTGGATACCATCTATGGTGGTAGATTAGCGGTTCTTATATCCGCCACATGGCAGCATCTGAATCGTCGGTTGATCTTCTTCTAGAACCGCCGTAAATATCGCCAATTTCTTCTGGAGTTACGTCTACCAAGTCTGCTCAGTCGAGGTGCAACTATGGCCTCTCAATGTAGTTGCAGTTGCAGTTCATTAACCTATTTCACCTGCAAACCTCGTGATGGAAAACCCAGGTCCCTGTTTCCCCTCGCGCATTTCTCGTCTCCTCACGGAGCTCCATTCCTCGTCAATTATAATGCTTTGAATCTCTCGGCTCCAAGGTTATCTCCTTCCCTCAGACATTTTGCAATAATTCGAAATTATATGCATGAAGTGCTATCCATAAAATAGCAATGGGTAATTTAGGTTATCGAAACTGCAATTGCCCCTCTTTCTTTTTTCAATTTCATAACAGTTTAACATTGTTTAAGTGCAAGACGATGGTGGAATCCGTGCTTATTAGGTATTTCACAGATTGAATAAAGGAGTCTTTGCTCTAGTATCAGAAGAAAAAGTGATAGATTCTAGCGATTCAGGGGCTGATGATATCTTCCGACTCACTTATTTAGAGGTAGCACTCTTGTTTCGGTTGAGTGGATTGATGATTTAACGGATTTTTAGTTCAGGAATAAATAAATTTTCTATCTGTGGATTAGGGGAATAGTTGGCTATGGGAAGTCAATGGAGTGAACATACTGGTCGATCCAATCTTGGTTGGAAACCTGGATTTTGGAATTCCTTGGCTTTATGATGCTGCCAAGAAGATTCTCAAGAGTTTCAAGGTACTGATCGTTTGTGTCCTTGTTGCTGTTTGTGATCCTGGGAATTTACATATTACTTGCATCATTTCAGCTTGAAGATCTTCCTGAAATTAACTGTTTACTGATCACACAAAGCCTCGATGATCACTGTCACTTGAAAACATTAAAGCCTCTTTCTGTAAGGTTGCCGAATCTCAGAGTCATCGCAACTCCTAACGCAAAAGCACTTTTGGATCCATTGTTTAACAATGTAAGTAAAGCTTTCATCATTTATTGAAATGCACATATTTTTGCCAAATCAAATGATTTGAAGAGTAGTAATATAGCTAAGCTAAATCTGCTTGGATGAAGTTGCAATTTGATGAAGATGATATAACCTGTGGATTATTTGACAACAGGAAGTAAATTAGACAGCCTATTGGTTCTTTCTGTCTGATTTGTTTTACAATATTTTAGATTACATACTTAAAACCAGGAGAGGCCTCAGAAATCCAGGTTACTGATTGTTCTTCAATTACAATTCGAGCTACTGCAGGCCCCGTTTTAGGTCCTCCTTGGCAGACTCCCGAGAATGGGTAAATTCTTTGACATATTACTCAATCAACATTCTTGATTCCCCTTTTGTGTCACTGCATAATCCTGTTAAATGTCGTCTGCTCCAGTTACCTTGTTACCTCTCCCAAAGGCCAGCTTACACTATACTATGAACCCCACTGTGTCTATAACAAGAGTTCCGTGGAGGAAGAGCGCGCCGATATTGTCATCACTCCTGTCATAAAGCAGCTCCTCCCAAATTTCACCTTAGTATCGGGGCAAGAAGATGCAGTCGAGCTTGCCAAGCTGCTCAAGGCCAAGTATGTCTCATTACTCTATCCGGACAACAATGCCATATATAACTCTTTTCCTTCTGCTTCTTGTCTATACAGATTCGTTGTACCAATGAAAAACGGTGATCTTGATAGCAAAGGGATTCTTGCCAGCATTGTCCGGGCTGAAGGGACCATGGAATCATTCAAGGTATTATTATCCACTTAAGCAAAACTTTGAAGCACCAATTATCGTTACAATCTCGTTCGCTGTGGTGCAGGAAATCTTGTCGAAACAAGTCCCAGACGTGCAAGTTCTTGAGCCTACACCCGGCGTCCCACTGGAAATTCCAACACCTGCAAATAGTTCATGATCCGGTTAGAATATATCTGTATGTAAAATTTGGACATCCTATGAGAGCTAGAACACATAAACAAGTGCTTCAGTTAGGACACTTATATGAGCTCTGTATTTTAGGTATCATCAAGAGACAATTTGGCAGAACCCTACACCAGGAGCCACATTAAGTTTCTACCCATCCTGCTGGCACCAATGTCATCTTTATTCTAAAATGGTATAGGTACAAATATAATCATAGTTGTTATTATTATCATTATTATTATGAAAAGAATCATCTATGAATAGGTTTATGGTTGCATGATGTTAATAGATGTTATTGCACAAATTGCAAATATATATTATAAATTAATCTGGATCATCCATGTTTGAGCGAGCAGGGCAAGAATAAAGTCGTCTTCTAATTTCAATTAGGAATCATTAATTAAACAGTACCCCTTTGACACAGACGAGTTCATATTCTCTATGGTCACAGAAGATAATATAAAAAAAGCAAAAGAACAACCAACTCTTATTTGACTAAAGAAATAGATGCTCGATCACGAACATGAATAAGTCTTTTTATAATTAGCAATTAATTCTCTTTACGTGATTTAGTACAATGACCCATGTGACCCTCCTGCCTGCCCTGATGGCAGACAGTGAATATTTATTACAGCAGCCTTCGGATTCGCAATCTCACTCATGAATAGATTAATTAGATCAATCTGGATGATAAGAATGAATGTGCACTTGGTTTATTCTTAAGAATTAAGAAGGGCCACTAAACCAATAGTCAAAGATTCTATCTAATTACGTGTTGAATGGTGCATATGGACGCAAAGGGTAACAGGATCCATGGTGTATATAATAATCATTCTTTATTTTGCCCACCATCCACAATTTCAAAAGAAAATTAAGGCATATTCACCTAACATCATGGTCTCTACTCTGTTAGGTCAGTGTGAAGCAGCCTGGCCTGTTTTATGTTGTGGGTATTTTTAGGCAAGAATATCTAAAACATAAACGAATCAAGTAAGTGTCAAACTCATTCATTCATTCCTCAAAGCTACAAGATACAAGGCAAAAACCTGTCACAACATAAACAAAGACAACATCAACATATGGTGTAATAGTATCCAAAATCTACTGCTCTGCTCGTGTTTGATATGGATGTGTTTATTATATGTTAATGAAAACTTTTGGCAGTTCCCAGTTAAAGGGTTGGCGTGGAGGAATGCTCGCCGCTGCTGCTGCTGCTGCCTCTATCGCCAGAATTAGTCGACTTGGTTTCTTGTTTCCAAGTAGTCGATGCCTCCGGGACAGATAAAGGAACTGCAGCAATGGGGGCATAAATTGCTTTAGAGGTGGTGGTGGTGGTGGTGGCGGCGGCGGTGGTAGCCATTGCAGTGTAGTCCGGTGGCATCCATATTCCTCCAGCCACAACAACAAATTGAGGTGTCTGTGTGGTGGTGGTGGTGATGTTATTGCTGCTGTGAATGGAAGGGTTCAGTCTTCTTGTATGCAGTCGATATTTCTGTAATCAATAAATTCCTAAAATTAGTAGGGCAATGGATTGTAGAAGTATTTTCATTACAGCTAGGATGGGATTAGGACAATCTTCTGTTACATTTTAAGATTAAATTCCTAGAAACTACACTGTGGTTGGGTCTTAGGATTTGTATGAGAACAGCTTCAACGTAAAGTGCTGGTAGAGTTTTTAAAGCTTAATTCTTCTACTTTACGCTTTGGCCTTATCATCATCAGTTGTTGTGGGGTTTCTATGTCTGTAGCCATCTAGGACCCGCAATCGAATAATACCTAATTTAAAGAATCTTATCCATAAAAAGAAAACCCAAAATCAATATCCAAGAACATTTTCAAGAAGATGAAATAAGATGCCATACCTGCAAATGGCTTTTAACCTCATCGTTGGTGAGTCCATCGACCTTCATTAAATCCCTAATCTGTTTAGGCGTAGCCGCTGGAATCGACATGCCATTATTAAGATAATTATTTTTTCTGTGAATAAATTTAATCTTATTCTACATATACATACAAACATATATACGTGTATGCACATGTGTGTATTTATTATACCTTGTGAGCCACCAAGTTGTTGAAGGGCTTGTAAGAATCTTTTGTGCAGCTCCGGCGACCAACACCGCCGGACTTTTCTCTCAGACGACTGCCCCTCTTTTCCTGATCCCTTCTTCTCAGCGCCGGTCTCCGCCGTGGAGCTGGTGGACGCCGGCGGCACTGACCGGACCTCCGGCTTCTGCGAGTGAGTGTCGCCTCTCTTCTCTTTCTTAAAGGGATGGAATGCACCGTTGTTGCCGTTTATCTTCTTCGCCTCCAAGAATGCAACTTTTTTTGGCGAACCCTAAATCCCCAAAGTTGGAAAGGAAAGAAAAGGAAAGATCAGATCACTTCTTTTTCTCAAATCTACAAAACCCCACATTGGCAATTAATTTAATTACAATTTTAGGGTGTTGGAGGGTACCTGTCGATGGGGTGGATCTGGTTGGCCTTGATTCCAAAGTTGCACAGATCTAAGCCAGTCTGCTTTCTTGCCATTCTGGGTGTCCATATTGATATTTGTATAATTTCTTGGCTTCTTCGAATCATGTTCTTCATCCTCAGAAGCTGAAGCCGAAGCAGAAGCAGAAGCAGAAGCAGCCCTCTTGATAGGGATAAACTCCTCCAGAACAGGCGCATCGCTACACGTCTGCTCCGAATTACACTCAGATTGCCCATGATATAATAAATTGCACTCAGTCGTCGTCCCAGACAGCTGCTGCTTGCATGCCTCAATTGCTGCACAACACCAAAATTAAATTAAAACGACCAAGACAAGAAAAATTAATATATATATATATATATATTGCTGCCTTCCTGCCTGCCTGCCCTTACCTTGCGTGACGAGGTCGAGACAAAAAGGGAGCTCGCGTTGAAAAACTTGAATCTTGCAACGCTCGGCCTCTAGGGCTTGGATATAATCCTCACAGTTCTTCATTTTCTGAATCTGACGATCACTGCTGCTGTTGATCATTGTGAAGAATCCCTAATGCTGTTTTGTGCTTTTCTTTGTCGTCTCCCTGAGCTAACAAAGATCGGAATCTGAGCTTAATCTGGAGATGGGTTGGGGACCAGACGTAAATGGGGGGAGAAAGCTCCAGTTTCGTCGAACGATGGAAAAGATACCCACGAGAAAAAAATGGGAATAAAAGGATCCGAGAAGAATCACCCGATCGAATAATAAAGTTTGGCTGCCAAGAAAATGCATCCAACTCTTAAACACACACACATACATACATATATATATACACACATATACGTATAGCTGAAAATTTACAGCAATGCCCTTCAAGTTCGTCCACGCACCCTCCCCTCGTTTTCAGTCGCAGTCGGGGCGTCGCGCACAGACGAATCTGTTTTTTATTCGCGGAGAGAGAGAGAGAGGGCAGTTTTGAATATTCGCCCGAGGATTCCACCATCTGGGCCTAGCTGGCCTCCCTGCTGTTGCTGTTCCTATTTTCAGATAAGATCGAGGATTTTTCATTACGTCCCCACATTTGAAGATATTTAATTTTCTGTCCACATTCTTTCAATTTCATTCCATTGTGCCCACATGAATTATCTTTCTACTACTTTCCTTTTATCTTTTCTCTCTATTTATTTCTACAGAAAAATATAATTTGGGTTGGTTGGTGGAATGTTCGATTCAAACACGAAAAGATGCAGCCTTTGAGTAAATAAAGGGCTATTTTGAAATTTTGTATTGTTGGCGTGGAACTTACATAAATACGGGAAAGTTGGTAGTAGAAGACGAGAAGAATCACGAGAGGGGACGAGGAAATTTGAAGAGGAATCTTCTACTTAAAGACACGCGCCACGCGCCTCAGCGCCGCGCGTAGGCATGGATATGGTTATTTGCTGTTTTGAAATCTTTAATGTTGGCCCTTCGCCTCTCCAAAGGATCAAGTCATATCTTAAATTTCTTCATCCTGTCGTACCTTGCACGGACCAATTATATCACGCCAACTTGGCATTATAGTGCCCCCATATGTATAGCACTGGGAATATCCTATGGTATTTTTTATTTTTTTGTTACATGCTACTATTATTTTATCATTTGATATTACTAATGAGAAAAAAAAAAAAAAAAAAAAAAGCATATCCTTGGTACATTGAATTTAAAATTCATTTAAATAAAAAATTAATTATATAATATTCTGAGTGAATAAATAATATTGAATATAAAGTTTTTAAAGATAGATAATAATTAAATAATATAAAATTATAAAATTAAATAGACATAATTTTAATTTCCTCAATATATATTTTAAAGTCAAAATATCGGTAAGGGAAAAGTTGCAAAATTTCAAAGTTTTATGGGCTTCAGGTGGCCCGTCGATAAATACATATTCTCCCCTTCCACCTTAAAAAAAAATAAAAATAAAAATAAAAATAAAAAAATAATAAATTATTATTTATTAAAAATGTCCTACTTCAGAGAAAATTGGTGGTGTAATTTATTACGGTATGGGCTGAGTTCAAGTCCTTCATCAAAATGGGCCTTTCAATGAATTATAGTGGCCTTTACTGTATTTGTCTAGTTTCTTTCACCTTCACTAGTGCCTTTAACACACAGTTTTTGAGTTGATAAAAATTTCCAAATGCAACAGAAAATAAAAAGAGAAGAAGAAACATGTACTAATTTAATTGTGAATTAACTAATTAATTTCAACAAAGTTGCTGATATATGTAACAGTAAGTTTAGTGATAAGGTTGGCAAGTTTGAGTGGTTGGCAATGGCAAGACAATACAAGAATGCTCTTTTTGTTGTAAATTTACTTTGTTGCGTCCTTCTTAAGGTGCTTTGTTCATCCACGCTCAATTGTGAAGCTATCAACATAACTAGTCTATTTTAAGGTATCTGACAAAGGCAGAGATTCGAAGATATTCCCCTACTCATATTTAGGATCATATATTAATCAAGAATCTGGGAAGACAAGACAATGGTGGAGATGATGATGAGATATAGAGTGAGAGACAATCAACATATGTAATGGCTCAAGAGAAAAAGGGAAACAAAGGGCAAAAGATTGATGCAGCCTTGCATGCCCAAATCAATCTATGTATATATGTATATATATATGTCTGTATGTATATATGAAGAGATAGAAAGAGAGGAAGGGGACATGCAATATTATAATTGAGGGATGGATGGAAAGAAAGCAAGCAAGCAAGCAGGAAGAAGGATAAAGAGGAGAGAGATAATTATGAGGGTGGAATTGAAAAGGGAGGTAGAAAGGCCTTGACAGGATGGTGACACTGTGCAATATGTAAGCCCATATGGTGTTGGTATATGGGTGGGGGGTGGGGGTGGGGGTGGGGATGCTGTTAAAGAAGGTAAGCACAGTGCGGTCTGAAACATGTTATGTAGCATCTGTTTGTTGTTTGTCTGAAAAGGTAAAAGAGGTAATCAATTCCCTTTGGGTGAAACCCCAAAAACAGAAACTCCCAGTGGTCCATTGTTACCTGCTGACAAAAACTAGGGCTCCTCATCCTCATCCTCCTCCATCACACTGATAGATACATACATACGTACGTACATATCTATATATATTGTAGTAGTAGTAGTAGTAGTAGTAGTTCTTTGTCTAAAGCTAGGCGAAAGGGAATTCCTGAGAAGAATTGAAGAAGATAGGTGGATTAAAGTGGGGTGGGGTGGGGGAGGAGTAGTAGTAGTCTCACTGACTCCTGTCTTTTAGTGTGTGTGAGTCCAAGAAACCTTTTTTGTGAGTGAAAGAAAATCTATGGCGAAATGTGAAGGTAATGAACAGTAGATTTCTGAGACTGTACGTACTGGCTCTGATCTGCAGACTATGTCTGCAGTTTCTGCTTCTTCTATTTAATTATTTATTTATTTATTTTCTTCTCAGTCGGCTGAATTCACTTGACCAGAGCATGGAGGAGATCATAAATCATATATGCACTCCCCTCCCTCTCACTTTCTCTTCCATTTCTTCCATTTATTTGAATCGGAGCTGGAATTCAAGATCTCGCTTTAATCAGATGGTAATTAATTGAACTGCCACTTCTAACATTAATGCATACGACCATGGCTTTCACTATCCTATTTGTCCTCTCCCTCTCCCTCTCTCTCTCCCCCTCTCTCACTCTCCTCCATAAAACGCAGACAGACACACGCTAAGTGCCAAAACAGTCACCACTAATCATCCCCAGTTGGTAAGATACAGAGAATTGACACTGGAACTAATTAATTAGAAAAGATCCCTACCTACCTAGCCAGCTACCTAGCTTCCCTCTTCGTCATCCTCCTCCTCTTCCTCGAGTTCTTCTTCGTCCAATGCAAACGTGCCATGGTGATCACTATAAGAGTACAAATTTTCGTTGTGCGGGGCATGGCCTTGTCCGAATGCCCGAACATGATCCTTGAGCGATCTCTTGTGCTTGAAATCCGACCCGCAGATGCAAAACCACAGCTTCCCGCAATTCTTCTCGTGCGTGCGCCAGTCTCCCCTCACCGCAAATGGCTTCCCGCATTTCCGACACCCGAACGGCTTGTTTCCGTGCTTCCGCCTGTAGTGGGTCTGAAGCGTCCTGAAATCCTTCAATGGCTTCGACCTCGGATGCTCTATGTTGTTCTTACATCCCTCCGCGCAGCAGTAACATGGCAGCCTCAAAATTGACGACGCTGGCTTCGTTCCCTTGAGAGATTCAGGGCCCTTTCTGTATTCCGAACCATGCCCCCACATATGCATCTACACAAGAATCAATAATCAGGATTAACCATGGCCCAACACTAGTTGTAATTTTTATGTTTGGGAATATATAATTCAATATGAAAGTAGAATTTGGATGTGGAAACATATATGAACATATGCACGAGGATCGAATCATCAGATACAAATTCGGAACCCTAATTCAGAACCACGAGTCTACGAACCCTAATTAATATTAATCTCTGGCAACATCTACCTTGAAATAGAGAAGATGGGGTTTTGACGAATAAGAAATTAATGGAGGTGGACAAGAATAACAAAGATGCACCATATCAAGAACCTGCATATTGTTGTATCTATTGAAGGTTTTGCTGCACACAGAACAGGAAAACTGCGTGGGACCAACAAGGATCTGTGCCGGGGTTGGGATCCAATATTGTCCCTGTGCAAGACCCGCCATTTCATTAGGGTTCCCTGAAGCTGCAGCATCCGGTGGGCCAATATGGAGAGCCACTGTCACACCATTGTTCTCCTCTTCCTCCTCACCATTAGGGTTTTCCAAATTCTGGGCGTGCTTGTACGCCGCGAAGCTCCGGTTGTACTTCCGACGCTGGTGCTGACCGGGAGGGCAAAGAGACAGCAAAGTGGAGCAATATTCATCGTCTTCTTCATCAGCTCCGAAATTGCAGAGGCTGTCGCTGGTAGAAACATATGGGTTGTGAGTTTGCATGGTAATGGCGGGGGTGCAGCAGTTTCCAGAGGATTCAAACAAAGAATGTGCATAGAGAGGTTTTGGAGGGCAGCACGGATTGATCATGAATAATTCCAGTGGGATTTTGTTTGAGGATCGGAGGAGTGCACGTGGAGAGTGGGGAGATGTATGAACAGGATATGGATTTTGGCTGTGTGTGGATTTGGAGGAGACAAAGGGACAGATGCTAAGAAGGAGAAGGGTGGGGAAGCCAAGAGAAGGGTAGGGTGCGAATGCAAATGCTATATAATTATGAATGCATAGAACGCTGCACCAAACCTTACATATACTGTGCTTTGCTTTTATAGATCCAAACCTCACTATACACTCTTTACACTATTTCACCAACATTAATCTGGCCATGCCATGAATTAAAAATTTGTTCAATTTTATCTTTCTAGATATATATAATATATATATATATATACTGTGTTAGAGATTAGAGTAAAAAACCTCTCCCTCTCTCAGGCATATAGCATTGGACATATATGGTTTGCATCTCACAAACCACACTGCTCATTTTCCCAAACATGGCCTTTTTGAAGCCATTGTCATTTCAAGTTGTTTTTACTACCTGAACTCTCTCTCTCTCTCTCTCTCTCTCTCTCTCTCTAAAGGGAACACCAGACATATGTATACAATATCTTTATGTATTTGTAAATGTATGCGTGTCATGGAAAATTAGGTGCCCTAATTGAGAAGTGATCTCCTTTTTTCCACTTTTGTCATTAAAGAAGGAAAGATGGGGATTTGTTGGTGGAAAATGTTAGGCTGCATATAGCAATCCACGGAGCCATATCTGCGTCTATCTATCTAACACAGGAATTAAAGTTGCATCCATGTAATGTTTCTTTAATTTGTCTTTTATAAAGATTTGTATTATTCTCACTAGGAACATTATCTATAAATACACAATTATGTATTCCATGCATGTAACAACAATAATGTATGGGCGTATATGTTTTAATTAATAAGATCTAAGAGCATTTTCTGAGGCATTCAAAGTTTAGATCACTCAAAACTATTATTCAAAGCCTGTGATCAAGAATTCCTTACACACATGAACATATATAGATATATATTATATATTAATTGGCATGATTTGACAGTGCATAAGGGAAAATAGCTAGGTCACAAAACCCTAGAAAAACTGTCAATTGTTTATGAAATTAGTGGAAATGTATCAAGCCCCTGTTGTGTAGCTCACAGGTCAATTCTGTTATGGGGAATCAAATCTACACAAATTACAAACACTAAGCTGTAAGAGGGAAAAAGCCTGTAGGATGATTGATGAGGTAATTTCAACATCCACTTTGATAAAGGAGAGGTCACATTCAATTACCATGAAATAGAAATCTTTTCTTGATCTCATTATTTAAGACATGCATCCACATTAAATATATATAATTATATTCTTGTAATGTACACACGGGTTTATATATATATATATATATAACACACATATATTATGTAATCGTTTCTCTAGCCAATAAAAGCAAGACGACTTTAAGTTTAATTAGTTGTCACAAGAGAATTAATAAGTTCTGCTGATCAAGGACCACAAGATCGATGAAGAAAAACAATATCCACTGATTAATAAAGTTTAATGATATTTATGAATTGGGTTTTGTTCATTACAAATCCCACATCCCAATAAAATACAATCGAACACATGCACGCCACCTGGATATAA
Organism: Andrographis paniculata; assembly: GCF_009805555.1. NCBI lineage: Eukaryota > Viridiplantae > Streptophyta > Magnoliopsida > Lamiales > Acanthaceae > Andrographis > Andrographis paniculata. The sequence continues at coordinate 4,840,809 of NW_026137513.1, read as the reverse complement.
AATTCAAACCTGAAAGATGTGAATAAACACATCAGCAGTGAAGCAATAATTAATGACTAATTATGAAATACAAGAAATGGAGAGAAGAGGACAAGTAGAGCAGTGTGTGTCAATATATATGTGTACATATATATATATACACACACATATTAAGTTGAATGCAGAAAATAGGTGAAGACCTACATAAAACGCAGGGACCTAACTGGAAGTTGCTCTCTACAAAACCCCCAATTCTTGTCAGTAGTCTGCATCTTCTTTAATAATAAAAACTGGAGACAACATCTGTGATTTCTCTGAGTATATCTGAGCAATGCCAAATATTTATCAGTTCCACAAATTTCTTCAATAAAATATGAAACGACTTGAGCTGGAATTTGTCATGAAGTTAAAAAGAAGCAAATATTGGTGGGAATAATTATTGGGCCAGACTCGTGTATCCATTTTGGCCCAATATAGTAGGAAATTCTTCGGCCCCTTTAAATGGCCCAAGGTAATGATAAAAAGTACCACGTTTTTATTATTATTATTATTATGTTCCATTATTTAATAGTGTCAATTGTGATAAGCATACGAGGAAGCCACGTAATGAAATATTGATATTTTTGGAAGGAGAAAGGATTTTCGAGAAACGTGGCAGTACATGATGAATAAGGAACTGATCAACAGTGAATCATTACAGAGTTTGAAAAGACACCAAATTGATTGTTTTTTTTTTTTTTTTTTTTTTCTCAGAAATTTCTCTCCACCAAAAACACCACTACTAGGTCAGCTACCTTGCTACTCTTCCTTTTTGTCTGATTACTGTACATTTCTGGAGTATTTATTTTCATCTGCACTCGTGTCTTTCCATCGCCAGATGAAACGAATCCACACCGTTCATTTACCAGAAACGGTGCAGATCCTCCACCTGGCCCCGGGGTACCTGCCCCTCCCAAATACTAAATCGGCCATAGAAACACCCAACTTCTCTTCCAATTCCCCAATGGAAGACATGTTACTTATACAAACAACTTTAGAAAAACTTGTCATCAAGAACAAAAACATGAAAACAAGAACAAATTACTGCTAAAATCTAAAACCTCCAAACTAAATTAATTAATTAATGTCACAAGGGATCCACAACCCTTTGCTTCTTCCTGCAATCCAACCCCAGAAGCTCTATTTCACGCATCCTCTTACCGCTGCAGCTATCAATGGCGGCGCTATCCCCGCCACTCCCGGGACCTTGGAATATGTTGACTCCAAACAACCTCACAACGGGCTGGACCCGGCCCGAAAAGGCGACGTCACTCCTCCCCTTCCAGTCAATGTAGAGCTGCTTGTCCGGGCCGGTGGATCTCTGAAAACACACAATGTCTCCGGCCCGCAAATTCTTCTCCTTCACAAAACGGCTCCAACCTTTGGTCAGGACATAACTCTGGCTGCTGTTCCAGTACGAATATCGAAACCTCCAAACCTTATTCCCACCATCTTCGAAATTCAACAAAACCCCTTTCAGCGAGTTGCCGCTCTGTAAAGGGAAATGCTTTTCCGCGTACTGTTTGGGGATGACGAGTCTGTTCAGCTTCCCGACGTCGCTGGGCGTCACTGCCTTCTCGAAAAGATGTTCCCGGGCATTCGCCGCCCTATCGCCGCCGGCGTTGCAGAGGCCGCCACCCCTCCCCGTCCTCCTCCCGCCGTGGTTCCTCCGGCCCTGCTCCAGCTCATCATTGTATGTGTGCTTCCTGAGCATGTCCACAATCTCAACCTTGGAATGGGAGTTCAAGAACGCCGCTTCGAATTCGTCCCCCGCCTCCGACAACTGCTTGAAGTTTGTAACGGCGTCGCGGCCGCGGTACCTCTGCGCCGCCGTGTCGTACGCTTTGGCGGCTTCTTCTTCTTCGTTGAAAGTTCCCAGCCAAACCCTCTGGTGCTTCTCGTAGATCTGCGCCCCCCATCGCCCATTCGGCTGAGGCACCACGCCCTTGAATCTCGACGACGGCAGCTTCCTCGATTCCGCTTCTAGCGAGTCTGTGATCACGCTCGTCCCGCTTCCGGCGCGGCACAGCCGATTCTCCTGCTGCTTAATCGCCGCCGCCGCCGTGGGCGATAAGGACTCGCTAGTTGTGCTTTCTTCTGCGCTGCTTCCATCCATTTTTATTTATTATATATATATTTATGTAGTCTGCGATTAATTGGAAAGCTCCAAAGATGGGAAGTCAAGCTTGCTGAAATTAAGATGTATAAACTTCAAAACTAGGAAATGAGCTGTTTGTACCCAAGGCAAAGGGGGTGGGTATATATATAACTATATATAGATGTAGATATAGATAGATACAGATAATAGTAGTAATAATAATAATAATAATGTAATAATGCTAGAAAACAACTGGAGAGATTTCCAATATGATTAACTGTGAGATAATAGAATAGGGTTTCCTACTCCATTTCTTTCCCAAAAAACAAGAAAAGGAACGAAAGTGTGTGGGTCAACTGGAGAGGGATTGTAAGGAGCGGGGAAGATTCACGAGTGGGGAATCAGTGTGTATTCATATGCATGTATGGTGTGTGCTCTGTGTGTGTGTCTGTGAAATATATATATAATGAATACGAAGAGGTAGCAGCAACAGCAAGTTGATGGGATTCACATGACAGTGGTGGTCCTTGTTTCGGTAAGTTCATCCCCCCACAGCTTTGCTGCTACTGCTGACTATGTTTGCATATGATTTTCATTCTTGCACGGTCCTGGGACTTCCACTCCGGGTACACCCACACCCATCTGCGGGTGGTATTGGTGTTCCGCTCCCTGGACCTTCTGGGATACCTAAAGTCGGTAATGAAGCATCAGCATCATCAGATAAGATGGATGGGCATTGTGTTGCATCGTGGGATCAAGGATAGAGAGGAAGAGCCAGCCAGCCAATCCAGTGCCACGAATATTCCACGTGGAAAGTCGTACGTGGCGTGATTTTATTGGTTCGCTCCGTACTACTGCTGCTACTACTAGTGGCCTGGTTTTATTTAGTCTATCTGAGGAACATTTTTGTCACATTTTCCACCCAACATTGACAATTTCCATTTTTTTTTTTTTTTTTTACGACTTAACTCATAGTTGCTATTCGATAGTGCGCACTAGATAAATTTTTGATCGAACCTAATACCCTGCAAGCCAAGTTCGACGGAAAAGTCACACTAGGCGAACCATGTGTGGCAGGTGACCTGAGACGTTGGAGGTTTGAACCTATGACCGTTCAACCCCTACACCACCAGGCCATTCCTTACGGGACACAATTTCCATTCCCTTTCTCTACGTGTTGTGTGGTCCATTTAATCCACACCTAAATAATACTTACATACTTATATAAATTCCCATATTACACGATAAACACTTCAAATGATAATCCTAAGTTTAAAAAATATATATACTCCCTCCGTTTTATAAATAAATATTTATTTATTTTTTCACGTAGTTTTAAAAATATTAGTATTATATTGGGATATAGTATGAATAAAGTAGAAATGACTAAAATAATTTTATTAGTATGTATGATATAAAGGTAATGATATTTGTGTAATATATCGTAAGTTGTAAGGGTATTTGTAATGTTAGGTAGATAGTATATTTACTAAAAAAAGAAAATGAATACTTTGTTATGAGGTGAACTAAAATGGAAAAATGGATACTTTATTGTGGGACGAAGGGAGTATTACTGTTATTCTAGACCGCTTGAGGCGTGGCGCGCGTGTGCATATATATATATATATATATATATACACACACATTCAAATCAAGAATGGCCACTGAACTTTGTCTTAAACTACACATGAATATGATGTCTCTTTTTGTGCATACGGTTCATCTAGACAATACCCTCCAACCTCCTCTTGTTTTTATAGAATTGGTATTCAGCTGAAAATTGTGGGCTGCTAAACCACCCAATAATTTAACATATATATAATATAGATATAAAATAAGCTATGTACGGGCAACACTGTTTAATTTAAGGTCCCAATTAGGCCAAGTTGAATGAAGCTAATAATATAGCGAAAATTAAACACAAATTTAATGGCACCTTTTTCGCCTGAGGAATTTTGAAGGTTGTTCTTGATGGACCCCACCCAAAACCCACCACCTCACCCCACCCCACCCCCCCAACTACCACAAATAATTTCCTCAATAAATTCGTGGTAGTCCATATGCATGTCGACTTTGCGCAACATTTGAACCAGCAAATTTCAGGCCGTGTTGCAATAAATACACAGCATTAAACCAAGAGAGACGACTTAGAATTGTACTACTGGCTAGTGTGGATTATTAATTTCCTGCTGGGTTATTTTTATTTTATATAAATTAATTTATTTTTTAGTGAATAAATTGATCTTGTGATTAACTTAATCAAAAACAACTGATGTGAATCATTACAAAATAGTTTTTTCCAGTGGGAATCACATGCCCATGCCCATGCCCAGCCAGCCAGCCAGCGGACATGTTTGGCAAAGTCGTGTTACGTCACTGATGATATTATTCTAGTTGCAAAACACGTTAGCTATGACGTGGCAGACAATCACTGCTCTAATACCAATACAAATGTCAATTTAATTTCATGCACCCTGAACATGTATCCGTATAATATTACTAATTTCCCATATTTAAATATTGTTATACTATATTAATTTAATTTTTAAATGCATGCTGGGAATTATCAAATATCAACTAAGGCGATGGAATCAAAGAAAGCAGCCTGTTTTTTTAAAAAATTGAATCCCATATGTCTGCTGCTTTTTTTGCAGTAATTTTATAATTAAAATGGTATGTAAGATTAATACACGGAATCTGGATTACACTTTAATTTGAACTAAAATCGGGATTAGAATAGATAAATTAATTACTATATTGTTTAAAAAGTTGAGAAGCTTCTTCTAGGTGATGCTTTAATTTGATTAATTTTATATGCCGACATGGACGAAGACCCAGCCTTTCGGGTCAACCCACGTGGTCCAATGATCAGTTGTAATACATTACTACATAAATCTAAAAAGCTTCATTATTTTATTTTCATGTACATATAAGACATCAAGAAAAATTACTAACGAAAAATTATTGTTAGGAAAAATAAAAAAGAGTTTAATTTTAATAACCCCCGAGTCAAGCATGTAAGAACATTTTATGTTGCCCAATTTACACACAAATATGGTCTAACAAAATTAATTCACTCATCGACCACGACCAATCGTAGACTATTCTGCAGATTTTTAATTATTACAGAAAAGAAAAAATAAATTTGGTAAAAAGAATCATTAATTATATGTGTGACAGTGAAGAAGTTTCAAATACACGAGACAATGGTTGGTTAGCTAGTAGCTATTTTAAAATAATTTATTATTCGACTGTTGTAACGAAAAGATGGAAATAAATAAAATTTTAAAAATAAAAAAAAGGATGGCTGGGATTCAATATTTTAAAAATTAAGGGAGATCGATGGAGCAAGTGGAGAAAAATAATACATAGTGAGGCCAAGTCGATATTGTTGACTGACTGACTGACTGACTAGGAAATTCTTGATGTAATTATTTTATTTTATTTTATTTTCTAATATGGACCACATCCAATTCTCTGTCATCCACATAAATCATCCCATTGGTTGAGAACTACTCCCAGTAATAATAATACATAGTTTGATTTTTCAAAGGTTATCCTAATTATTCTATACTGATATCTTTTAATCTATCTTAACACCCAAATAACAATTATAATTAACGATAATTAAATAATTCAATCGACCCCTCTAACATGCGTTTCCTTAACGGTGTAATCTAATTTGATAATCATATATTTAAAAATAACAAGAATGGCAATAACATCAGATGCTTTTTGGTAACTAAAGGGAAAGTTTGGTAATAAAATAAAATAAAATAAAATAAAATGGTCCCATTATGGGATTGAATTTTGGGATGAAGATAAAGGGGCACAAAAATACAATTATAGGAAGTCAACATCTTTAAGGCAACTTGGGTATGTTGCAGTTGGCAGCTATTTGTGATTTTTTCAAAATTTCAGTTTTTAAAATAATTATTGGAGTATTATTTTTGTTTTTTGTGCATTCATTTTCATCATAATTCTCCTTTTTCTTGCAACCTTAGCCTAATTTCTACATCAATTCCCATGCTGATGTGTATATATTGTTCATGTTGCCCATCCATCACGTGTCTTACCATTATATATCATTTGTTGCTGGCCGTTGATTCATTGTTTTTTTGTGTGTGTGTGTGTGTGTGTGTGTAATCCTCCAATAATCAATTTTCAAATATATATATAATAAATGTGAAATGGTTAATGAAGGGATAGACTCAGTACATGTAATTTGATATTCACCCATTAAATTCGTTTGAACAATATAGTACATCAATCAAATATATAAATATTAATATTACTTGTATATTATTGGATGGATATATTTAATTAGGTGTAAGATATTTCTTAGATATCACAAATATCAGATAGAAGATTTGGTTCAATTATTTAAATGCGTAGAAAAATGACAATTCTTTGAGGAACACACATGCGATTAAATAGATTATTAATCATTTATACGTTTGACCAGGTCCACAAAAGTGAAATTAATATCTAACAAATTTAAAATTGCGTGAATTGAATTTATAATTATTTAATTGATTGATGCTTTCTGCTCTATTTGATCACGGGGCACGCACTCACATTCACACACAGGAAAATAAATTCTTATTATTATTATTATTATTATTATTTGGATAATTTGTGCAACTTGGTACAATTTAACAGCTCATTTCTACGTGGCTTATTTTTCATGCAGCGCATGAACCTGTATTTTATAGAATTTGTCAAGTGAATACTTTATATATAAGTCTGTCCAAATGAAAAATCTATATATATATATATATATATATATGACACCTCAAAAAATTTAAACCCTAAATTTAATGATTCAATTATGATATATACAAAAGTTGCTTTTCGTCTAGATGAATGAAGAGTTCAACTTTCAACGTATTTTTGCTGACCAAAATGGCAAAATCAAAGAAAAGTTAGTACGATATATTTAATAATTGGATTGGACGTGTCGGATAGTTCAAGAAATACTATTAGCTACTTAATTTCATGCATTTACACTAGTCTAAGATATATAGGATAATAATTAGTTTTTATGTGGCTATCTCAACGTTGACGTGGCACAATATAACTCACTTAAACTAGTAGAATAATGTTCAACGTAGATTATAATTAATTCTAGTATACTTGTTTGCCATGCTCTTTTCAAATACATTGTCATTGGTAACTTCAATTTGTTGGTAACAAATTATTTTTTATTCTGTCCGAAGCTGAATGCTCGTCTTACTTAAAAGTTCAAACTTTTAGAGAAATGGTCATTCAGCTTACGACATGGTATCAGAGCCAAGCTAGGTTTTGAATTCGAGTTTCATCGTCCTTATTTGCGCGTATATGTATGTGCAAGTTTCACATCCCTTCATTTATACCTGAGGGGGCGTGTTGTCTAAAAGAATCTAATAATTTGTTGATGTTGAATTTACTGGATATTGAGCAAAATTGTACATATGTGTATTTCATGATAGTTATGATAAATTGATAATATTACAAGTAACATAGTTATGTTGTACCAACTTATTTTATGTGCTAATTAAGATTAATGATAATATTTGTTGTGTGAAATATTATTCACGTTGTTCATTTGATATCGTTCTTTATTTTAATCATAAGAATGCGTACATATTTAGAGTGATATACAAATCGTCTAAATAAAAGAAGAATTTTACGAATATTTTAAATAAAATAACTACTATAAATATAATATATTGCTTTCTAAATATATTTTAATAAATATATCTGTATCATATTACAATAAATCATATGTGGCTGACTTTGATACATATGTTGTGGATCTATATTGGAAGTGTTGTCAATACATTGCTAAATGCTAAACATTAAGCATTGTAACAAGAAGTATCCTTTTATTTATACTGTATTGGTTAGCGTAAGCTGATTAATCTCAATCAACAATTATATAACATATAAAATATAAAATAGAATATAGAACACATATTCTAAAGATTGTTAGCATATATATATATATATATATATTGTTTGTTATATTTGCATGTCAGTATATTTTGTGTGATGAGATCAATTGTAGTATTATTTATCATGTGAACTAATGTTATGTAATGTTAGTATGTATGTTGTATTTGTAATATAAATATATGCCTTGCTTAGTAATGTGTTAACTAAATATAATCATCATACTAAATGTTGGGATGAGAAATAAGGTGTTGCACCAAATCACTTTCGAACACCTATTCAAATGGGCCAACTCCCGAAGATTTATATCACAATTATAACACCCTACCGCCAACTGAATGTATGCAGAAAATACAAAACAGTAAATGAGACAAGAGTTTGTTTACCCGGTTCGAATATAAACAATCCTACATTCGGGGATACCAATCTAAAAGAAGTTCACTAATCAGTGTTGATTAAGAACATAGACAACCACAACTCCTTCAACTCATCCTCGTAACATGGTTTATCTTGGAAATTCCCTCAACAGACTTATGTTGTCACAAACTCGTGCTGACAACGACCACGGAGCAGAGTTGCTCATAATATGGACGCTTTCCCTGATCGAAAATCCGATTTCTCCTTTCTCCGATGAGGTCTCCGGAAGGTAAAAGTGTCTGACACTCACTCAATATATAGAGAAAAGAAGGGTTGGAGTTGAGAGGATTTAACTCACTTTTTCTCTCACTACACACACTCTCAAAACCTTCCAACAATCACACTCTCTCCTCACAATTATTATAAAGCCATCTTAAAACTCTTTGCACATAAATGGAATGATGTGTTCTGCATGAAATCTGTAACATGTTGACCACCCAAAACATCCATTCATTTTTCTTGTATGCTCACCAACCGAGAGAGTGTAAGACAAGCAATGTTGTTAACAGTCTGTTGCAGCAATCAGACAAGACTACTTACTCCAAATGAAAATCTGAATGCAGCAGGAAAGATAAAGTGACCATATGCCAAAATAGATGGAAGAAATTATTTTCCAACAGTAAACAATATATATATACACACTCACTCACGCTTAATTAGGAGTTTTATACACAATCTAGTGTTCATTGTTATTTACTCGAATTGGACCGTGGAGTGCATCAAATTCATAATGGAATTATTTACAAATATATATATATATATCCAAAATGATAATAACAGATAACCACATAATATAAAGATAAATGAACACACAAACTAGTTCCGAAGTTGGACTTGTGACCGTGAGGTCATGGGTTTAAACCTCTGACGCCTCAGGTCATCTGACACACATGGTTCGCCTAGTGTAACTTTTTCGTCGAGTCTGATTTGCAGGATATTAGGTTCGACCGAAGATTTATCCAGTGCGCACTTGCGGGTTCCCACGTCATCCGAAATGAACACACACACTACTAATAATCCAACTTTATTCAAATTGTGACTTATAATGTGACAAGTGCACAACACCAACGACAAACATTCATTGTGACTAGCTAATCTATCACCGATGTTTGAGTGATATCTAAAATATATATGTCTATGACATGAATGACTTGTGATAAATTCCTTTCCACTGTCTGTAATAATCATCACATTGTCCAAATCCAATTAAGTAGAGTCCCATCACAACTTCTCTTCCAAGTGTATGCTATACAAATTAACTTTCCAAAAACACATGAGAATAGAAAAACGTGTAATATTTATGATATGGGCTAAATTTGGAGGGGAAATAATTAATTAATTACACCAACACGTGAATTTTGGGCCGTTGGATCTTGAAATGGGCTTACAGCCCAATCCAGTTCCTCCTCCATTAATTAGGTTAACCATGAAATCCACTAGGGTTTTGAAACAGCAAGAAGAGAAGAGAAGAGTAGTGTTTTGGGCTCGAAATTCCTGGGAAATTAGGGATTGACGTGGGTTTTCTGAACAAAATATGATCAATCAACAATTGCATCGCCATTTGCCAATAGCCAGTAAATAATTGTATCTCAGGTCAGGTCAGGTCAGTTCAGGTAAGATCAGGTAAGGCAAGGTAAGTCGTACGAAGAAGACAAATCACTGTGCATTATTATAACGCACGACAACTTATCCTTCTCTGTCACTGTACTATTTACTCTTTGTCTCTATATAATGTATATATGTATATGCGTAGAATTCACGTCTGACCGATCACTCACCCGCACTTGCCGACTCATCAAAACCTAGTTTAGCTCTATTCAACTTAATTACAACAATACAATCCACAATTTGCAGCAGCAGCAGCAGCAGAAAGAAGAAGAATATATACGCAGACGTGGAGCTAGGCGATGGAATCAAAATGGATTGGAACTGGAGAGACGTAAAGAAATTAGGAGGAGATGGAGGAATGAGTGGGAGTGTTGCACGGCCTTTGATGGGATGGGATGGGATGGGTGGGTTGCCCCCACTGATGGCTGGCTCTTTACTCGACCAATGTTAATTGGGATGCCATATCCATAGGGACCACCCCACCCCACCCTCACCCCACCCCTCCTTCCTATAAGAACCCACTCCCTTCATCTCATTAATTCCTCGCTCATTCACAAATCACAACCCACATATATCTATCCATCAACCCAAATTTGAACCGTGTAATTAGTCAGTAGCAAGATCTAATGAAGAAGATGAGTGGTAACAGCAGCAGCAGCAGCAGCAGCAGCAAGAGAAGGATTTCGAGCAGAGGGTTTGCAGCAGTGCTGAGGGAGCAAAGGGCGAGGCTCTACATTATTCGCAGATGCGTCGTTATGCTTCTGTGTTATCACGATTAATTGCAGTCAAGCAGTCACCATGCTAATTACTTAATTTACACACAACTTTAACTGTAATGAATAATTGGCCATTAATTTTCTTTAGTTTGCTGTCCCTTTCTTGGGTATATTCTCTCTCGAGTTGTAAATATGTAGTTTAGGTACGCAGATGTTTGGCAGAAGATAGTTAGGTAGTTCAGTTAGACTCGACAATTTTGTACTCTGATTCTCCTCCCTCATCTCATGAACTGGGAGGAGAAGCTTCAACCTTGAATACACTAGTAGTTAAATTTAATATATATATTCTCTATCTGAACTTCCATTCCATTCTTATTGATTGTTAAGCCTGAAAGAAATGGCCATAGCCATACACACTTATGCTCTAATCCTATACCTTCTGCTGAAGCTCAATCTGTGTTGATTTGCTGACAACCTAGTTTTCTGTTCTCTCTATTAACTGATAAGTTCATATAATTCATCAGTGAATGATTCATGTTTCTCCCATTTCCTTAAAAAAAAAAAAAAAATTTAGAAGTTCAGAAGTTCTTATTATCTGTCATTACTTCATTGAGGGTAATGAGAAGAGCAGAAATCTTTAAAAGGCAATATTCAACGATAATTACATATAAACCTGATGGTGTATGAATCTCATGCATGAAAATGGGTAGCTAATAATGATAGAGGGCTGTTAAAGGGCATCCCCAAAAAGCGCGCAACCTAATTTTATTTCAACACAATAAAAAGACTAGCATTAATCAGAATTACCTTATTTGATGGAAACATATATAATTAATCCATTGAGAGGATTAATTATATGACTATGCTTAGTTTCAACTTCCAGCGAGCGAGTGAATACAAACACGCTAAAATTGGAAGCATGTGAACGATACTACACACGCACATGTTTTGTCAAGACATATGGACTCGTTTTGTGGGCCTAGTCAACCAAACATATCTGAGTGTGATAAACAGGTACTTCTTCACACTACACAGTAAAAGATCTCTTGTCATTTTCACACAAGTTAAAAGCCATTTCGATGGAAAGGTGTGCGCGAATGTATGTTTGTATACGTGTGCAAGAATGGGAGGGAGGAGGAGTAACTTACAGCTGGTTCTTTGAATCCAAGTGAAAAAATATATATATATATAAATAAATAAATAAGAGGGGTAGTGGGGGTGTACGATTGCACATACAAGCAATGATCCAAGAAAAAATGGTGTTGTCGGCCACATAATATTTAGCCATATGTATAGATTTTAGGGTCTAAACTCCTACTACAAAATAAGCCAAAACTGGGAAAAGACATACTGCGTTGTTGGGTCAATTCAAAGGGAGCGTGGCAGCCTTATCTATTCTCTCCCCCACCCCACCCCTCCCCACCGCACGTGCACCTCCAACCCCACCATTATTCATTCATCTCTTCCTATATTGTTTACCTACCAGACAATTCTTGCATTCTGGCCCTATCCATCATCATTGTCTGATTGATGATTGTAACCAAGTTCCATTCATTCATACATTCATTCAATCCACTTCCATTGCTTGACCATCGCCAGTCTCTTGAGTTGCTTTTACAGTTTTAACGATGTTCTTGCATAAGGCTGAACTGATTAATATAATGTGCGTGATTCAGTCCCAGGTTGTCATGGCCCCTTAGCTTCTCTTCCCTTTGTTGTCGTGTTCACATCCTTGGATCAATTATCATAACGACAAAATGGAGCTAGGAAAGCGACGCATCCAGCAGCCCTCGTGATGACCTTACGACACGCACAAGATGGCCCCATGCATTGCCCTTTTCCTACCTAGGGTTTCTCTGGCTTTCATATTCTTCAGTTTCAGGTGTTCAAGCTCTTACACTACCAGTGTTCGTGTATTCGGGCACCTCCCAGTTGTGCAATTTTGTCCTTTTTCTGTTGCGGACAACACGCCGAGCAGATGGATCGATCGATGGATCCTGCTGTCAAGAACCAAGGCCTGATGTAATAATTGAATCATTTTTTTGCTTGAAATAAAACATAATTTACAAAGGTAGCAACAGCCAAAATATCAAGCACGAGTTCATTTAGGAGCCAGTAAGAACATCAGATCATCAAAACATAAAGTTACTGATCCCCCTAAATTTCCAAAAAGCTGATTATCAGTTTCATCAGCAAGAAATGCATTGATTTCACTCCAACACAAAACATCATTGAAGCCAGCCAAGAATTACTATACTCGGACTTGCTATTGATATGTTGAACAGATCAGAATTTGTCGAGCTCTTTTCCTCCTCTCATGCTTCCACCCCATGCAATGAAACTGTCCTGTGATTCAAACTCCTGCAAAACCATTTATGACATCATAATTTAGTCGAATTTAAGCAAGGAAACTACAAGGAAAGCTGAATACAGGCTTACAATCTGGCTTAGCCGAAAATCTGGAGGTGTGTCGAGCTCAATATTTACTGGATCAGAAACCAAACTTTGGCACTCCTCCAAATCCCTCTTCAAATCCTCTGGTCCCAACTGAGCATAGTCAGAGAGGCGAGGCTTATCACTCGGTTTTCTACCAATTCCAGTTTCATCATCCCTATTTGGCGACTGACTTTGCAGAAGCTCGTCGCAGATGGACAACCCTTCAACAAGCTGCTGCGAGCTAAGCAAAAACTGCGACTCATTCTCCCACCATTTGTTGTCGTCAGCAGCCTCATCATTGTTCTCACCTTCCATTTGATCGGAAGGATTATTCTCATCAGTACAGCGATTTTGATGATCATTCAACTGACAAGTTGCTTCCACCATAGCTGTTTCCACCATATCTTCCATGCAAGTTTCATTCTGATGTGGAATAAGGTGTAAGCTCGTGCTCGGACAAGTAATTAGCAAAGCATTCTCATCCAATGGAAAAGTCGGACTGACCCTTACGACTGGAGCTGGAGACTCATGTCTGGCCTCATCATTGGAAAATCTTGTTTCAGGGCGAGGAGGTTCAGGAGTTACAGATTTAGGAGTGACAGGATCCACCTTTACAATCATGGCATCGCTGCTTTCAGGGACATCCTCGTCGCCTTTCTCAGTCTGCTTGACTTGTTGCTGCTGATAAAACACTTTCGAAACTACATATTCTCCTTCTTTCTCATCTTCTCCGGTGCCCAAATGGTACTGATGCATTACCCAAAGAGTCTTCTCAGCTTTTCCTCCTCGAACAGGGCTTATATACAAAACCATAATCTTCTTGCATCCTTTTTGTATGCCGTCCAAGAACACAGGCTTTGTCCTGCCAGTCTTATGCCAACGAACATCCCCCAAAACATCGCCATGTATCTTCCTACGTTTCCGGGTTCCAGTATTGTAAGCCTTGATTGCTCGATGGAAGAAGTGTGATACACTTCCATCTTGCTTCACACCTGAAAATACAAGCAGTTATTCATCCTATTCAATTGGGAATACAGAATTTCTTACTAAACAATCTCGGAAGCATAAGATCATTTTTTAGTCGTACCAGGCAAATTTTGTGGGTGAGTGTAACAGATACCATCATCTTCATCAACAGTAGGAATGAACTCATCTATGAAAGGATGGGACTTCAAATCTTCATAACCAACTTTAGCAAGCAAGTGCCAGATAATCTCTTGGTCAGAAGGGTCGAATTTCACGCCACGAGGCAACCCAGGCCACGCATCAGCAACCTGAAAATGATAATAGATTCAAAGCTGCTCTAATGACCAGAACTGTTACAGGTTTCAATAAAATCGTGTACAAGAGGCAAATAGCCATATAGATCGATCGAACAAGAACTAAAAGCATAAATAGCACATTGAGCATAGGAAGTAGCAATATCATACATCACTGTTATCAATAACATGTTGGCAATTAGGACAAGATTTCGTTGGATTGCTTGTCCAGCTGATCTTTTCTGGTTGGCATGCACCTGAGGCGCTCCGGATTTTTGTCGCAATTCTGGTGGGATCAACCAACCATGATGTCCTGAATGTTTCCACAAAAAATTAATCAAGCACTCCAAGCAAGCAACATGTTGTCAAATCGACAATCAGAGGAAAAATTAGATGAATTCAACTAACAGATCGTGAGGACATTTACAAAAAAATATTCATCAATAATGCATCTTCCTATGATAGTTCATGGATCAGATAAAATATCTTAACATGAAACACTATGGAAAACCCTATGAATCACTTTAAGATGATTGCAAAAGCTTCAAAAGATCAAAATAACGCAAGTTGATAATGTGGTACAAAATTAACCTGATTGCCCATAAACATTTAATCTGCAAAGCTATAGAAATTGTAATTTCACTACACCATATAGCATATAATAAATCTTACTCCAGTTTAACTACATTATTATCTGACTATAAGCCCCAAAACAGAGACACTAAAAGAAACCACCCAACATGAAAATTTGAATATTTTACATCTTGAACGAATCAATCAAAGCTCAGAACAAGAATTCACAAAAACTAAAGAAGAAGAATCAACAGCAAAGTGGCTCCTCCTGTATAAAGCATAACAAATCTTTTCGATCTCTAAAATCAAAAGAACTCAAGTCACCATTTCGAGTCAAGATTAAACTATTCATCGCAAAGATAAAAACTTAGTAACTATATGACAACCCAAGTTGGAACATTCTGTAACCCACTGCTTAATAGAACGATCCCGTGTCGTGGGTTGACCACCAAGATTCAAAAACAGACAAAGGTTAAGCATCAATCCCTTCTTAATCATACTAAAGCACAGCAAAATAGCAAATCAAGACAGCGAAAAAAAATAAAAAATAAAATTATTACATAGCACATAACTCGTGCGGGGATACAGAATCGAAAAGGAAACTAATGGTATTACCCCGCCATGGCAGAATGATGCAAGAATCCAATGTTCTTCCCTCTCTTCCAGTATCCAAGAGACTACTCCGCATCTAAGGTCTACCCGCTTCAGTCCTTGAATTTATCAGAACCGTGTCAAAGCCTTTTCCCTTCCTTTCCTTTTAAGATTTTTTTTTTTTTTCCAAAATTTTATTATTTATTCAATTTTTTATTGGGGGTTTGAAATTTCTTTAGGCCGAGTACAAAGTAATTCCACTCTCAGTGTCTCTGGGGTCGTGTCAAGCGGCTTCCCTTTCCCCATTTCTATTTAATGCTGATTAAAGGACAGTGTCAATTCCACTCGATGTCGGTTTCGAAATTCGAAAACATGGCAGCACTATTTCTGTTGATTACTTGATTATATAAGTACACAGATGAATAACTCGGTTTAGAAGAAAGAAATTTTGAAATTTTAAAGTTTTAAAAAATCTAAAAAAAATTGTACTATATTTTATTTGTTAATAAAAATATATAATAAATTTTAATATATTTATAATTTAAATTTAAATTAATGATATTTTAGTATTAATATTAAATTATTTTTAAATAAGACTGACAAAATAGTTAAATATAAACTTTGAATTATAACGGAAGAAATAAAAAAATTAATTTTAATGTGACAGCAACGATCGTTTAATCCAGTTATTTCTTGTTTATTAAAATTTAATTTAAAAAAATATAATTATCTTTTCACGCGAGCAATATATTTATATTTAACTTTGAATAATTAAATATTTTACTTGAAAATTACACCCATTTCTGGGCGAATGGTAAGGCAGGTGCAGAGGTTTATAGCAACAGATATTAAAATGGCTGAGCTAAAAGATTGCGTCGTACTCTGTCCGCCAAACTCTACGCATCATGCTTCATTTGATATTCCCGGCCGGGATATGTAATCTACTCAGGGTTTGTTTTTTTCGTATATACAATTCCCCAAAACATTAATATACCAAAACAAACACACCCTCAATCCTCCCTAAGATAAAATGTGACTTGCTTTCAAGAACTTAATTTGCAGTGCATCAATGACACCCATCTTTATCTTGCCAAATACAGTCAGGACTCGCAATGATGATTATATATATGTCTAATAACAGTGCATATGCTGAGATTTGGTTAAAAGAGTCGATCAATTCATCATTGTGAGCAAATACAGAATAATCAATGTGTAGGTTGAGGAACACCAGCAGCAGCCAGCAGGTGTTTGTTTAGACATACATAAGTAAGCTGTAATGTTCAAACAATGATGCAGAGCCACCCATACATATATCCTTCCAATCAACTATTCACAGCTTTCTTTACCCTAAGGGGAAGAAAAAGACAAAGGATGGCGAAATTGACTGAATAAAACTGCAATCACCACCCAAACAATGATTTAGGGATGGACTGGCTGGCTGTATTACAGATTACAATGTGCACAGCTATACAGCATCATCAAACACAAGTAAACGCTCTTCAATGTGTACTCGACATATGGGGCACCTCTTGCACTTTTCGCCGCAGCCGCTGATCAAATGCACAAAAGAATACTTTGTAATGATGGAAAAGAAATGTAAATGAACTTCCAAATTCATTTCAGTTCATTCCCCATCACTAGCCAATTACAGAAAATTGCGAAATGAAGCAATACCTGCAAAGCACGTAATGTCTGCACGGTAGTAGAACCAAATTTATATGTTCATCGAAGCATACTCGACAAAGGATCTTCTCCTGAGAGAAAATTGGGTAGATATCAATAATCATGGGTGAGAATATGGACATCAGAAATGTTAATCTTCATAATGCAACATTATGAAACGGTTTGTTATATTAAGCACAAATCAAATTTCCCTAAATATACACTATGAATTGACTTGTTCAATTGTTTATAAAATGGAAAATAAAAAACTAACAGTATATGAATAAAAGGAAGAAGATTACATTTTGAAGTCTTTCAAACTCCTCCTGGCTAATGTTTGTGATTTCTGTTTGAGCAGTTAGTGCTGATTGAAGCCTCCATATCTGAAAAATGAAAACAATAGCAATACAGCAATAACATGTAATCACAAAGTAGAAAAAATCTGAAATTAAAGACAATGACCTCCTTGGCAAGCTCAGCCTTTGGCATTTTCTTTACAGCTTCAGGCGAAAAGGTATTGTATCTGTCAATGACAATGGGTTTGTTAGTTTAGTGATTTGGTTTGAAGTAATTTTTTATATAAAATATAGAGAATCGTATTACTAATATAAAAAATAATATTTTATGTTGAATTTTGATTTTTTTGTGAAAAAATAGAATATATATTATATATGTTGGGAATTGTATGGGAAAAAAAATTGTAGGCAAACAAACCCAATATTTAGGAGCCATCTAATATACAACTATATGTATATATAAACATATCCATTGTTTAGAACTCACCCAGTTTCTGAACCACAATACAGCCGAGCTTGCTCCTCTCGACTTCCTTCGTCAATGGACCACCAACCAAGTAACCTGATACAGAAAAAAATAAGATCCACAGATAGTGGCAACAGAGCACAACTTATCAGATATATTAGGCTCTACACATTGTAATTACCTTGATCCACGACGCAGAAATCCCATATAGTCATAAGCTGTTGGCGGTAGTCTAAATGTGCTTCCTGAATCTGCTTCTGGATGTATTAACATATTGATTTTTTCAAAAAAGCGATATATCGCAAACAACAAACCAGCTCCTTGAAGCAGAAGAAGAGGCAAAAATAAAACTGGAATTGGAATGTTTCTAGCACCAGGTGGAGTTCCCTGGAATCAATAATAGATGTGCTGGATTAGCTTGCCGTCAACTGAAAAGATACAGGGCAAAAAACTCAGTTCTGAACTACTAATATACCTCCAAGTACATAAACAGCATGATCTGAAAAGCCACAAAGGGAATTTTCATCACATGCCCACCAATGTCTTGCAAACTGCACATCCTGCTTTCTTGATTGTCTTCCTCAGAAGGTATTAACACACCATTGTTCCAGCTAAGATATCTTATATTCATTGAAGATGACGATGATGATGCAGCAGCAGCCATATTAGATCGCCTATGAATCGCAGGATTATACCACTTTGTGCATATAAGAAACGCAAAGCACTGTGCAACACTGATAACAAACACAGCACAATTATATGCAACGGACAGGGTGAATATTCAGTGCTGCTAGAAAAAGGGAATATATTTTATTTACCCATAATTGATAAATAGATCCCACCAACCAAGAGCAGCCACATCACCTGCATATGGTCCCAGAAAGAATTAGAGATGTAGAATGGAGGTGTGTCCTCTGATAGGTGATTAATAGATCTCACAACAAACAAGATCATTGACAGATGCATACAAAACCACATCTCTTTAGAGTGAGGAAAACATATTTACTAAAAAAATTGGGTACCATTTCTTTGACAAGACTCCTTATTTCAAACTGTATATATATTGTAAGTCCATTTTGAAATTGAGAGAAATCTAAAGCAGAAGTATGTCAAAGTGTTTCCAGGACAGCTTAAAATCAGAGAGCATGAACGATTTTGATCTATAAAACCTTCTAAACCTTGTGCAACAAAACAGGTGAAACTGACATTATTACGAAGGATGGATTGAAAAAATACACATTCAATAAAAGCTCTGCTGCAAAAAGGTATTACCACATAGCTTCAGAAGCGTAAATGTTGTTGCGGCAATGAAGAAGACCATTGAAATCGAAACCCAGAAGTGCTGAATAAACATAATGAGGCCCATAAGTTAACCAGTGCGAGAAAATGCAATAGCACGTCAGAAGAAACAAGACATTTACAGTTACAAATAGGAGAAAACCACAATTCTTCATTATCTAATCATCAATCATCGATGTTAGTAGAAAACTTCATTAGCTAACCATCAATCATTCAATTCTATAATATGTTAGTAATATTTACTATTACTATTTACTCTAATAAAACCCATTCATCATACCTATTCTTGAAATTCACAAAAACAAAAAACTTCATATTTCTCAATTTGTGTCAAATCGATTCTTATAGATACCTCCTCTTCCATCTTAAAAGAATATCACTAAAACACCCTAGCATTCTCCACTACTCTATCCCCTCCAGCAGGTACATGCTGGACTCGTATTCCTCTGATTTATCCCAACATGGCTTATTCAATTTTGGATAAGTTTTCAGAATATTGAAAGCTTACAAGGGTGCTTAGCGACAGCAAAATTCAAGTAAATAAAGGTCTTGTTTTCTCTGTTCTCCCCAACAACTTTTCTATCAGAATTAGTAGCCAGTTGCTTGATTCAGAAATATGTAAACATGCTAGAAATTTTCAATAACTACTTCAAATCTAGTTAGTTACAGAATTGATGAAATACACATCCACATGCATATCTTTGCAGGGTGAGATATTGACATAAATTCATGATTGTTTTGCATATCACCAAAACATTCCATTACAACTTTACTCAGCAAAGACTTGGATAAAAAAAGAAAAGAAAAGTATTTCTTAAAACATACCGGAAGAGTCTCCCAGATAGCCTCATCGCTGATATTTTCTTCATCTCCAGGCATAAGTGCTCTACACATCCTGATTATAGAAGATAAAATAATGAGCACAATGGTAGCATAAGCCCTATATTGATACAAATGATATAAATTGTAGTCCAACATCCTTGTGTTCAGGAGGAGAATGGAAAATGTTACCTAATGTTATCAACCAGTATTGCAATTTCTAGCGCCAGGAGAGGCAGGAAAACAATCTTCAAATTTACAGCTGTCATTTATCATATTTTGGAAACAATAAATCTGACGACATTTTCATAAACACCGGTGAAAAGGCACTTGAAGTTACAAATGAACAAATATGAGCTCATTTAAGCAACAACAGAAAAAGAGGGATAAAACAAGCTTACCATATCTTTTCTCTAGATAAACACAAAGGAGCAGTTCGAATGCGATAAGCAAGGGAGTAGCCACAATGGCATGAAAAGGGGCCCACTGTCCAAAAAAAGGGTTTAAGTAATGTTAAGTTAATGGCATAAGTGAAGTTAGAAAGTGGGAACTTTTCGCACATCAAAAAGAGATATTTTCAAACAATGTAATGCATCTTATCATACATAGCGACCATGTGGCATTGATGGGGCTGGTAAGGAGAATCTTCCTCTTGCCACAACAGCATGAAATAACCAGAGTGGAGAAAACACCAACCTATGAAAATTGCAGAAACAATCTGCTTAGATGCATGAGATATGTAGCTAAGAGCAGTTCGTGCAAGAAAACTAGATAACTACCAGACAAATGGAATCTGAATAACGATAACTAAGCATGGCTCATTTTCAGACTATTTTGTGTAAATTGGACAAACTGCAAAGGGCTGAGAAACAGAGGTACAAATTACAGATAATGAGATTAGCATGTTCGTGTTAAATATATAAAAAAAAAAAGTTCCCATGATCTTATAACTGAGCCACAGATGAGGGAACATGAGAGTATGACATTCAAGTACAAAATTCTCATTCCCCAAAATACCCACAGAAAGCAAATTAGATGTATAAATCCTTTCCTTTTACAAACAAATAAATGAACAGAGCAAACCTTCCCTTCCATCTTCCAACAGCGACAACAATCTGCCTTTGTCTGCCACAACAGAAGGCATAATAACTTACTAAATGCATTCATAAGTTTACAAGATACAAGTAAATCAGACCAGTGTCTATGTTCGGTTCTTATAACATTTACCAAAATACTCACTTTACACGGTGCCTACTCAATTATACAAAACTAGAGCACAATAGTGATTTTGGAGAAAAGACATACCACCATAATAACCTATTCAATTCAAAATATTTTTAACCTTCTGCGTGTAAACCAGACAGGGTCTTAAATTTTTTACATGGTTGTGTATCTGGAAATTCCTACGGATCAAGAAATTTCAAATTGATATCCAATTGTAAGGTCGAACCTAAAACCAAAACTATTAAGAGCAGATTAGATTTACTGAAATAATAACTCCATATAAACTAGAAACATCAAGAACAAAAAAGAAAAACCACACTTTGTGCCCCAGCCCTCAAAACACCATAGCCCCCAGTACATAAATTAAACAAACCCCCACTCCCGACGGCATCAGAACATTGAAAGTCTCGAAAACAACGCCAAGAAACCAATAAAACAAAAGGTTAAAGAGAGCAAGAAACAAACCACCAAGAGCAGTCAACAGCGTGATGGAGCTTGAGGGAGAGAATAAGAGTGAAAGTAAAAAGCAATCCATGAGCCACCACCACTTGGATAGACTTGAGAATTCTCCTCCAAGTCATCATCGCCGTTGTCTCTACCCAGTACCACTGATTAACCTCGATCAAGGGAACAATACAGAAAATTACACCTCCTGGCCTCTTTCTATTAACTCCGCCGGCAGCGATTGACAACGAACGAGAAGGTAAAACACGAAACCGACGGGGAAAATTTTTCAACGCAGATTTACAAGAGTGGAAGGGAAATAAGAGATCTTACAGACAGCAACGTCAATTCCTCACCTTTATGATTTAGGAGAGGAGACCCACTGCCACTGTATTGAGCTGTATTGTAGAAGGTCGCAATTACCCCCGACAGTACTACGGAAAAAACCTTTAGATTAGGGGTATTTATGTCCTTTTAAAAGTAATATTCCCCTGTAAAAAAGGTTCAGATCGGTCGGTATGGGTGGAACGTTCACTTATATTTTCTTAACTCTTTATAACTATTTAACATTATCTTTTTACGTGATTCGAGTAAATCAAACAATTTTTACAAATATTTTAGTGTTCAAATCCAATAATAAAAGTAGAGTATATAACGAATAAATAAATAAATATTATCATCTTCAAATTGAGTATTTTAACCTATTATTGACTCAACACTTTTTAATTAAAAAGTAAATATGATTTTAAAATAGAATTACAAGTACAGAAAAAATTGTTTGAAGTTCATTTATGTTTTTGTAACATGACGTGCAATATTTTTAAAAATGCAAAGTTTTTTTTTTCTAATTTTTAAAAGATTTTGCATAACTTTTTTTAATATAAGAAAGTCTTGTATAATTTTTAAATTCAATAGATATGATACAGATTAATTATATACAATTTTATCTAAAAGTTCCAAAATAAATAAATAGAATAATTTTATTGAGAGAATCACATCAAATTAATAAATTGAAACTTAATATAATCAACTTGTTCACTTAACATTTTCTATTGGAACTATTACTTATGAATATTATTTAAATAAACATAATTTACATACATATTAATACAATATATAATATATATTTTATTTATTTATAAAAATCAACAATTCAACAGTAGTTTTTAATATTACCAATATCTAACATGAAAATCACTTAAAAACACAAAGTAAACAAATTCAATATATATATATATAACAAATAAAGTAAAGAGTAGAAAGTAGATGTAGAAAATGTAAAGTTGTTTTTAGTGTTATTGGATAAAATATTCTTGCTACACATTTACGTACAAATAATTTTGTGCAAACTATGTTAGTTATATTTTGTGCGTTGTTTGTTCTCTCTCTCTATATATATATTTATATATTACTGTTTAGTCCTAATAAATACTTTAACAAAATATCATTAGAAATATTATTTAAATAAAATATCATATAAAAATTGTGATACCTCGGCACACATCCTAGAAATTTTTTCGGAGTCATCAATTCTTTTTAGTAGGATTTTTAAAAAAGAGTCGCGCAAAGCCGAACGTGTAGATTGCATACTGACCTCACAGGTCAACATAAGTTATTTCAACTTGTCTATGTCCTCATTCATCCTGTGAGACTTTCCATATCATCCATCCTCAAAGCCAATCAAACTTAACTAGTAATTTGAATTTGCACATTGTTAACACCGGTCTATTCAATTTATTTAACCTCTAATCAACTTCGAATATCTTAACACCGGTCCATCTAAATACTGAATTGCCAAGCAACGATATGAGTATCACAAAAATATAGAACTCAAACCAAAACCACTCTGTTAGAAATTTTGGGAGAAAACAATCTTATTGTCTTATTGATCATCAAAATAAGAAAGTCTATATATATTTACTATAAAATATGTCAATACACTCAAACATAAGATTTTAATTAAAATCTTTCTCTAGGCACCATGATAAATTATTATATTATATTATAAAATTAAATTTACATATTACAAAATTTAAAAATATGTCATTGATATAATGCAATGTTTTTTTAGTGTAGAGTAATATGTATATATTAAAATCAATTTAATAAGTAGTTCTCTCTCGATGTATTCTAAATCCAAAAATAATTCTTGGACATTAGATCTTTAGATGTATGTCATATAATTTAGAAATAAATTATACAATATTTTTATATTTTAGTAAAAATGAACAAAAAATTATATATTTGATATATTGTATCAATGATTTCGTGTTAAGTTAAAGTAATCACAAAATCATTTTTATTTTTTTTTTACAATATTTGATTTGTAAATGCATACTAATTATACAAATAAAAAATAAAAATTTTTAGTAGTATTTTTTACTGAAATACATAGCTAACAATGATTTATTACCAATTTTTACAAAAGTAAATTATATAAAAAGAAGTAATCAATTGTGTATCTATTGCGTAAAATTTTATTTTATTTGTATAAATTTGTATAATTAGATGCACATTTGTAATCAAATATCAAGTTTGACGGATGTTTTATGTGTACTTTTAATTTAGAAAATTTCACGTAATAAATAAAATACAAAATATTGTATACATTTTTATTCCAACATAATGAGTATTATACTATAATTTACCTTATTTTCAATTTGGCTTATTTGTACTCACCATATTCCATAATCATAAATGATAAACAAATAGATTAATATTCAATATATGAATTTATTTATGAGAGGTGAGAACAATTTATCAATTATAGTACATTGATAGACAATATAGTCAATAACAAAAATAATACTAGTATACATAGACAATAATACATAGACACAATTTTGAGCAACAACATAATTACATCACCAAATAATTCGATCTAACACTAAATAAATCATGTAGTATATTCCAAATATTCAACTAACTAAATAAATAAATAAATTGTTTAGCATATTGTCGACAACATCTTAAATATTGACAGACAACACAATATTAGTATTAACATAATATAAATACGCCTACTATAAAAATTTTTTATATAATACATGATTTCAGTTAATATTATTTGTTGTGTCATATATCCTACATACTTATTTGGTATGAGCTGACTAAGACTAATCAACCATACTTATTAGTTTAACATTTATAATTAAGTTATAAAAATGTACTTAACATCTCAAATTAGATTATTAATCTCTTTTTTTCGAAAAAAAGAAAAGAAAAGAGGATCAGTAGACACTTCTGAAAGTAAATTCAAAATGAAAAAGTATGCATAATATCACACAATACATAAAAACACACCAAAAAGATGAAATATATTGATTGTTTTTTTTGGTGATGGCAAGTGCTAATAAAAATGTTGCACTTTGATACAGCAAACTGATCCACCCCTCGATATCCATATCCATCCCACCCCCCCATAAATACATATATATCGACCACTTCAAACCTTGCACAAAGAAACTTAACTTAAATATACCAATCCCATTAGTTAATATATATATACAGAACCATATATGATAATGATACTGATCTGATATAATATAACAGCTCAAGAAAGATGGAACTAAGTCCAGCATGAAACCCTGCAACAGCGTGGTGGGGACTTTCTTCAAACTCAATTTGTAGGCAACAGAAAACCACAAAACAACAAACTAAGCAGCAGCAGCAGCAGCAGAATTGCGACGTACGTACGTATCTTATTGCCAACAAGAAACCCTCTCTCGAAAGTGTTGCAAAGATTTTCTACTTGAGGTTTTGATCTAAGTTTTCCCTCTCAAGAAAAAGATTTTCCAATATACATTCCCCCATCTGTATGTTCTTAGTGAAGACGAAAATGATGTAACTGGAAATCTGACCAACCACAATCCACTCAACCCTCTGTGTGTATGATCCCAATTCACTTTCTTCCTCTACTGTTTCACTCCCAAATATATAATTTACTTCTACCACACCCATACCCTTATCTATAGTGAAAGAAGCACAAACCCAAAACCACACAAAACACCCCAAAAATTTAAAAAAAAAGTGGGAATAATTAATGTAGGATTTTAATTAATTAATTAATTAATTAATTATAGGAGGAATTGAAGTACTTAAAGGGACCTGTGTTCAAGGATGTTGATATTGGTCCTTTGCCTCTTGACATTCCCAGAAGCTGATTCATCACCGTTGGATTTCTCCATGACTGCTTTGAGGGCTTCTTGTATTGAGCTTATGGAGCAGTGCTGCTGCTGCTGCTGCATCTGATGCTCAACTTCACCACTGTTACCATCTTCGTCTCCAGTGATGAACAGTACATTCCTTACCCTCCCACCCAGTGTGGTGATTTCAGCTTTCAGTGTTCTTAGCCTTAAGGCTTTGAGTGTCTTGATCAGATCAGGCAAGAGGTCTGATCTGTCTTCACAGCAGATTGAGGCTTTGATCACCGGCTTTCCCTCTTCATCCAATGCATTGTCCACTGATAATTCGTCGATCTCCGTCGGCACCGGGCTTGATTCTGCTATTACTGAAGTCTGCCTCTTGAGCTCCTTCACATGCTGGATTACTTCCGCCAGCAATGAGGCTTTGTCCGTCTTGAAAACAATTGCAAATCAACAGAACATGAATTAGAGACGCCAAAAAAAAAAAAAAGAACACTTCAAAATGGCATGAATTCATAGAAAGTAGCATTTTTACTCTCTCTCTCTCTCTCTCTCTCTCTCTCAGATGCATACAATCATGCACTTCCTAAAAGTAACAGACTTTACTATAAATCTAAAGGGGGTTGGGATTTGATGTGGCGTTTGTTGCATAGTGTGTAAAGGAAAGTTTTGTTATTCTTTTATGAAGGTTTTTGGGGCAGTGCTGGGGTAGCTATCAGAGCTGTTGTTTGGCGTTGAATGGTGGGATTAGTGAGAGATAGGCAGGCAAGGCATGGGTATAAGAATAATAATAACAATGTGTGAAAATGAACCCAATGACTGACAAGAATGCTTCTTTGTCTGTCTTTTTTAGAGTATTTCTTTTGAGATCCCTTTAAAATTTTGACTGCGACTCCGGCAAGAATTTTCCATGGAAGCTTTTCAACTGCTCCATGGTTTCTCTTTATCATATCAAACTGACCGATATTAACGCTTGCACTCCCCTTTTCCCCTCCCCAGTTTTTCCTCACCTCGAACAACCAACCCCCCCACTCGAGAGAAACCAACCATTCACGAATTGAAAATTGTGAAGACATAAAATAGAAAGGAATAATTAGGATCAATGAGCTGGTTTATATATATAGCTAGCTCATCTTCTTCAGCACAGACATACATTCTAATAGAATATAATCATAGTGGGATCCTGGGATAGAAAACCTGGTTGGTAAAATCCACTTAATTAAATGCATCATGGGGATGGAATATTTAGGCGATGCTACGATATACGGACAAGAATATAATATGGTAATGATTGTATATAGACAGGTAAATAAATATATAAGGATTTAATTAAATGATAGTATATAGTAATCAATCAATTAATTAAATAATGCTTACTTTGGTTGTACTTGGCAATAGGCTTCTAAGCTTAGCAAGATGATTATTGATTCTTTCTCTGCGCCTCCTTTCAGCTTCACTGTGGCTTTTGGAAGCTGCGAGGGCCTTAGCATCCATGATTTCTTGAGCAGTCATTTTCTGGAGCTCGGCGTGGAGGCCGAAGGGGGTGGAGCTAGGGTGAACCACCTGGCCTAAAGACTCGGAAATGAGCCTCAAATGGTGGTCGGAAGACGAACCATCGTATCCGAATTGGAGGCCCGATGGCGGCCGCCGGTTGAACAGACCTCCATAAGACGGCGGCGCGGGAGGGGGGAGGAGAAAGGGGTCGTGGTTGAAATTGTGGACTTGAGGGAGTGTCCATGGAAGGATTTGTGAAACTTCAGGGAAGGTCAGTGTGGATCCTCCTCCGGCGTTGGGGGCTCCAACCCCCCCAATATATGCATCGGCAGTAGCACTGCTGTTGTGTTGCTGCATCTGAAGAGGAGTGAATAGTGACGACGACGATTCCTCCTGAATTTGGAAACCCTCAATGTTATCAGCTAAGATTTGGATACCCTGAGAAATAACGTTTTCTTGATTCTCTTTGTCGTTGCTGTCATACATAATAAATACCGCAAAGCCCACAACACTGGGAAACCCCACCCCTATTTATATGATGAGCATATGCATATGTATGTGTATGTGTGTATATATATATACAAGAATATGGGGGGTGGGGGGGGGGGGCTTAATTATGGGTGTCGATAGCTGAAAAAACAGGCTTGAAATCAAACTAACTTTAGGGTTGTTCCATAATCATGCCATCTTTCTTTCACACAAAGATGAAAAGAAAGAACATACGAAAGAAAAGGATTCAAGAGCTTAGATTTAGAATCAATTTCCTTTGGGGGCCAAAAGGGGAAGAAATCAGGAATAAAAAGCTAGGGAAGTAAAGACGAACATAATGGGATATATATATATAGATTTAAGGAGTTTTATGGCCGGCCCACCGGAGATGTAATATATATATATATGTATAAACTTGTGTGTATATATGTATATCTGTTGTTTAAATTAAGGGTTTTTACCTTTAAATTCTTCTTCGTCTTCTTCAATTCTTCACTGTCACAGCCTTTTATGGAGGTGATTTTGTGTGAAGGGTGGAGAGCCTAGAAACCGCCTTTTATCTTACAATCGATCAATACCTTTCCCTTTTGTATTGTGCTTTCTTGGTATCTTTTTGGATTTTATTTTATTTTATTTTTAAATAAATAAAAGAAATTTGGCCCATCTCACCACTCATAACATATATAGAGGTGTGCAAGCAGTGTTAATCTTCTTTCCTTTCTTCTTACGGCACTCCATTTTCCTCTTTCCTCTCTCCTCTCTCCTCACTCTCATTACGTATCCATTTCTGTAGCTATCAGAGCCAGTCTGAGCTTTTTTGAGCATACATAGGTGGTACATAGACATACATACAAATATTATAATACAATTGTGTGTTGATATATATATATATATGTTGCTTAGTGATTGGTTCAAAGTCTATAATTACAATCTCTGAGTGCTGTTGGCCGCAGAAAGAATGAATCTTGATGAGAGAGAAGAAGAAGAAGAAAGAATTTGGGGAAACACAAGCACCACATAGTGAACACACAACACACAGATTGTCGACCGACCAGAGACAAATAATAAAAAGCATAATATAGTGTATCTGTGTGTGTGATATGATAATTTAAAAAAAAAAAAAAAAAAAGGAGGGGGAGGGGGAGGGGGAGGGGGGCTAGGGTGGGGTAGGTACCTCATATACCTTGGTTCGTCTTTGGTCAAGCAAGCAAGCTTGTTGCAATATTATGGCCGGTTTGAGTATAGGTATTTCCACGCCAAAAACCTTTCTGCTTCCCCAAGACCCCATGGTAATGATTGTGTCTTGGAACACACTCCTCCCCATCCAATCCAGGTTCTCTTTATTCTTGGATACAGTTTCTGTCTCTATATGCAACAGTTTCCTCGGTTTCAGTTTCTCTATGTTGCATCTCTATGTATGTATATATCTATATCTATATCTATCTCTGCTCTTTATGCCATTTTCCACTGCCATGCTTTTCTCTAGCTCCCTTTATTTAATTTGCTTCATCCATCTTCTTCCTACCCACCATATTATTTCATGCAGCAAAAACTGGAACATGCATTATGTTCTTAACAAGTATAAAAGAATTTGAAAAACAAAAACAAAAACCCTACAGTTGAAACAAGAAAAGGTGGATGTCATGTCGTCTTTCATTGAAAGGTTTTGATCTTTATCAAACAAAGCCTGATTATAAATAACAAACACAGACTAAGTAGTTGTGAGAATGAAGCAATTGTTTTTCCCACTGAAAAAGTGAATCATAATAATCATCATCAGTCATCCTAGCTAGCTAACACCACATACAACCCCTTTTTTGTTTTTGGGGTTTTTCCCCTTTTTCTTGGTACCATTATTGTTCAACTCACTGTGCCTGTCTCTCCAGCATCATATTATATAAGTGGGTGTGTTTATGGGGAAGTGAAAACGTAACCCTAACTCACCATTCAGGTTTCAGAACAGCAGCTGCAGCACTACAAACAATAATGATGATCATTATTAATTTGCCCTTTATTTTGCACACCTTGTTCAATTCATTCATTCAATTCGATCTCTTAATTGCTGAACAAAACTCCATCACATTATAATGTGGGTTCAATTCATTTCATTAATTCTCAATTAATTAATCAATTCAGTAGAGAAGAGAAATTAAGAAGAGAAGGAGACACAGCCTTGTGCACCTAAATGGTCACACGCATGGCTGCTCTGGTCCCCATTTTCCATAACCTTTTTGGACCCTTTTTCCTATTCTCATATACTTACATTAATGAATTATATAATAATATTTTTTTCATTAGCTAGGTAGGATTGTCGTATATATATATATATATATTTATGTTCAAAGATTTGATGATAGCATCAGCATCAACCCCCACTAGTGTGTACAGCAGCATTATATTAGCCCACGGGAAAGAAAGAAACAATAAAAAAGCCTTCTTTGCCTTTGCTATATAGCTCTGGTCCTCAATTCAATTCCTTCAATTATATATGACGTCACTCTCACGCTTTCATGACGTAAGTTTCTCAGTTACAAACCCTTAATTATTTTATATAAGGACTATAATATACACTTAATTAAATAACTGCTTTAATCATAACTAATGCATGCCCACCTTTTCATTCATTTTTCATTTTTTATTTTTAAGTAGCCCCTTATTAGTTTATTCCTGGTTTTTGGTAAAGCTATTGTTAAATATGATGCATCACAAGCTTGATTGTACTTCTCTGCTGTTTCAATATGGTTTATTTATATATATAGTGCCTGCACATGTAGGGTTTTGGGGAAAAAAAAATAAAAAAAAAAAGAAGAAATTTTCATAAAGATATAATTTGTACCTAATTAAAATTTTCTTGATATGGGTTTTGAAATTTGTCCTCTTCTGTTTATTATTGATTTATTGTACTATATATATGCATATGTGTTGCAACTTGCAAGTGCCACTTCAAGATTAGTTGATTCAATCATTACTAATTCATGTCTTAATGATGCATCATAATTTGACCTAATTAAAATGCAAGGAAATACTAGTATATTATTATTATTATTATTTTTATTTATTTATAATAATAATTATTATTGTATGTGTATATATATTGGTAGGGAGGGATGTAATTATGA
Source organism: Andrographis paniculata (assembly GCF_009805555.1). Classification (NCBI taxonomy): domain Eukaryota; kingdom Viridiplantae; phylum Streptophyta; class Magnoliopsida; order Lamiales; family Acanthaceae; genus Andrographis; species Andrographis paniculata. The sequence goes on along the minus strand of NW_026137513.1, from coordinate 4,809,702 downwards.
TAAGTACTGTAAGAAAGTGGTCCATCAAGTGGGTATATATTGTAGTGGAGAGTCTGATTTTCCAGAAGGCACCTTCCAAGAAAAACCCATGTATTACATTTCATCTTTAGTACTATTATCAAAATAATATTATTTTAAATGCACTTTACAATATTTAATTTTGAATAGTCGTAAAAGTTTTTCCTTTTCTTAGCTTCTTTATGTCCTCTAAGAGTCTAAGACTCACACGCACATACATAAATATATTGAGATAAAAGACTTATTTCTCTTACATGGAACACTTTTTGTCTTAATAAGGGTTTTCTATATATTCTGAGGAATAGAGAATAGTTGTGGACTGTTTTCAACTGTTTTAATCAATATATTGTTCATAAATTCTTTTTCAAAAATCAAATTAAATATTTATTTAAGAAAAAGAAATTATTTACAAACTATATGAGTTGATGTCTCAGGAATATATATACAAATGTTTGAAATATTTGGAAGAACAAATTAAAACTAGAGTAATAAAACAATATATATTTTCTGAAATAAGGTAAACATTATTTAATTGTGTGGTTGTTGCAAGAACTTTCTACGATCGAATTGCACATACAATACACGACACGACACAACAAATCGAACTACTTTTCTGCAAGAAAACAAAATTCACCAAAAGTGTCTTTGGGTGTTTTTTTTTTGGCTTTGAATTATACTTAACTACAGTTTGGATGCCTAAGTATGGTTTTTGTAATAAATAAAAAGGAATAGAAGTTTCTAAATAAATTAAAAAAAAAAGAATGAGAAAAATGGCAATTTCCAAATATTAATGAATAAATTAAGCTTAATAATCAGTTAATTGGTTGTGGAATATAAAAGATAAGTATGCAAGAGAATGTGTTGAATGAGACAGGTGAATTAATCAAAGTGGACCAACGAAAATCTAATGCTTCGAGTGGCTGTCTCTATATTATTATTATTATTATTATTATTATTATTATTATTGTTATTGTGACTATTAATATTATTATATACAAAAGTAATGTTGTCCATTTGTCGGAAAGTGATGCCCCCGTCAATTCAATTTCTCTTCACATTTTAAAATGGACATACTCATTAAAATTTAAATTTAAATAGTACAATTAGTATTTTCTCCAATATTATTTACTTACTGCAGATACATTTTCTCATTTGTGGGACTCATTATTACATTTACACATGCATAAGCATATCTCACTAACTAATAAATAAATAAATTAATTAATTTAATAATTGTGCAAAGTACAAATTGTTGACCCAGATCGTGTCGTTCGCGTATGTACATCGATTCACTTGTCCTAATCAAGGGTTGAATTAATTAGTTGATCGGATTTGAAATAAATTAGTTACAAATTTGTGTAGTTATCAGCTAGTATAAATATATATAATTTAATTACTTATATACAAATATATATATATATATATGTGTGTGTGTGTGTGTGCGCTGAGACATTTGGTATTGCATGAATATTGAAATAAATTGACAGCCGAAAGTGGTGTTGGATTCATAATGTGCACACCACTAGACAACATTAGATTTTACGATACCTGCTTGCTTCCTTAATCATTTCTCGACTAAACAAAGTAAAGCTACATACACATACACATACACACCAATTATTGCAAATAGATTAATTAAATTTTTAAATGAAAAATAAATAACTAATATAAGTTTATAACTCCAATTCTGCACTTTGATATATACATTTGGAACTGTTGCAAGTTGGGCCTACATAAATGAGCAGTAGTAATTGGGCTCGGCCCATTAAACCTTGCGGACTTTAAACTGAGGCGGGCCGATAACTTATATGTAGGAATTAATTATTATGTATATGGTCTTCACCTATATCTATAATTTTTTCGCATAATAAAATTTAGAGAATTAAATTGATTTCCACTTATAGATTGTGGTTAGGGACTTAGGGTGGATGATGAAGCTATTCAAATTACATACCATAAAAAGAAACTCAATCCCTATGAGCCCTAAATTTGAAATTAATTTGTAGCTCATACTATATTTGTTTGTTTTCAAATTATGCTGCAAATAATATATGTATATATATATATAAGTAAATTATATCCAATATTTATTTTTGGTTGAAAAGTTGCATCCAAAATTGTACTATTTATTTTCTATTTGAATTTTTTTATTATTATTTTAAACCAACAGTAATTTGGAAGAAAAAAATATGAAAACAAAAAATAAGATAAAAATAAAGGTTAGTTAGTGTTTGATATTCTCCAGCATTTAACTGTGTTATAAAAAATAATATTGTATATATATATATATATATATTTATTAGATTAAGTGGTTATCACCACACATGCATTTATAGTAATGGGTTTGAGTTGACCAAGACTCAGACTAGGATCCCACTTATTTATTTGTGGTTCGGATATCAGGTTGGGTATGAATCAAATGTTGTATATTCTAATCGGGTTCGGAATATAGGACTAGACTCTACTTGGATCTGAATTTGACCCTTTCAATATATTTATATTATGTCAATATTATTTTTTTAACAATACAATTATATTAAAAATATTTTTATTAGTTTTATTTATGAATGTGTTATAATATTTTTGAATAAAATACATAAGTTATGATATATATGATTTGATTTTCTTGTACATTGCGTCTTATCCAATATAGCCAGGTCAATCAAGGTATAGCCAGAGTCGAATTCGATTCGGGTATCGGGCCTGAACATACGTGTTCACATCGGATCTTGGATCCGGATGAATTTAATCTATACCCGACCCATTGAGATCTCTAATTTTAGAATATGTCCATAAATATTTTTAGTGATTTTATTTTTAATAATATATAAGTAAGATTGAAATGTAACAATATTAAAGTCAATATTTTTCATTTTCTTTTGTTTTGGGTAGATCTTGGTAATTTGGAGATCCTCCACCTCCGCCATGCGATCTCCGCCATGCTACAAAGGGATATGGTCTGAATCTACTCCTTTTAGAATTTTTGTCCTTCGGCTCCCAATCTAATTAACTTCAGTCCTTAATTAAATCGAACTTGACTCTCAACTCTTTCTAGATTTCTAGTTGTCCAACTAATTCTTGAAAGATTCTAACTCTTTACAGTTATATGAATAATTCAGATCTAAAGTTAAATCTTAATTTGTAAAAAGTCAAGGAAGATAAATAATTGGTTCAGTAGAAAAAGAGGGCTAGTGAAAAATGATAGATCTCGAAAAAGTAATTAATCATTACGGCATAAAATACATACAGAAATTGTAAAGTTCCATAAACCTACATTACATAAATGTATATTCAAGTTCTGCCCTTTCAAAATTGTGATATATAAATAGACAAGTCTATTCATTATTGCATTCATTGCTATGGTCGGTTACTATATAATAATAATAATAAAGAATCAATTAATGTGTGGTCCTTATTAAACCCGAAAAATAATCATACTAATAAAAAAAAGAAAAAGAAAAGCAAATATCAGTGTATAAATTGTTAAAACATGCAATAAAAGTTGCATGTAATGTAATTGCGTAACTTATTAATGGAAGAGTCCATAATAAATCATGTGTAAAATATTTTCAGAAAATGTTTAAATAGGTATATGAGTGCATGGCCATGGCATATTATTATATATAGAGATGCCGATCAAAACTAATTATTACATTCATCGAGGACAGAAAGTGACACGTAAAGTGACTATGTGGTAGAGATATTCAGAGGCAATGTTACAAAGTGTGACACGTAATGCTATCACAAATTTGATATATTACCTAATTTGAACTTTTGTTTCTTTTTATTTTAGATGAGACAGATCAGCGATCGTGGATTTGAAAATAAAATAAAAGAAAAGAAAACTATTAATAAATCTCTATATATAAAATGAAAAGAAAAAAATAAAAAATAAAAAATCTCTTCGTTATATAAATGATTCTTTTCAAGTACATGGTGGGGTTTCAGAATAATGAGAAAATGAATAACTAATTTTTATTTTGTTATATTATTTTGATTAAAGTAATTAATGGGAATGAAAGTTATATTAAAAAGATTCTCATCTTTAGCACAACCTTAATAAATACAACTTTATTTGGCGTTTAAATAATCAATACATATTCATTAATATATAATGTGAAATGAATTTCTTGAATATAATAATTTTATGATTCATAGATAATTTAATTTTAATAATCATGTAGACCCTTTCCTATTTGTTGTACAAAACAATAATATATATATATATATCTTTAATTTGACAATGTCGATTTTATTTCAAAAGGGCAATTATGTATATGAAGAATAATTGACAAGAGTATAGTATATCAATTAAATTTAATGAAATATGCAATAATAAAATAAAAAGAGTTGATGAAAGAGACATATATAGAGGGAGGGTCATATGGTCAAAGGAACATGGTCTTTAATGAAAAATAAAAGTAGGGTTTAATATTGGTTCAAATAATTGTCCTACCCTTAGCTCTTGTAGACTAGGGGAGGACACCTATAAATACAAACATATATATATATATATGTATGTATATTCATAAAAAAGACCTTTTTCGAAACCTTTTTTTTTAAAAAAATACTATAACTTTATTTATACAAAATCTAATTTATTCGTAGAAACATAAAATTAAATTAGCATCAATGTCATCCAATATAAAATATGTTAAGAAGTAAAATGAATCCCAATGGAATAATATAACATAATTGATATGATTAATAAATATGTACATAAATGAATATATATATATACCCACTTAATACGTAAAAAAAACATATAAATTAATATATTTTGCATGTTCTTAAATGGTTTTAAAATTTAAAATTTTATATTTGTAAACCCTTCAATGATACACATATTTTTTCTAAAGTAATAATAACGATATGATATTTTATTAAATTAATTTGAAATTAATAAAGAATAATGCAAGTGTAAATGACTTGTATATGTTCATATATACTTAGGAAAATGTGTATTGGATAGGAGTAATAATAATGATAATAAATAAATAATAAAGCACGGGTAGTTATACGTCGTCGTTTAGGTGGTCTATCTTCTCCACGTGAGCTCCACTCTATCTCTATGCTCTTTTTGGCTGTCTCATCTTCTCAGGGTTGATGATGATCGTCTACATTACAATGTACTGTGATTCCGACTGTGACTGTGAGAGATAAACCAATTATATATATACATATATATATATGTATGTGTGTATATATGTATATGGGGCATCATGTCGCTTTCGTAGTTAAATCTCAAGCTGTCCACCTTTGCCCTTTCCCTCCATCGCCATAGCTAGCTGGACAGTCACACGCAGACGACGAGTCCGGCAATCTTCTTCTGCATTTCTACTTCTTAATTCAGACATAGCCACGTTCTTCCTTGCCCTAATTCCCTCTCTCTCTCTCAATAGAACTTCATCATGTTCTTCAGACCTAAGGGTGCTTGATTATTCCAATCACTATATATATATATATATATGATGTATGTATTGTGTGTATCATCATTCACCATTCCACACCATGTTTAAATGCTTTCGATAGTAATGAATGAAAAATGTGAGGATTTAAGTGGCGATGCATTTACAATGTTTTCTTTGGGCGACGAATCCTTGTTCAAATCTCCTCCACCTAACAGTTTCTTCCACCTTTCTGACATCGATCATCAGCACCAACAGCAAAACCCTACATCGAAACACGACGACTATGCAACTACTAATAATAATCACTTCTTCTCCAGCTTCCCTTCCCCCTTCTTCGACGAGCATGAATTGCCTCTGAATCAAATATTACCTAAGAATCTTTTCACTAGCGGCAATCACACCGCCTTATCAGATCACCATCGTCAGATTTGCAAGGAAGCCACCAGAACATGGAAGCTGAAAGGAAAGGCTAAAGATATCAAGTCTGGCGGTGCATCATCGAGGCGGCGGAGCACGGCGGCCGCAATTCCGAGGAGGCGAGCCGGGAAGAAAGATAGGCACAGCAAGATTTCGACAGCTCAGGGGATTCGGGACAGGAGGATGAGATTGTCACTACAAGTGGCGCGCAAATTCTTCGATCTTCAGGATATGCTTGGATATGACAAGGCCAGCAAGACGATCGAGTGGCTGTTCGGTAAATCGAAGAAGGCAATCAGCAACCTCGTTAAAGACCACGATCCACAAGGGAACAGCAGTTCCTTGACCTTGAGCGATGCAAAGACTGAATCTTTAGTCTCATCATCAGAATGTGAGGTTGTGTCCGGAATCGATCAAGAAAATTCCAACATTGAGGCTGACAACGAAACTCCATTGAGTTCAAAAAGTTGTGTGAAAAATGAGAAGAAATCCCCCAAAAGCGTGTCGAAACCTAACTTGAGAGAATCGAGGGAGAAGGCTAGGGCAAGAGCACGGTGTAGGACAAGGGAGAAGATGATGAACAAAGGGGTTGGGGTTGAGCATTCCAGCCAATTGATCAAATCAAGCCCTAATCGCGATGATCTTCTGAAACTAGGGTCTGGAAACAACAACCCCTTCGAGGCTGCAGAATCGGGTTCGGTTAACCAGGAAAGCTTTGGGACTACTAATCATGATTACAACATTAACTCTTCAACATCGTTGGAACAAAATATGGCAGATGTGGGCACTATTGAGAAGTTGCTGGGGACATCAGCATCATCATCGACGTCTTGCCCTATGTTCTCTGATTACTATTGCCCTGCAGCTGTTTCATGCTGCATAGATCCCAACAGCAGTTTCATGGGGTTTCTTGGAAATTGGGATCTGCTGAACAATGATGGAGTCAACACAGTTACAGATCAGGTTTCTTTGCCAGGTAACCCAAATTCAGATTACTCACTTGATGACGCCCTAAGTTTTCCTTTCTATCATCACTGAGATCATAATTCTCCATCACATGTTGAAAATTCCTCAGATTATCTCATCTCAGGTATAGATCCATATATATATATGGTTTAAACTATGGTTCAGTTTGAGAACTTGGAATCCCTAGCTTTGATTGATGTATTTAGTTTCTATGTCATCATTTGCAGATCATAAATAAATATAAGGATTCTGTATCGTGGTTGTGTTCTTAATTCAAAATCTACCAATTAAGCTTCAATGGCCAACAACAACATAAATTTCTAGGTATGATCAGGATTATATTTCTTCTTGTGATGCTCAAGTTTAGTTAGTTACATTTTGTACATTCCTGAAACTAATTTATGAGCATGATTAAATATTGAGAGGATTGGTATGGAATGCTTATGTAGGTATTAATAGATTGCATGTTTGTTCCTTAATTCCTCTAGAAATCTATACTGTACTAAGGCATGGATCTAATGTAAGACCAGACATTTCTGGCTAGGACAGGCTAATTTATTCAAAGCCCGTCAGATAACATTTTTGTGAATTAGAATTAGATAGAGTAGTAAAATTTTATTCATCTTTCCTCTATATATGAAGATGATACAATATTTTAACAAAGTAAAGCTGGAAACCTTAAATAAGATCACAAAATTTTATCATGCATCTTTGCTTGGGAATTAATATGTTGTTCATGTCAGCTAAGAATCATCGACTGTAAACATCTAAACTCTGAAAATAAAATACCTGAACTGATGATATGATATGAAGCTCCTCCTCTGAGAGGTCTGATAATTGATCGGTTATTTCGCATGGCTGAATTCCGAATATAGCTCCACTCAGTCACTTGGTCTGCATACATTTGGGAGGAAAATTTAAACTGTATGAAGTTTGAATATGATAGCTTATATATATATATATATATATATATGTGCAGCAGCAATTTAATTCACTTATTATTGTGAACAACCATTGTGTGTAGCTGCATTTGTTATAGCACTAACTCATCATATTGGATTATTACCATTATAAATAGATTAGTTGCAGTAGGTGACCATACCTAATGAATAAGGTTTAAGAACAAAGGCTTTGCAATTGATTACAGAATTAAGAATGACTGCATCTATATATATGTTTATTTAAAATGTTCATTACTTCGATTTGATATACATGCTTTAATTTCGATTGTTTACTGCTTACATATTGCCCTGTTTAAAAATGATATTGAAATGTTAGTTATCAACAACCAAACTAGTGAGTGTTTAATTTGAAATAGTAACAGCACATTTGAAATTGGGATTTTTTTTTTGGCAATAGATATTATTACCATATATGTGCATGCAATTTCAGTGGCCTGTATATATGATTGGGGAAGACACCATGGCTGCCCTTAGCTATCTCTCTTAAGTCTTAAGTGAAGAAACCTATAAAGACCCAGGCTTTGCAAATGATAAATAAAAATGCAGTAAAATCAAGGTTTAATGTTTTTGTAGATGTAGCTACTTCATTACATTCATTGATGCTAAATATAAATTTTCGGCGTGCCGATAATGAGATAAATCTTATACAGCATTGATGTTTGGTGTATGTGAGCAAATTCAGCAGCTTTTAGAATCAATAACAGGTAGATTAGGACATCAATGCAGGGTTAAAAAACCTTACTGTTTAGATATGGATAATTGATGACACCAATGTGTTTGAAAATTGTTGGCGCCATGTATCTATCTATTTATTTATAATGTCATTAATTTTCAGCTTGCAGAATAAATCATCACTTCATTACGCCTCAAGGATTTAGTGTTTTTCAACTACATATATCTACTCGAACTAAATGAGGGCTTTGAATTGCATTCAATAATGGTTGGATATATGGGTTTTCTTTCAGTTGGTGTATTCTTGAATTCCTCATATTGGCTGGTAGGTTTTAATAATTTAGCATCTGCTTCTTGTTTGGAAGTGTTTATGATTAGTTTGCATATATAATCTTATAGGCAACAAAATGTGGTTAGGTTTCCAGGCAACAAGGTTGGAATTAATCTAATCAGAAACATCATCTGCAGTCAAATGCATATACCCAGAAGAAAATTAGTTGGTGCATATGATTCATTTTGTTTGCAACAAATGCAGTCAAATGATGGCAAAATGATTAGATCCACTTAAGGCTAATCAAGAAGAAAATGTAAGAAAGAAATAAGATGTAAAACTATCATTAATTAATAACCATGGATATACCCAGAAAATGCATGATTTTTCATGCCTGGACTTTATTACCTATGTGACGTAGTAAATAGTACAAATAGTGTTTGTTAGGTAAGATCAAGAACTATTCATTCAATCATTAAAAACTGGTTATTTCTTGATCAGGGGGAAATATTCCACATGATTCACAGACCCACTTCCTTCAAGGAAGCATTTTTATTTCATTAAGGATCATAAGCTCAGAGATTAAGCTAACCAAAAATTTTTTAGAAAGGGTTGAGAAATTAAAGAATAGAAAGAGTGCCAATTATATGCGTTGCTCCAGACCCTATTCTATATTGTCTGGAATTATCAGTGATGCTGCTGCTTACAATAATATATATATATATATATATACTTGTTGATGCAATTATATATGTATACGCATATGTATATGTTTTACATACCGACAAGGCAAATGAATACAGAGCATCTGTAAGAAAAGAAAACATGCAGAAGTTAGACGAATAAGTGGACCACTTAGATGTTGATGGCTTTGTTGTAAGGCATTTGACAGAGAACCAAAAATGATAAAGTAAAGCTGGAAGGGCAGACACAAGGGGACCAAATTAGAATATTGGTTAAAACAAAAGACAACAAACAAGGTTTGGAAACATGTATAGGCAATTGATTTATTGATCATATGTTTGCAGTAGCCCAGTGCAGAAAAAAAGATGATTTCATTCATTGACAATAATACAAAGTAAAAAGAAGGATCAAGAAATAATTAAGACACGAATTTAAGGAAAATTGAAGGAGATCGAGTATTATAACAGCCAACTTCATGGAATGTTAGAGAAAATTATGTGTGTGTGGGTAGTAAGAAGAAGAAGAAGAAAAAAACTGGAAATCCATATACAAAGGAAACACAGAAACAGAAGATTAAACAATTATTACATGGCAGAAATCAAATTACGAGCAGTACCTGAAATGATCAAATCAGTGACCTGTGTCAACAAACATACACAAATGGAGACTCCATTACCGGGATGTATAAGTATTCACCCTGCAAAAGAGGAGGGTTACATATCTTGCACGTATAAAAGGCTATATATATATATATATATATATAGATAGAGGGATGAATATATCCACACACACACACAGATATATATATATATATATATATTAGCACATGCATAAAAACTCTACTCAGAAGAAACGTATATATAAAATCCAACTCCTTAGATCCAGTGATTTGTCGCATATACATGTACAGCACATGCATGCACGCTTAGAAGAAAAAGAGAGCCCCCAAACTACTGTTGGTTTTACAACCATACAGTTTTTGAAAAATAATATATATAAACTAACTTATTGATAGAAATCTATTCAAGTCCAATGTATATAATTGCTATACCAACTACCAAGGGAATAAAGAGAAGCTTTGTGCTGTATAAATTACGTAATAAGGCATCCTATCTATATATTATAGTATATATATAGATATATAGCAGTAGCAATTAGTACTTGTTTATATATTGTACTTGATCTTGTGGGACAAAGTAACATACTACCATATTTCGATTCCTCAAGTTATGTAGTAGTATTTATAAAAATAAAAAAATAAAACAAGTACACCGGGAAACGATGAACACACGAAACACTGGTATGTAGGGTTGTTGCATCACAAAATTTGCATCCAGGATTAAGCTAATTAATTGATTAATCCTGGTATTCTCTGTAATATTTACACTTGAATCTTCTACTACATTTCATAATCATTCCCTAACAATAAATTACCCTGTCCTGTCCTGTCCTGTCCTGTAACTGGTTGAAATTCAACATTGAAACAGTTTCAAGTAGCCATTAATTTGTTGTATATATAGCAGTTGATGATGATAGTACGTTGGGTAGGGTGATGATGGAGATGGATATATACAGTGATCATTATATAATCGATGGTAGCCGTAGGGTGTCTGAGATTGGAGAAGAAGGTTGCGGCTTTCTTGTTGAAAAATGGGGCATTCTTCGTAGGGTTGGCACTGACAGACAGGTTGAGGAGGAACAGGAAATCTCTCTTTTGAGATCAGATCAGAAGAGGCAACAAAAGATACGTTCATGATTTTGCTTTTGTTTTTTTGTCCCCTAGCCAAATATCATCCATCACAACTAGTATTATTCAAGCAATATATATATACATATAGAGAGAGAGAGAGAGAGAGAGAGAGAGAGAGAGAGAGAAAGGGGGTGTGGCTCTACCTCTACATCATTCATTCTATTACTGTTCTTGTTCTTGCTTGAGTTGAATTGGGATCACCAGCCATATTTGTAATTGATTGCATCAGTTGAAGAACACAAAAAATACCCTCCTCATTGTCGTGTAATAGAATTGCAACAATCTCCTTCACTGCTAGAATACATTACAATACAGTAACTTTTCACTCATTGTCTCTTTGATCCAAACATAATTTGAGGGCTCACATATATATATACACAGATCAAAACACAATTTGAACAGTAGAGCATTCCATAACATGTATAGGTTGATAGTTTTCGACCAATTTTTGTTCATGGAGTATTAGATTCTGCTTTAGGCCCTGTTAAATTTTCCAGTAGTATTGGAAGTTCTAGCCCATTTTAATGGCTTAATTCCTCCTGTCAATAGTTTTGAAGCAGTGCCAGGACTTATCTTTCTCCTCTTTGCTTCGAGCTCCAATCTTTTGTCACATGAAGAAGTTGATGATCCAGAAAAGATGGAAGATGCATGAATGAGTGCTCTCTTGTCTTTCCTGTTCCTCTCAAATTTTGTCGCAAACTTAACACGCGAGGCAGCAGTTGTATCCTCTTCAGAGATTGGGAGAAGTCTTATCCCAAGTCCGGATTTCCTAGCATATGCCTCCTCTTCGGCTACTCTTTTCTTTTGATCCCTAAGCTTTGCCCTCAAAGATTTGTTCAATGAATAATCATCAGAATGCCGGGAATCAGAAATTCTCTGCAGTCGCACCAGTACTGGTTCTGCTTCCTTTTTCTTTTTCACATCTTCTTCCCGGTGCTCAAGCCGCTTAAAAGGATCCTCCAGCTTAGTTTTATCTACAACGGAGAAGGTTATGAATGAATAGCTTTACATTAACATACAACATTATGTGCATACTTGTAAAAACAGAGACAATGTTATTTGTACTTGTGTATGGATTAACGTAATGATGTTTACAAAGGATACTCACCTTCATCAATAGGAAGCAACATGGTTTCTGCATCTTCGGCATCGTACTCCTCAATCTTTTTTCGGGCACCTTTAATAATATGATACTCACAGTTTTGGGGATCTGTTTGAATAACAATCTCATGTCTGCAGCATGCTGATTTCATTGTAAAAGTCCATATCTGGACATAAATAATAAATACATGTTAAGAGCAGTAGTTTGATAATATGTATAAGTTTATCTCTATTGAAACAACAAAATACCTTTGTGGAGTAATAATTTCCCACTTGCTTTTTCTCTGCATTGAACCTCACACCCTTAGCAATCATTGACTCACAGCCACCACACCATATATTAAAAGGCATCTCAAACCTGCAAGATTAAAGCAAAAAATGAAATAAGCATTTACGAAGTAACATAACTCAAGATTCAAAGATGCACAGGCAAATGAAATAGTTGCATGTAGAAACACTTAAATTCATTTCAGGAAACATTTCCATAATAACCGGTGTATGATTGGGACAAATTATTTAATGACCTAATATGGTTCTATGGAACTTCAAAGTGAGGAAGACGTCCGGTAAGCAACATACAATTGACCACCAAATTCTTGTTCCATTTAATAAAAAATTTGCAAGCTGTTCAAAATTTGATGATCCAGAAAACCATAAACTGCAGCCAATCAGTACCTTATAATCAAGATTCCTTGATCTATTTTTTTAGCCCTCTCCCTCAGGGCATGTTGGCCATGAAACTTGTTCAACCCACCCTGTGAAATGATACAGCATAAGACTCTGCACCATATAATAGGTATTTTCATTAATAAACACAGTCTCTCACAAAGTCACAACATAAACATACCTTCTTTGGTTCCCATTCTGGGGGGTAGTAAAAGTTATCAGCCCTTGCAGCTGCAAGAGACGACTGCAGAAACCAAAATAGACACAGAGATTAGTGACACCAGAGCACGAATCTTCTCAAAGAAAACCAATTGGATTAATGCAAATAATGATATTTAATATACATGATTAAATAGTGCCATCATTATAAGGGTAATTAACCACCACACCCTCAAACAAATTTTACCTAGAATTCTAGAAATAAAAACTGGAACCGGCAGTTTCTCATCTCACTCATTATTACTGAAAATCGTTATGTGTTTGAGTCAATCCAGATCTCCCCCCCAAAAAGAAACTCCTCATCATAGAATCCTAATAATTATCATAAATTTCAGCCTACAAACAATTGCTAGAAATTCAGATCTCTACTTCACATCAATCTTTTCATGGCTCAGTTCATTTGCAAAACTCGACACATCAAACTCTGTAAATTTCTTGAAACTTTTTTACCAAGAAAGTATAAGAAAACCGCTTCTTTGTTTATATATCCTCAATAATTCGTGGCAGAAAGACAGAAAACAGGTTTGCTCAAAAGCCCAAACTCAAGCCCTAGGACAGCTAACTAAGATGGGGAATCTTACATCATAAGATTAAACGAGTTCCCCAAAATCTTTCAACATTCAATATCAGATAAATAGAAAGAACTTCAAATTCCAGAGAAAAGTATCGAGATAAAAACCATGAATTGAGCATTCCAATCCCGGATACCTACACAGCAATTATCCGAAAAAGCAACACATCAAACAAATTGCGTACCATTTTGAGATTTGCTTATCCGGCTGTAAGATCCGATAACTTCTGCCGAGGCTCCTTCCAGAAAACACGAAATCCCTCTGCCGGCGTCGCGCTGGAGGCGATGGGAGTTCCGACCCACAAATTTTCCAAGGACGATCGGGTTTTCTTTCTTGTTATTTATTGATCTTGGCACCCAAGTTTGATGAACCGACGTCGTTTAGAATAAGCTTGATTGACATGGTACTACTTAATTGGGCTGAAATTATTTTTAATATGGGCTTTTAATTTTGAATGAGCCCAAAAATTCTTTACTGGAGGCCCAATATAATACAACAGTAAGGTCCCGTTTGGATATCCTAAATTTCAAAGTCAATACATAAATGATTTCTTGATTTCTAAGGAACACTTGTGGGAAAACGAACCCCAACAATACCCACCCTTAATTCTCTCCTCCCACATAAAAACAAATAATTTTTATTATTATTTATTTATTATTATTATTATTTTTATTTTTTTCCATTAAGTAGCTCAAAAGTGTGTAATATGGAAGCAAACAAGAGCCAATTCAATCCAAGCTTCAACTAATTAATTACTACAAGACTATTTATTTGCTGTTTGTTAGCCCTTCAAGAATTCTTCAACCCTTCCTAACAAAACATGTTCTCTTCTCCCCTAACAAATTCATGATTCATCCTCCCATCAATCATGATCATCAAATTCCCTTTCCTAGTACAGATGTTCCTTTGCCTCTTTCTCATTCTTTTAATCTTTCATCATGAGTTTTACACCTTCAGAACCCACACAAGCATCCACATCATCAATCATCACCATTCTTTGATCACTCATAGAAAGGCATTGGCACTTGCAAGCGAGTTTGATCTTACCCCATTTATCATCAATAGCCGTCGCTTTGATCGTCATCATCCTCATTCTTCGGGTGTAAGAGATATTGATCCTCGTTATGGTGTCGAGAAGCGCCTTGTCCCGACGGGTCCGAACCCCTTGCACCACTAGATATCATGAAACCCTTTAAAGGGTATCGATGAATCTATCTTATATTGATCATATATAGTAAGTTGTAGGGATTCATTCATTCCTGATTTGATTATTTCAATTCCATCCCTTTAATCTGTGTATTATTATTGTTATTGTATGGTGAGAATGTAGCTTATTAAAGCTTGTATATATATATATATATATATATAGCAGACATGATTGGTATATGATTAATCTTTCATTCTTTGTCAAGTCCTATATGAGTTTACTTGGATTTTAAATTTTGATTTTATACGATTAATATACATTTGTCTAAAAAACATCAATCTAATAAAATGTTTGTCATTACATTGTCTTACATTGATGGATGATGTTTACTTCATGTGTCGAATCTACTTAATGCTCCATGCAGATTTTCTGTCAATGGAAATGAAATTCAGGTGAAATGAGTAGCTGGGAAGGCACGAAAAGGAGCAACAAACTAACACAAAAAATTATTAATTAATTATATTTATAATTATTAATCATTGTATAATTGGTTAAAAATTGAAATTAACTTAATATAAATCATTACTTGGTCCACAAATTATTTCTACAACATAAATACACAGGCCACTATCGAGGTGTCTTTTCTTGACCGACCCTCAATCAAAATGCTTCCACATCAATCAACCAAGTAAATAATTTTCAGGGATTATTTATTTATTTGTTTATTTATTTACTCCAAATTGAACTCCATAGATATAATTAATTGGTGGCAAGTTCAATTAATATATGTCATGAATCATGATGATACAAGTTCTTCCCCTGATATGTTCGATGTTTGATTAATTACACGCGTAGAAATATGCTTAATTGATGCAAACCTAGGTTTTATCGAATCCAAGAAATTAATTAGTAATATATCTCATTTCTGGACATTAAATCATATATGTACAAGTGAAACTGGTTATTATGTGGTAAATAATTTTTCCCATGAGATTTTGTGGTCCAAACTCACCTCTATTAATATTGGCCATGGGGGGACCTTTTTGGTTCACATGCTAAAAAAAGGAGATCTTTTTCCTGTTACACACAGCATTAGTACTACATGCAAAGAAAAATTAAAAATAAAAATTATAATAACAATAAGTTATGTGTGAGGGCATGAGAAATTAATACTGCGTTGTATGTAATGTAGGCATAGGAAGTAAAAGGACAGCGAAAATCCAAAAGGAAAATTAATGGCAATAAATGAAGAAGGCAGAATTGGGGGCAAGTGGAGAAAGGGACGACTCAGATGGTTTAGGGCTGGCAATAATAAGAAGATTACAGATTACAGACTGTACCCTACTCTCTCTCTCTCCCCCTCTCCCTCTCTCTCTCTCTAAAGTTACAGACCAGACCCTTATTTTTTTTATTTCTATCTCATCTCTATCTCTAGCTCCTTCATTGGATTTGGTCCCCCTCTCTACAACGTAGTATCTCATTCTAGGATGTCCAAAATGCCCCTATAATTAGATGTAGATCATCTTTCACTTGCTAGCTGTTGCTCCCCACAAAAATGGCATTCTGTTTCTCAAATCTTGTATTTATAAGCCACATGCCTTTCCACTTTCTACGTCCAAATCAAACTGTATGCATAGTAATGGTAATTGTATCGTTTGATGAACCTGGCTGGCTAAATTGAAGTGATCACTAGTGTCCTAATCTGAATCTGCTAACATATCTATGTCCTTTCGATCGATTACATAGTGGGGTGATCTACTGATCTCTAATGGTGGCGAGCACAAATCACCCACAGACAAAAACCAGCTTTGTCCTGCACCCATTTAAAACCCTTCATCTTCCCCAAGAACTGGTCCCCCGATCCATCCATTCTCCATCTCATTGCTCAGAACAGAACACAACAGAACCCTGCGTTTCAATTTATTTTTTGATTTGAAGAAATGATAAATCCAACCCTAAATTCCGAAATTGCTCGAGCATTAAAGATAAATTTTTGTTTGCGGTGTTACCGTTTTCCCACTATGTCAAACCCCATTCAATTTCTTCATTGCTGCTCTCTCTCTGCCCTGCATCTGCAACTGCAATCGATCTTCATTGATAAATGGATATCGTAGGTGTGCCCTTTTAACATTAGAGAGACTTCTTCTTTTGTTGACATTAGAATTGCTTTATAATGACTTTTTGGATTTCTTCTGCACTGATAACTATGCCCTCCCAAGCTTTTTAGCTGCCTGCAATGGCGCCCCCACCCACCCCACCTTCTTCTGCAGCAGCTACCTCTGCTCTGCTCCTCCGCAGTCTACACAGTACTGCACACTCTGCAATCCGTTAGTTCATTGACTGCTACTGCTGCTGCTACTTCTACCTTAGCCTTTGCTATAAACACCACCAAGATACAGCCTTTATGCTTGCGCATTTCTTCGCTATCTCGATCTTCGTTTCTTCCCTCTCTCTCTCTCTTGATTCCACTCTTATTTTACTGGAAGATTCAGATTTCTTGCTGGTAGTTATCCTGCAGCATCTTCTATATATATATATATATATATATATACACACACATAAGTAAAGCCCAGAAGGTGCAGCAATTAGAGATAGAAGAAACAGGAACAAACATGAAGTATTTGAGTTCTTGCATTCTTGGGGTTTTCTTTCTTAATGTAATGATTGCTCCACAATGCCGTGGACAAGATGGATCAGCAATGAGGAGAAGAGAACAAGAAGCTGTGTATTCTGCCATACAAGGGTTTGTGGGGAAATGGTGGAATGGTTCAGATCTTTACCCAGATCCTTGTGGTTGGACTCCAATTCAGGTGAGCTCAATCAAACCATCCATCATCAATAAACAATCCTCTTGCTAGTTTCTATGATACAGAGTTTTTTTTTTTTTTTATCCAGAATTGTTCATCTTCATCTTATCAGCTTGCTGCTGGTTCACGTGTGGTTTTGTTAGTTAAGAATTGCATTGCATTCTTCAATATTTCAAATCAATTGTCAAATCTGAAACACAAGTAGGGAGCTCTAGCTAAAGACCTGATTTCGCCATTTTGTTATGGACTAATACAGCCCCATCAATGCATCAATTTGTGGAAAGGGAATGCATAGTTTTCCAACTATAAACATTTGTCTTTTCTCTTCTTTTTGCATCATCATCACTTCACACTTCTCTTTACCCCATCGCTATAAGATTCCCATTTGCCATTTTTAGCTTTTTTACCTTCTCTGTGGACCATCGAGATTCTCAAGTAACTCTGCACCCAACCAAGATCTGTTCCTCATTTTAGTTCCAATGATTTTTCTCTTCTTTTACAGGGCGTTTCTTGTGATCTGATTGATGGGTTTTGGTATGTGACTGATCTGAGTATTGGACCTGTTCATGAAAACTCTCTCAGTTGTGCAATGGAGATTGAATTCAGCCCCGATTTGTTCTCATTAAGTCATCTTAAGTCCCTGTCTTTCTTCAGCTGCTTCCATCGCCGTCCTGTGAGGATCCCTACTCAGAACTGGGAGCTTCTTGCAGGGAGTTTGGAATCTTTAGAGTTTCGTTCGAATCCAGGGCTTACAGGGAGTGTCCCTGTAGCCTTTGGGGAGCTAAAAAATCTTCAGTCCCTAGTGCTTATGGATAACGGGCTTTCCGGCGAATTGCCGGAGGTCATCGGCAACTTGACAGCCCTGAAGAGATTAAACCTCGCCGGAAACTCATTTACCGGTGGAATCCCTGACAGCTATGGAAAGCTCGATCATCTCCTGATTCTTGATATCAGTAGGAATTCTCTGACAGGATTCTTGCCTGGAAGCTTTGGGTGCCTGAATTCACTGCTGAAGCTTGATTTGAGCAGCAATAAGTTGCAGGGGAGCATCCCTGACGAGCTTGGAAATTTGAAGAACCTAACATTAATGGATCTCAGCAACAACAGATTATCAGGTGGGCTGCCCAAATCGTTTCAAGAAATGAGTTCCCTCCAAGAATTGGTGGTGGCAAACAACCCCACAGGGGGAGACATTATGAGCATTGAATGGCAGAAGATGAGGGCCCTGTCTGCACTGGACCTGGCCAATACGAACCTGACTGGTGGCATCCCTGACGCCATTGCTGAGCTGAAAGGTCTGAGATTTTTGGGCCTCAACGACAACAACCTCACAGGCGAAATCTCCCCAAAGCTTGCGAATCTTCCCAACATCGCTTCGGTTTACATCCATGGCAACAATCTCACAGGGGAGCTTCGATTCTCAGAGGGGTTTTATTCCAAATTAGGGAGACGTTTTGGGGCCTGGGGGAATCCGAATCTCTGCCTCTCCAGTGCAGGAGAAATTATGCCTTTTGGGGTCAAATTATGCGATGAAATTCGACATTAACCTCAATTCCAGACAAAATTGCTTGGCAATTGGAATCCCCAATTATTGTTGCTAGATTAGGGTTCATAGTTGAACTGTTGTTGCTGCTTTTAGCTAAATCAAACAACAGCAACAATCAAATCCACACCCCACCTTGTCTGTTAGTTTGTCATCTGTATATATAATGCTAACGATCCTATCGAGGAAAGACGATAGATCAATTATCAATATCCACGGGAAATCAAGAAAATCTGTTGGAACCATGAATCTGATCATCTGTCGTGAATTTGTTTGGGCTCATTGATAAAAGCCCAATTACAGAAGAGCGGGCCGGGCCTATCCCTATAAAATTAAATAATTAATTAACTATGATGCAAGAATTCCCTCTATTTCAAAGTCTTGTGACACGACATCAAAGCAAGACTATTATCATCAACCAAATTCCCCTCTAAAATATTTAATAATCGAATGTTTAATGATTTTTTTTCTTGAAGAGTACATAATAATGAAAGTGAATTTTAAATAATATTATTTGGGAGATGAGTGGTCAAGATTTCCTGTAACTAGTTGACCTTGCTGATTAAAATACTCTCTCGTTATTGAATTATAGACATTTTTGCGTCCAACTTGTCTCACACATAGCTTACATTTTTATTTTTATTTTTTTGACACGTAGCTTACATTTCAAGCCTTAGATATGATTGTTTTATTTAAATATATATCCTAAATTAATTACAGTTATGTTTTTTTTTTTTTTCTTTTTAATCAATTAAAACAATAATTTAATACTGTATATGTTACCATCGATCGGTCAATGGATGTGTAATAAGAACAAAAATACTGTCACATCTAAATAGTTATATATTTGTAGAATAGAAGATATATTTTTACTTATTTTATTTTAGCTATACTCATTCTGTCTCCTATAATTATGCTATATATATATATTTTAACTGTGGATTTATTTTTGTAGAATTTATTTATAATAAACAATTTTATCTTTTCATAATTTTATTATTCTATTTTAGTAAGTAAAACCAAATTTTACTATTTTTTTCTATTTGTCTCACTACATTTTGATCAAATTTTAAATAAATTTTCTATATATCATCATTTTACTATTTATTTATATCAATTTTATATTAAAATTTATTATTTTAAATTTATGTGCCCACACAAAATACTTTCTTCGTCCGGCACTAAGGGTCACATTTACATTTTGCGTCATTGTAGTTAACATTGAAAAAATCCTTATATTTGTATAATTTTTTTTTTGTACAAATTTCCTTCTATTAGTATTATAAGACATTAATGAAAATATTTTTACAATTTTTTCTTAAGTTGTATTATGTTTTGATATAATAATTAATATTAAAAAATTAATATGAAAAAAATAAATGAGACTGTTAGAGCTGAACATAAGTAGTAGTATAATTAGCCTGAACAAATGAAACATTATTTATAAAGAAATTATTTTCAAAATCTAAGGATATATATGTATGTATATATTTCAAATTTTCTTTTATTTTTTAATAGTTAATTTCACATAAAATATATACGGTGTCAATGATAATAATTTCGGTAAAATACACAACATATAGTATAAGTACATACAACACATGAATTAGTTAACATAATATAAACATAGCACATAAATTGGCAGCTAATGATATAGAGATGAATAATACACTATATGAAGACATACAATATATTATATAAAAATAGACAACATATGAATTATATTAATATAATACAAATACATCACATAATATAATTTTTTGAGGCACCGGAGGACTAAAACAACGAAATTTTTTCACTTATAGGACTAGTTTGCGACAGGCTCCACTTACAGGACTAAAATGACAAGGGATGCAATTACGGGAATAATAAAACAGTTTACCCCATAAAAATATTACATATATGACAATACTCGATAAGTCTTGCGCAACATATACTTCAATTGATTTAAGTATATCAGTGACTAGAAAAATCAGCATGACTGATGTTTTAAATTTTGGTTTCAGTTTTTTATTTTTTTATTTTACTATAAAAATTAAAATCTAAAAGATTCAAAACACACAAGATTGTGGAGTAGTATTTTTCTGATCTCCTACAAGGAATCCAATTGTTTAATATTCAATATTCTGATAAGATCATGCAGAATAGAATAGAATCTTAACACGTAATTAATCAAGGCTGCTACTAATAGAAACTAATTAGTTGTTAAACAACCGGCCATATATAGTGAATATCTTTTGTAAGAAATAAACATAAGAATGAAAAAAAAATATATACATAGTTAGTAGCATACAGGAAATAATTGAAGGGTAGTTTATTAACTTTACTTAATTAATCAAAATTATATCATTGTCATAAAAGATTTTGGAGAATTAATCTCATAGTTTGCGCAACAACATCGAGCCAAGTCCCGGCACTTGTCCCAGCTCGAATCGAGCTAAAAAACCATTCGGGCCGGGCTAATTAGCTAGGTATTAGTTTGTTGTTTAATCCATGGATACATTAACCAATCCATGTCTTGGGTTTTGGCTATAATTAATTAGTGTAATGAAACATACATGCCATTAATTGAACTTTTACATTCTTGCAATAAATTCGTAACTCAAAATATTGAAATCAAATTACCTTTGCATATATAGATAAGTTCATGAACTGAAAACATACAATTAAATATCCAAAAACCACCAATAATACAAAAGAAGTCCATTGAATAATTTTCCGTTAGCTTGATATCTTAAAGTGGCTTCTCACGCAAAAGATTATTAATTCAAATTAAAATTTATTAGGTAGGTTCAATGTTGAATTTTAAATCCCTACTTATATATATATTCCCAATATTATTAATAATAAATTCCATGTATTCGTAGCTGAGCACGAAACATGGCCCCCAATATACAGCTAACTTAGAGCACCAATTACAGACAATCAATTAATTTTCAATTAATTGATTTACACATTGCTAAGTGTGTAATGACATATGGTAGCTTCGTAGAAGAATAAAATTAAAAAGGTTAAAAGGGGTTTACTTAATAATATATATATAACATTAACTAATTAATTAATTAATTATTGTTGAAAAGGTTAATTTTGTGGGTTGGCAGAGTATAAATTGATTGATGAAATTAAACGTATAGGGAGATGTCACCAGGTGTCGTTACACCATTCTTTCATCACACTAAATTCCAAAACAAATTTTACGTAGATAATCAATCCTATTATTTCTACAATATTTTTCGTACAAGAATTAATCACAAGAAAATCTTACGCACCAATTAATGTTTGACCTATCCGAAAAGCACAACATTAATTTTATGCATGAATGAATAATATTAATTAAGAGAAGAGGAAGAAGATGAATAATGTAAGAAAAAAAGGGATAGCCGGCAATCAATGGAATTATAAAATTCCACTATATATTCAGCAAACCGTTGACATTGAAATTTCAACACACCATTGCGTGTAAACAAATAAATATTTACTCAAAATGGATCTTTCGTTTTTCCATTTGTTAATCCCAAATCTTCACCTAATTTTTTTTTTTTTTTCCTTTCTTACTTATATATATATAATTTGTTCTCATGTATAAAAATCCCTCTAAGAAAAAAGCTCCACCAGAAACCCTAGTTAGATCGAAATAGATTATATGGCTTCTTCTTCTTCTTCTTCTTGGTTCTTGAAAACCCTAAAGGGTTTCTGCAAAATGGTTTTGATTGGAATTCTTGCAATGGATATGGTGAATAATAATATTATTTCTTGCACTGGGATTAGAGAGGTACGAATGGGGACGATGATCAAGAAGGATGATGCTTCTTTGAGGGCCTTGAAGTATTTTCAAGACAAGGATAAGTTCGGACATGGACTGTTCTTCACTAAGCTTCCGAAAGGCGTACCGATACCGCCTTCCGGTCCATCGTCGAGGCATAACTCTTTACCTCAGAATTGAACATGCTCACACAAGATAAGATACTATATATATATATATATATGTATGTGTATAGATGAATGTATATTGGTGCACTTGATTGTTGATTAGGACACAAAGGAACATCATACTATACTCCTTTGATTATTTTTGGTGGTCAATTATATTTATTATTATGTTGCTGTTCTTAATTCATTGTGTTGAGAGTAATGGGAAGACATGAAAAAGGGTATTCAAGGAAGCCATTGATGATTCTTTTAATTTGTTCCATAGCAAGCTTTAATTTTCTGGTAAGTCCTGTACAAGTTTATTTATTTATTTAATAAATTAATTAAGTATATCAAGATTTGGTTGTCATTACATTACAGCCCGTTTGATGATAGTGCCATTTGTAAACAGACACTTTTAATTTTTTTAATTTTCAGAGCCATCACCGATTAATATATAGTTTCCTCTATTTGCTGTGCATTTTTTCAGCCCAAATTGTTGGGCCATTAAATTTGATTGGTCAAATGATTTGGGCTAAGCCCACTAATTTTATCCCCATTTTCTTCGGCCCAATACAGTATATTTCTATTTGTAATTAATTAATTAAATAAACCACATCGTGCACATTTCCCAAATCATTTAATGATCAAAGATCCGGTCAAGATTTCACATAAGAAAACGATTGCAATAATAAGCGGAAGAAAAAGAAAGTGTCAATAGATAATGATCAGTGAATCATCTTCAAATCCCTTTTATAGCATTTTAGCCACCACAAGAAAAAAAAAAAAAAGAAAAAAAAAAAAGGGGGTCTCATTAAAAGAACAAACACATGATCATCTATCTATTTATCTATATATATAACACATATATTAGCCTCCAATTCCTAAATTTAATGAGAACCAAAACAAAAACAATCCCACCCTGAAAAATTGCAAGAAAATTAAAAAGAGAAGTACAAGTGGATGGATGGATGGTGTGTAAAGCAGCACTAAAACATTGCTGCCTAAAAAGAATAACCCAAAAAAAAAAAGAAAAAAGAGATATATATATATATGTATATGTGTGTGTGTGTGTGGTAAAAGAGAGATAAAAACAATAAAAAAGAATGCATCGGGAGTGATGGAAAAGCAACAAGACTAATTGACTGAAACAGTGTGTGTGTGTATGTATGTATGTGTGTATCCCAATAGACATATTTGCCAGTGCAGTGCCCAGCATCCTCTGCAGCCATTCTTTTTTTTTTTTATTAATAAATATTATTAATATTTTTCTTACAGCAGCAGCATGAATTCGAGTTCGACAATATGTTTCGAGTTTCCAGCCTGACAGACATCTGAACTGTGTCTTTCATGCAGAATTAATGTGTTACTATATATATATAACCAATATATAATAAGGTCTTGCTGCTTCTCTTTTTAATTTTTAACCTACCAACTCCATTGCACGATGCAGTAAAAAAAACAAGAAATTGTTCATCAAGAAGGTATACAGCTAATTAAGATGAATTATATACATATATCTATATATATATATATATATGTGGTCTGTCTATCTGTTTGTATGAAAATGACGTTGTATTAATAATTACCAATTCCTTTGTCTGCATTTCAGGAAGATGTTGGTATGTTCCAGAGATATCTAACAATATGTCATTTTCTGATCTGATTATTATATACATTTATATATATATTTATATACGTGTAGTAAGTAATTAAGCACGCGTATGGTGAAAATGGAAAGAATCTGTACAAGGATAAGATATACATACATGCAACAGATGTGCGATGGATCAGAGAGATAGAAAAGAAACAGTAATCTGCAGATCATAGTGGACATATATGGACCAGATCATCGATCGAAACAAGATTTCAATTCACATATGAATTCAATTCAAGCCACAATGAAAGGAACTGCTCATCAGGGTTTCTGGCCACGTGCATCATCTTCTCACTCTTTATCACAAAAACCCTATTTTCCTAATCATTGCTTACACTTAGTACTCTCACACTTAATTATATTCATTAATCTTAGGTTGTCCTAATCATGCCCTTTATGGGAGTGGTGTTGTTTTGTTTGATTGGTCCTAATCATTTTTATATGTTTTTAGGTTTGCAAGAATGACCATTCTTTTTATTGATCATCACCATCATCATCCTAATCTTATTTAAAATTGTTGAAAACACAGTAAAAAAACAAATCCTCGTCATTATTTATAACATTGGATGAGAATAAAGTGAATTGCTCAAAACTAAAGGAAATGCCAATAATAATAACAATGAAAGCTGCAGCATTGAGATGGATGCAATAAAGGCATTCATATTGTCAGACAGTAAAAAAGAAAAAGAAAAAAACATGGAAAGATCAAAATAGGCAGACAAGACAAATTACTACATTTGCCCTTAGGATTCATTAAAAAAGAAGAGAACTACATTTGCCCTTAGGATTCATTGAAAAAGAACAACAACAACAACAACAATAATTATAACATTACAACCAACCAACCAACCAACCTATTCACAAATATACCCCTTCTTCATTCCATCCAATCCCACCAAACCCCTTTGTTATCTTCTACAAGTTTTTCACTATCCCCCCCCTCTCTACCTCTCATACCCTATAACCCCTAATAATCAAATTCACATTTCAAAAATATATTGTACTAGTACAACTTAAATGGAGGCCCTCATCCTAATTAACCCCCAATTACAGTACCATAATTATATACTATAATTATTTAATTAATAGCTAGCTAGCTAACCATAAAAATGGATTAAAAATCCATTCTTGAAAATGGATAGATTTATAATAATCAGAATCTGAGCAAGTAAATGCTTAGCTCAGGGCCTCCATTATTCCCATCAGGGTTCATCATGTAAAAAGCCTCCGAATCCTTAGACCCGACAACCCGTTCGAACCTTGCCCGCATGTACATCATCTCCCCATTATCAGATCCACCGGGCACGGGTACGGGTACGGGCAGCACTCCTGCTCCCATGGAAATCGGGCCTATGGCGTTCAGCACCTTCCACTCATCAGGCCCGCACTCTCTCCGGGCCGCGTAGCCACACTTCTTGCCATTGCAGTACGTCCTCCACACGGGCTCTTCCAGAAGCCCGAGCCCGGCCCCCTTCTTCTCACCCTCACGACCTTTCTTCTTGTCGCATTCCAGGGCGATCCTGACCAGGCCCGAAGCCATCTCCTTCACCAGGACGCTCGTCGGCGTCGCCAGCTCCACCAGAAACGCCGGAGTCAGATTGAAACCCTCCTGGAACGCGAAACGGACGTGGCCGCGCCGGTTGCCGAAAAGCGTGCCCACCACTCGCGATCCCAGACCCGATGACGAGAACCGGGCCCTCCCCAGGGTCAGAGCTGAACGAAGCTTGGAAACGGCAATGGCGGAGAATTTCTTCCGAGAACTTATACTGTTCTGCTGCTGCTGATGTTTCGTTGTTGGTGCTGTCTTTTTGGGATCTTGATCTGAGGGCTTTGATCTTTCTTCGTCCATGGAGTCGGCGTCGTCTTCTTCGGAAAGCTTCTTCTTCCAGGGAAGGTATCTGCGGGAGAGAGAGAAAGTGTCGTGGGGGTTATGAGCCATGATTGTCTTCATCGTATTAGGGCCCAAATAAATAAATAAATAAATTAAAAGCGAACAAGGGAAGGAAGGAAGGAAGCTTGGGAATAAAATAAATTAGCTAGGAGTTAAAGAAGAGTGCTTTTTGTCTTGAGGAAGGTTGTGAGAAAAATAAAAAAGGAAAAACAGTAAGAAAGAAAGAAGCAAAGGTAGATTTGCAAATGGAATTGCAATTCCAATGTAAGAATTCAAATCTCCTCTCTGTCTCTGTGGCCGATTTTATACTGAGAATGGGTAGGAGAATGATGGTTCAGCCTGTCTGTGTCTATTATGTCTGTGTCTGTGTTTTTACAGTGTGGTGAATTTTGGTGGATGTTTCTACTGCCCTCTTGCTCTTTTTGTCAGAACTGGTCACTCACTCGACACCAGAATCCTGACAAAAGAAGCTGCTTCTGCTGCCCCACATTCACTCTAAATTAAACTGGTTTTAAAATTTAATCTTAACCAACCAACCATTTTCTAAGTACTGCAAATTTTTTAAAGAAAGAAAAAAGATTCCCTCTTCAATATATGCTTTCGCCACGTGGGATAAGCTTTGTTTTTGTAATAAAATTCGTACGAAGGACGAACATAAAGAACTGATCTTGACTCATATATCGTGATAGACTGCACTATATATTTTTAGAGAAGAACCTATTAAAATTCATAGTGTGTGCAAGGGGGGCAGGGTTTGAATAATTGAATTGTTTGAAAATGTATGTATGGTGGGGGTGGGGGTGGGGGTGGGGCTAATACTGGGTTAAGAGTGATCGCAGAAAGTCAAAAGGAGTGATCTACTATTTCATTGGAAACAGACTTGGGATTAGTGAAAACTGTCTAAAGCCACAAACACCAAAACCCTACTACCCACTAGACCAGATCAGTCTTTTCAACTCAATGAAGAACTACTGAGCAAGATCAAGAAAATGATGATGATGAACATATAAAAAAAAATATACTATATATAAAAATCTTGCATTACATTTCATTATATAGGGCAGCCCCCAATACAATACAATCATTACCTAAATTGTCTGAATTTC
Organism: Andrographis paniculata; assembly: GCF_009805555.1. NCBI lineage: Eukaryota > Viridiplantae > Streptophyta > Magnoliopsida > Lamiales > Acanthaceae > Andrographis > Andrographis paniculata. The sequence continues at coordinate 4,781,933 of NW_026137513.1, read as the reverse complement.
ATAACCTAGGTACTAAAAATGATGTTGTGTAAGTCTGAACCTCTACTGCTTTCTTCGTATGCCTGTCAAATCACCTTTCACTTAAATTTTCGCAATTAATTACCAATCAGAAACCACACTTTAATCATCAAAGCCAAAACCTATAACTAATTATTACTCATAACAAATAACATCACAATCCAATTTATGTATATGCATATTCCATAACTCCACAATCCACCGTCGGATCGATCGCACTAGTCTGCCTTCGAACTCGATCCAACGGCCACGATCAGACCGACATTTATAGATGAAATTGATGTGCTACCAAAATATTAATCATTCAAGAAATTTATAGATAATGGACTTTGATCCATAATTTCAAATCAGGGCCTTAACACTGGGCCGTGGCCCATGTAAACTGAGCCCAATCCATTAAATTAATAACCCATCAACCATACAACACATTAGGGCTCATAAAATTATGCAGAAATATCATACTACCATTTGCCAAACATCAGATTAGACGTGACGATCAACTGGAAGTGGGAAGGGATTGAACCCGTCTCGAACTAGGGTTTCCAGCGGCCCGAAAAGTGGGCGCGGAAGGTTCATCCAGTCGTACCAATCCCAGCCCTCGCACTTATCGGGCTCCGGATTCTGCGGCACCTGCGCACTATCCGCCACCGACGCACGCATCAGCACTGCAACAATATGCAGGCCTGCGTTCACGACGGTGTTGGTCACACTCAATTGCTCAATTTCAGTAATATCCAGCCCCGTTTCCTCCTTCACCTCTCTCGACGCACACTCCTCAAAACTTTCCCCTAAATTCAAATCACAAAATCAACTAGCTAAGCATCTACAATCTACACTAACGAATTAACAATAGGTATATTATCATTCATTTTTTATGAATTGTGCGAAGGCTAACCGAACTCGAGGTGTCCTCCGGGCAACGCGAAGGTGTCGCGGCCGACGGGAGAGCGGCGACGCCCTAACAGCACCTTGCTTCCCTTCAGCAGAAACACCACCACTGCGACCTTCGGCCTCTGCAAATCCCCTGAATTCTCCATTTCCCGATCCCAATTAATTCCGTCGATTGATTTATTGGTAGCATTTTGATTTATAGTATTTGGGGATTTTTCAGTTTCAGAGGACAAGAAGATTAAAATAAGCAGCCTCCCGCCCTTGACTCCAATTTGATTGGTTGACGTGGCATTAAAAAACCTTTGGGCCCAAGCAACTTAATGGGCCTCCAAGAAATCAATTTTTGAAGGGTTCACTATATATTTAATTCCTAAGGTTTAATTCCTAAGGTCCAATAATAAATTTGGAATGATGAGTATAATTACAGCTGTCATGTACCAAAAGAAATTCATATGCTGAACAATAAATAAAAAATTAGGTTCTGTGTAGATAAAGACTTTCGAAAAATTTTTGAGAATAGTAAAAAATTAATATTTTATATAATATTTTGTAAGAAAAAAAAATTAAATTTTGTGATTTTTTTTTCAAAATTAAATAGTACAAAAATTTCAAAAAAAATATAATATAGACAGAGCCTAATAATTATGATTGAGATAATTTTATAAACAATTATGAAATTAAAAGGTACTGTCTTGCCTTAGTCTCACATAGTTTGCAATATTTCTATTTTGATATGTTATATATATTTATATTTTTCTCTTTTATTACATCACATAACTTTCACTTTATTTTACTTATTTAATTTTTTATAACGTGAAAATTTGCAAATGCTATTTTATGGGTAAATATTTGGCCGAACCTAATTCCCAATTAAATTTTGCTGTTTCTTATATGGGACAAAGTGAGTGCTATTTCTTATATGGGACAAAATGAGTGCTATTATTGAATGTATATATACATATATTTAGGACTTGTTTGACAAGCTAGGATTAGGACACGGACAAAACGAATAGATTAAAGTTCATGCTTGTGCACGAACAGCCGCATTAATTATATATGCAATAAAGTTGGCATACATGCACAAATATTACATACATGCTTGAGCTGTAGAAATAGACTACCACTCCCATCTACCTTTATTAAATTTCACAATAACAATAACAATAACAATAACAATAATAATAATAATAATAATAATAATGATAAAAAGTCAAAAAGGCAGCTAGAGTATTATAAAATCCTAAAACTCATATAATGTTTATCTCTATTTTCAAATATATTTTAGATTGACCTTTTCTTTTAATATAAAGTAAAACTCAAAGAAATACTAATTTTCGTATTCTATTATAGGATTTATACTATAAAGATATAATAATATAAAAACAAGAATATACATGTTTTCCATTTATGGCAAGCCAAATGCAAATAAACTACAGTGTCCCATGGGCATGGGCTGCCACGTGCCCTCCAAATGGTCATTGCTTTCTTGCATGCACATATCTATCGTCCCTTTTTCATGGCTCATCTCATCTTTCTAAAAAAATAAAGTTGTGGAGATTTTTGCCTTCATGACACCTCACCCTTCATCATTCATGTGCTTTAATATTTATTTTCATTATATATATATATATATAAATCAAAATACTTTGGAGAATTCAAAACTTGGCCACTAGCCATGTTTGTGGTGGAAGAATTCATCCAACTGTCGAACAGCAGCGAGGATCGAATTAATTACGTCACCATGCAATATTGGATTCAAATAATATATATATATATATATATATATGATACTTACTATCCTGAAACGACGACGTTTGAGATTGAGACAAAGTTATAAATAGCTTAATTAATATATATACTATTTTCGTCAAGTTCTAAGAATCTAATTTATTCTTTACTTCTTGATCTTTGAATATTAATTATTACTCCATCCGTTTCAATACAATAATTTTTTTTACTATTTTTGTTCGTTCCAAAATAATAGTCTTATTTCCATAAATAATCATATCACCATAAAACTACCTCCAACTTTTTCATTTTTATTACACAATTACCACTACTTTTAACACTAATACACTCAAAAGGGCAAAAAAGTCTTTTATCCACATTTTTTATCCACTAACGGAGCGAGTATATCAAAATGTAGTATAAATAAAGAAAAAATTTCAAAAATACTTCTATCAGTGTCTTATAATACTAAAAAAAAAATATTTTTACAAAACATTATATAAATAGAAGGATATTTTCAATGATAAATACAAAAATATATATATATATATATTGGATGAATGGTCGACAGTTATTGGTGTGTTCTTACCAAAGTAGTTTGCATCTTAATTGCCCTAAGAGTACCAAACAAATGCGTGGTTTCGTGTACGTTTTTTATATTTGGTTTTCTTTTTACCAACAATTTAATTATTTTGTCGACCAATTAATAATTATTGAACTATGTATGAAATTGAAAATTAAATATTGAATGATAGTATTTATATATTGAATATGGTTCTAGCTAACAGTTGTGATTCAGATAAAGTAAATTAAATATTTCAAATTAATAGCAAAACATGGCAGTGAACCCAAAACAAAAAATAATATTGGATTATTTTGAACCAATTACCTTGTGCCTTATTTGGTTGTATAAAAATGCTTTTTTAACAAGTTTTAGTGCATGTACGCCATACCCATTATGATTATTATTATTATTATTATTATTATTATTATTATTATTATTATTATTATTATTATTATTATTATTATTATTATTATTATTAAAATATATATATATATATGTGTGTGTGTCACCATCTTATCTACGTGTGTAAAGCTACAAATTAAGAATAATTAAACATAAACTTAAGACATACATGTATAATATTTATTATCTAGACCAATTTCTTTTCATCGTAATAATTTTTCTAATAATCACGACACCATGCATGAAATGAATGATTGATAAATGATAAGCCATTAAAATCCGGAAATGTTGCACCATAAGTCTACCTTCTACTGTATGTGTGGCTGTTTTGTAAATTTTGTTTTTATTTACTATTATTTTACAAATAAATTATAATTGATGTAACGTTTTGTATAAAAAATAAATATAGTTTATGAGTTTGAAGAACCATATAGTAAACTAATTGTTTGGGAGTTTGAATTTTTTGTTTGGGTTTTCAATTATAAAATTTTTAATTGAAAATAATTATTTGATGCGATATAAATTAATAGACGTTGAGACAATGTTTTTAATGTAAATTTAATTGTTAATACATTATAAAAAAAATATTTAATTTGATTTTTTTTTGGAGGAATAATGTAAATTTTCCAAAAAATTTAATACTCATTATAATAAAATAAATTATATAAAAATTAAATCTTACATTATCGATAAACTCGAAATTAAAGCTACTTTTGCTTTAGTTTGTTGCGTCAGAAAGGGAGATTTACAAATTGCATGTGTTGACCTAAGGTATACAAATAATAGTAATAATAGTCACACATTCTGCTTGTCAATTACTATTCAATAAATATTATTTTTAAATTGGAAGCAAAACTTTTACATTTTTTATGTATTTGTTTATTATTTATGGTTTCAAGTGATTTTGCAGTGAGTTATTCAGGACTGTAAAGTTATTACAGGAAATGGTGTTTTTTTATTTTTTGTTGAAATTCATATATATTTTTTGTTGATTTTATTATTATGTGAATATATATATTGTAATTTTTAGAACCATGATATCTAAGAAAATTAAGTGAACGCACTCTTACATGTAAGGTTTGATTTTAAATATTGATTTGAATGTATTACTATATTTATTTAAATAGTATAGTCTTATATACTTCAAATACAATATAAATGGGTTTGTTTTGTTCTAGTATTTTTATTTGAGGTATATTTTTTTATATATATAAATATAGAGAGTTGTGTAGATAACTAAAAATAACATTCCCTCCGTCCACAAACTAACCTCCTACTTTCTTATTTGGAATGTTCAACAATTATTGTCCTCTTTCTATTTTTATATACAAAATTTACTCTTTTACTTTTACTTTATTTACTCTTTCATTTTCTATACACAAGATTAAAGACAAATTTATCATTTTATAACAAAAACCCTAATTGCCTAAAAATGCGTGTAAATATCAAATAGAACATTAGAAAATGAACGGAGAGAGTATTTCATAATAGACATTGATTTTTCGGGAGGTCGATAAAATATATACATTATATATATTGAAATTGTGTCAAAAAATAAATTGTTAAAAGAACAAATCCTGTGATTTCAATTGCTAGAATACTTTTGAAATTTCTGACATTATTTATCAAATATATATATTTTTAAAATATCGTATTAAATATTTTTTTCCTCTACAGAAAATATCACATTAAATATCTAATTTTTAATTATTTTTCTTTTATACTTCAAAACTTGTTCCTATGTTATTTTAATTTTGATTTTTTTTTCACTACCTCCAAATTTGATGCGTGCATGTGTTTTCTATGTTAAATTGGAATATATATATATATATATATGTGACAAAAGAAAAACATCACATCATATTATATCAATATATAAAAATAATTGTCCGATAAGAATGGTCTAATGGTGTAGAGGTTGAATTTGTCATCACGAGATCATTGATTCAAACCCCTGAAATTGGACGTTCCCTCTTAGATGGAAGAGTATAATTTAATAACTGTGCTATTATTAGAATCTCACTTCAAATTTAAAATTGAATTATTATTCAAAAAATTTAAATAGTTTATTTAAAATTTAAAATGCCACCAATAATTAAAATTAAAATTCAATTAAAATAATTAATTTATATTTTAAAAATATAAATATATAATAATAATATATTACTATTATATTTAATAAATTTAAATTTTTTAATTTATATATTATCGCACCAATCAATTTTTTCTAGATCCACCCCGGGTACCTCTCCAACTTTCAATAATTGTATATATATATATATATGTACAGATGTGAGATGTGCGTCCAGCAGCACAATATTCTTTTTCTCCATGGAATCAGATTTAGACACATACAAACCCTATCTGGGAATCAGCACTTCCACTTTATTTTTATTTTATTTTATACCAAAAGCATTTTTCATATATCATACTATATGCAAAATATCAATATATATATATATTCATTTTTTGGCAACCAAAAAGATAAATATTATTCTGAACATTCCTGAATGAAGAGGAAAAAATGGTGATCAAGTTTATATATGTATATATAGTTTTTAAAAAATTATTATATAAGTTTATAGAATTTAATAAATTAAATTTGGTCAACCTGAGTATGAAACATTATAAATAAAATTAATAGTTTGATCATATATATATATTATAAAAATAAACTATAAATAATTACAAATCTTATTGTAAATATATATAATAAAATATTTAAAATTGTGAATTCCACCTTGGCAACGTTATCAAATAAAAGGTACTACTGTAATCATCAGGTGGATCGTGGCAAAACATATGATGTTAAAGAAGGTATAATTAAGGAATCCACCTTTAATTACAGTATTAATTATTGCTTAATTTGATTCATATATACATATTATAGTATATTTTTATCATATTTGATCCATTCATGTAATTAACAGTAACAAATAATAACACTGTTTTTATGATCACATTAAAAGTAATTAGCAGCCCAATTAAGAATATCATGTCTTACACGCAAACCTGCCTTTTTGTGTGCATGCAGCTGGCACTATCTATCTATCTATCTATCTATCTATATATATATTATAGTAGTAATTCTTTAGATTCTTTGAAACAATAATTAATTAATGCGTTATCATCACTGAATATCTTTGGATCGATTCTGTAAAATATCTATCTTTCTTAACACCTTAAAATACCCACATATTAATTTACCATTCTTCTGTTTTAATTCAAAGTTATCATATTATACATATATGTATGTGTAAAAGCTAAAAATATATGTGTACATATATATCAAAACCTGTCACATTATTGATCAAAATTAGATAAAAAAAAAAAAAGTAAAAAAAGTGACACACAGAGAGACATGTACATGCATGCATGTTAGAAAAAGGGGTTTGAATTTAATTAATTTAGTTATATATATATATATATATATATTTATAATTGGCATAGTGTTGACGCAAGAGTCATCACTGACCACATTAATTAATTAAAACACAATCCATTTTCTCGTGTGCTGTTTCTCACTTTTATAGGTCACAGTCCGCTTACATTAGCCTTTTTCCTTCACCTCTGCATGTGATCTTTTTCCTCTTTATATAACTAACAACCTATTTTAAATTGGTCCCATTCTTACACCGATTATCGATTGCCATTACAATACCAATTCTCATCAATCGAAGATTGTATTAATTCTTTGATCAATCAAGAATTTCTACAAATTAATCAAATCAAACTGAACTAAAAATGATGCCTCCTGAGCAAGAAAACCCCAAAGGATCTTCTGCAACAGCTGAAACCATTTCCATACAGATTGAAATGGCAGCTGCGTCGTCCAGCAATGTCAGCCCCTGTCCTGCTCCTGCTCATCATCATAACAACGATCATTCCTCTCTCTTTAACTTTTCCGACCTTCTGCGCGAATCCCTTCATCCTCTCGTTCTTCAGGTACGTAGATGACGATGATGGTTTAATTTATTAGATTAGGTCAATGTTGAAATTAATTAATTAATGCATTTTGCAGTTTGACGACGTGGAATACGCCGTTAAGTTACAGAGCAGACGGGGAGTTTGCTGTCCGTCGTCTCGGTCGAAGGTCACACGCACCATACTTAATGGCGTTAGCGGCGCCGTTAAACCTGGTGAGCTCTTGGCAATGCTTGGCCCGTCAGGGAGTGGGAAGACGACTCTGCTAACAGCTTTCGCCGGAAGGCTGCCGGGGAAGATCTCCGGCACGATCACGTACAATGGCCAGGGCTTCTCCAGCTCCATCAAACGCCGGATCGGATTCGTCACTCAGGACGACGTCCTCTACCCGCACCTCACCGTTCTGGAAACCCTAAAATACGCCGCCCTTCTGAAACTCCCGAGCAAGCTCACAGCCCGGGAGAAAATGGAGCAGGCGGAGATGATCGTCCAGGAGCTCGGCCTGACGAGGTGCCGGAACAACATCATCGGGGGGCCATTGCTGAGGGGGCTTTCCGGCGGGGAGAGGAAGCGGGTCAGCATCGGGCAGGAAATGCTGGTGAATCCCAGCCTGTTGTTGTTGGACGAGCCGACTTCGGGGCTCGACTCCACCACGGCGCAGAGAATCATGGGGACGCTGCGCCGCCTGTCTCGCGGAGGCCGGGCGGTGGCTGCCACCGTGCATCAGCCGTCGAGTAGGCTGTTCAGGATGTTCGACAAGGTGATTGTGCTGTCTGAAGGGTGTTCTATATACAGTGGGCCTGCCAATTCTGCCATCGATTATTTTGCTTCCATTGGCTATTCTCCAGGGTTTAATTTCATGAATCCAGCTGATTTTCTCCTCGATCTCGCAAATGGTATGGAATAATCAATTTATCCATTTGATTGTTTAAAAATTTAACCCTAAAATTAATGTTTGAATGATATCCAGGTGTGCCCCCTGATTCAAGACAGGATGATGAAGCAGATTTCCATGGAAGACTGGACCTTCACGATGATCAAAACTCAACCAAACAGTTCCTAATCCAGAGCTATAAAAAGAACTTACATCCTCTTCTCAAGCAAGAACTTACATACCATATTCGAAAAGCTTCACTATCAAGAAGTAAGTGTATGCTCTGCTTTTATTTTCTTTTTTTATCGAAAAATCGAATTTCATGTTCTATATGTTCATCCCTTCAGGTTCAGATCAAACTCCATGGACAAACAACTGGTGGTTCCAATTCAAGGTACTGCTAAGCCGCGGCCTAAAAGAGCGAAAGCACGAATCTTACTCCGGTTTAAGAATCTTCCAAGTGATGTCTGTTTCAGTTCTTTCAGGGCTGCTATGGTGGCATTCTGATGCTAATCACATCCAGGATCAGGTGGGGCTGCTCTTCTTCTTCTCCATATTTTGGGGCTTCTTCCCTCTCTTCAACGCCATATTCGTGTTCCCTCAAGAGCGCGTCATGCTCACCAAAGAACGCTCCTCGGGGATGTATCGCCTATCATCGTACTACTTTGCAAGAACCGTAGGTGACTTGCCGATGGAGCTCGTCCTCCCGACCATATTCGTCACAATTACGTATTGGATGGGGGGCCTGAGGCCTTCCTTCATCACTTTTGTCCTAACTCTCTTGATCGTCCTTCTCAACGTGCTCGTTGCCCAGGGGGTCGGGTTGGCCCTCGGGGCTGTACTAATGGATGTAAAGCCGGCAACGACGCTGTCATCGGTAGTGATGCTGGTTTTTTTGCTAGCTAGCGGTTACTACATTCAGCACATTCCCCCGTTCATCGACTGGCTCAAGTATGTGTCGTTTAGTCACTACTGCTATAAGCTTCTTGTCGCGGTGCAGTACTCGGAGAATGAAGTTTACGACTGCGGATTAGGATTCGGATGCAGTAGAGTTATGGAGTTTCCCGCCATAAAGTACCTTGACATCGATCATTTGGAGTTCGACGTCGCTGCTTTAGTGATAATGCTCGTTGGGTACCGACTCTTGGCTTACGTCGCTTTGAGGATCGCGCAACAGAGATGAGGAAGAAGAAAGAAGAAAGAAATACATACATCTAAATTTGAAGAAACTGATCTTTATAATTAAGATGAATGTCTCTGAAGAACAGAGCATAACTTATTGTTTGTGTAGAATTTATGCAAAATCCCATTTAGAACCGCATTGGTGTGGGAGGAATAAAAATCTTATAATTAGCTTCATGTCTGCTTGCTAATTTTGGTTCAGACATTTCATCGAATAGCTTTCTAGCAACTTTCAGTCGTGTTAGAACAACTTGCAATTTGGCTGCTCTTTATGATCAATCTTGCTCATCCACTTCATGGAAAGGAAGTGGCACTGTCTTAACAGCCCGGAATTTGTCGGCATTGTTAAGATGCTCGTTCTCCAGCCTGTTCAAATCGTCGAGCAAAGAAGTTTTAAAAAAAATAAAATTGAGGGGATGAAGGAGATATGAATAATCCAAATCCTGAATCTGTTTGTTTGTTTACCTGTAAAAATTCCATTGCCCCCTTCTAACAACCTCAAGAGCTGCTAAGAACACCATGGTTACTCTGTAATCAACTTTCTCAAACTTAAAATGGAACACAGTTTGCAGCCAAGCAAGTCTGAGTATAAGATTCAATCCCTGCATGCAGACATGGTTTGAACTGGATTTATCACATCCTAAACTTTTTGTCGAAATTAAAAGGGAATTATAACCACATCTAAGTCTACATACCATGGAGACAAAGTATATGAACTTATGTCGAAGCATTAGTTCGTCTCTTAGCAACCGATTTTTCGAGCGCAGCCGTAGCAAGCCCCAGTCCTTAACAAAGTCCCAATACAGTTGGTACATTGTCGCCACACTCGACATAACTACGACTAAGTAAAGCCATCCGCTGCCCCGTTCCCTATCGTACGCCACTTTGGCTCCTGCGGCGAGCATTGCCGACACATATTTGCCGAGGTTTGTTAAATGGCTCGTATCCCCTTCGTCGAACCATCGTCTAGCACACTAAAAAAATATATATAGTAAGAGTTATAAACATTCTTCGATAAAAATTCTTGGATCGAATTGCACTGGCTAGTAAACCTGCATGGCTCGCCAATAGTACGGTAAGAAGGAAACCGCGTAAGCGAGGTCTCGGTAGTAAGTTGTACTCATGCAGTATTGATAGTCCTCTGTTTTGTAGCTTCCGGTTATGAAGTAGCACGCGACATACTCCATTTCTCGGAGCATTGGCACCTGGTCGACGAGAGACTATTAGTAAGAAATCGCGATGAGCAGAAAAATTTCGATAGAGTTTACCTGGCTACAGAGCTGATCAGCCATGAAAAAGTCGAGCATTACAACCTTGTACAGGGGGGCTAAGATGATGTTTCTTATTACAGAAAGGAACCGGTAACGGCTCGACTTGTAGATGATGTTGAAGGGGCAAACTAGGACTACAACGAAACTCTGCAAAAATGTTAGTATAAGTATAAGAAAGTATCGATCTTTTCTGCAAAGTTGCGATCATGATCGAGAAATGTAGTACTAGGAGAAGAAAGCCGGGAATGGCTTGGGCGCGGGCGAAAGAGAATCCTTTAGCGACGAGGGTGAGATGAATGAACAAAACTCCGATTACAGCGACCATTGAAGTGGCGCAGATCAAGAACACGTCGCCCTGCTTCAGCTCTTCGCTTGGCGACAGTTCGAAGATGAAGCTGTAATTGATCTCGACCTTTCGCCACATTACGATGTTGCATCCGTAGAGGAACAAGTGTAGGAATATCAAGCTGAACATGCTGCAAGATTCGATTCTTTCATGAATATCAGCTCTTACATTACATGAATTATAGATCAGAATGTAAGAACTTGCCTGAGGACAGGGAACACTGTTTCCATGTACATTACATCTGATTCAGCTCTATACGTCCCGGTAATGCCTGCCATGATCGAATATCCAACGAGCAGCGCGAGAAAACAGCCCGTGAATAGGCCTGTTTGTCGAAAAGATTAAGCATTGTTGTCACTACCATATTTAGGAGAGCTTCTTTGTGACCAAAAAGTATGATAAATGGCTTTTCTAAAAGGGCTTTCTTTATTAGACCATTTTTGCTTTTGAACTTTGTCACTCACCGGTGAAAAAGATCGCGGCGTGCGACTCTTTCTTCGTAGCCGGTTTGAGGTACTTCATGGCCTTCCTTCTGTCATTCTCCGAAAAACTCTTAACAAAAAGCTCCTCGACTTCGTCTGATATCTTTAAAACCTATCGATCGATGAAACTTGTTAGGCTTTCAACATAGTTGTGGGGCAATGTATCAATCATCGATTTATTACCTTGTTGGAGGTGTTGAAATACGATCTCTCGACAACTCCTAAGTAAACGGGAAGTACTTGTTTGCTCGTCGCCTGCAAATACACACACACGGTTGTTGGTTGTCGTCGTGGTTTATAGAAACTCAAAACAAGCCATTTCTTTTGCGATTCATACTTACTTTTTCGAACTTCTTCAAGATCTTTGCGAAAGCAAGCATGTTCAAATTCCTAGCAGAGTTTAAGAAACAACAGATTATGTTTCTTCCCATTACCATTACTCATTAGTTCGGATCTGCTGTCCGAAAAAACTTCACCTGTAATTTTCTAGGTGTCCTAGTCCTTTGTAAAGCTCTACAAACGCTCCCCGGATCATTTTCTCGGCGCAATGCAGCATCCTTCTATCGATGCGCAGATTATTTCCATCGGGATCACACTTAATGGATGTCTGAATTCCCAGCTCATCGCGGAGCACGTAAGAAATAGCTGAGAATGCGCGACATGGATTCGTTATAGCAAACTGTAATGAAACAGTAATGTCGAGATAAAGTGAATCAAGATTTCATTGCGCTTCACCCTCAGAAGAAGTTCCTCGACCTTCATCTTTGAGCAATAAAAGAATCTCGAGCTGCCTCTTCAGCGCGTCGCCCCTCTCGACAAACTCCTTCTCCTTTGTTCTGTAGAATCGGTTAACTTTGTTCAACTGAAAATCCAAATGCGCGAAGAACTCCACAACGCCCTCCGAGGCTGCGAGGCTCCCCTGCATCTCAGTCTCGTAGAATTCTCCTTCGCAGAACCTACGATGAACCTGAAACCAGCCACGGCACGCGCTGTTAACGTAGTGTAAAATTATTACAACATGATCGAAATAAGGAGTTCTTACATCAATGATAGCATGCTCTCTCTTTCTTCTCCATTTCCTTAAACTCCACAAAACTCTGTCATTAAAGGGCTTGTTCTCGGCATCTTCGCCGTGGATGATCATCTTTTTCAGGTCCTTCTTCAGCTGGCCATAGTCGACGAATGCCTCCTTCCATTCCGGAACCATTTGCCGCTCGAACCGCTTCGAGAACTTCACCATCTTCGATTCGATTCGACAGCTAAAAACAAAACATTATATATACATACATACATACATTATATGATCCTCTGTATCTTTGCAGCCATGAAAATACATAGAAGAAGGTTTGATTTAATTTGCAGGAGAGAAACACAAAAACTTAAGCAGAGGAGCTTCCTGTAAGAGATGAGTATAAAAAGGGGCGAAAAGGAGCCGTTACTTGCTAAAGTGGATTACTTCTCCACGAAATTGATTGTGCCTAAATAATCAATTGTAATTAAATTTTTATTGTTGTTAGTAGTCTTTCTTCTTCTTTTTTTTTTTTCTTTTGTTAAAAGGGTTTGCAATAATTTGCCTCTCTTTGTGCAAATAATTTGAGTAAAGACAACAATTTAAAAGTGCACCTTAAGAACAACAAACTTTGATGGCTGCTTTTTTCTTTTGAATGTTATCATTTGAGTAATTCATTGCAATCACATGTACATGCCTGTGTATGTATATATAGAATAAACATATTTATGTAATTTGACAACTTATTATTACCGGTGATTCTTGGTGGCTGTGCGGTCTAATGTTAACTTAAAAAAAAAAAGGATTGTTACATTATTTTTATTCTAATTCACAATTCTATTTTTTAGTCCAAAAATAATATTTTTTGAATATTTCACTTTATATATTATTTTAAATTATTTTTTATATCTACAACCTCCTATGCCTCTAGATCCATCTCGCATGTTCGCCTAATATGACTTGTATTGTCAGGTCTAATTTATAGAATATTAGGTTCGACTGAAAGTCTATCCAATCAACATAAAGTAGCAGCGGCAGATTTTTACTTTATAAAAAAAGTTAATAGTATTATCTTTTAAAAAAATAAAAAATAAATAAAATAATTAATACACAAAAATTAAAAAAAAAATCAAGAAAAGAAAAGGCTAAGAACCACAACTCTAAAAATAATGTTGCTACGGTGAAACACCAAAATAGTATCGCGTTGTAGCATTTTCACCGAATACGGAATGGACTAAAAGAATTCATCTCCATTTTATCCACCGAACTCCGCATTTGGAGTGCCGTTGGAGTTGCCCTGACTCATTCATGGTTCTATAATGACAAGAGTTGCAATATTAGTGATGCCAACAGATGTAATATATATGTGGAAATATGACAATGATATATCTCTAATTAATTAACTTCAAAATTAGGGAGATTAATTAATAGTAATTAATTTTTGTACCCTTTTAAGGACATATATAGGGTATAGGTACGTACGTAGTTTATGATAGATCCGGACGTGATTCTTTGTATGATTGTTACGATTACTGGCAACCTTTTTGTAGATATGTATATCTATTATTCCCCAAAAAATACAGTAATTATTAATTAATTAATTAATAAAGGAGAAGGAATAAGTATCGATGCAAGGAATTTAAGCAATTAATGACACGTAATGCAGAATGAAAATCCGACTAGGAAGTCATATTTGACTTTCCACCGGTGCGCTTACGTCACCTACTCTACCCTACCCTACCCCACCCTCCACATTCATACATAGTACTAGTACTAGTATAATATTATTACACGAAATTCTTCTTATTATTATTATTCAGAATTAATTAGTTAGGCATATATAAAACGGTGCACACCATAAGCTAGCTGCTCGATTAATTAATTTGGTAATAATCTTGAGCATTATTGGGAAATGTTAGATATGATTTTGGGCACGGAACTAACCAAGTTGTTACAGGGTTGACCGGACCTTCGGTGTCAGAAAGTCTAAGCTCGTGACTTTATGATTACAAATTCACTCCACTCTACCAAATTATTATTTTTGAGATTATTTATTATGTAATTTTCGAATATATACTATTGTTTAGCATCATGCCTTTATTGTTGGTATATAACACGGATTAATGATTAAGAATATAATATATATCCTAGATTCTATATTTGCAGAATTTTTCTTATTAAACTCTCTAAATAAGTCTTTTTTTAGCTATTGTAAAAGTATATATATATATATATATAAAGATAAAATTGTATTTGATTTATTCATTTTTAGTACTTTTTAAAAGTTTTTATTACTATGTATATTTTAATTATGTGTTAAAATATTAACTTGAACTAATTACTCTATATATTTTAAAATAACCAAAAACGTAAGTATACAAAAGAATTCATTATTATTTAATTGCAATATTCAATATATAATATACTTTTGAACATATTACTTCAACTCCTCATTCTTTCTACAAAATCCATACTCATGGGAATATCATATGTATATATGTGTATATACGTGTGCATGTAGAATATATTCTTTTGCATCAGATTATGGTTCAAATCCTTGACGTCTCAAATAACTTGTCACACATGATTCGTCCAGTGTGATTGGTTTGTCGGGTCTAGTTTGCAGGGCAGTAGATTCGGTCGGAGGTTTACCTCGCACTTTTTCCACGTTATAAAATAATAATAATAATAATAATAAAATGCGTACCTGTTTGAATTTAATTATAGCTAGGATAAATCGTAGTACTATTATTGAATGAATTAGGAAATTGCAGTGAAAAATTAGGATGTCTTTAATTAGTTGTAATTAATTATGTGGTACAGTTGGAAGTTCAATTTTATATGAGATGTTCGATTGGTTATAATCTAATGAATTTATGCTGCAGGTTTCCATATTCACGTTAACGTGTTACTTGAAAGTGCTTTGCATATTGTTGATATTTTTTAAATTTAGGGATATGATTTAGATATTAGGTATTATATTCTAGAGATACGATTTGGATATTAAATATTATATTTTAGATTTAAATATATAATTTGGATATTATTGGCATAGACTTACGTTATAAATAGATATCTATTCCCATTCTAACTGCCATACGGCCAGGCCATGCGGCTAAACGGCTCAAATCCTGCAATAAAATCTGTTATCCGTTGCTGTCCGTGGAGGTAGCCAACTCATTTTTTACGAACCACTTCAATCTGTGTTTTCTTTACGTTTTCTTTTTGTTATTCGATCATCAACTTTAATGCGTCGTAACACAAATTTTATTATATTGCCGCAAAGACGTACTCCCTCCATCCCGGTCCAAAGGGCTCTTTGGGACTGCATAGTAAAAATAATAGTATTTTATTAATTAATGAAAGTACGTAAGAGGTTTTAACATTTTTGTCTTTGATAAAAAAAAAATATTTTTATCTGTTTTGGATATGCTTGTAATTTAAATAAAATTAACAGTATTTTGGTATTGATGTATAATTATTTTTACTAAAATATAAAATGAATACTTTAGAGTGGGACGATAAAAAATGTACTTTAAGTTGAGACGGATGAAATTTTTTTTTTTTTTTTCTTTCACAAATATTTTGCAACTACAATTATTTATCCTTAATTCCCCCAAACCTTTCTACATTCATTCTATCTTAAAATTTTATGACAAAATGTCTTCATAAAGTTGTTTGGTAATAAGCCTCAAGTGTAGCAAAGTTTTGGAAATTTCTAGAGTTCTATTTACAAATTTCGACACTATTCATTTTCTTTTTTCAGTAAAAATAAAAAATAAAAAATTAGTATTTAGTTTTATTATTTATATCCATCCGTAGTTCTCATTAATTTAAATTTAACCAAAACAGATTCCATAGCAAAAAATGCACCAATGTATATGTGTGTAGTTGTTGGGCTTTTTCGATCCAAGTCTCAACCCACAAGTAACCTCAAAATTCGACCCTAATTATTTGGTTGATAGTGTTGGAGAAAGTCTCTTAATTTATCTCATCTCATCTACAAACCTACTAAAACCAACCAACATTTTAAATCATCAACCACCCATATATATATATACACACACATAGGATAGGATGGATTCTGGACCGTACGTAGCATGGCCGCCATTAACGGTGGATCATCATCGTCATCGTCATCAGGAGGGCGCCGGGAGGGTGAGGTAATCGACGGCGGATCGGGCGAGGATGTTGGCGAACTCAGAAAAGCTGATGACTCCATCGCCGTTGGTGTCGGCCTCCTGCATCAGCTCCGTCAGCTCATTGTACGTCAGCGGCTGCTTCATCTGCGCCATCTTGGCCGCGAGCTCGACCAACGTTATGTACCCGTTGCCGTCGCGGTCGAACGACTGGAAGACCTGCATTAGGCGGTCCTGGTCCACCAGGAATTGCTGGTCCATGTCCGGC
This sequence comes from Andrographis paniculata, assembly GCF_009805555.1. Lineage (NCBI taxonomy): Eukaryota > Viridiplantae > Streptophyta > Magnoliopsida > Lamiales > Acanthaceae > Andrographis > Andrographis paniculata. The sequence continues at coordinate 4,764,834 of NW_026137513.1, read as the reverse complement.
AGTAGCACCTCCACCAGTTCGTCGAATTCGATGGCCCCGTTGCCATTGGCGTCCATGTTGGCCAGCATTGTTGTGATCTGGTCTCCGGTGGGTCGCAGCCCCAGGGAACGTAGCAGGGCTGCGAGCTCCAGCTGGGTCAGGCTGCCGTCGTTGTCCATGTCGAACCGGTTGAAGATCTCCTTCAGCTGTTTCAGCTCGTCGGAACATATTGTAGCCATCAATCAATCGATAATTGAATTAATTGAGTATTGATGTAAATATTTCATATTCAAACAGACATGGAAGAACGAATTCTGTTGTCCGAATGCATATTTGTTTCTGCATCTCCTAATTTTGGATCATTTTTATTATGCCTTCCTTCCTTCCTTCCTCGTACACAACAAACCCATTGTGGGGCTCTGCTTTCTCTTCAGGAAATAGGAATGGGTGAATGGGAACCTTCCTTAGAATTAATTAATTAATTCCACTATATGTATATATATATATATAAACAATGTATACAACAGTAACAATGATTTATTGAATTCAGTGTGTATATATATAGAAGATTTCCCATCAATGAAGGGGTAACCTTGTGGGAAAGCAATCAAAAATTTGTTCTCATTTACAGGGAAAATTTGCCACAATCAGACATTCATATATATATGAACTATCAAGAAAACTACTTACAAAAACTTGAATTGTTGCTACCGATGGTATCTTGCCATTTGATGCCGTCGTCATTCTCCGTGGCTGTTTTCGGGTTTACTGTCGCTGCTCGAGCTATTATGGCTGAAAAAATCCGTGCTGTAATTCTGGCTGCCGAATGCCATCCTTCGAAAGAATCTGATTTCTTGAGATTGTTGTGCTGAGTTGAATATTTCGCTTTCTCCTACCTTCATTCCGTTTGTCAGATCCGAGACAGCCAAACTGTCCAGAGCCCTCACAACCTGGACAGAGTAGTCGATATGAGAAAGCACGCAGAATTTCGAGTCCATAATCAGATATTCTTACCTGTCCCATCTTAGGCCTCTTTGCGGACGAATGGCGCACACAAGCTGCTGCGGCTTCGATCAGTTGGAACATTTCAACTTCAGCATAGTGTCCTTCAAGCTTCGGATCTGCTAATGCTTCGAATTCCTCTGTTTCGAGCGCATGGCTCAACAATGGCCGAGCCTGCATACACAAGTAGCTAAATCATACAGCACAAACAGTAAAGATGTAATTAACACTTCACTATCACAAACCAAAATACACATCGCAAATATTTGTCATGGATAGTATAAAATGATCCGCTAAACTTTGTATATGCCTAAATATCTGATAAAAAAAGCCTAGTGCTTGATGAACATGAACCTACCCATTCGACTAAGCTTTCTTCCCCGAGAGGCTGAGATGTGTCCACAGGCTTGCGGCCGGTAATCAACTCCAACAGTACCACTCCAAAGGAAAACACATCAGACTTGTCAGTCAGCTTACCACTGGATGCATACTCGGGAGCCATATATCTGAACTCAAAATATAAGGTATCATCGACGCCTGCATTTAGCTATAGTGAACCTAAATATATATATATATATCAGCTATTGATGAATGCTTACCCAAACGTTCCCATCACACGTGTGGTAATGTGCGAGTTTGCATCCATAGCTAATTTAGCAAGTCCAAAATCGGAAACCTGAAAACATAGTTCTCGTGATCCACTCTCAATGAAAAGATGAAATATAGTTTGCAGAAAGTTCCGGATACCCTTGCATCAAAGTTGTAGTCTAGAAGAATGTTCGATGACTTGATATCTCTATGAATAATGCGAGGATTGCCTGAAAGATTTAAAGCATAAACATTAATAACTTTTAACATCGATATCAGAAAACTTTGAAGAGCTTACAGTCTTCATGGAGGTAAGCAATCCCACGTGCTGCACCAACAGCAATCTTTACGCGTGAGGTCCATTCCATAACCGGCCGACCTTCACCTGAAGACAAGTTGCAGAGATATCAAAATCCATCTTCTCAAAGGTCATTTCTTTCAACATTAACGGCTAATGTTTACCATGAAGATGGTAGTACAGGGTGTCATTAGGGAGGTAATCATACACAAGGAGCCTCCTTTCGTCTGAAATACAATAGCCAACAAGTGAAACCAAATGGCGATGGTGTATTCGACTTATAATCTCGACTTCAGATTTGAATTCCCGCTCCCCCTGTCCTCCCCCGATCTTTAACTGTTTAACTGCAATCTCCCTACCATCAGGAAGTGTCCCTTTGTACACAGAACCAAATCCACCTTCACCTAAGAGATTTTGAGCTGAAAATCCTTTAGTGGCATAATCTAACTCTTCGTAGGCGAACCATGACCTCGAATTGCCCAAACCGCCGTGTTCATGAGGCGAATGGTTAGTAACACTGCCGGAGCCACTTTGATAGTTTTGTCCTGATATTTGAACTTTCAGTAAACCAGAATCTGGATGCAAATTATGTCACTGCTTAAGTTGCCTTCCGATTCTAATGTTTTAACAGAGCTATGGCTAAATGGTTACCTGATTTTGGAGAAGAAGAGATGGAGGTTGGCATAATGTAACCGGCACTGTGGCCATGGCTAGAATCCCTTTTCTTGCGCTTCTTCAAACAGAAGGCTACAATTCCGAATATTCCGAGCAATAGGAGGCTTACTGCCACGACAATGGCCACCGTGCCTCCGGTCCCAATGCCGCCGCTGGTTGTGCTTGCTGATGTTTCTGGTGCATTGTTGCTGGAATTATTGTTGCCGGGTGGAGGTGTGACCGGAGAAGGAGGAGACGGAGGCGATGGTGGGTTGGAGGGAGAAGGCGGTGTCGGTGGTGTTGAAGGATTTGGAAATGGAGGAGGGGGGGCTGGATCTCTTGGTGGTTGGGAATTTGGGGGTGGAATCACTGATGGAGTTGGAGGTGAAGTTTCCGGTGGGATAGGGGTGGGTGGTGGGGATGTAATTGGGGGACTTAATGGCGGAGGTGCTGAAGTAGGAGGATCAGACGGCGGCGGGGGACTAGGTCGAGGTGGAGACTGAGGTGGTGGTGGTGATCTAGATGGGGGGCTGGGTTGAGGAGGCGGCGGTGGAACAGTTGGAGGATTTGGTGGAGGTGGGGATCGAGGCGGTGGGGCGGTGATGGGAGGAGGGGTCGCAGGCAGCGGTGGTGGCGGTGATCCAGGTTGGGGCGGAGGCTGCGGTGGCGGTGATCCAGGTTGAGGCGGAGGCTGCGGTGGCGGTGATCCAGGTTGGGGCGGTGGCTGAGGCGGCGGTGAGGTGGGTTGGGGCGGAGGCTGAGGCGGCGGTGAGCTAGGTTGAGGGGGGGTCGGAGGTGGTGATGATGGAGTAGATGGTTGAGGAGGTGGAACCGTAGGCGGTGGGGAAGCCATGGGAGGTTGCGGTGGAGGTGAACTAGGCGGCGTCTGCGGAGGAGGTGAATTGGGCAGAGGCGGCGGTGATGGTGCAGTCGAAGACGGAGGTTCAGGCGGCGGCGAATTGGGCGGGGGTGGAGGCGCACTAGGAATTCCCGGCGGAGGAGAATTGGGCAACGGTGGAGGCACACTAGGAATTTCCGTCGGAGGAGAATTGGGCAACGGTGGAGGCACACTAGGAATTTCCGGCGGAGGAGAAATCGGCGGAGGAACAACCGGCGAATTTGGGGATGGAGATGTCGATGACATCACACAATTCTCCCTCCCTCAGTCAATCGATATCCAACATTTCCTCCATAGAACTATCTATGGCCTTCAAACTTGTACCAAATCGATCAAATGAAATTTCGATTTCCTTGCAACAGTCAAAATCCAACTTCCTAATTCAGCAAAAATCAATCGACAAAACAAATGCCCAATCAGCAAAACCCTCGATCCAAAAATCACAGACAAAACATTCGATCACCGGATAACTGTAAAAATTTCTTCAGCTTCCGCAAATTGGGGAAAATAAATACCAGACTCGAATTAAGCACAATAGAGGGAAAAATAACTTCTCGCAACTGTGGAAGCTCCTATTCCGGAACACGGAAAATGGGGTCTGTAGAAAATCTCCAAAACTTCCGACAGCGACGAATAATCGAGTGGACAAAACCCTCCTTCAACACGTTTGAATATCAAAAGCTACCGGATTTGAATATCATTAACGTCGGCATCAGCGATGATCATTCCCTCCTCATCAGGATTATTGCTTCAGCTAAACTTCAAAAATCCAACAACTGTAATTTAATTTTATTTTATATAAATCATCGAAAAGTCTGATGCAATGCTACGCAACGTTGTCGCAAAGCATTTGTTGGCGGAGTGGGTCAGCAATCTATGCCCAGACCCTTCAGTTGGATAATCGGAGTGGGTTCACGCGTAATTCTTCGGAGCTCCCTGGACCAAAGGTCCTGCGCGTATCCAAACCGTTCGTCCACGCATAGATTCACGCTGGTGTTGGGAGTCCTGGTCCTGCTCGATGTCGTCTTCGGCGCACTGCGCTCGGTGCAGCCAATGGTTTTTCCTAAATTAGAAGAAGAGTACAAAAATAAAGAGGAATAAGACTCATTTCCATTTAAATAAATAATAGATAATATATTTGTTAATCTCTTATTGCCAAACTTGGATTAATATATTCCAAATATTCTTTTATTTCAACTATGCTTGCATCACAAAAAAATAAAAAATAAAAAATGAAAATGAAGGTCGATATTAATGATTATAAACAATCTAATCTAATTAAATGTGTTAATTTTGAATAATATTCAATTCCATACATCCAGCTGGGACATGTTTGAATTTTTCAAGAAATACATACATACATGTACTTTTGAATTTATAAGTACATACATACACACGCATGCTATCTAAATTATCACAAAAATGAAATATAAATAAATTGTATTAAAGCATAATATTCCCCATAAATCAGATCGTATCATTGAAATCAATTTAATTCAAATATTTCTTTTGGATTAGCCAATGGACTCTACAATAGAGATTCACCGCTCATTCATTATGTTATTAATGCGGTTTGACTTTGACCCGGAGGTCTCCGTCAATATCATGTCTTAAATGCATTAATTTCTTTGGACCCCCACATGATTTATTTTTATTTTTTCTCAAACGCATATTATTATTATTATTAAGATTACTGTTATTATTTAAAAGGTTGACATTATAATGTGACAGTTTGTCTCGAGTCTCGTCGTACGCATTGATATCAAGAAAATTATTTACACATAGTTGGAATCAGTCAGCACTTTTTTAATTTAATTTACATTTATACATTATATATGGATATAGGTCGGTTCATAAGTAACGTTATTTACAATTCATAAAGTGAATAATTTGAGTGATATATTTAGGACAACACACTGCCCTAAATTTATAGTGTTGCTACACATGTAACAACTAAATTTGTATGCTCTGGATGAGATGCCATGATTAAACTTGAGTCACGCTCCACTAACTTCATTTAAATATATATATATATATATATTATCTATTTTCATCCTTTACCCATTTTATTGAAATTTGTACATTTCATCATTACAAGTATTTTATGTGGTAGAGGATCACGCGGCTTATGCTTGGAAGATCCCGGACCTTTGATCTGCAGATAATTCAAACCGTTCGATTCGACGTTCTTACAATCAACGGTTATCATTACTTAGCTTGAAAGACTCGTTAACGTTGGAGCTGTTAAACAAATCTAACGAATTTCAATATCTGTTATTTAAGTTCAATTCGAGCATACTATCGGTATAAACTCATTTCGATTTGTCTAAGATTTGAACTAAAACGAATTTGCAAATTTCATACACATTATATTTTTTGTAAACCACCTATGTAATTATTTTTCTATTTAAAATCCTAAATTTCAATATTTCTATTTTTTTATTACAAATATTTTTTACTTTAATAAAACTAATATTTTTATATATTACAAATAATATGATTGAGAAGTAAATAAGTTTAAGGAGAAAATTATGTTTTTATACTATTACCTATAAAATATTAATATACTAAATTTACATAAATAAAATAAAATAAATAGTTTTATTTGCTCCAGACAAAAGAAGTATATAAATTAACAAATATTATTTTATTTAAAATTTATTGTAATAATATATTTAAATCTAATTAATAACTATAAGTTTTTTTATATAAAAATTAAATATATTACATTAACATATAAAATAATACAAAGATATGGTATGTTTCTTTTGCAAAATTTTTCAATATTTTACTATTTGAACTTTGAGTCTTCCGAAAAAAAAAATATATTTTTTCTTCTTATAAAATATCCTATTAAATATTATTTTTATATTAAACTCAAACCAAATTTTTTCCAAATTTATCAAAAGAAACACACTCATATCTACTAGCAAGCGAGCTTTCCGCAAGTTATGTTTCAGCTCGAATCATTTAGAAAAATAATAATATCACACTCGAATATTATTAAAATACTTATTCAAATTATCTAGCAAAATATTTCACAAAATATTGTATCAAATATTATTTTAATATTAAACTCAAATAAAAAAATTTTAAATCAAACCGAAAGAAATACATATTTTACATAAAATTTATAAGATTTTGGTACTTATATATTGATAGTAATTTTTTTTAATAAAAAAGCTATTTTTTATTTTTTTTTCAAATATGGGCCAGTTTTGAAACTATTTTGTTAGCCCAAGTGATTAATGTCAATAGATCCAATTTGCTCGTGGGCTTAATTTTTGATAATATAATTGGAAAACCGTATTTATAATACTATATACAAAAACGAGGAAGGGTCTATTTATTTCGTACTTTTTTTTTTTTTTTTGTACATATATAAGACCTATTTATTACTCCATATTTTATTCCTATCTCATGTGTCAAAAAATATATATATTTATGTATTTTCAAAATTATTTATTTTTATAAAATAAATTCACATTAATCATATGTAAGTATTATTTATTTATTTTATATTAAGTTTTCTTGAAAAATAAATTGTAAATTACTTAAATATATATATTATAAATCAACTATTTATTAAATCAATTTCTTTTCATGCAACTTCCAACTATAAAATCCAATCATCAAATCAAACGCGCTAATAATTTCTATAAGATGACATACGATCCCAATTTAGAAAATTATAGAGGGAATATATAAATGTCATTGTCATATTAAAATAATAATAATAATAATAATAATAATAATAATAATAATGCATATACTTTTAATTTAATTAATCTGCTTCTTAATGCAAATTTCAACATTCAACAATCAACATTGATTGCTTCAATATAATAGAAAGATTATAAAAAACAAAAGTAAATTTTGTATATTTTGAATGAAATACATATTTTTATAAATGAAATTGAATGTTTTAATATGACTTTTATATGTTTGTGTTTTTTTCTTCAGATTTATTCTATTAAATCAATTAAGTTTAAATATTATATTCAATGATTACTTTTTACTCATTATAATACAACTAAATAATTATTTTTTTTTATTTTAAAATAAAATTAAAATGACATGCTTAAAGCCCATACATCCCACTTGCTTATGTCTGGACCTGCGAGGTTCGAAAATGAATTGAAAAATAAAAAAATAAAAAAAGGTTGAAATGTGGGGTTTGTATCTTTTAATATGTTTTTATTTTGATATTTTAAAAATAAAATAAAGTAACTATTAGATATATATATATATATGATTATATTTTAAATACAAATTAAGTATTAATAACAAAGTATGTGAATAAAATTACAATTTAAATTTTGATAAATTTAAAGAGTAGTAAAAAATTTCTCATATGACTTTTAATGTGTAAAATTATGTTTTATGAGCATGTTTAATTATACATATACATGTCCAAATAATATTTAAGCACCAAATATATATATATAATTATTTATATAATTTTCTATTGGGTGAAGATTGACAAATGACAATTAGGGTTGTTTACTTGTATTGTTTAAATAAGTATATAAATAAAATAGTAGTTAAACGTGGTCTTAAATAAAAAAAAAGTAATTTTAGACTTTGATATTAAAAAAATAGAGAAATTAAATAGTAAAAAAAAAATGTTAAAATAATACTATAAGACACAAGGAAACAACCAATTAATTTCCCAGGCGAACAAGCTGATAAAATATGTTACTATTTGCTTAAACAAATTAAGCTGGCAGATAGGTTAATATATATATATATATATATATAGTTTTATATGTGTGTGGAGGCGGGATCTTAGAAAGATAAAAGAATTCTTTTCATTATATTCCAATTGACAATGACCCACGTGAATAATAACAATAACAATAATAATAATAATAATAATAATAATAATAATAAACAAAGCCTTGTGTAGTCAATAAAGACTGCAATATCTTTGGTCGGATTTACCTGGATACGCACGTTCGAGCAGCGACCAGGTTCTTACCTTATAAAATAATACTTCATTAGTCCTAAATAATGTGTTCTTATTTTTTATTTTTATTCATCTCATATAATTTATTTTTTTTTACAAAAATTTATAATTATACATTTTAATCATATTTTAAATTTTATAATTTTAATTAAATTATTTAATTATTTTAATCTTAATCTATAATTATTTTTATTATACAATAATTATTTTTACTAATACATTTTAAATTACTTACTAATTACATTTTACCTAAATTTCTGAGCTTACAGTAATATACCCATATTATATGGGATGGAAGGAATAATAATAATAATAATACTAATAAAATAAGAATATATATAGAATATACTTTAACTGCATTTTTATTGTAACTACTGCAAAAACGGAGGAATGGGTTGGAGATGGTCTAAATTGTATTGGAAGATTGAATTCTCACCTATATGATATATTTAACTTACATTAAAACTATTAACTGGCAGTGGTGACGTGGCGGAGGGGACGACGGTTGAACCCTTGGAGGTGGTGGCGGAGGAGAAAGTGGTAGCGGTTGCGCGACGACAATATATGGTGGTGAAGGTTTTGAAGTATCAAATTGGTACTAATTAAAAAAAAAATAATCTATAAAAGAGCCTAATCTTAATAATTTTGGAGTGGAATGAAATTATTACTACTTCCTCTAATAAAAAAAAAAATTACTACTTTCCTTTTCAAAAGGGACTACTTAACATAAATAAATATATTTGAAAAGGGACTACTTAACATAACTAAATATATTTATAAATATTTAAAAAATTATAAATTTATAATGCTAATTATGTATAAATATTTAATATATATTAATTATATTTTTATTGTCAATGAGATGGTATTTATATTGAATATATTTATTGAGTTATAAATTTTTTTTAATATTTCAATATGCATTTATATTTATTTTTAATATCTTTATCATAAGAGGCAAAATTATTTTTATTCTATTCAATATCATAATTATCAATTTTAATCTCACTTAATTTTTATTTTTTAATTTCTTTTTATCAATTCTAATCCCAAAATAAAAATATCAAAAGAATAGAAAAATAAAAAGTAATTAGAATAAATGATTTCTTAGACTCGTATCACAATCTTGCACTAACAATTTCAAGTCGACCAAATGCGATAATACCCACAAAGTATCTAGATTGATGGATTCAGTACAAAGTAACCTAAAACAAATAACTTACATCTAACTCTGCAAGAGATTTTTTTTGAAATGTCTAAAAATAAATTCATACGGACGGAGCTTAAATCAGACAATATTAAGTGTTTAGTTATGGGAAACTCTCATTGACTTCGTAAATGAAATTTACGGTGCTACCTTGTGTCGAAAATCTTTCTGACGTTGTAATGGCTCGATAGGCGTGGTCAAGCGACGAGTCCCATTGTTAATAAAGTTGTGTAAGATGGACATATTAAATGGAGATCAATGGAATACCATTAGAGTGGAGATCATAAGTTATGTAGTTCTTGATTTGAGAATGTGATTGTTGGAGTGCAAACTTAAATTTTTTCGTTGAAAAATTAGAAAAAAAAATAGAAAAAAAAAATAAAAATCTTATACCTTATAAGTCCCAACATATGGATCTACTAGTATAAAAATTTTTGAAAAAATTCAAAAATAAATCCGTGCAAAACAACAACTATATAGTAAAAATGTAGTGCATACATAATAATTTTACTCTAATTACAAATTTCAATTGTTATTTTAACAAGAATATATATATATATATATCTCTTTACATATTCTATTTTTATACTCTTATTTTACGTAACTTCTCATATAAAGTTAACGGTCATCAAATTTGATAAATACAATGTATTCAAAAGTGTCCAATTTGAAGGATATATAATAACTTTAATCATTAGATGACGACGAGTAATTTCAACGTTCAACAAATGAGAGCGACATATCAAACAACATTGAGTTGGACATAAGCAAGCCCAAACATATATATATATATATATGTATATGGCGGAAGATTGGTTATGATATTGAAGGTCGAATAGCACACCATGAATTATAAAAATGTGTCATATTATATATTTTTATTTCACAGAGCATGTGCTATATATATATATGTTGTATGCACTTTTAATTGATGTTATTTAAAAAAATTAGGCTGATATGTATGTTCTATCAATTTTTGTGCAATATTAATGACTCGTATTCATATCCAAATTTGAAAATAAACACTATCCAAAGTATATGAGAAATAAATATGAGTAATGTAAAAAATCCGTAGTGCAACAGTACTAATATTTTGAATGATGAACTTTATATATATATATATATATGTTGGGAAGAGAATAAGGTGATTAACCAGTATACTTTCGAACACCTATTCAAATGGGACAATTCCCGAAGCGTGGTTATATCAGTTGTAACACCCTACTGCCAACTGAATGTATGCAGAAAATACAAAGCAATAAATGAGACAAGGGTTTGTTTACCCGGTTCGGATATAAACAATCCTACATCCGGGGATACCAATCCAAGAGAAGTTCACTAATCAATACATGGTTTACCTTGGAAATTCCCTCACAGGCTTATGTTGTTACAAACTCGTATTAACAACGACCACGGAGCGGCTCAGAATCTGGACGCCTCTCCTGATCGGAACTCCGATTTCTCCTTCCTCCGACGAGGTCTCTGGCAAGATAAAAGTGTCTAACACTTACTCAATACATGGAGAAGAGAAATGTTGGGGTTGAGAGGATTTAACTCAATTTCTCTCACTATACTTCACTCTCAAAACCTTCAAACAACCACACTCTCTCATCACAATTATCTATAAAGTCATCTTGTTTTGCATGTAAGACAAAACCAATTAAAATTCTTTGCACTTAAATGGAATGATGTATCTCTGCATGAAATCTGTAACAGGTCGACCACCCAAAATATCAATTCATTTTGTCTTTTCTAAGCTTTCCAAATCAAAAAGAAAAGATCCAACAGATTGTAGGGTTTAGGGTTGATGGAGCAACAGAAAAGACACATTACCACAAATGGTAATATAAAAAAAAAACAGCAAATAAAGTGAATATGCAGGTGCCCATATGTCAAAATAAGTTGGGGAATTCTTATTCCAACAATATATATATATATGTTTTTACATCATTATACGAAACTATATAAAATTGTTAAACAACTAAGATATATGATTATATGTTGAGATAAACAAAAATTTTCTTATTTTGGCATACGAGACAAGCTGAATATTCGTCGTAATAATAAAATTGCATACAGTCTGCACAATCTTAACAGATGATTGTGAACTCATTTTTTGGGGTTAAAAATAAACCATAAAAATTAGCTATTAGACAAAATTTGTTGTCCCATGTAACCTGACATTCAACGAAGACAAAATATATTTTTAAAAATGTTTGCAGATCATCAAATGATTTCAGTTTTATTACCTTCAAGTTGTTCAAAAATTAATACACAACTGACTGTTTATGAGATGAGAGAATTTCTAAAATTAATAACATATATTTTGTCTATTTGTTGGCGTGTCGAATTCTTGTAAATTTGGTGATGGATTATAATGAACATCTCTTAAATTGAAGTTCCTCATATATATTTTTGGATAAACAAGCATCAGGTATTCTTTGTTTTTTCTCGCACTTTGACCAACCATTGGTATTTACGTTATATTTACAAATATATATATTTTTAATTGGCAGACTAATAGGAAAACATTGAAAATTAAAATAAAATAAAAATATACAAGCAGATTGATAACAGGCATAAATGCATGCATGTTGTAGAAATCAAAAGCACGTGCATAGCCTTAATTCAAAGGTTAGCCAAGCTGTCTTTTTCTACAAAAACATGTGCCCATACTTCTGTGTCTCAACATTACATCCAATCTTGAATTTCACAATTACTATATATATCAACTTGATTAATAAATTGAAACTAAAAACGAAAAAGAAAAAATATAACATATTGTTTGATTTTGCATTATTTAGTTAATCCATAAAAATAATACTAACATATTTCATTAAATTAATTAAATTAAAGGTGACATCCAAACAAATTGGAATATTTTGTGCATGTATATTTGAATGACCTAAGCTAGCAAATAATACACGTTGAATTATTATTTTAATCTCTTAAGTAATAGCGATGATGGGAATATATCTGACAACTTGATCGATCAATAATTACATCATTCGCCAAAACAAAACAAACTAATTCTATGTAGAAAATTAGGTAGCACATAAGGCCACTTGAATTGAATAATTTTATCAGAAAATTGCACCCTTGGTTATTCCTATAATAGATGAGGTAAGATTCAAACACAAGACTATTAAAATTTTAAAGTATCGATACAACCAAAACATAGTTACAGATTACCATTTCGGAAAGAAGAAGAAGAAGAAAAAAAAAAATTCTCTACTTAAAGATCTCATTTGTTTCAATACATATTATAAAAGATTATAATATTTATGCGCACAACATACTCTTATATAATACTCCATCCGTCCCAGATACCGTGTATGCTACACTTTAGACACGGTATTTTAAGATGCGTGTAATTAGTAGATAATTAAGAATGTATTAGTGAAAATAATTATCCTATAATATAAATAATTATAAATTAAGATTAAGATAACTAATTAGTTTAATTAAAATTAAAAAAAATAAAATTTAAAAATTTAAAATAAGATTAAAGTGTATAATCATTTTTCAAAAAAAGAAAATGATATGGTATGTGGGACGAACAGAAATGACAACGTGGACATAGTATCTGGGACGGATGGAGTATATAATATATATTCAATCTATTTTTTAAAAAATTAATAATTCAACGCATATACAACATATTTTTTTTAATGTAAAAAGTACGTTCATTTAAAAATAGAAAGTAAACATACCCACGATGTTTTGAGTGAAAACTAAATAGTAATATATATTATATTTATTTATTTTTCATGAAAAGTCATAAGATTGAATAATAAAAAACAAAATTCACAAACTAAATGCTTATCTTCACAAAACTTTCCTATGTTTCAATAGAAAATTCATCAATACTAAGGTTAGTCGTCTTACTTCACAATAATAATAATAATAATAATAATAATAATAATAATAATAATAATAATAATAATGATGATGATGCTGCTGATGATGATGATGATGATGATGATTTGATATAACAATAATGAATGATTGTTGGATTTGTTTGATTGTGATTTTAATTAGTTTGAAATCACAGCTATTCATTAGCTATATTTTTTTTTTTTGATAAAAATATATTATTTTATTTTACAAAATATTACTCATTCTGTTTCATTTAAATTGTCCACTTTATAGACATTTATTGGATAATTAGTAAGTAATTAAAAAATATATTAATAGAAATAATTATAATTTAATAAAAATAATTTTACATTAAAATTAAAATAACTAAAGAGTTTAATTAAAATAAAAAAAAATTATGAATGATGAATTTTAAAATGTAATTAAAATTTATAATTATATTTTAAAAGAAATAAAAAAATAAATTACGTAGAACAAACGAAAATAGAAAGATCGGACAAATTAAATGAGACGAAAAAAGTATATTAAAATACTATTTGTATAAAAATTTATATTAACACTTCATTTGAATCATTTTCCAACAACCAAACAATAGCTCAACCAAATATACTTCTAACAAATGTAAATAATTTTACTTTTTTAGAAAAAAAAAAAAAAAAAACACAAAGGTATATAATTATGATTCACTTTTCAAATTGACTAATCAGATTTCTAACACATGTATATAATTATGATTCAATTTTCAAATTGACTAATCAATTAATTGTTAATGTACCTATTTAAATTGGTATACATATTTTTATTCTACTATTTTTATACAACTCGTTTAATAATTGAATTAATAAAAACGAAATGAATAATATATATTGGCTCTATTTATTCAATATTTTTATATAAATTGATTTTTAACATATGTTACGAGGAATTATATAAAAAAAATAAAGTATGTAAATTTAAGTTACATAGTCTTTTTATAACTAGTATTTGATTTTTATTTTTTTTTATTTTTTTTAAGTTCTTGACTTTTGTAAATAATATTTTGTATTCATTATTATTTCATGTGTTTGCTTTCAAAATATATATTTTTTATTTTGAATTATCCAATTGAAAAATAATTATCTTAAAAATATATCATTATTTTACAAATATTATAAATATTTGAAATAATTTTAAACTTTGCACCAAAATATGTATACTCCTAAATTAAATAGAAGAAATAATAATTTTAGACGAGCGCAATTCAAAATTTGGTATGGACAAAGAGAGTTACTATATGAATGTGCATGTTTGTATTGTACAAGTTAAATTTAATCTATTTAAGATTATATAATTTAATTTAACTATTTATATAATAATAAAATAAAATGTATCTTTCTATTATACAAATTTGATCTATTTAAAATTATTATAATTTTATACTATTTTTATACAACTTGTTTAACAATTGAATTAATAAAAAATGCAATGAATAATACTTGTAACTCATTATTATTAGTTAATTATTATTTTTTTATTTTAAATATCGTATAATAAATAAAAAATGTCAATTGTTTTACGGAAGAACATTATTTTATAAAAATAAAATAAAATAAAATAAAATTTCGATATAATATTCTTTTTGTTCCTTGGCATATGATCTTTTTTTGTTTTTTTTTTATTTATTTATTTTTAATAAATTTATTTATTTAAATATATACGGCCTTTATCCCATTGGAAATGTGATGTTTGTTTTTAGCATGCTAATTTTTGAATATTAGTATTATATTAGATTATAGTAAAAAAGATAAAAATATTCTTATTAGTATGGTGTAATATAAAAGTAATGATATTTGTATAATATATTGTAAGTTGAAATGATACTTATTATGGTAATTGGATAGTACAATTACTAAATTAAGAAATGGTAATTTTGTTTTGAAAATGACGGAAATGGAAAATAGTAACATTTCCACATGACAAAGAAAATATTTAATATATATAAATTAATTTATCTCTTTTTAATAAACAAATATTTTTATTTATGTTTATTATTTCTATTTTTTATAAAATTAATTTTAAGATAATTATAAATAAATAAATAATATTATATTTTTTTATTTATTTTTATTATATAAAATTATATTTATAGTACATATATTTTATTAAAATATAATTTTAAAAATATTTAAAATATAATATTATTATTTATATAAAAATAATAAAAAATTATTATAATTTATTAACAATAATTTATTAATTTACAATATTTAAAATACAGATAAAAAGCTTCAGCGGAAGGAATAAAATAAAAATAAAAATAAGATCATAATTGACCAAATATAATTTTTACACTAAATTGTTAGTGTCAAATGTCAAATCAACGTAGTGACAGCTGTACTTTTTCCTGCATTTTTCTCGCACTGGGCCCATCTTCAATTTGTCCTAATTTAAGAAATGTTTATATGCATTTATTTTCGGGCTAAAGTACACCTGGTTCATCCTTATTTTCACGAAATTGCGTTAAATTTTTATAATTTTAAAATTGCGTAAATTCTTTTTATGATTTTATAAACTATACGTCTAACCCTTCGGCGGTCTTCAATTAACGGTATTTGACATAAATGCGTTCAAACTGCAAATAAATTTTATAATATTAATTTTTAAATTCCTAAAATTACAAATATATTTATTTTTCTTATATTTAGTCTAAATAAATAGTAAAATTAAATTTTTAAAACCTGAGAAAAATAATTATTTTTGAGTTTATTTACTATTTTTTAGATTAAATATAAGAACAATGAATATATTTGTAATTTTAGGGGTTTAGAAATTGAGATTCTAAAATTTATAGCAGTTTGGATCTATTTAGGTCAAATACCATTAAATATGGACCGCAGATGGGGTTAGACGCAGAGTTTATGAAACTACGAGGGAGTTTGACGCATGTTTAGAAGTATAGAGGATTTGGTGCAATTTCATGAAACTACACGTAGGTTTAGTACAATTTAGCCTTTATTTTTATAATTTAGAGTATTATTTATTAATAATATTACATCATCCGACTCTAAGAGTTTCATTTAATTTTTGCGTATTGATATTTGAATATTATAAATTTTTTCTACCTCTGTCAGTCCCATCCTCCGTAAATCGTTATTTTCTTAAAAAATATATATATAATTATACATTTTAATCGTATTTTAAAAATCATAATTTATAATTATTTTTATTTTAATTAATTAAACAATTTATTTATAATTATTTTTGTTAATATAAATTTTAATTATTTATTCATTATATAACTTTATGGCTAACTAAAATTGACAAATTAAGTGAATCCGATATTATATATATATATATATATATTATGGAGAATTAAAAAAGAAAACTTATATAGACTGGAGGTAATAATTAGGTACTGAATCTGGTGTCTTTATTATTTGGTCCGAGTCAAGTGAAAATAAACTGTAATGGAGTATTAGTCAATAAAATAGGCTATTCTCAAATTTCTCTGTTTATTATTTTGTCTCTTTGTTTATGTAATTAGTCATCACTACCTATCCACTCTCTATTCATTATTATTACTTATTTCTTACTCCACCAATATTATAATATTAATCTCTAAATTTTCACTTGTAACCATAATAATAATAATAATAATAATAATAATAAAGGAAGCAGTCACAGATTCAAGGGTCAGTGTTTGCTTCTTCTTTTTTTTTTTAATTCATTTTATTCTTCAATGAATATTTTTTTTTAAAAAAAATATGTATATATATATATATATTCAGTATCCAGTTTTAACTTAAAACATTGTGTTTAGAATTTATTTTTATTCAAAATATCACATATATTCACTAATAAATCAATATGGAATATAGTGAATGAGCCGTGTGAGCAAAAAAAAAAAAAAAAAAAGAAAAAAGAAAAAGCATAGGGTTAGAAATGAGATTAATAAGGCATTTTAATAAACACATAATACTCTTAATTAGAATTTATGTATTTGAAATTGATTATAGTTTTATATAAATATATATATACTATACAAACTAAATTCAGAAGCAAAATAATTAAAAATTAGGACTCCAAGAAAAAAAACCCTAAGTTGGTTGGCAGGCCATTTTGTTGAACTGCGTAAAATTTTATATTATTTATTTTGTTAGAAATATTCAATATATATATTTTTTATTTAAAACTTCAATTTGAACACTTAACTGACATTCAAAGTATTCTAAAATAAATAAATAAACATTCCAAAAAGCAACAAAACTAAATTTAATCATAGAAATAGTAATAATACTATATACATATATATTAGAATATTCATATTAAAATGATACCAGTAGCCTACCAGGTTGGATATGAGGTCAGGCGTCGCATTCCTGGGACGATTCGCACCGTTGGATCAATAGGTTCCCAATAAATGAACGGTTTAGATCAGTAAAGGAGTCGAAGTCCCGGGTCAATTATTCCACAGTCTTTAAGCTTCAAAGTCAAATATGTTCTACTGTGAAATACTTTCGAGGAATCTCTGCACCTGAGAACACCAAATATTGACTAAAAAACAATTTATCAATTAAAAATTCGTCGCAATTTCTCTATAAGTATCAAACCCTAACTTACAGAATAAATCGTTCAACAAACCCACCTGAGCTGATCCGATCGCCGGAAAAAGAAAATTAAATTAAAATCCCCTCCGATCGGTCGCCGGAAACTTAAAACAATGCTGCAAATCGTTCCGAAATCGTCCGTACTATGCTACGTCGTTTTGATAACGGTGCAGCTGAAGCTGGTGTGGGATTATCTTCTCTACCGGCCGTTCTTCCACGGCGCCGACGGTCTGCTCTTGCCGGAGTACGTGGAGAGCCTAAACATTATCACCGGCGGCGATTCGGATTGCGACGATGACTGCTCGGTCTGTCTGTGTAAGATCGACGAGAGCGATGAAATGAGGGAGCTACCCTGCAGCCACGTGTTCCATAGGGTTTGCTTGGACAGGTGGCTCCGCTGCGGACACGCCACGTGTCCTCTCTGCCGGAGCAATCTCCGGTTGCCTCCGCCGCAGTTCGCGGCGGAGATCCACCAGGAAGTCATTCTGATCAACTTCTGCAACGCCACCGCCAGATATGGCCAGTGGCTGCGGTGACGTCATATATATATGTATTTATGTATGTATATATATATATATATATATATATTTGAATAAGTTGGTCTTAATGGCGAGTTATTTTATTTCTCGATGTATAAGTAAATTAATCGCACTGACATTGTTTCATTGCATTTTCGACATTAAAGTTTCTTCTTTTAATAATGTTGAAACTTTTCTCTTTATTGTTCCTTTTTATTATTATTATTATTATTTTATTCATTTCTCATGATGTTCAATAAAACATATTATTTCTGTCGGAAAATTATCTAATATGTACAATTTCATTTCTATCTGCTTGTGCTTTCAAAGGAGATATAATTTAAGATCCATATTCCTACCGACTTTAAACATTCATTAAATCTTAATTTGAGATCATTTTTATACATACTTCTATGAACTGTTCTATTAAATATGTATTTATAATTTCTATGTTATAATAAATATACTACCTTCGTCCACTGTCAGTTTATTCATTTACTATTTGCACGTTAATATTCAAAACATAGTACAAATTAAGAAAAAATAGCAAAAATATTTTTATTGGTGTCTTATAATACTAATAAAATAAAATTTATACAAAAAATTATACAAATATAAAAATATTTTTAATGCTAAAAACAATGACGCCAAATACAAATGGATAGATTGACAGTGCGCGGAGATTAGTCATTGTTGATAGATCTCAACATGGCGGTTCATACAATAGCAAATAATTTTTCTTTCAATTTCCCCTTTATAAAAATATAAAAATAAAGGCAATATAATTTTTTAAAGTTAAAAATTAACCAAACTAAAAAACTGGTGATAAAACAGAAACAGAAAATTTAAAATAAAATAAAATAAAAAATAAAAATTATTCATGTGTCCTCCCGGTGGCATTGACTCGACGGACATGTGTATATTAATTGTATATATAATGATACGCTTGTAGTTTAAATAAAAATTAAAAATATTTTAGTAGTATTGTATATTATTACTTCTACTAAAATAAAAATGAGATATATATTAATATACAAACAATAATAATAAAAAAAAAATACATTAAATTGAAAGAGGAGAAATATTACTTTAAGTACTTTGTGGTTATTTATTACTCTTTAATATATATATATATATATATTATTTTTTATATTAATACAATTATCATACTTTATATTAAAAAGTGCTCCCTCTGCCCCACTTTATATGTCCGGGTTATTGTAAACACGAGAATTTAGAATAAATATAATTAGTAGATAATTAAGAATGTATTAGTGAAAATAATTATTCTATAATATAAATAATTATATATTTCAACTAAGATAACTAATTAGTTTAATTAAATTTAAAAAAAATTAAATTAAAAATTTATAAATGAGATTAAGTTGTGTAATGATTTTCCAAAAACAAAAGTGACATGTGAGACTGACAAAAATTACAGACATGGTAAGTGAGACAAAAAAAAGTATTTCAAATTAAAACACTAAATAAAAAATTCAAAAAATATAGAATTTAAATAGTAAACTTCGAAACCTTTTGCCAAAAAAGTACATTCTACATTAGTAGAAGAAGATGTATATATTTTTCTCTTACAAAATATTATTAAATAAAAAATTAATATTCCAACTCAAACCCAAAAATAGTTTCTAGTGATGATCTTATGACTTGTTTTGAAAATAGTTTTTTTGTTAATTATATTTATTGAGAAACTTGTTTTTAGTTGATCTAAGAGTTTTATCGACTAGACATATTAGTTTGTTTAGTTTGAAAATTAGAAATTATATAAATTGGTGATATCAATAACTTGTTAGCAAAATTAGATTTTAAAAAGTCAAATTTTGGTAATAAGTTATTGGGAATTTTATTTTATTAATTCGACTAGAGAATTTTGTCGATATAACATATAATTTGTTAGTTTAAACAATAAAAATTATGTATTTATGATGATATCAATAACTTGTTTAGCTAGCCGAGTTTGATTTTTCGTTAGTTACATTTATTGAGAAACTTGTTTTATTAATCGACCTAAGAGGTTTATCGATCAAATGCATTATTATATCTAAAAAAATAAATTATGTATTTTCTATGATATCAATGACTTGTTTAGCTAGCCGAGTTTGACTTTTTGTTAGTTATATTTACTGAGAATCTTGTTATATAAATCGACTTAAGAGGTTTATCGATCAAATGCATTATTATATCTAAAAAATCTATAAATTATGTATTTTCTATGATATCACTAACTTGTTTAGCAAAGTTCGATTTTTAATTAGTTACATTTATTGCGAAGCTTCTTTTATTAATCGACCTAATAATTTTATCAATCAAACGCAGTTTTTTGTTAATTTTATAAATAAAAGATGTATTTTAACCGTCAAATATATTGATTGGTTTTTTTTAATACTTAACACAAGAGATTGTTGCATTTCACAAACATTAATTGTAACACCTAAATTTTAAATTAAGAGTTTGTTCTCTTGTGTTTGATTTTGTATTTTGAATATGATACTTTTTTAGATACAATAATACATTTTTATAAGAAATTATAAAAAAATTATATAGTAACTAAATTTACAAAGTAAAATACTAAAAGAAAGATAACCTAATAAGCCTTCTAAATAAAAATTGCACCATATTTCAAATATGAAATACAAATATGGGTAAATTAAATTCCAAAATTGGTTAGTAAGAACATTGCTAATCCTTGCAATTGTTAGACATATTATTTAATGAATACAAGACAAGTAATTTATTTTAATTGTATATTCAAATAAAGAGAGACTCTAAATTAAAAGAAGTAACCAAAATAATTATTCTCTTCAAAATAACAAGTAATAATAATAGTTATATTTACGCAAAAATTAAATCAATGCATAAAAACCTTTTAATTATAATTTAAAATCCTTAAAATTAAATAACATACCCCTACGCGACATTTATTCTAGGAATATGCTCATTTATATAAATGAATTGCTAATAATAGGAAAGGAAAATTTTAAAATCTACATACACTAAATATTATTCTATCCAATAATTAATATTATATACAAGATTATCCGAAAACGAAAGTGCCTATAAATTGGTCTCCCACAATGTGACCAAAAAAAAAAACAGAAAAATGATTAGTTTGATAGGAAAATCGCTTTTTTCATTTGGTGTCCTTTTAAAATGGGCATTGGATTATCTTCTCAGCCAAACGCTTTCCCATTACCCAAATAAAATCGTGTTTTTCGACGACAGCGACTTTACCGATTCCGGCGACGGTCGGCCGGAATGCGCCGTCTGTTTGGGCATGATCGACGGCGAGGATGCAGTCGTGGATTTGATTTGCAGTCATTTATTTCACCGGGCATGTTTGGACAACTGGTTGTTGTACGGACACGCCACTTGCCCACTTTGCCGGAACCACCCACCGGCGGCGGTGGCAGCGACGGCGGCGGCGGTTCATCTGGAATTTGTACGGATGAATATTGATGTCGGCCATTTTGGGGGCAGTTATAATATGGGAGAGACGAATGGCCGTTACTAAAGTCTTTTTTGCTATATATATATATATAATATATTGGTAATAAAATAATTTAGCATTGGATTCATAAAAACGAAGATGTTGTAAATGGGATTTTTATTTATATCCCAGATTTCTCTCGATCGAATTCGATGCTCGGAATGTTATATATCTATATATATATGAAAATGATTTAATAAGTGTGTCGACTACATTCGATATATCGTATACTTACCAAATAAATATATCAATCACTTTTTCGGTTTAACTCTTTTTCGATTTAATGTTTATGTATATGCCCAAGTTTCGGATCGAATTCGATGCTCGACATGTTATCTATATATATATATATATGATGAAAATAATTTATGAATTTTGTCGAATGCGTTCCATATATTTTTAATACTTACCAAATAAATGTATCAATAGTTATTAACTGTTTTAACCTCTTTTGATATAATGTCTTTAATAAAAAAAATGATAAAAGTTTAATTTTTATTTTTTTTCAATGTTTTTTAGCAAAAAAATAAAAATGAGTTTGTTCTTTTTGTGAGTTTTTACTCAAAATTTTATATTTAAAATATCGCAAGTTATATCGTTATTTCAATTCAAATTTTTTAATATTTAAATCCTAAACATAAAATCCAAACCTTCCAAAGAAGTCCCAAAATTAACACTCTTTCGAATTTATACATCCTATATGACGAGTCGTTACTTGCCAAATAAATGATTCTATGTCTATATACAAACGCTGACTATCTAAAAATGCATAAGAAAATTATTTTTAGTTATTTATTAATATATATTCTCCCTCCGTCATTCAATTTTATTCTATTTTTTTTTTCATTCAAATTTATTCTAGTTTCATTTTTTTAGTAAAAAGATACTACTTTTCTTTAATAAAAAGTAAAACATTCTATTCTTATATATATATATTTTTAAAACCCATGTCCGGTCAAATGAGCACATAATTGGATGACGGAGGGAGTATTATAAAATAGATTCAATTTGTTCAACTCAAAAAGCATGTAAAAATCAATAAGAGTTGTAATAAATATTATATTATTAACACCAAGAAAATCCAATGGTTTTTGTAACTAATTTTAAGGCAACCAATAATTTATTTATTTTATTTGACTGTGATTTAAAATAAAATATTAAATTGAATTTTTGTTAAAATATTGTAGTATTTTAATATGGTTTTATAACCAAAAAAAAAAATAGTAAATTTTTATTGAAAATTTATCAAATAAATATTTTTTAATTTCAGTTTAAAATTACAAAATAAGAAACCCTTTAATGTTGGTGTAAAAAAAGGTTAAAAGTGTAAACTAATTGAGTTTATATTATTATGACTTATTAGAGGAAAAATACTGCTTTAAATTAACTAGTTAACAACGACCCTATAAATAAACACAAGCAAATTAAAGACTGCTTACACAAAACAAACATGTATATTATTTCGGAAATCTGTTTGTTTGGTATTTGATTTATTGAGATAAAAAAATCATATATTAATTTATTTTTTTTTTCTTTAACTAAAAAAGAACAACTGGTAACAACCTCAAACACACACAAATCTTTTCAAATATTCTCAATGGGGGTTAAAATAACAATCCTAATAGACAGCTGTAGAAATATTAAGGATTCAATATAATATAAACGTGTATCTTATCTTGTTTTTAATTATATATATATATATATTAATTAATTAATACTCACTAATCCCACATAACAAACATGGCCTTAGTCCTTGGTGGCATGCTTATAAATAGTCCTAATAGATTATAAGTATAGATTAAGGGAAATGCTTAGTATAGGGAATCGGGAAATGAAAATGTTTTCATTTTAATTATTTATTTTTGTCAAATAAATGAAATTTGAAAAATAAATTATTTGTATCTATGTTTATAAATGTTTAAACTTTGAAATTTAGGATATTCCTTAGTATTTTATTATATTGGGCCTCCAGTAAAGAATGTTTGGGCTCTGAAAATTAAAAGCCCATAGTAATAAAATAATTTCAGCCCAATTAAGTAGTATCATGTCAAGCAAGCTTATTCCAAACGACGTCGGCTCATCAAACTTGGATGCCTTTCTTTGGAAGTTGAAATTCTTTCTATTTATCTGATGTTGAATGTTGAAGGATTTTGGGGAACTCGTTTAATCTTATGATGTAAGATTCCCCATCTTAGTTGGCTGTCCTACGGGTTGAGTTAGGGCTTTTGATCAAATCTGTTTTCTGTATTTCTGCCACAAATTATTGAGGAGATATAAACAAGAAAGCGGTTTTCTTATTTTACTTTCTTGGTAAAAGAAGTTTGAAGAATTCGAGTTTTGCAAATGAACTGAGCCATGAAAAGATTGATGTGAAGTAGAGATCTGAGTTTCTAGCAATTGTTTGTAGGCTGAGTTATATGATAATGATTAGGATTCTATGATGAGGAAATTTTTTGGGGCGGATCTGGATTGACTCAAACATATAACAATCTTGAGTGAAAATGAGTGTGATGGGAAACTGCAGGTTACATTTTTTAATCATATATTAAATATCATGATTTGCATTATTCCAATTGGTTTTCTTTGAGAAGATTCGTGCTCTGGTGTCACTAATCTATGTGTGTAATTTTGTTCTTACAGTCGTCTCCTGCAACTGCAAGGGCTGATTTTATTACCCCCAAAGAAGGTATGTTTATGTCGTGACTTTGTGAGGGATTGTGTTTATTAATGAAAATACCTATTATATGGTACAGAGTCTTATGCTGCATGGGTTGGTTGAACAAGTTTCATGGCCAACATGCCCTGAGGGAGAGGGCCAAAAAAATAGATCAAGGCATTTTGATTATAAGCTACTGATTGGCTGCAGGTTATGGTTTTCTGGAGCATCAAATTTTGAACAGCTTGCAAATTTTTATTGAATGGAACAAGAATTTGGTGGTCAATTATATGTACGTCTTCCTCCATAGAACCATATTAGGTCATTAAATAAATTGTCATTGTCCCAGTCATACACCGGTTATTATGGAAATGTGTCCTGTAATGAATTTAAGTGTTTCTACATGCAAGTATTTCATTTGCCTGTGCATCTCTGAATATTGAGTTATGTTACTTCATATATGCTTATTTCATTTTATTTTTTTTGCTTTAATCTTGCAGGTTTGAGATGCCATTTTATAGATATATATATATATATTGTGAGGTTCAATGCAGAGAAAAAGCAAGTGGGAAATTATTACTCCACAAAGGTATTCTTTTTCAATAGAGCTGAACTCATGCATATTATCAACTGCTGCTCTTACCATGTATTTATTATTTTTGGTCCAGATATGGAGTTTTACAATGAAATCAACATGCTCCAGAGATAAGATTGTTATTCAAACAGATCCTCAAAACTGTGAGTATCAGATTATCAAAGGTGCCCCAAAAAAGATTGAGGAGAACAATGCGGAAGATGCAGAAACCATGTTACTTCCCCATTGATGAAGGTGAGTATCCTTTGTAAACATCATTATGTTAATCCATACACAAGTATAAATAACATTGTCTCTGTTTTCACAAGTATGCACATAATGTTGTATGTTAATGTAAAGCTATTAATTCATAACCTTCTCCGTTGTAGATAAAAGTAAGCTGGAGGATCCTTTTAAGCGGCTTGGGCACCAGGAGAAGATGTGAACAAGAAAAAAGAAGCAGAACCTGTACTGGTGCGACTGCAGAGAAATTCTGATTCCCGGCATTCTGATGATTATGCATTGAACAAATCGCCGAGGGCAAAGCTTCGGGATCAAAAGAAAAGAGTAGCCGAAGAGGAGAGGCATATGCCAGGAAATTATTTCTTTCATTTGTCTTATAGTTAAGATATGATCACAATATGGATATTTATTTACCAAACAGGGGAGGGCATAGTGTTACCAAACAGCTTATTACAAGAACCATACTTGTACTTATTCTCCATGTCTGTTCCAAATCTGTCGAACTTTACTTACAAGTAGCAACCAACACTTTTCTTGGTGGGAGTGATGGCCTTCGACCATGGAGCAAAGCATAGTTGTCCAAGAACAACACATCCCCTTTCTCCCACTTGAATTGTATACTTTCCTCTTCAATTATCTCCCCACATCTCTTCACTATGTCCCCCGGAATCTCCGTCCCGTCCGCGCCCATCGCCGAGCTCAGCTCCTTCCCGTGCATCCCGACCATCGTGTTGAACCACATCCGCCGCCCTTTTCTTCCATCGAACACGCGTGTCAGACTCCTCGGTCCTAATATTGTCTTTATTCCCCCGTTTGGTAGCCATTCCACGTCCATCCCTAACGCTTTCGCCCTACATGCAAAAATACATGTAAAAATTTTTCCATCTCATCTAAAAGTTTAAGCTATTGTATCTTACCGTTTCTCTGCCTCGTCACGGTCGGATGTTGCAAAGGTGTCCTCCCATCCTCGCCCCCTCATCGAACCCGTGTTGTCTTTACTTAGAGCAGTGAACGTGTACCGTAGCCCCTTCTTGTCTAGCTCCTCGACGAACTCCGGAAACTCCTCCAACATTCTCTCGGTGACGCGGAAGCTAGGCACAAACGGCGTCTCGCCACCCTCCGGCGGAGGCACTTCGCAATATAGTATCACTTTCTTCGGAAACTCTGATATCTAACAACCCGGCCAAGACATTATATTCTAAGTATCATCAAACAAATATATATAAATACGGAACGGTTATGGTGCTTAATTGAAAAAATCAATACCCGTAATATATACAAACAACACATAGTCTTATTATACACAACACATGCTGTGTATAGTAAAGACATGTGCTGTTGGTTTATAATTATAAGTGTGGTATGTTGAAATCAACTATTATTTGTGATGTATAAGACTACAATATAGCTGTTAATTCATGTGTTATATTTGTAGTGTTGGTTTATAATTACAAGTGTGTTGTATATGTGATGTACTGAAATTAGCTATTGCTTGTGCTGCATAAGACTATAGCATGTATTGTTAGTTCATGTGTTGTATTTGTATTATATAAATGCATACGGTGTGTTGCCTGTAGTAACACCATGTACTATTTGACAACACACAGTGTACTGCGGTGTGTTGTCAGCACGGTGCTGAATTTTTATATTCAACACGGTGCACCCTAGTTGCCGCCGTATAAATACATTGTGCATACACAAATGTAGCTCACCAAGACCATCTCATGATGGTAGTATATGAATTCGGACAAGGGTCCTTCATTGGCTGTCCAAATCCTCTTGTGTATGTGTGTTCGCGGCGCTGGCCCGACGTACCGGATGTCGTCCCAGCCGCAGGCCTCGACGATGTCATTGAACTCGACAGCGTTTTGGACATCGAATCCTCGTAGAAGAACCGCGCTATTCTTGATGATCATCTCCTCGAACCACTCCTTGTTCTTCACTATAGCTTCCAATAACGACTCGACGGAGGCTTTTCCGGCCACCTCCGGCGGCTGCAGCACGAGCGGAATCGTCTCGCCGTCAACCATCTTCTCACCCTCACATTTCCCCACCTTGAAGTCCTTGCAAGTGTACTCCATTTCTTTGTTCCAATCTCCAACTTCTACCTCTTCGATTGATCAGTTGATACAATTTTTAGTATACATGCTTGTAGTAATTAATAGGATATATATATATATATATATATACACGTAGTGTTTGGGTGTATCAATAGATGATGACAATGTGATCGTGTAAAATTTTTTAATAAAATTGGAGACTGTAAATCGATTAAGTTTTGTAATTACTTGGTGAAACCACATAGTTTTTGTAATTTAAGTACCTAGTCCAATTTCATCAAGAACTACGAAATTATATATGTATTTCACGTAATGACAACAACAATGGATGAAGACAAGACAAAACAGCATCGTATATTATTATAACTACTCTTTGGCTTCAAATGCAGATTCTTTACGCTGCAGGCTGTCGTTTTTGGAGGATTGGAACAAGGGCCTTCTAAAAAATGATTAATTTTGTAATGGACAAGAAGGAATTGAACCAGCAAATGTGAAGACAAACATGAGAATATTATTGAGTTGAAACAGAATCTCATCTATCGACTGAACTCCGAAGAATATATATAAATATATATATCTTGGATTCGATAAAACCTAGGTTTGCATCAATTAAGCTTCTTTGCACACGTGTAATTTATTCAGGGTTGGATTGTTTTTATTTTAGTTCTCATTAAATTTTGGAAGTGGAGGGTAGCATATCATGTGCTTGTTCTTTTAATGAGACCCTTTCATTTTTTTAAATAAAAGATATTGATAAATCAAACAATAACGAATATAATAAATTTTTTATATTCAAACAATAGCCTGTAAATGTTGGTGTAGTAAAACCCCAAAAAAAGAATAATTAAAAATGTAAAAAAGGCACACAACACACAGCACCGGAAGACAATTATTCATTGTCTTAAAACCAATTCGATTGCATTCTGCTGAGGCTTTGTTAAACTCTGCATTAGAAACCAAAGGCTATTAGATAAATCAGATCCAAAATGACAATAATAGGAGAACGCATAACTAGAGTAGAGCTGCCATTGATGGTTTTTAACAAGACCTGGAAAACATGTTGGAAATATGCCCCGTTGTCAGCCTCGGAGAACTTCGCCAATGAATCGACGAGATAGGTGACCAAATTGATCTAGACAGTGCATAAGACTTGTGTAAGCAACAAAAAATGGCTACCTGGGATGATTGGTTCTTGACAAATAATGCGTACCTCGTTTAAGGGGTCTGCGTTGCTGAGGAGCTCATCATCATAGTCGTCTTCTTGTTCCTTCACCCAAGAAGATAAGAGGACGGGAAATAAAGCTTAATTGAGTACAACAAAAATATGCAGCAGAATTCGGCAAAGCTACAAGAATGTCTAGACAATACCTCATTGAAAACCTTTGCCATGGCTTCGAGATATCCGTATGTAGGTCTGCTATGTGATGTTTGATCAGCGGAATATAGAAAATTGGTGTGCTCTCCTGCCTCTCCATTTTGAACGTCTTCCCAATCGCTATCCTGGAAAATGAATCGCCAAAAAGATTGATGGTCCTCATCCAGTTTGATGACTTGCTTCATCATATAAATGTGTAATGTAATTGAAAGCGTACCTCATTATCTGCATCCACTTGTTCTTGGATTTCCAGCAATGCATCCGCCAGCAGTGCAAGAATCTAATCATTTACAAGTACATTAATCAAGGATAAAGGTACACTGGCTAAAAATACACATTTGGTTATGTTAGCAATTACCTTGGCCGGAAGTGGAACTTCGGTCCACTGGTCAGGTGTTTTGTTAGCTCTGGATCGCGTGGTTATCCCTGCAGCAGACTGCATGATTATTAAGAAAAGTAACTGAGTTCTTGAGACATTGCAATAAACGCATTGTGCCATTACAAGTGCGGAGCAACCTGAATTAAATGGCCCCGAACTTTGATGTTCCCCAACTCGACATGCCTGGTCAAGAGCAATATAGCCAGAGCCGTAGTCGTCACTTTAATTTGATAAGCTCCTTGAATTTCACCTGGATTCAGTGAATTTTTGCTTCATTCATAAAGGTCAAAGGCTACTCAAAGCACATAGTAATATGGAAACATCAAGAATTAAAAGTCGGTTCATCCACTTGCCTTGCAGTTTGGTCCATTCGAACATTACATAAGCAAAGGAGTTTTGATGGCCTTCAGTTGGGATCGAGACCAACAAGTCAATGAATTGTTCAACATGTGGCACGCTCATGTGTACCTGTATCAGAAAATATAGTATAGCATATAAGTTTTTGTTGAAATAAGTACCTGCAAATAAAATCTGAAGCTGCAAAGCAACAAATTCATGATGAAAACCAAAACATTCCAACTCCAATCAAATTTGGGAAATGATATTAGTCCAAATCATTTAATTGAACTGATTCACAGCAACATAACATTCACATGGTCAAAATATAGAATATTTCAGCTTTCATTCAAACAGATTAAACTAAATCTTATCATTGCTTTTATGGCATAAACTTGTTCAAAAAGATTAAACTAAGTCTAAAATTTTATGTATAACCATGCATAGAATTCTACCTGTATGAGATAAGTCACTAACCAGTCTAGCAAAAATTAGAAGCAGTGAACACTTCAGACCAGCAATTTGAGATGATTTCATCCGTCTGATAAGTGCAATCACAAGGTCCCTGATATGCTGTGCCATTTGAGCAGGCAGATGTAGAATAAGTTGTAAAATGTAGTTGCCCACGAAAAGTGATCCGGAACTCTCCAACCCTGGGTCCAGAAGCCTATGTTGGAAAAGAAAAAGCGATCAGAAATATTACATACAAGTTACCACTTATTTTCTTGGTATTTAATGAGTAAATTACCTTGAAGCCACATCAAGTAAACTTCTCATTGTTGATCCAGGATCACCAAACCAGGTCAGCATATCTTGTTTTCCACCGGATACAAGAGCGGCTAGGCACTGGGTGGCATTCTGCAACATACAATAATTATTATTTCGTATATTATGCCTTTCTCTGACCTTTTGAGGAATGGCGTGGATAGTGTAAACTACAAACAAGGACAAAAGAAAAGATAACCTGCAGCTCACTGTGATCATTACTCTGAAGGACTATCCGGACAACAGAATGAAAGGATACTTGATACACTGCCTTTAGGACATCAGTAGGAGCATTCTGAAGTACAACATCGTATCGGAATATCATCACTCGTCCAAAATTGGATGCAGAAAACAAATATCGAGGAAAATCCCTTCTTTAACAACTAATCACCTTTGCTAACATTGTAACAAGATCCAAAGAACCAGCTACTAATCCCTCAGTTTGTTGTTGTGTCTGAGAAATGCAATAATCTAATGAGAACAGAAACTTTCATATATCACATTTTTTATACTGGAAAATTTTGGAGGTTGCATACATTACTGAGGATTGGTCCAATGTAAGGCAAAACTCGAGAAACCAGAGGGTGAATACATCCAGGAGCATTTTTTATTGCCTGAAAACAATAAGATATAAGAAATAGGATTTAGAGAAACTAGTTGAATGGTAAAGTCCACACAGTTCCATTCTCATCTCCAAGGAAAATATAGCATTGTTGAATCAGATGTGCATCATGATGCAATAAGAGGAGTTTCATAATTTCATACAGAGGGAGAGTCGCACTGTAGCAGACACACCCCAAGCAACAAAGAGCAGTGTTGGTTGAGTGAAAATCGCATTGTGTAGTATATTTGAAGTAGAGACATCTAAAATTGATAAAAAAATAGAAACATTTACAAAAACAAGCATTCATTGATAAGTGAGTGAGAATGTGTTGGATTTTTCCTAAACTCATCCCCTTGCACCCTGTTATATGCAGTATGCTATAAATATAATCTAGCATTAACTTAAATTCTTTGGAATTCTTATCCATATACACATCATTAAAATCACATTAGAAGACAAAAAATAATATATTCACACATATAGATATACCTCCAAAACCTCTAGAGAATCAATACTGATGAAAGGGTCTGAAATATGAGAAGCCCACATGTTAAGTATTACAGGAGAGATGACAGGCTCAACTGATGCTGTAATTTCATGGCCTACAAAATAAAACACAAATGATCTCCTATAGAATGTGGTCATAACTTGTAATAGATCTCAGATCTCAAAACATGAAAAACAGCAAATCGACATTTAAATTAAATAGGACAGAACTTTCACTAACCAGCCTTCACAGCTGCTTGTAGAGTTTCAAGTACCAACTGCATTGTCTCTTCAGAAGCCTACAAAGCAGGAAGTAATCAAAAAGCATATCATCAAGAAAATCTATAGATAACTGACACCCAAACCATAATGGATGTCACCTCACATTTTTAAGAAGATCTACAAGCGATGAGAATAAGCTCAATGCATGTTGTTCAAGAATTCCTTTGTTAGCATCTGAAAGAAGTTGAGACAGTGCTCGACAAGCACCAACTTTCACTGGTGGCGGCCTGGAAAAAACATATGGATGAGTGGGCATTCTACTGGACAAACCAGAAAGGAATGCCCAAAACAAAATACTTACACATCCATGCCAACTGTCTTAATAGCAGCATACAGAAAATTCTCTGTCACCTGGTGGTTTAACTGTGGAAATAAGGAAAACCAAAAAGATCTTGGGTAAGTATAGGAAGATGAGGGGTTGCGGAAAAACAAGAGGAGGCTGTTTAAAAAGTACCACAGAGGAAAACTTTGCAACTGATGAAAATAACCGAGCATGCAAAAATGGAAATTCATGTATGCCTGCACATGAAACAGAAGTATAATAACTCTACGTGTGAAACCATCAGTGTCTAATAAATAGGAAAGCAAATTCACAGAAGCATTGAAAGTGATCGTGTCCATGCATGCCATGGAAACTTTCCCACCCATTGCCGCATCATCAGTTAAGACCTTCTCTAACATATTTCCAATGGTGGGTGCAGAAACCTAAAGTGTAACAAATGCAGTAGATAATATTATAACATTTCACAGAGCCTGAAACCAATACAACTAAGTTACAAAGCCTTCTCAATAATAAATAAAAGGACTTGCCTCCACTTCCGTCAACTGATCTGATACAGAAGCCAAGCCAAATAGGGCAGCCTCCCGCAACTGCCAGCATAGAGACACAAAACCACACAAGAATAAAGAGTCCAATGTTAGATCTAGCATGACAATGTTATCCATCAATCGAGCATCAAAAAGTTCAAATGATAGCTTTCTTGTATTATTAATTCCATATTCTCACTAAAGTAAGGTCCTGAGAGGTGCAGCACATTGATTCCCTCACCTCTCACAAGTATTGAGAAGCCATACACAATTGCTCACCTGATCTAATGAAACCATACAAAATTTCTTGAAAATGGCAAGCTGATTACATTTCAGCCAAAAACTCCACAATGGCATATTTTAAAATCTGATAATGCAGTTTAAATTAAAATATATACAAATTTTTCTGATGTGTGTACAAGATGTACTTCAATTGGATAGTGAAGGGATGAACAGCATGAATTTAATTCACATGGAAGTAGAGGAAAATTTTTTTTTACTCTTAATGTTTATATGAAGCTTGAAATGATAGTTTTAGCAATTACAACTTTAGAGGAGCATCAGTTCATTTAATCGAGTCATGAAGTTATTTGACTTACTAGCCACCATCCTGGGGAACCACTATCTTTCAGTTCTTGAGACTCACTTATTCGTCTCCTCACAGAGTCAATAACAGCATCTAGTCCTTCCATTCCAAAAGAATTTATAATCTCCTCCAATAGAATGGTCCCTGCAAATAATGTTTATTAAAAGACGGAACTCCACAAGAATTTATAATCTCCTCCAATAGAATGGTCCCTGCAAATAATGTTTATTAAAAGACGGAACTCCACAAGATGCACATAATGATTTTGAACAAGCACAGAATTTCATAAGACTTTTTAATTATAAGATAAAGAAGGTATAACCACTCCAAAAGACTTACCGGATACACGACAACTATAAGTATTATCATCTTCATCAGCTATATATTGATTAGCATCCAAAGACCAGGTGTGAACCTAATGCAAGTCAGAGTATCGTAATTCAATAAGGGTTCACTTTAAAATTATTTGCATTACTTCAGTTAGCAACAAAGGTAAAAAATTAAATACACAGAGAAAGATACAGACTTTTGCACCAAAAAAACCAGATAAAGAAAAAAACAACTAGCTCATTCAAATTGTTTCCCCCGGAAAATTGCAACAATTGAAGATATAAATAACTTATCAAACTTCTTTGTCAATATAAGTAGAAACCATATGCACACATGTCTTTCTTTAGAATGGTCTTGACTTAAGTTTATTTATTTATTTTTGGTTTGAATGCCCCAGGCTTCATCTACATTAACTGCTCTAATTATCCAATATCAAGACACAATTTTAAGTTTTACGAGTGTATGTCATCGTCAACAACTAAGTGACACTCTAGACAAGTATTAGACAATATTTTAATGATTAAAGTAGGCAATTTATGGAATGAAAAACACATTTGACATTCACTAGAAACAATCGAAGACTTTTCCATGGAACTAGCAAATAGATGCTGATGGACCTCTTAAATCAACTTGTGAAAAGTACCTGTTGCTCCGTTATTTGAAGGAAAGCAACGGTATAGTAGACCAACTCTTTCACATTGTTCTTAACAACCTGAAAAGGGCATTAATTAATCTAAACCTCAGTGAGGAGAGCACACATGAGGGAGATGAAAATTTATGGTCATGAAAACACCTTCCCAAATCTTGGACTTCCAACAAGAGTCAATAAGAATTCAAATAGCTGCACAACCAAACACCAGCAGGCGAAACTTCAATAATTGTTAAATAAATATATTGATGCTTCCATGGTGACCAACAATATACAGAAAAAAAGCATATTCAAATTTCAAATGTTGATCTGCACTCCACTTAATAAATATAACCATCAGGCAAACCTTTTCACATGAAAAGTTAACCTATTTTTCCAACCATACGTCAGCTACAATGTTATAGATCTGCAGCAGTTAGCACCATTCTAATAATTGACTCAAATTTCATTTATGCTAATAAACAACAGAATTAACCTGGATTATGAAGGACTCGAGGCTTTTTTCTACACCATCAGAATCATATCTCCCATCATAAGAATCTAATACACCTTCAATAGATGATCGCTTGTACACTTCCAAAGACGAGACAAATGTGTTCCACAAGGGCCCAACAATTACTGAAATATTACCATAATGTCAGAAACATGGACAAAGGAAGACAGGTCACAGTACAACAAAGACCAAAAGTTCTAACCCAAGCAATTGTATCACTATACCTCCAAAATGTGTTTCCACTTCAGATGGAAAATTTTGAACAAACTGATTTAAGCACTTCAGTACCTAAATGAAGTGGTAACAATATAAGCCAACCGTCATAAATATGGCAACAAGAAAAATCATAATAAGAGCCACCTCCATTCTGATGCTCCAATCTTCCGGATCTTCAGATGGCACTGGATCCCTCAATATTGATGAAAATTGCTCCATCCAAGGTGGAAGCATCGGTAACAACAGGGCACTAGTTTCTGTCTAATTAAAACAAGACATAGAATTTCATTGTTTATATCAGTATATGCATTCAATAGATGGGATATTAGTAAGAATCAAGATATAGGTGCATACCTTGTAGACACCACTTATAACTCCAAGGATGGATGCACAATTATAGACAATTGAGAGAGCTTTAGACCTCAAACTTTTTTCATATTTCTGCAGAAATGGGTCCACAAATTAACAGGAGGATATGGGCTCAGTAGCAAATCTTGTATCACAAAAATTCAATGGTTCTCCAGACCAAAACTCTGAAATCTAAACAAGTAAATAAAGAAAACAACTGAAAGGACTAGTTTTCTTAGATCCTATACAGCTTAACTAGAAATTCAAGGAATTAATACGCTATAGAAGAAGGTTGTTATAAACTGATATGGCTACCCTTACAAAAGTTAAGACTCTAGAATAAACTACAAGTGCTGACTATTGAATAATATAAGCATGTGGCTTTCCCATAAGTGAATACCCTTTCCACATAGATAATTTCCTAAAACTATGAGTTAAACCAAAGTTTAAACTGCTATGGGATAACATACATGAATGCTATAAGCTATGAAAAATAATATTCACCAGAGGGGATGACACAATTGTTGCCAAGCATGGGAACAAAACAGGGATAATTCTAGGAACCATCTTATCATCCATGTCAGAGGAAAGAAGTGCAAGGCATCTTAAAGCCCCATGAACTGCAACAGAAACAATAAAAAACATTAGCTTAAAACAATGGTCAAGGACACTAACAGGCATATAATGAACTCACCGGCATTCTGTTTAGTTTGGTCGTGGATTAAACTTAGAAGGAATGGAAGTAGTTCAGGCCAATCATCTGGCCAGTCATACTGTGCAATTGTAGAAACAGCTACACTCACTGCAGTGCAAATCTTCTTGGAAGGATCTTCAAGTGATGCTAAGAGTAGCCCACGAATGGATACCTGATAATGTCAAACTAGTGAACATTCTTCATATATGTAATCCTATTTTTCATTCACCAACTATCAGAACAGGCAGCACAAATAAAATGAAACTGATGGTGATGCTCAACAAACAGCATAGAACAACCTTAAAAATTCTAAGCATGTAATTGAAAAGATGTGATGGCAACTGCATATTATCTTTGAAACAAGTACAGAATATATATGATTAAAAGCAATTACTGATCCCTAATCACAAATGACTCTTCATAAATTATATAGATAATTAGATATTGAAACCCTCAACTCTGTACCAAGTAGTATTATATCAAAAGTAACTACAACAGGTATAACCATTGAGAAATTCAAATCAAAATAAAGTAAATGACCTTCTCATTGGTCAGAACAACAGGATGCTCAAAGCCTTCCTCATCCTCAGTCCAGTGTTTTTTAATATATTGCTTCAGCAAAACTGCTGCTAAGTAAATGTATGTTAATCTCACAATAAGAATATGAAAACAAAGGGACAATAACAAATGACTAGCGTAGCCATGAGTCAGCAGGTATGAGAAAAGATTCTTCTAAGTAAATCACACAAAAAGGATATCTGCCTCAATCCCACTGGAAGTTCCCGGTTCGCAGCAACTCTAGCTAAAGCAACACCATAACCTTTCAAGATTTCATAAGAATGCATAATCAGCTCATGAGAAGTAATAGTAGTAATACACTTAAGGATAGATGAACAAATATATATGATAAAACAAAATAATAAAAATAAAATAAAAAAAAATAGAAGTTAAATCTCTCTGAATATCATCCTAAAATTTTAGTTAAATTCATTTTTGCGAAAAGGATTTTAAAGTGGTGCGCAGCAACCAGAGCATTTGCAAACTAAGAAATCACACCAATCAAATTCCCGAAAAAAAACAACATTTTAGAATCCAGACAAGCCCATCGATTTCGCAATAAAAAATTATTTCAATTACCTGGCTGAGAGGACGCTTGTTGGAGGGAAGTCTCCGCAAAAGTCCGAATTTGATGATTGGGATCGAGTGAAGCGTTCAAGCAATTGATCAGCCACTGTTGATCTTGATCCATCTCTATGCATCACAAAATCCCAAAAAACAAATACTCAAATGCAAGTTCCTATGGTGCGATAGAGCGTTCCCGACTGAGAGGAGAACGCAGAAATGGAAATTTGGGAGGGAGACTGAGAGAGGGGATTTTGTAATCGAGGGTTTTTTATAGGCGTTTAGGGTTTCTGCCTTCATCTGTGTTGACACTGACTGGTCAGAGTCAAAGGAGATAAAGTCTCCTTCTTTATAACTTTCCTCATTATAAAAAATATATATAATGCGCCTTCTTTTGTTATTTCTTAATCCGCCATTAATGCCTTCTTATTTCTTAATCAATTTCAGTTTGTTCACAGATTATTTGAATTTCCCAAAACCCTTAATCAGTTCTCTCCATTGTGTAAGTTCTCGGTTCCAAATTCACAGAGAGATCCTAACATAGGGAAAAGCCAACAGATAAACAGAGACATACAGAAGAACAATATTTAAAAGACCTAACCAATAAAGTAGAGAGAGAGATCAAAACAAGTTTCTATTCACTAAGAAAAACTAAATATTGCTTCCAAGCCTGGGATCCATCATGATTTCAAGATTTCCTTTTTCTTAATCCCTGTATGATGATACTTGAAGATCCATTTCCAAATCTTGTGGTTTCTGCTGCCTCTTTTCAATCCTCTTTCGCTCGCAGACATTCTGCAAGATCCACTGCTGCCAAACACAGCCTTGCTGCCTTTGAAGCTCCCGCCTGTCTCAATTCCCGCTCCCTGGTCTGAAGCTCCACTCACTCTCCCCTCTACCTTCGGCTCGGACAAGTCCAGCTTCAAATCAATGAATGCAGACTCATCCATGGTGCTGAAGTCACTCTCCTTGGCTGGGAAAACACTCCTGTTCTGAACACTGTACGATCTGTCGAGCTCAATTGGAGGGTTCGATCCAAGAACCCTTTTACCTCCTCTGAAATCTGCAAACCCATGATCACCCTTAAACCCGCTTTTCCTAGATTCCGATTCACTGTACTGATCAAGAAAAACCCCACTGGTGACGTCGGAAATCTTGGCACTCGACAGGGCGTATTCACTGCCTTCATCAGGGTCACTGTACCCAACAGCACCCCTGAAACTGCAGAGAGACCTCGACCTCGACACTCCCATGATGTCAGAAACCCAAATCTCACTCTTCTCGTCGCAACACTCCCCGTTATCTTTCCCGCTCCTTTTCTTCTTGAAAAGACGCTTGATCCTCCAGAAGCCATTGCTTCTCTTGACCTCCACACAGCTGCTGCTGCTCCTCCTTAAAAATATGACCTGTTCGGGCTGCTTGCTGTCTTCTCCTCTCTTCCACTTGGGATTCGGGGGGTCGACCTTGTCGTTCTCTATCAAGAACGACACCCTCCCGACACTCCCGACCTCCATCGTGCTGCACGAGTTGCGGTAAGAAGACGAGACATCGGAGCAGGAGCAAGAAGAGAGGCGCTGCTCGCCGCACTCGGAGCAAACCAATTTGACCAGACGATCTTTAAGGCAGTAGGGACAGATCCCAACCGGGGAAGAACTCGGGTGCTTCTGACAGGGCATTTCCGAGGAGGCCAAGAAATTGAAGTCCGAGAAATTGTCGTCGTTCTTGGAGCCCTCCTCTACTGCTTTTCCCCTCTCTTTCATCGTGAGAAATTTGGGATACAAACCAAGACTGGGTTTTTATGGTAGGGGTGGTTTTTATTCTACCATTGAAGGTTAAAAAAGAGTGCAGAAGATAGAAGAGGCGATCCCACCTTTTTTTAGAGGGAAAAGAATTGGCGTGAGCTTTACGTCTTTCTTTCTTTTCAAGAAACTACTGAACAGTGGTGATGACAGTAGCAGCAGAAGAAGAAGAAAGAAAGAACAAGTGTGATGGAAAATCCCCACGCACAAACACGCAGAGAGAGAGAGAGAGAGAGAGAGAGAGAGGGCTGCTGCTGTCTCTATATCCCTGTTTTTTCTGCAGGCATCAAATCATTGCTGTGCGTGTCCATAAAGGTTGAGGAGACGTGGAGTGAGGGAGGAGGATTGAGACACAAGTTTTCAGTTGAGTAAAGCAGATGCGAATGAATCAAAGAAGCTGTGCTATAAATTAGGGCAGCTTCCATTTCTTAGCTTTCAGGTTTCTGTACACTGACTCACTCACTCATCTATTCTTGCATCAAAATTTCTCAAAGTCAAAGATATGTGAACTATGAGCTACGGATGAATCTGGGCCGTTTATGTTGTGGGTCCTAGTCTTCTACGGCCCGGATTTCGTAAAAGAGACTAACTCAAATTTTTTTTATCATTGAGATATAATTATTCATTTTTCTTG
Organism: Andrographis paniculata; assembly: GCF_009805555.1. Classification (NCBI taxonomy): domain Eukaryota; kingdom Viridiplantae; phylum Streptophyta; class Magnoliopsida; order Lamiales; family Acanthaceae; genus Andrographis; species Andrographis paniculata. The sequence continues at coordinate 4,725,313 of NW_026137513.1, read as the reverse complement.
AAAATATTTATGTTACATCAATCATTCTTACTTCTTATTTGTTCCCATTAAGATGTCTTTATTTTATTCGTTGTCAACTCAACAGTGTTGGTAACGTTGTGTTCAATCAATCAACGTTTTAAATTTGATTTTTTTTTAAAAAAAATATATATTAAACACCTACTATTTGTGACATAACACGCCTTTTATTATTATATACCACAAATAGTTGTTAGTGTAGCAATTTTCTTTTTCTTTTTCTTTTTCGGATTTAAGAACAACAGCTAGTGTGCACTAAGGCACGTCCAAAATTAGGACATGATGGCCACCAGGCACGCCCTACCCCATAATATATGCATACATATATCACTCATTACTGTTTTGGATTGATTAACACTTGTTAACTTCCTGTAATAATAATTGTGTGCCCTAAATTATATTACAAAAATGCATTCAGGTCCATACTTGCTGCAATTATTAGGGACATTTAATTAATGATCAATCTGTGCTTTAGAAAACATGCAGACACCATCAGAAATCCATCCACCCTTCATTGTGTGGGTCCCTTATAATCAAGGGTGTGGATTTCCTCTGGACCCCACTCCATGGACCTCTCAAGAAAGTTAAATACGGCCCAAAATTTCATGTTTTGGGCCTAAGAGCCCTTAAAGCCCAAATGAACTACGAGTCTACTACTGATTTTTTGTTTTTTTTCAGAAACCACTAGGGTTGCAATCGATCGATGTCGATGGAGAATGGATCATCGAAGAAACGCGAAATTACGGGGGAGATTCAAGGGAGGATGACATTACCAATCTGCCTGAAGTAATCACTGTTGGAATCCTCGAATTACTCCTCATGAATCCATTTGATATGGTGGTAAATCACACAGTTCATGCCTCTTTCCTAGTTATCCTGCATTGAGTTGTAAAATCAAACAGAGGCGATATTAGAAGGTATTGATTACCAAAACAAGGTTGAAGACCGACAAAAACACCTAACCTGAAGCAGTAAATTCCCAGGGCGGTTGTGATTTCGTGAATAACCGACGTTGCGAAATGAAGATAGAGCAGCACTGCGCACGGCGAAGGAAAATTTCACTCAAATTTAACATGCAAAGTGGTCAGGAAAAGAAACTATGTATAGAGTTAACTGTGGCTTTGATAATTAACTGGTGAATTTCCTGAGCCTATTGATGTTTGTAATGAAGAATATGCAACTAAGAATGCCAGGACAGGAAATCATCAGCAGAAGAGTTGTTCTACCTGTGTATGCAAAAAAGCCGAGAAGAACCCAGAACTCGTCAATTAAGGGGACTCTGGTGATCAAAAGAAAAGTTAGGAGTAAGAATCACAAGAGGCAAGACATGAAAAGAAATCATCATGGCAGAATTTAAGCTGCCTCGAACCCGTCATTTAGCGTGGCAGAGAGTGCATTTGCAATGGCCAACGGCAGATACAACAAAGACTGCAGAGTGTGAAACGGCAATCAATTCATTTCAGAGTGTAAAACGAGAAATCTATTGTACAAGGTACAGCTATAGTTTTAAAAAACAAAGGCATGTCTGTTGTTAAAAAGTATTTGCTGATATCGAATTTATATCAAAATTAGCACAATGATTCCTCACAAGAATATACAAACATATATATGTGATTATGTGTATCAACGTGTTGCTGCATGATGTGCAATCCACAAATATTAAACTTGAGAAATGATCATACCATGCACATATTTGTTTTTAGGCCCTTTGGCTCATCACATAGGTGAGCAAGAACCATCCTTCCCTGCAAAACAGTTTTTTAAGCCATCAGAACTAGAAACACCAATAAAGTATAGTAACAACAAATGAATCAGCGTAATGTAAGTGCTCGGAATAATAAATGCAACCCTTGGAAACTAAGTTGTTACTGCTTGCATATTTTATCATATGGCATAATAATCCAAGAGGCAGGAGAAGCCAATAGTACCCACTAATAAACTTCTGAAAAAATTAAACTGCATATATAAGGTGCCAAAGTATGGACTATGGAGACATCTTACCACAAGAAAACCGAATGCCAGCCCAATACTCAAGATGATGAGGTGCGGATAGTTTCCCATCAAATCAGAAGGAGACAGGTAGTTCCTGAATAGTTATACTCAATGATTAACGGTCGAAAATACTAAAGTAAGAAAAGGGATCAAGGATCATACCACACAAGAACTCCACCCAATAGCACAGCAAAGGGAAATAGCTGGCAAAAAATGAGATCATTAGTCATTAGGCGAGCACAAAACTGAGCTATAATTCATGTGATGTACAAGCATACCATTGCCAAAGCTAGTAGCATACTTCCTTTTCTGGCCTCAACAACCTTATGAACATTGTACACACTGCACAAAAACATTAGAAAAGACAGTTCACCTTTTTTTACCACAGAAGAATCGATGAGGTACGTGAACTAGAGCACAATCTAGGAAGATAATTTTTTTTTTTTGAGTAATTATATTAATCTGAAACAGATGGCATGTGTTGCATCAATTTCACTCTTATCTAAATATTGCTTCGCATGTGAATATGTATATATATATATGTGTGTGTGTGTGTGTGATTATATGTGCATATTGATATATACATGTGTTTGTGTGTGATCTCCAATCAACAAGACAAAAACTCAATACCAAATTGCTTCATGAGTTCACCAAATGTGATATGCAACATTAAGCTAGTTTTGCTTACAAGCATACTTCCCATCAACAATAGAAAATACACTCACTTGAATGAGATTGTAGGTATAACAGCAAAAATGATCATCAGTAACAACGCAGCTTTATACATTGGGAATTCTGCAATAAATTGAGAAAAGAATTTATAATACGAAAGCCAACCCATGACATAGGAGAAATGCAAGAAAGAGATTATACAAACTTTGAGAGAATAAACACATCACATTAAGCAAATATCGTAATGAATAAGGACAAAGCCTGAGCAGCCAATAAAATTACAATTATACATCCAGAAACCAGAGTTGATAAAGAGCACAGCCTAGCTTGGAAACACGCATATGATCATGAATATAAACAATTAGTTGAACTATTACGAATCTAATAATTTGCCTAACATACCATTTATAAATGGAATCCAACTAAAGAATGGAATAGATTTGCCAAACGGTTGAGCCCACCACCCAGCACCTGAAAAGAAAGTCCGTAAGAGTTAATTATGTACACTGTCCGATAGCAGATTTGTTTCTATAGAATAGATCATTTCATAATATATGACCTGTTAAGTACTGTCCTTTTGATTTAGTTTCCTATATGTCTATGGGTTCTGTTTGATTATAGTAGATTATATTGTCATTTTGTTTCTTATTTCTCATTGTAATAAACCGCCATAAATACAGCATTATTTCATTAATTCCACCATTAAAAGAAAAAACATCTTTTTTTTCAACACCACCTAATATGTTGAACTATAAAGCACAGGTGATAACGAATAGAAATAATACCAACAACAGCTGTGAAGAAATGAATCATATATATCAACATAAGGCCTTCAGTAGGTCCATTTATGGCTGGAAGAATAAGGGTATTGGTGAAATAGCTGCACATAAAATACAAAAACATATCATTTCAATAAACTATAGAGATTTCAGACTAGCTTAGCACGAAAGATTAAATAATGGTAGCAGCAAGGTTAACAATCCTGAGAAAAATTGTGAACAAAGCATATGTGAGATTTGAAATACAGCTTTTCCTATTTTATAACAAATGAGATGCTTAAAGCCCATGTATTGAACCAAGTTTGTGAATCAGCCTAACAGTCACTTACTGCTCCCATGTAGCACAGTAAAAAGGGACTGCAGATATAACCCAGAACCAAAAAGTGCTCCCACCACACATGGCAGTGCTTCCAAAGGCCAAGGCTTCAAACTGGAAGATGAAAAATAAAAAATAAAAATTACAGAACATTTACAAGCTACAGGATCCCAACACCCTGATAGAATCAGAAATATTAAGTACGTACCGCACATCCAAGTGCATCACATCCTGCAGTTTCAACCAGGCAATGACACAATAGATGAATATGGTCAGCACTAAAGAAATTTGAAAGATAAAAGGCAATGAAATAATAGAACACAAGAGAATATAGGACAATCATAAGGGGGAAAAGTCACCATGATCAAAGAGTTCTCCAAGAGGACTAGAAGAATTTGTTCTTCTTGCTTGTTTCCCATCAACAGCATCAAATGTCTAGCAATAATTTAGAGAATCCAATCAATAAATGTTGAAAAATGGTACTTGCCCATGCATATAGATAACATTTAGCTTGGGTCATTCAACTGTAACTTGTGATCATCATTGATAGTGTCAATGGTTTTTCTTAATTTGGTTTTATACATATCTTCTAGTGTTCCGTAAGTCATGAACTCAGGCGTCATCAGTTCTCGAGTCAATCCGGCATTTGACTCTACTGGACACTCAATTTTCAGTTTGCATTCGATATTCCGAGTTCTACAATTTTATTCCTAGCGATATAGCTAAATAAATATATTGTATACAAGAAATTTAATTTCTATTTACAAAGGACAAAAGAATTACTAGCAATGGAAAATAATATGATAACAGATACCCGAGCTTACTTGATATAAAAAAAGCAGCAATCCATGGGCAAAATGAACCCATCTTGGAGGAGGTGAATCTAGTTTAGGGGAATAGATCTGTAGAAGTCATTCATAGTGATCATACACACCGGAAAAGATATGAAGTTAATTAATATGTTACTATATTGCAAAACCACATGGCAAATGAGAGAGAGAAGGAGATCCTTTACCCAGCCAAGCAATGCAGATGTAACCAAGAACATAGATCCTGTAAGTGTAATCTAGACGAAAGAGAGAAATCACACAATGAGCTGATGGAAAATAATACAAATAAATCAGTACAAAAACAAACTTGTAAAAGGTCGTAATAACAATTTACCATGTTCGGCCTGAAAATTCCCGGTTACATGCACAAAAGTGAAACAGAAGCAAGTCAACAACAGTCAATAGAAGTCAGGTGAACAGACAGAACAATTTGAATCAAGATCAACAGCATTAAAATTCTCCGAATCACATCAACTACTTTACATGAAACTAGACAGTGCACATCAATTAATCCAAAACCAGCTACCTAAAAAAGGCACACAGCAAATTAGGACTAGAGTTATTCATTAAAACAATTCAGCAGCACACAGCATACAGCATCACTAATATTTGTGATTGCTTTCACCAACAGCCATGTCTCTAAGACCAAGAATGGTAACCGTAAACAAAAGAACACCATAATGCAGATCAGTTATAACTTATAACAAAGATTCAATGATCTCTAACCACTATATCTCCTAAAACTATGACCATTGACAAGCAACCTACCTTGAATAAAATTCCGATTCAAAATAGCTTTTTACATAACTAAGTTCCCATTACTTGTCAAATAAATTTTTTATTCCCTAAAATCGTCATTTCCGGACAAATCAATGTAATTCAAAAAGATGCAAGTCAAAATCAAAACAAGATGAACTAAGAAGTAGGAAGTTTTTTGACCGCACTCACGGCATCCAAAGTGGGAAAAGATTAACGCAGCGAGTCCAGAACGGCTGCAGCACATATTTAGATACCAATGAGTTATCCACTCCACTGTACTTATGCCTATGCAATGCCGCTACTCCATGTGCTCCAATGTATCCCATTCTTCTTCCCTTCTGCTCCTGCTCTGCTTATAAATCTGACCTTCAATAAGAAACAAAAGAGTTCAAGCAGAACCAAATCGAAACGCGAGATCGAGCTGCAGATCCAAAGCAGACAGGCAATTTAGAAAAGAAACAGTTGAAAAACTCACAGATTTCTTCACCTGAGCTGCAGCGCGAAGTAGACTCGGCACACTGTGGAAAGAGCCAAGAAAAAAAAGCAGGAAAAAGTCGCACTTATTGAGGTGGAAAAGCGCACTTTCCAACACGTTTTTGGTTTACCAGTCTAAGATTTTTAAAGCTAGTTAAAATAAAAAATAACTATATTTATAATTATATCAGCATTATAAACCGAATATATTAGTACTATTATTTTTTAAAATGAAAAATAACATCACAGCTCACAAATACATATACGAAAATATATTACTAGTATTTTATAAATAAATAAATAAATAACTGACACAAATAAATATATATATATGTCTGTATTTTATTACTTCATTGAACATGCAATTTTATCTTATCTTGACTTATTAGCCCGCACAACAATGCACCTCCATCATCTGAATTATTACTTCAAAATCATTTGTATTTACTTGGGGTTTAGGATTTGTTTAACTTCCACCTCAAATTAAAATCACTACTATTTAAATTGTATGATTTTAAGTAAGTTATATTATTTCATATTATTAAATATCATATTAAAATTCTATTTAAATAAAAATTTAAATTTAAAATAAACATTTTTTCAATAGCATTTTTTGCGAGAACTGCACACTACCTTCTAGTCTTAATATGCTACAATAAAGCAACGATCCTTTTATATTATGTGTGACAATATTTATTCCCTTATTTAAATTTATATTTACTTTTTTTTTTTTGGATTTGTATTTTAAAATATTTTTATTTTTTTAAGTAAAAAATTATTATATTTTTGTATTTTTTTTTTTTTTTTTTACTATGAAAAAGTAATCATTATTACTTAAAGATTGGTGAAATACTTTGGAAATATGTAATGCTATAGAATATCTATACAAATATACCAATTCCCTAATTAGCCCTACCTACTCCAAATTGTCCAAAAATATTTTGCTGCCCTCGTGGTAGGTGAGCAGTTTTTTCGTAGGATTAAAGTGCGTGAAATTATAAATAAAATTATAAAAAAAAATTAATAATGATAATTGAATTTTCATTTAGTAAAATAAATAACTTATTTGAAAAATGTATATAAAAGAAAACAACAATTTGAACGAATCGTTGCAAAAGAAATATTATTGTGAATTGGACAATTAGATAAATGAAAATTGGTAAAAGAAATATTATTGTATTTAGTTAGTGATTTTTATTTTTTATTTTTTTTGGATGTTTTAATAAAAATTGGGATGTTATTTAATATGAGATCCAAATACTTTGTCCGTCCCATTAAAAGGTGGCTGTTTACTTTTTGTAAGTAGATAACATTAGTATTATATTGAGTTGTAATAAAAAAATAGACATAAATAAAAATAATTCACTTTTTGTAAGTAGATAACATTAGTATTATATTGAGTTGTAATAAAAAAATAGACATAAATAAAAATAATTCTTATTAGTATTGTATAATATAAAAGTAATGATATTGTAAATTGAAAGGATATTTATGATATTAGACACTGCAGTATAATTTAGAAAATTGTAAAAATTAAAAAATTTAAAAATTAAATAATCTATTTTTAAATAAAATTGTAAAAATTAAATAAAATAACCGACAAATAAATACACATTGTCCATTTCTCAATTGTGATTTTTGTAAGCAACGTAAGGAAATGGAATATGTCTAACAAAGATTATACACTGTAGAAACAAACAAACAAAAGAATTAGCAAAAAAAAAAAACACTTTAAATGTTAAAAAAATTATAATAATAAAATACACACTATATTAAAATCTTGTCCAAACCAAATAAGTATTTTACATGAAGGGAGTATTTGCTAATAAATCGCAAGAAGCATTAAATAGGGATAAGACCGTAACTTTCAAAATATTAGGGTGGCAAAGCGTTCTGGGTTATCATCTATATAAGCGAACTCTCGCTCAAAAACACAATCCAAAATCAACAGTTCGTACGGCAAAATTGGCATTGTGAAATCCGTAGATGATCCTGAGAGGCTGAGACTGAGTGCTGTTATTTGTATCTTATGTAAAAGGTTTCTTTGTTTTACTCAGTTGAATTTTTAAGGTTTGTAATTTTAGGTGACATTGCTATCGTTTGATTACGTAGTGATCATTTTTGCCAGCGGAACGATTACAAACCTATTTTTAAATGCCTGGATTTGTTTATCTTCGTTTAGGATTTTATTTAGATTGAGTTGCACTTAGAACTGAAGATTTGTTGATCCAACACTACACAGTTGCATAGTTGTTACTTATATAGCCAAAATTGAGAGTCAATTCTCCCACATATTGTATGCATGTTTGTTCATTATGCGATTTTTGATTTCTGATTCAACGTCACTTTGTTACGTTTTGACGTTCTGCAGAAAGAGTTGATGATCTAATAGAGTCTAAAGGTGGGAAAAAGAAGTCCAACAGTATATCGTCATTATATGAAGCTTCATTTGGTTACAGCATCGAGGACATTCGACCGAACGGAGGCATCAAGAAGTTTCGATCTGCTGCATATTCCAACGTAAATCACCATTTCTAAATCATGTCTATGATTAGTTTCATAATTCATAATTGTGATTGTTAATTTATACATATTTTTGGGTTCATTTCTTCGCAGTGTGCTCGCAAGCCATCCTGAGATTCCTAAATTGGTGCCCTAGTTTACAAAATTAGGTTTAGTTTTAGGTTTATAGAAATTACTCTTTTTCTTCATAAGCCAAACTCTTCTGCACCTGCTCTATTTGCTTCCCTAGTTAGTAATACTTGATGGAAAATGGCTGCCCCTGTTTCTCCAATTGGATTCGAAGGTTTCAAAAAATGGCTTGAAATCTCCTTCACTGAGCCAAGCATCTTTGCTGATCCTGATGGAAAGGGTCTTAGATCTCTTTCCAAAGCTCAGCTGGATGAAATGCTAGAATCTGCAGAATGCAAAATTGTTGATTTATTGTCCAATGCCTATTTCGATTCATACATCCTTTCTGAGTCCAGCCTCTTTGTCTATTCCTACAAGATCATCCTCAAAACCTGTGGCACAACAAAACTGCTTCTTGCAATCCCTTCTATACTCAAATTGGCCGAGTCTCTGTCCCTTTCGGTGCAAGCCGTGATCTACACTCATGGAAGCTTCATCTTCCCCGGAGCTCAGTCATATCCTCATCGATCTTTCACTAAAGAAGTGGCTCTCCTCGACACCTATTTTGGTAATCTCGGGCCAGAGGGTAGCAAAGCCTGTGTTATTAGGAGTAATGATAAGCCACAGAAGTGGCATGTGTACTCTGCTTGCTCGGCTCCTTCGAAGAATTTCAATCCCATATACACACTAGAGATGTGTATGACTGGTTTGGACAGTCAGAAGGCTTCGACTTTCTACAAGAAAGGCTCGACCTCTGCTGCAACGATGACTAACATCTCTGGTATAAGAGCCATCCTCCCTGCATCCGTTATCTGTGACTTTGAGTTCGAGCCTTGTGGCTATTCCATGAACTCCATTGAAGGAACTGCTCTGTCGACCATCCATGTTACGCCTGAAGATGGTTTCAGCTACGCGAGCTTTGAAACAGCTGGATATGATTTGAAGCATGGGAATCTTGGAGTTCTGGTTGAGAGGGTGCTGTCCTGTTTCGATCCCCGGGAGTTCTTTTATTCTGTTCATGCTGAATACGGCACCAAGTTACTCGATTCCATCCCTGCCCTTGACGTAAAAGGATACATTGCTGATGAACGAGTATTTCAGGACTTAGGAAGTGGCGGATCGATCATGTACCAGAAGTTCACGAGATTTACATCCTCCGAATCTCCCGTCGTCGCGTCAACGAAGAGCTGCAAACCAGTGAAGGAATGAAGAGAAAGAAGGCTCCCTTTCAGGTAAAATCTGTTTACAATAGAACTATGATCTTGTTTTGGTTTGGAGTAATGTTATGTGATATATGTTGTAAATTTGTAATGCCAAAATAATTCCCCTGCTGTATTTGTTGCCTATGTCAATATTGAATAAATTGTGTGAAAGTTTCAGGGAAAGCCACAAAATTTGTTATATATATTTGTATATAAAAATGGTAGATTGATTGATTGACAATATATTGCTATATATGTTATATTCTGCATCAGGTATACAACAAAGAGATAAGTCATACATGAGTGTCACCAAATCTATGAATGGTGTTTTGTTTCTTTTCTTTGTACTTGAATAATTAATATTAGTATTATTTATTGTAAGCCATTTTAAATTTCTTTTATTCTTGGATCTATTATTGTTTTGACTAGAAGTTCTATTTGTACGACTGGACTAAGAATAGTGTTCTTATCCCATGATATGATAAATCGATCAATATATATTCTGTGGCCCTTTAGAGACAAAGATCCCCATATTTGATTTGCTTTGAAGCTAAGGGACAATTTTCCACTATTTTGGAAGCATCAACTTGTGATTTAATTAATTTACTTCTTTTTTTTTTCTATATATATACACTATTATTTGTATAAGTTTCAATTATTGTGATATTAATCCTACATATTTTCTTGAAGCACATCACGTGTTTAAATAATAATTAAACATGTGTACGGATTAGAACTTAAAAATTTACTATTTAATGACATTCTATACACATGTGTACTTTGAATTGTAGGAATGTTTAGAATATGGTATAGGATGCCAAGATTCATCGATTTTTATTTATTTATTTTAATTTTTTGGGTAATGGAAAATTACAGATGGAATGCAGGAGGGGATGAATAGAATAGTGGGGATTGAACTATGCATGGAGGAATCCTAAGCTTTAAAAGGTTTTTTGTATTCTTGGGAAAAATAAAAAAATAAAAACTTATAATGGGAATCGATTCTATCTTTATTGTTGTTTTTATTAAATAATTCCAATGTGGCAAACAATCCCTTTCTCTTAGATGCCAAATTTCCCATCAGAGCTATCTTTTTCATGATCAATTTTATGCTTAATTAGTGATGTTCCATTTTTCTTGTCCCTTCATAGCTTCCAGAGTGCATATATACATCAATTTTCTCAATTTCAAGGAAAATAATAATAATAATAATAACAATAACAATACAAAAAATAAATCTAAATATAAACAAGTTGAGTAACAATTAGGGTTTTGTGCATGATTTAGGGCTTCAATGATCATTTTTATATTTCATTTTTAAATATTTGGGTGTTGTAATGCTAGCTTCCAAATTACATAGGTGTGAATTGAAACTAAACAAACATGAAAGAATCAATTGGGATCCACCCACTAACATCAAATCTTTGATGTTGGAATTATTTTAATTACAAAATCCCCCAATCCTAATTGCTGTGATTGTTGACCACTTTTTGACTCCAATCTTCCATTTGTGATCAATGGCCATGAGTGTGTTACAGACACACTCACTCTTCTATTATTATTATTATTACTATGCCGTCAGAATTCGTAATAGCTATCTGAAAGTGCACACTGGGTAAACCTCGGTTAAACTTAGTACACTGCAAACTAGATTCGACAGGCAACACACTAGGTGAATCATGTGTGGCAGGTGACTTGAGGCGTCGGAAGTTTGAACCCATGACATCACGTTCACACGCTCAACCCCTACGTCTCGTGAGGGATGAACCCGATTTTTTAGGTAGCGTAGATTAGTAAGTTATTAATAATAAGTTATGATATTAGTTTATTATTTTTTATATGAGCAATATTATTGGTATTTTAAAAAAATATAGGATTATATTTCGAGAAAATATATGCAACATGGATATTATTTTGTAAATAATAAAAATTTATATAATACAAATAAATAAAAAATTATTTTTATTTATTTATCATTACCCTAAATTAGTTTTATAAAAAATGAGGAGTTTTAAAGATAGATAAAAAATTATGTTAATTGAGGAGAGTGATAGAAATAAAGGGGTTTTGAATGGTCATAAGGGTAAAATATTAGAAATTTAATTAAATTGATTTATATTTGTTTAAAATTGATAAAATTATCAAAAATAGAAAAGGATCATCTTTCGTGAGACGTAAAAAAAAAAAAAAAAAAAAGTTCATTTGTGGCGGAATGGATGGAGTATATTTTTACTTGAAAATTATATAATTACCAAATCGAAAAAAAGTTGCTAATTAAAGAACTTGTATCTTGTATGTATATATATATTGTTGATCACTTAGTGAAGTGAAGCAAAACACACAAACATGGAGAAATGATTGATGGCTTAGGGATCCAAAGGAATTCTTGTTTGAAAAGTAGTCAACCCTTCATGATATATAATGACTATCATCATCATCATCCACGTCCACAATTATATTAATGCACGTGTAGGGAATCGACAGTTAGATACAGTATATATATATATATATATAGTCATTAAATTAATTAGCTACAAAAATATTTATTGTTATATGAATATGAATATATATATATACATAAGTTCATGCATACGTGCATTGCATTGTTGTTTGTTTGAATATTGAGACCATATTTGATATATATAATTAATACTCCAACACTTTTGGAGCCTTACAAATAAGCTAATAGTATTTCTTTCAATTTCATTTATTGAATCGAAGCTCAAATTAGTTATTTGTGTTTAATTATGAAAAATGTAAGAATGTTGAATAAAGATGGTGGAGTTGGCAGAAGAACAACATAATTGGATTCCCACTAGCAAACGTAACCATTGCATTTAGAATCTCGAGTAGTAACTCTTCTATATCTCGAGATTCTAACCTTATTTATTTATTTTAATAGTTAATTTTTAGTATTTTTAAAAAAAAAAAATTCCAAAACTTTTATCTAAATTGAACTTTTCATTGATTTTAATTCTTTATACAAAATCGCTAACTCTCAGATCACTTAATTCAATGAAAAGAATACAACTTATTTCATTAGACATGAATACATTCTTCTTTATTATTATTATTATTATTATTATTAAAAGACACGTAGAAGGTACGGATTCAGAGATGCATTATAATTTTTTATTTTTTATTTTTATATACATTATAACCTTTTTTATATATATTATATGCTAAGTTCAGAGTTGATATAACGTGTTGTACAAATACATTTTATGTGTTGAATTGAGTTATAACTATATATATCAATAACTCAAATACTGTGAAATTTATTCAGTAGGAAACAATAGTAAATATGCTTCCACAGTGCTAAATAAAGCAAAATTCGATCAAGAATTCATCAAATTTAAAAATATGCAAAAGGGGCCAAAAGGGAAACCCTCCAAACAAAAGCATGATTGGAGGAATTCTTCCCTTTAATCTTTTTTGTTTTTTTTCCTTTTTCCCTCCCCCAACTTTTTGAACACATATCCATCAATTGGGGGCCTAAATGTTACTATAATTGTTGCTTTCTTACACACACAAAATTCATATATATATATATATATATATTCCTTGCTGGACAAGTGGTGGCAATGCTACAAACCACTTTCTATACATAATCCTTCACTACAACTTTGTTCTTCAATCAGCTCCTAATTCATCATCATCATCACTGCCATGGAAAGATCTGTTTTCTTGATTGGAGTCTTTTTCAGCTTCTGTGTTTCTGCAGCTGCTTTGCTTACACCTAATGGAATGAACTATGAAGGTCAGTATTAATTGCTCAATCCACTTTCTTCAACAATCAAATATGATTCATTCAAATTTTTGTTGATGGCAGTGCAAGCTTTGATGGACATAAAGAAATCCCTGATTGATCCTCATCAAGTTCTTGCCAATTGGGATGAGAATTCTGTTGATCCATGTGGATGGTCTATGATTGCTTGTTCTCATGACTATCTTGTCATTACACTGTAATTATTCTACAGTCTACACCCTTTCATTTCTTGCATCATATGTATCCTAAGTTCTGTCTCAAAATCGGGAATGATCGATGATTCTTGCAACTCAGGGCAATTCCAAGCCAGAACTTATCCGGCAGGCTGCCGAGGAGCATAGGGAACTTGACACACCTCGGCAGCGTGTAAGAAAAAACAAGGATTGAATTGATCATGGTGGATCTTATTGCTGTTGTCTGTTGGGATGTTTTAATTTATGGAAATTATGTTCCAGGCTCTTACAGGATAACAAGATATCAGGGCCTATCCCTGCCGAATTGGGAAAGCTCCCAAAGCTTCAAGAACTTGATCTTTCAGACAACTTGATGACAGGACAGATTCCTCCTTCTTTATCAGAACTGAAAAGCCTTCAATATTTGTAAGAATCAGTTCAAAAAATTGCATCAGGCCCTGGTTTTGGATCCTTAAATTCATCAGTTTGTTTGGCAAACAGGAGATTGAACAACAACAGTCTGACTGGAACTATTCCTGCTGCTTTGGGCAGCATGCCTCAGCTGAAGTTCCTGTAATAAACTGATCACCATTTTCGAGCCTATTAATGATTTAGCTAGCTGTTCTTGATATTCTGTGTAATGATTTTCAGGGACTTGTCTTACAATAATTTGAGCGGACCAGTCCCTGGACTTTCTGCCAAGACATTCAAGTTAGTTCTGTCTGTACTTTTTCTTATCTTAGATGTGATCATTCGATTGATTTCCATTGCTTTAATGGTGATTACAGTATTTTGGGAAATCCTATGATCTGTGATACTGGCAAAGGTTGCAAAGGCTTTGGACAAATGCCTCTAACTTTCCCTCAGAACACTTCACAGAGTAAGAATTAACATACCACACACACTGTTTTTCTTGTTTTCTTTGTCCTAATACACTCCCTAACATGTTTCATATTCACAAAATCTTTGTAATAAGATCCGAAGCCATCCGGAAGGCCATTCGGGCGCAACGTAGCCTTAGCATTGGGTACAAGCCTCGGCTGCATCTGTTTACTGATTCTCGGATTCGGGTTTCTCCTCTGGTGGAAACACAAGCACAACAAGCAGATATTCTTCGACATCAACGGTAAATCCAGTGCTCAAAACCATTCAGAAACATCGTAATATCGATCTGTCTGAACCTTACATGTCTTCGCCGAATCTCAGAACAGCAGTATCAACAAGTGTGTCTGGGAAACCTGAGAAGATTCCAATTCAGGGAGCTTCAGATTGCCACACACAACTTCAGCAGCAAGAACATTCTTGGCAAGGGAGGCTTCGGAAATGTCTACAAAGGACATCTCCAGGACGGGACCGTTGTAGCCGTTAAAAGGCTGAAAGATGGGAACAACATCGGAGGGGACACTCAGTTCCAGACTGAGGTCGAAATGATCAGCCTCGCCGTCCACCGGAACCTTCTTCGACTCTACGGATTTTGCATCACTCCGACGGAACGTCTTCTCGTTTACCCCTACATGTCGAATGGCAGCGTCGCTTCGCGCCTTAAAGGTACATATAAATAAATCGAACGTCTAGTTTTACATCACGACGGCTGTTTTTTATCGTTGCGTGCCTGATTTCGACAGCCAAGCCGTCGTTGGATTGGGGAACTCGGAAAAGAATCGCGTTGGGCGCGGCAAGAGGATTGCTATACTTGCACGAGCAATGCGACCCGAAGATCATACACCGGGACGTGAAAGCAGCGAACATATTGCTCGACGACTATTACGAAGCAGTTGTCGGGGATTTCGGGCTGGCGAAGCTTCTCGATCACCACGATTCGCATGTCACTACGGCCGTGCGCGGGACAGTTGGCCATATAGCGCCGGAGTATCTCTCGACGGGGCAGTCGTCGGAGAAAACCGACGTTTTCGGGTTCGGAATTCTGCTGCTGGAACTCATCACTGGCCAGAGGGCCTTGGAATTTGGCAAAGGAGCAAATAAAAAAGGGGCTGTTCTTGACTGGGTAAGTAAACAAACTCACAAAAAATTTAAAGTTTTAAGCATTCCATAGTGGTGTCTAAATAAAAAAAAAAAAAAAAAAACAATGATTCAGGTGAAGAAGATCCATCAAGAAAAGAAGCTGGACATGTTAGTAGACAAGGATCTTAAGAACAACTATGACAGAATCGAGCTTGAGGAGATAGCACAGGTGGCCTTACTGTGTATGCAGTATCTCCCGAGCCATCGGCCGAAGATGTCCGAAGTGGTTCGGATGCTCGAAGGAGACGGGCTGGCGGAGAAATGGGAGGCGTCACAGAAGGCAGAGGCTACAAGATGCAGAGCTAATGAATTCTCCTCTTCGGAGAGGTACTCTGATCTTACAGATGACTCTTCTCTGCTTGTCCCTGCAATGGAACTCTCAGGCCCCAGATGATGAGGATGAAGATGAAGATGATGACACAAGAACAAGGGTTTGTTCAGACAATCAGTGTCTTTAGGTTTGATTTGGGACTCATTCATCATTGTTGTACAGAATGCACATTCAGTTTTGACAAAACTCACCAATAGACTGAAAAGGGTCCCTTTATATATATATATATATATATAAGTGTTCATTATTCGATGTAGTAAGTTGCAGACGTAACGGTGTTCTTGACATTGCATTCACAGGCAAGAAAATTTGTGACAGTAAAACCATAACAAAACCATTCTGGAAATTAAGACAACAATGAGTTCATTACAAGAATGGCTTTCGCCCCCAACACGTTCTGTACAAATGTAATGTAAATCGAAAGGAGAAGCAAAACAGCAAGTCACATTTCCTTTAGGTTGTCTGATTTTCAAGAAACTCTAACTAAGTTAAGGGCTATAAGTTGCAACTAACCTCAAGCACCTTCGTGAATAAAAGTTATGGATGCTCGTGGAGAAGCTCTCCGAAAGCTAACCAAATCAATCAGCATATTCAATTTTCCCTGTGTCGCATACAAACTTGGCGTAATGCTCATTTCTTCGAGACTATGGGAATGCTCGAGCAGAAACTTGATGAATTTCATTTCAAGAGGCACACCGCACACCTCAGACAATTTCACAGTTCTCAAGCTGTTCAGCTTATTGCCACACGAAATCTTTTCCTCCCACATAGCAAAGTCGGGCGATTCTACAGCAGCCGAAGGATTTGAAGAACCCTAAATGTATTAAAGATAATCAAAGCTGAACTTCAAGAACAGTTGATAAAGACAAATTTTTTATTTTATCATCAACAAGATAACTTACGGAGATTTGAAGAACTTCTAAATTTGGGGAATTCACGATCAGCTGAAGCACAACGAGGACTTCTTTCCAGTCATCAAAGCTAACTTGATAAAGCTCCACGAATTTTAAATTATGGTAAGTAATTCGATTGTGTCTTTCACTGTTACCTATGCTTAGATACTGCAAAACAAAGCATTTTAAGGAGTCTACACGGTCTTAAAACAAGTATATAATCGATGATATGCAAAAAGGGTTAACCTTTGTAAAGTATATATGTCCGATAAGCCTTTCAAGCTTTGGGACGCCGCCTAAAAACTTGTCAAAGTTGCAGCTTGAGCTTTGCTCAAAGTGTTCGGCTATGTCGTCAGTCATGTACATGGCAACTGATATCGCCACCAAAAGTGGGGTATTAATGAGACATAAATCCTTAAACTCGCCTTCCAAAATTAGGAACTTCAGATTCGGAGCGCTGACAGTCAGCTCTAAGCTATCAAAGTAGGACAATGTCAGGCTCTCGAGCAAGGGGCAGCTTGAAATGAGATATTCGATATCTTCCGGGGGAATCAGAACTTGCTGAAGATTTAGGTATTTTAAGAACAAGAAACCTTTGAAATGAACAGGAGGGTTCAGTTCACACCGGACAAGCTCCAGGCGTGTAAGATTCTTGCAAGAGAAGATAGAAGATGGCGCCCGGAACCACTCGCCTTCTCCCAATTCAAGAACCAACTCTTTGACATCTTTCCGCGAAATAAAAAGCATCCACTGATCAATATCAGGAGAGGTTTCCAGATACGAGCTGGTTAGGAAGAACTTGTGGATCGGCCCGTCGTGGAGAAACAAAAATCTTGTAATGAAATTCACAATCCTGTCCTGAACAAGAGCTCTGTCGTTGTACTGAGTCGTGCTTCTGTCATCGAACACAAGGTGTGTCAGGGAAGCCCATTTGTATCTCCACCTGGACGATAAGATGCTCGTTCTTACAGCATCGCGAATCGGCAGTTTCGTGAGGATCGTTTCTAGAATGCTCTGTGGCAATTCACTTAGCAAATCACTCTCCGAATCCCTTTCCATTCAAATTTTCAGACAAAGAACTTCCTCAGTAATAAAACCATAGCACTTTGGCATTAACACAGTAATCCAAAACCTGCCAGGAAACATTATGAAGTAAACATCAAGAAACAACAAAAGGATAAATCATATCCTCTACCACAGTTTCCTCAATCCAATACATAAATGTTTGCAAAATTTGCATTAGATAAAATCAGTCAGTTGTTCGATCGAAACTTAAGAAATAAAAAAATACAGAAATGAAATTAAGATTAAACTGCCTCGAAGTGTTCCCTTCTTGGTTCCAACCTTGTAGCAAAAAAAGCTGAAACCATACCCTTCACCAATTCAAATCAAATGTATAAATTGATCCAGAAATTATGGATAAAACCTAATCGGAGTAACAATTATCCAATTTTGCCCAAATCTTCCCAACTTCCTCACCTACCTATAGACCTTACACAGAGCTACTTTAACCACATCTGCAAGAAATCGTAGTGATCGCATTCATGTATTTCTCATAAGAAAGCCCATCGAATACCTTCGAAGAAACCAAGCCGAGAAGACAAGATCAAAATGCAAAGCCAAGGGCAAATATGAACGGTCGCAACAAGAACAATAGTGCCCAAGTCAAGAAGCTCGACAAGATACCTAAAATTTGTTAAAACGATCGATCGATCACAGACGAACTTGGAGTGAGGTTTTTTCCCTATAGTTTTTCTCGCGTCATCATCAGAGCCCGGCAGCCATCAATTTTGCCCTGAATTCGATTTTGCGTGAAAGCTAAAGGTGGAGGGATTTATAATGGTCTGATTCAGTTTAGTTTGACATTTCTATTGTCATTATTTCGATTTTCCACTCAACCCACTTTTCTGTTTCCAAAATCAATCAATTTATCGCCACTGCATTTTCACTCTAATCCATTACAATTTGAGGCCCATGTTTTTGTCACCACGCTGAATGATAAAAAATGTCATCTTTTTTGTCATTTGTGAACATAATAAGTTGCTTTGTGTATATATAAGTTTCCATAGATAACTGAAAATCAGTTGAGACAAGAATACATATTGCAATATTGCATCTCATGATGAATAATAACAACAAAATGAATCCAACGAGGAGACCTGAATTTCAAGAATCCTCCAAAGAAACACAACTCGCCCCCCAGGCCATCCTCATGTATTCACAAACCTGCAGTTTCTCCTAACTTCTCCATTTTCATAAGTCTCAGGATTGGTAATGTTTCCCAACCTCACCATGGATTCCGAGAACTGTTCGAAGAAAGCGATGGGGTTCTCGGCATACTTCGCCACGAGCTTCTTCGTCTGAACTGCTAAAAAGCTCGAATAAAGCTCCTGATCGGAGTTCATCACTCCCTCCCCTCTCATCAGGACATGATAATAAGAGTTGTCGAACAGGTCCGGCGTGACATTGTCCATTGCTGTCTCATTGTTGTCCGACCCTTTGATCGGTGGACAGATCGACTTCAGCTTCTTCAGGTATTGCCGCGACACCGGATTTCCGATCCCAGCTGTTGCAGCAAAGTCTCCGTATATTCGATTCCTAAAGTTCGTGCATCGCGCCATCCCTATCGTGTGAGCCCCTGCAAGATCCCATTTTTTAAAAAATGTAAGAGACGTAATCCACCCCTTTCAACTCAATATTGATGTTTCAAAAAGTGACGATCACCGGAAAGAGCCACCATGTCAGTGACGGACAAGCCTTGGTAAACAAACTTAGAAATGATCGGAAGGATCCCTTCATCCGCAGTCGGAATGTTTGATTCGACCAGCTCGTATCCAGCAGTCTTGGAGTCTTTCCGGCCCAATGGCACGTCCCAATACGGCCCTCCAACCTGTGATCCACCGACGAAAAAAGATAATTGAAAAAAACTCGATTCCAGCTAAAGTTTCAGAAAGTCTTGATCATGGCTTACCAGAAGGACTGCGTCTCTAGCTGCGACGGTGAGGATGTCAGCGCAGGAGACGATTCCGGGGCACTCGGATTCCATCCTGTTCTTGATCCTGTCGATGATTCTGAATCCCTTTAGAGCATTCTTGTTGTTGGGAGCTTTCTTCTCCCCTCGAAGCGTGTACGTGTCATCCAGCAGCACCGATCCATCGCAGCCCTGAAAGTATACGTATCATCAAACGGTTTTCAGACAAAATGATGTAAAAATATGTGAAGATGATAACCTGAACAAAGCAGTCGTGGAAATGCAGGCGGAGGATCAAGGCTGCGTTTCGAGGATCAGACAGCACCGCGCACTCCATTTCCTTTCTAACGATATCCAGCACTTCCGGGCACGTCGACTTGTAATAATCCAATGTTAGAGGTGGCTCACTTGCATTGAACATGGATAGACACAAAAAGGAAACAACCAATGCCAGAATGAGCCCTTTTGAGTTCAGATCAGATGCCATACTTTTTTGCA
This sequence comes from Andrographis paniculata, assembly GCF_009805555.1. Lineage (NCBI taxonomy): Eukaryota > Viridiplantae > Streptophyta > Magnoliopsida > Lamiales > Acanthaceae > Andrographis > Andrographis paniculata. Next base: position 4,704,983 of record NW_026137513.1, on the reverse strand, counting down.
GGTCTTGAACTTCTTGGACAGGTGCTGATCAAAGGTTGTAAGAAGATAAAGAGGTATATATATAAGTTCAAGACTTGTACCTTGACTATAATCTTTGTTAAGAAAAACTTTATAGTCAATAGAGGATGTAACTACTAATAGCCTGGTTGGTGAAATCTCTTAAACCAAATCACATCAAGAAGCTCATGGGTTGTGCCTTGTGCATTCAAGGTTGTACCTTGGAATTGTCTCTGCAGACATAAAATTAGGACAAGCAAGCAACCAGACCTAAGTTTTGGCTTTTCTTTCTTGTATTCAATCTCTTTACCACTTCAAGATTTCCAGCAATTACATAGATTTTTTTTTAAAAAAAAAAAAAAAAAACCCAAAATTTTCTTAACTGCTACATAACAACATTTGGTTTGATGATACAAAGCAAAATGAAACTTGAATTTACATTTGAGTAAAATACATTAGTTTCTCTCACCAAAATATATATATATATATATATATCCTTTGTATACAATGCACAACTACTTTAATGTATCTATCTATCTGTTCAAGTAAAATCCCAGCTGAAATTTGAATCTGCCTGCATTCAGGAAAAAAACATATATACATATATAATCACTATTTAAGGATAGGGGAAAATGGAAAAAGAAGAGAGACTGCAAGAAAACATGAAGTTTGATCCATACCTCAATACGGGTAAAGGAATTATTACAGCTTCGCATTCTTTCAGAACATCAATCTTCATGCAAATCTTCATCTTCAGAATCTGGATAAAAGAAAGAGATAGAAACAGTTGTAGTGACAGCAAGTTTAAGGTAAAAATGTCTCTGATTATTCTAGGCTTTCGCTTTTACCCGATCGGACGTCTTCGCTGACTTGTCCGCCAGCTTGGATCTGCTTGACGAGCATACGGAACATCAACACCCACCAGTAGATGTGAAGGACAAGCAACGAGAAAAGAAGAGTGTTGAAAATGTAATAGTATATCGGCCCCACGACTTTGAGCTTCTCCTTGTCAACAAACAGTATGAATTCGTAACTGAAACAGTGTCGTAAACAAGATTAGGACAAAACAACAAAAGTTCAGTTTCAATGGAATAGACAGAGACGACGAAATGAACCTTGTGCTGCGTAAAACCCAAAACGGGTAGTAAATGAGGCGAAGCAGAACCCATAATACGACAAAAGCAACAAACGAGCAGCTTGCCAGTCTCTCGGCGCCGCTGTATTTCGACATCTTCCCTATTTCGAGGAATACATCAGTGGCGTCGTGAAGTGCCAATACAACTGAACCTACACGTACAAACCTGCGATGACCAAAAAACAAGATATATACATATATATGTATGTATGTATGTGATATGGTAGAGGTGCTGTTATTAATTGTTTACAGATCGAATTTTACGTACCTGAATATGTATGATAGGACTATGAGAAGGGAAGATACGACGTGATGACCCATAGAAACCCCGAAGTCAGATCGCCGTGTCTCCCAAAATATCAGAGCAAATATGGAGTACATGTAAAACCCGCCGGTATACATGTAAAGTGCTTTCAATTTAGATCTGTCCATCAATAATCGATCACTCGGCTAGTAAAAATATACATGTTAAAATAGCTATCCTCCCATTTAGTGAAAAGGGAATGAAATTTTTACTTGCACATTTGATCAGGCCATGCCCGATTATCTGGCCCTGTCCAAAAGTACTTTGTGTTTGTGAACCACGGTTCGTTGTACGTCACACCAAGTGCAAAAATCTCGGCTGATAGAAAATATATGCATTTCCATGCCGATTCTTTGAACTTTCGGATCTTCTTTTCTTGCTCTATAGTCTCATTCTTCACCTGCGGGGCTCTCTTCCCAAATATCAACCATCTACCAAGCTTCTGTGTCACATTTGCCGACACTAAATTGAGTGAGAAGACTTACGAAATAAGACAGGCCTTTAAAAGAACATAGTTGGCAAAGCTTTTGTGGCACATATGCAAGTTTAATGAGAGAATCAACTCCCTAAAACGGCGAAGCAAACTCTTGGATCAAGACCCCTTAAGAAACTAAATCAAGAACCCTCCAACATCACAAAGAATACTATAATTGATGAGTATAAATCAGCTGTTGAAGTCGGCATGGTGTTATTTGACCGGATCAGTATATATTATACATATCAACAGCATATATTTATACATATATGAGCATATTTATAATAATATTATAATTCTGAATATGTTATATTATGACTCACCATATTTTGTACTATGTGTAAATATACGCCGATTTTGCTCGTTTGGTCAAATCAGCACTGTAATGACTTAGTACGTCATCGTCACTTAGCCAGCGCAGAATCATAATTGATTTACATATGTAAGAAAAGGGAACATTAATCTGATCTTAAACCAAATAAAATCAATGAGCTGGTTCCTCGCAACATTTATCCAATATGCATCCAAGATATCTCCTTTTCTTCCTACTTTAACTTTTACACAACCTTTGGTCATTTCTGCTTCCAATCTAAATTCCAACAACCATATAGACACTGTAATTAGATTCTCATATCCGCAGTATATCTATTGAAGTTCTTTATTGAGCTTACATTTGTTTCTATTATCCAAAATTAACCCAACACCTCAATGAAGTAGTGTCATCCCAACATTTCTGGAAATGGGAAGTTATAACTTTGTGGTAAATTAAGCATCACAACCACAAATTTAGAAAGAAAAAAAAAAAGGGTGTCAATAAAGCATCAAGAAACAGGCAACACAAGAACCATGAATTCATTGAACACTACGTAAATTGAGCACAGAATCAAAATTCACTCCAGAAGACTAGCTCAAGATGAAAAGGGTACCTCAAAGACAAATCTGTCGAGGAAAAACCTCACTGTGGGGAAGAAGATGATGAAAAATGGAAGCACAGTGAAATCTTGGTAGTCGGGGTAGGATTCGCGCTCCCAATCAATCGAACTAAACATTTCAAGAGGACCCATCTCCCGGAACCCTTCAGCTAAACCTGATTGCAGTTTTACAGCTTCGATTTGATGCAACCATGTGAGCTGGGGATGAAGGGATCTACTTCTCCTGTTTATTATAAGAAGCTTCGTTAAACCTGCTTTAGCAGTGAGCTGAAGACTGTTCGATCTTTGCCATGTGTTGAGTCTTTTTTTTAATTGGGGTTTTTAATATTTATGGCTATAAAAAATTGTATGTGGCAGCCTTTCGTGGAATCCTCTGTCTCAACGACTTTTGGGTGGAACACAAATCAACGAACATACCCTTTGAAAACTGAACTTCATGGAGTTCTTAATCCTCGGTGAAGGACTGAGGATAAAATATTAATCTACCAAAGTATATTTCCAGTTAAGTTATCTTTGAGTGCAGTGTAAGTGAAGTGAGTTTCAAATCTTTGTCTTTAAAGAAGCTTTTATTAATGGAAAGCTTGCTTCTTTACAGTTTTAATGCCATCATTAATTAGATGAGTAAATTTTTAAACACAATTTAATGAGAAAAAAGTGGAAAATGGTATTGAAAGGATAGGTTTAAAAAAGAGCTGTAAAGCTACTTTCAAGTGGGGATTTAATATGGAAGAAATTATCTTTGCATATGGAGAATCCATTTTAATCTAAACTAGTGATTATAATGATGCCCAGCTGCCCTAGAGATCAGACGACAAGAGTCAAATCAGATGTAATCCAACAAAATGGATCAGATCCCCAGCTAAGACAATCTTGTCCCATATACTGCAAAATTCCTACAACTGGCTCTAAATGGAGCCCAATTGACATACGATGTAGTCAATGTTCAAATGAATTAAAGAAGTGTTGGATAACACACCAAGCAAGAGGAGTGGATATGGTATGAGTTGCCCAAGTCCAGACAAGTAATAGACACAGAAATGGAGGTGAAAAGCTCTGGTAGGGAACTAATGGGAGAATACTAACAAGACATGGGTACAATCAGTCCACCAGATATATCCCTTTTCAGGCAGCATTTTGTATCAAGAATGAAGAATTCTCTTACAGACAGGCTAGCATCTGAGACTGTGTGATGATGGGCACTCCAAAAGCTGTATCTATAGTGTATGACTCCCTGGAATTACAGATGATTGGTGATGACAAGACCAGGGAGATACAAAGTTGCTTCCTGGTTAAAAAGTGTACATCAACAGGGCCTTTGAAATCATTGGTTTTTTTTATAAGTTATGCATTCTTGGCCATTTGTGGAGTGGGACTCATCTGTATCAACAGGGAATGAATATAAAGTGAACTTGCCTGTGCCTATTTAGAAGTGGTTCTGTTCATCTGTGATAAAATCACAGTTAGATTTGAATTCTTGTACCTCACACTGGCAATGGACTCATCGAAAATCCCACAAGGTAGTGAAAAATGCAGCAGCAATGAATCAGGGTGGACTGCATACATCGCTTCACCAGGTGACAGCGCCGACGATTATGATGATGGAGAAGAGGAGGAGGGAGGGGAGGCAGAGGCTCGAAGCAGGGATGATAAAGAAATAGATGAATCAGAAGCTGAAGATGCTGATACTGACGACTCGATGGCTTCTGATGCCTCATCTGGCCCGAGTGATCAACACGAGCATGATACAGTCCTGGAAGAGAACAAGAATGAAAGCAAGATTGCTGGTGAGAAACAGGAGGAGAAGAACCAGAATGAGAAGCAGATAAAGTCTGGACAAGACAAATCAGGACATAAAGCTGATAGTGCCGGACATTCTTAAAAAAGGTAACTAACTATCCATGCCTGTTCATAGTTGCATATTTCGGATTCTTGATCCCCTGCTCAATCCAGGAATTTGTTTTGCACCACCCATTGGTCCAAAGCCTATACATGCAGTTTGATGAATCGTAAGTTGCTAACTTTCACTAAAAGGAAAGAATACCGACAAATGCTGCATAAGACCTAGCCTTAGTTACCTGAGGTGGGCATTGGCTTCCTCATAACTTTTGGTATTGGCTGCTTAATCTCAATAACAACTGCATCGGCTGTCAGAAATGTCCGGGCTACTGATGCTGCATGCTCCAAGCAGCATCTAACGACCTGTTTTGTCACAAAAGCATATAGTCGTCATGTTTTTCACGCTATATATGTTCTATACCATAAAAAAGATGTTGATCAATATCATCTCTCTTGTGTGAAGTTACCTTGGATGGATCCAGAATGCCAGCAGCCATCAGATCCTCGTATCTATCTCTTGCAGCATTGTAACCGAAATTTACCTCATCTGATGACAGAATCTGTATCCATTTCGATGATTCAGAAACAAAGGATTTAGATATATCTCCTAGAATTCTGAGAGGAAGCATTATTGAAGAGACCTTATGAATCACAGTATTCCCATTCACTCCAGCATTTTTCGCTATCTGTCTTGCAGGATAGGCCAAAGCTTTTTTAAGAATGTCAGCTCCAATCTTAGTTCACAACGTCGCAAAGTACATCAAACTTGTTAATATTACGAAGATATAATTAAGCTGGAATTGACATATGAAGAGAAGATGTAGGAAGTGCCTTTTGCTCTTCATTGTCCAAATGCTCCTTGAAACTGTCAATCTTTGTAGACAACCTTAGAAGGCAACAGCCTCCGCCAACTACGACTCCTTCATCAATAGCTGCCTGATATAAAGAGCATAAACGTATATTAGAGGCAGGATCATTGATGTTTACAGAATCTAGAAACAATTAGCCATGGCTACCTTAGTTGCATTTAATGCATCTTCAGCTCTAAGTTGTTTATCTTTTAACTCAACAACTGTCTGTGCCCCCACCTACAACATCATCAATACGATACTGCACTAGTAAGTACATTGTCGATTTTTTGGAGTTCAAGGAACCCGGCGCTAATAATTTACCTGAAGAATAGCTATCCGGCCTGATAACCTGGCTATCCTTTCTTTCAAAATTTTCTTTTGAAATTTTTCTTCAGTGTTCTGAAAAATGAAGGCAATAATACTTTATCAGAGGCAAATCACTCTTCGGTTTTATCTTGCTTGATCGAAAAACCGCCATACCTCAACAAGCCTTTGTATCTGAGTGACTCTCTGTTTAACAGCCTCTCGAGTGCTTCCATCTGTAACTATCAATGTCGAACCTTTTTTTATTACTACTTTAGATGCCGAGCCCAACATATCTTTCTTCGAATTTTCAAGCTTCAATCCCATGTCATCCCTGATCACTGTTCCTGTAGAAGCAAGTGGTTCTTGAATTTGGATTCTTACAACATAAATGTTGTGAAATCACATCATAGTGGAATTCTTCACCTCCAGTCAAGATTGCTATGTCATCCAAATAATGGCTCTTTCGCTCGCCAAATGCAGGAGCTTTAACAGCTGCCGCCTTCAGCACTCCCTTCAGCTTGTTCCTGATTACCGGAGCCAGAGCTTCCTGCTCGACACCTTCAGCAATTATAACAATGGGGTACTTCTCCTTGACTGCATTGTCCAGTATATTGAACAGCTCCTTCGGATTTGTGATCTTTTTGTCAACCAATAGCAACTGCAGGTATAGACAGCATTTCAGTTATCCACTTTCTGGGAGTACTAATTAAGTAACAGCTTCCATTGCATACTTTGCAATCATGAAACTGCACTGTCATGTTTCGTCTATCAGTGGCGAAATAGGGAGACAGATATCCCCGATCAAACTGCATCCCTTCAACAATCTCTAGACTATTTTCAGCATGGTTCCCTTTCTCAACGGTGACCACACCCCATCTTCCCACTTGTCGAATTGCATCATATATCATGTTCCCCATAGCATAGTCATTCCCGGCGCTAACAGCAGCAACATGCGCAAGTTCATCGTCCTCAACCTGAACCACATTGCAAGACATGTTTGCAAATGTAGATTTGAATAAGGCAATGCAATTGCACCATTAGTGCAGATTACCTCTTTGGACATTGATTTAAGCTCAGAGATAAGAGCTCTTGCTGTTTTCTCAATCCCTCTCGACACCTGAATCGGATTTATACCTGCTGCAGTGACCTGTATGAAAATTTTCCATGTTTAGAACTTATAATCCACAGACAAACATTAACATAGGACTATAAAAACCATGCCTTGAGCCCTTCTGCAATGAGACCCTGAGCAAGCACTATAGATGTAGTGCAGCCGTCGCCGGCAAGATCATTTGTTCTAGCTCCAGCTTGTCTCACCAGTTTTACTCCAACGTTTTCCAGGGGATCCTCCAGCTCAATCTTTACTACCATAAATAATAAACTCAAATAAATTACTCACCTCCGCAAGAAGTATATATTGAATGCAATAATGTGTTCAGACAATCTCATTCTACTACATGGCCTATCAATTGCAAGTATGAACATGAAAAAATTTAATGAAGTCCACTCTATCCGTTGGAACCTCTTTAAGCACAGTTTCTCCATCGTTGACAATCTTGGGAGGCCCATACTTGTTCTGCAACACCACATTCCTTCCCTTTGGACCCATGGTTACCCCAATCAGCTCTGCTACCTTATTAACCCCTGCCTGAAGACCAAACAATGCATTCATACAGCCAGGAAAGAATTCAATAAATGATGATTGGCGAACAGGACTCACCAGAAGCTTTTTAGTGGCTGAGCCATCGTGATTGAAGTAGAGCTCCTTTGCTACAGCTTTTGCATTCAACGTGCAGGAGTATGAGGGTTTCTTGGCAATTGTTGTGGGCAGTGATTGGCTCGTGAAGACAGCTGTAGGCATTGGCTTCAAGGAACATCCCATAGGCGATTCAGTTGGGGGCTGAAGAAAATATCTTCTGGGACTTTGCAGATGGTTTTTGTGGAAGGGATAAGAGGGGATTTCAAGAAGAACAATATCTTCTCCATTCTGGTATTAGGCCTTTTGTCTCTATTCATAGTTTTCACCCAGATAAGAAGTGAAAAATGAAAACTTTCATGGTAATTAAATCTGATGAACACAGATTACAGTCACCTCTTCAATCTGATAAACCCTACTTGTTATCAAATATCTCTCTGTCCATGGTGCGCGTGATTGCATCATCCATAACCACTTATGAATGAATTTCTTATCAGTCTTAGGCATCAATCAGGCTATCTTCAACAGTAAAAATAGCATAAATCTACTGTGGATTATTAGGGTTGCTTTTGTCGTTGTAGATGTACAAACACGAAACAGATCAAAACAAAACATGTACCAGAGTCTTCCACCGTTCCACGTTTATGGCTACAATTTCCTCTGATCATTCCCTGAATTCTTGGCCGAAATTCTATCTATTCGTATTGGGCATTGTATCTCTAGTTAGCATCACGCCACTGTTGAGCATGCCACTTCCTGTATATATATCGTCACTCCCAACTTTCAACTTGTTCAATACGACAAACTGTCAGCAATCCTTGTCTAAAAGTCGAGACCCCTTGTCAAAGATGAGAAATTTGGTGATGACATTTACTTCAATTGCCACTAAATACTTGAATAGCAGAGGCAAGAATAGATCAATTCGATAATTTCATTTATCATCCTCTCTTACAGTCAATGCAGTGTTCTACAGAAGCAGACACCTGAATGATCGTTTTGATTTGTTTGATATGTGAATTAATTGTGTGAGCTGCCCTGCTTGCATCACAAAAAGATGAAAACAGTTGCTGCTGAGTGATAGTGCGATTTCTTTCAGATGTTTTTGGTTCTTGTGGTAGCTCTTGAATTATGTTCCACTACCGCCAGTGTCTCCACCTACATTTGTCCTTCTGTAATAACCTTCAATTCTTCTGGTTTCTGGACTCTGATTTCTTGATGCCAAGACACTTGGTTGCAGAAATTTACTTCTCGGAGGATGAAGAACTTTTCTTGGAGGATATGAATTGCCTGATTGATTCTGATCGATGGATAGATGTTAAAAGTTACGGAAACATTTATTAGCAGTGAGTTAAAACAGTAGTAATACAAAAGAAGATAAAATGGACAGCCACATAGACGACTCTCCCTCTCTCTCTCTACCCCCACTCTCTCTCTCTCTCTGTTACACATACAAATGATAAAGAGCTGATGATGTTCAAATAAGCAGGTTTGCAGAGGTTGTTGTAACTGACTGAGCTGGAGATTCATCCCTGAGATGAGACTTATTGCAAGGTGTGTCATCAAGATCTCTCAAAATGGCGTAGGAGTTACCAATTTGAAGATCCATCAGCATTTGTCGAAGATCGGAAGCTTCTTCCTTTAGCCTAGCATTTTCGACGACAACTCTATCATGGCTCTCCGACACATCGTTTAACTTGCTCAACAGACTGTGATTTTCATTCCTTAGACGAAGAACTTGCGACCACAGCTCATCAAGGTGCCTCTGCTTACGCATCCTCGACCTCCGAGCAGACTCCCTATTCGATATCATTCTCCTCTGCTTCCTCTCGTCAATGATGCCCGCCGGATTATCGTCTGCTTCGTCAGAAGTCGAGTTACTGCTGATGCATGAAGAATTCAGACCAAGATCATGGATCCCTGGTAGAGAGGCCTGGTAATTCATGAACCTGCTGAACTGTAATTCGGGGAAGTTGTTTTGCAGCAATCCGTAACAGGCCGGAAAGGATGAGGGATTTTCGGGGACAAAGTAGTTAACTTCTTGAATCTCTGATTGAATCATGGCTGGTTTGTGATTATTTTTGTGTCGAAGAGTTTGATGAAACTTTTTTTTTTTCTTCTCAGGTGATTTTTTCTTTTTCTCGATCTGATATCGGATTATGCATGAAAAGAGGGGTATTTATAGACGACGGATTATGGCATGGGCCATCCTAAGGGCAAACAGTTTCAGGGGCTTACATAATCACACTCAAGAGATATATCCATTTCGAAAAGCGAAAAAAATTTAAAAAAAAAAAAGTAGATAATGCGAGTGGTGATGTCTACGGACGAGCACGCAATGATTGGCGCCATTCTAGTTAATAAGTAAGTTGCATTTTTATTACATTGTTAAATTTACTAGAAGAGCGTGATATATTTCAATCGATCAATAGTTGAATAGTCTTTTTAAGGATAAGTAATTAACAGCTGAGCTGAGCTGAACTGAGCTGCACCGAATCAAATCGAGCTGTACAAATAGTCAATGTGGATGGATAAGGCCAGGCAATTCTAGAAAAACTGTGAGCTCAATCCACCTGCCATTAGTGATGTATGATGCAATCTATGGTAAAGGTGTAACATTTGTTTAAAGAGGTTGAAGAAGGGAAAATGCAGATTGTGGATATTAATAACCATTTGATGACTCAAAGACCACTAAGCTTTAGAACAGAAGGGGACACTATATAAATTTTTCCTTACTGTTTACATCAAATACCTAATTGCACTTAACTTAGGATCCCCATTTTTTTATTTTCTTTTAATATTACAGATGATGCACTGAAATTTGGTGAGGAGAAGAAGATGATGATGATGATGATGATGAAGAGGAAGAGGAAGATGAAGAAAGCTCTTATCTCCAGCCATGGTGAGGGCAAAATGGTAATTTTCTATTGGGAGGAAAATGGGGTTAGATGGAATGGTGTGGCTGAAACAAACATTCTTTCATGGTGCCACTTTCTAATGTTTCAACCAACCAAATACAAATTGGCTGTCTCTTCATCTATGGTAATGGCAATTGGGCAAGTGGTCACTTGTAATTTTAACTCACTCACTTACTTTTAGCACAACTTAATCTTGGTTGCTAAGGTTGTCTTATGTTATTAATCCACCCCTCAGGATGAACTCAACAAGTCAATAATAATAATAATAATAATAGACGGCTGACTGCAACGTTGAATTTAAAATTCAATATTGTGTTGAAAAAATATGTATTGTATAAGAGCATATAGTATTATTATTACAAACATCACATTGTATATATTAATATAAGATATGAATTAATAGCACATGTTATAGTTATATACAACACACAACATACTTATATAATACATATGTAATTATAAACAAACAATACATTCCTTTATTACATACAATATATACTGTGTGTAATAAAAATATGTGTTATTTGTATATATTATGAGTGTTGATTTTACACAGTGTTGAATTTTACAAATCAGCACATTCACATAATAATACCATACTGATCTTTCTAATCATCAAATATAAAATAAGCAGAAAAAACATAGTTTCAATCAATACAATATGTAAATTGTATTATCGAGGCCAATCTTAGGCCCGGGCTAGAAGTACACCGGCTCAAAGCTCAATATAAATAGAGGTCTATTATATGTTTATATTTTAACATTCTTGAATGTTATTTTTTTCAAAAAAAAAAAAAAGTAATTTTTTTTTCATAAAACATTTTATTATATACTATTTTAACATCAAATTAAATAAAAAAATTTTCAAAAGAAACCTAACCTAAGTAGCTAGAGGTGTCTAAACATGATGTTGGATTCATGTTTAGTACAATGATAGTTTGATCGAGCTGGGGTAGGATACGATAGAATTTCCAACCAATAGGATTAAATAAATATTGAAAAATTGACACGGGCGAAGAAGGCGGCACGTGTGGGAAATAGGAGAATGAATTAATATGCGCGTGACATTGTTGAAAACCTGTCAATTTTAATTGGGACAGTATTTATGTGGATCATTTTCATTAGTCAAATTATTTTCATAAAATACTACTATTATAACTTGCTACACGTCCCTCCTATGGTGGCCACTAATCACATCAAAAAATTAATAATAAAAGAAATCATATATATATATATATATATATTAAATAAATAAATAAATAAATTGGATTGTGCAAATGCCAGAGGTAGCAACTTGTAACCGCAAAGGCATTATAAAATTTTAATAATTGGGTTTATGGGAATTCTTTATAATTAGTGTGGTGTAGCATTTCAATATTCTATGTATGATCCATCACCACTTGTTTTTATTATTTTATTTTTGTGGGTGTTTTCTGGCTTAGGCAATTTCCCACTACCAAATATTATTAAATTTTCTTATGTAAGAATTGGGAACAAACACTTTCTTTAATTTATGCAATGCAATGCAATCGAGGCTCTTCTTAATTTATTATTATTATTATTATTATTATTATTATTATTATGCATGGATAATTTCGACAGTAAAATTACGTATACGTATGTTCAATCGTTACTCAAATTTAATTAACGTGGATTACAACCAAATTCAATTAATAAATTGCTTCATTTCTATAGACATTATTGATTGGCCCATGTTTGGGTAAAGAAAGAAAATGTAATAATTATTGAAGTAAGTTGTAATAAGAGTTTTTATTTTTATTTATTTTTTTCCAATTTCAAAATTAAAATTTAAAGATATATAAAGATTGTTACGTACGGAGGGGGCTGGCTTAGAAAAAAATGTCCTAGCTCTATTACACTTAATTCCCCAAATATATATATATATATATGATTTATTGCATGGGACAAACAACTAGGATTGATGATGACACCCAAAATATGCCTATTTAAATATATATATATATATATATTAAATTGTGACAATAAAGAAAATAAATTAGGTTTCATAATATATATTGTGTGTGTGTTATAAGTGGTTGAAGCACCAAATTTTCATTTGATTGCTCAACCAATCAATTCAAAATGGCCCACCAAATTCAATATATCTCAATCATCAATTCCTCAATATTATTGTCGTAATATTCGAATTTTATAAGTGCATAAAATTATAAGAATAATAATAATTAAGAAATCGTCCTTTTATTTTAGTTACAATTTGTTCTGTGATTGGCTTTAATAGGATAAGCTTATCAGCAATTTCCACATATACGTACACAATTAATTAATTTAATTTTTTTTAAAAAATAAAATTTTGATTATATATATATACATTAATATAAATAATTAATTGTTGATTTCGTTGTCTAAATATTTGTTTATGGATTTGTACTTTGTCCGATACGTGTAATGGTAGGGACAATGTTAATTATTAATTAAATTAACACGATCATGTTAATTTTAATTAATTTAATTTAATTTCTTACGTCTGTGTATGTATGTCTTAATCCAAAGTCATTTGTGGCTAATTAAAGTAGTTTATGCGTGTTAATTTCGAACTAATCAAACTAATCATCATGTCCATTCAAATTTTCTTGCATAATTAAATAATTTTATTATATTATTCATTTTTTATTAATTAAAATAATAAGAAGAAAAAACTTAGCCACTTATCGAAGATTTTAACGTTACATGTGGTAAAAATTCAGCCATGAATAAATTGGATTTAAGGATATATTATTGTTATATTAAATAATGCATTTTTTTTAAAAAAATAATAATATATTATTGTGTACGAAAGAATGTACTAATGGAGAGTTGGCACACATCGTTTTCATATTATTTAGGGAACTTATTGGTTTGATTTCATTTGTTTGCTCCTATTTATAAATTACTATTTCATTAATTAATCAATTAATTTTATTTTTTTTGCTATTTTAATTAATTAAAAATATACTCTTATTTAAGGATGGGATCAAATTTTCTCTACCTAATTAAATTATGTGTTTAAAGGGTGTTTATATTAATACAAAAAATGTTGAATTGAAGATATAAAGTGTTGGCTTCATAATATACAGAGACTGAATTCTAACTAACATAACTCTTTCCTAACTTTAATATTCTATTGTAAATTTTTTTTTTTAAAAAAAATGTGTATGTTATTAATTTACGTTGGAATGGAATAAGTGCTACTCCAATAAATTTTTGTACACTTTTTCAAATGGGCCAACTCCCGAAGTGTAGTAAAATCACAGTTGTAACAGCATCTTGTCAACGAAATAAGGACAATATCCAAATCAATAAAAGACAAGATATTTGGTAACCCGGTTCGGTTATAACCAATCTACATTCGGGGGATTCCAATCCAAGAGAAGTTCATTAATCAAGGTTGATTATGAACTAAACAGCCCAAAACTCCTTTAACCCATACTATAATGCAAATCACCTAGGAAAATCCCCCCACGGGTATAAGTTGTCACAAACTCGTACTAACAATTAGCAGATAGCAGGGTTGCTCAGACTTTGGATGAATCTCCTGATCGGATTTCCAATCTCTCTTTCCTCCGACGATGTCTCCGGCAGGTAAATGTGTCTAGCACTCTTTCAATGCATGGAGAATGGAAGGGTTGGGGTTGAGAGGATTTAACTTACTTTCTCTCACAACAGTTCTCTCTCTAAACCCATGCAATAACCAAACTTCCCACACGACTTACCAAGAAGCAGCCAAACAAAGCATACAAGACAAACTCAATTAAAACTATTTGCACGAAAATAGAATGATGTATTCCTGCATAAAGTCTGTCAAAGGTTGACCACCCAAAAATCCATTCTTTTTGTCTCTTCTAAGCTTCCCAAATCGAGAAGAGCGGACCCAGCAGAGTTGCAGGCAGTCTGTTGCAGCAACTTGAATGGAAACAAAGAAAGACAGCAGGGGAAAAGTAGGAAGAACCATATGCCAAAAAAAAGTTGGAGAACAATATTGTTCCAACAATTTATATTAATCATAATTAGTATAATGTATAATACAAGTAAATTGAAACTAAAAGACAAAAAAAATAAGTTAATAGCTTCGAAAATAGGTTCGGAATTAATTTGGATACTTAACTATATATTATAACAAATTTTAAATAATATTAAAATTAAATTACTTTAAAAGTTTCGAGTTCATTGTATTTAATATTTAAAAAATAAAAAATAAAAACTAGTCTATTCCGTAGACTAATGTTATAAGTCTCAAATTTTCAAAATTTTTATAGCATCTGAAGTTATGAGTCCAATGAATTATGACAACGAATTTTACTTTTTTTGGGCACCTTTTTTATGCTAATTTTGAAATTTTTATTTTAGAATAAGTTGATATCCAAATAAAATTTATGATATTACATAAAAAAAATTATGCTTTCAACAATGATTTTATTGTACATTATTGATATTCTATAAAGGGTGTGGATCCCACACTTCTAATTCCTGCAATCTCCTTTTTTTGGAGTTTATAAATTATTTTTTGTATTTATAATTTTTTTTAGGGGAAAAAAGTATAGGTGGTTTTTGTTTTGAAATTAGTGTTTAACAGTTTTATGATAATGAGTATTTGGTGGTTTTAAATTTAATTTTTAAAAACAAATCCTCATAGAAGAAGAAGATCACGAGAGACAAATTGTATCAAAAAAGAAGATCACACAGTATATACAAATCTACACTGCTCAAGAAAAAGATCACACAGTATATACAAATTTGCACTGCTCAAAAAGAAGATCACTGTAGATATATTTCATTTGTTTTTCCTCTATAATCTCTTAATTAACAATAAAATTATAATTATAAAATAATTTATTTTTATGTATTTTTAATTAAAGATATATATATTTATTTATTTCAAATATTTATAAAATTAAATAAAAATAATATAATAATTAAATTTAATTATAATAAATATATATATAATAAGAGATATTTCATAAAATAGAGTAAAATTCAAAAAAATAATAATTGGATTGTTGACAACCAATTTAAGGGCCAGGTAGGTAACAGTGGCCAAAGTACTTAGCGTCACCTTTCAACCTAACAATAGAATAAAAATAAAAAAATTCCAAGGACCTAAATAAATACATAAACATACATATATATATAAATATAAATATAAAATAATAGTATATAATATGTGTATATGTATATTGGATGCTTTCCCATATAAGTGCTTCCCGAAACTTTTTAAACACTATCACTATAATTTTATTTCCTAATTAAATCAAATCATTTCATGCGATTGAAATATGTGTGTTAAAAAAGTCTTGACTTTAATCGAGTGCAATAATTTTTGGATTGCCCGAATTTTGGATACTCGAGTAACACCCATTGTTAGAAACCAAATTTCTTTTTAGTCTTCTTTTTTAATCAATTTCCACAATAATTATTGGCCACGCTGACTTAATTGGTTGACTTATATTATTTTCATATCAATATTCCTATTAAAGGATAAACGTCACCAAATTAAATTTTTTTCGTGAACGACGACAAAAGAGGGACGGTGAAACTCGAATTCGAGACCTAAAACTCTGATAGTACAAGAAAATAGTATATTTCTAAGGAAATTTCGTTTTTAAAGTTCACGTAGCTTATGTAATTTCATCTATAATTTCGTCTCTAATATTATTAATAATGAAAAAAAATGAATTTAAGAATGAAAAAACATCGTTATAAAATTGATATTTTATTATAATGTGATACCATAATAGATGATATAAATAATCGACTCACTTAAAAGTAAATTGTTAGGATACAATATTATTTAATTATTTATTTACAAACGAGAATCAATTAACAATTTCAAATAGCTTTTCCAATTTCTGCAATTTTTATAATATATTACTCCACCCGTTTTAATTCAACATACTCATTTTACAATTTTCGTTTGTCTTGTTTCAAAGTATGTTTTTTCTATTTTAAAAAAAATAATCATACACTAATACCAAAATACCCTTAACTTTTATTTAAATTACAAATATACAATTACACCTACAATTACTTTATAAAAAAGTCAAAGAGCACAAATATCAAAATATCTTGTATACTTCCACTAACTAATAAAATACTATTATTTTTTAATATACGATCAAACATTGGCCCCTTCGAAACGAACAGAGGAAATATTTTTAAAAATTTAATTCTACTTTCTCAAAAAACCCTCCGTTTCTATCTAAAATTCTTGGCAAAACAGCAAAAAAAAACCCCGTAGTTTACCTAATCTACTAAAAACCTCCCATAGTCCTAAAACTTAAAAAAAACTTACTCGATTTGTAAAACGTTGCACACTCGCCCCCTTTAAATCACACTGACCCCGTTAAGTTTTAGCCTTATCATACCGTTATGCCCCTGACCATTTTCCATTATTTCTCTCTTATGTTCTTTCTTCTCCTTCTCTTCTCTGCAACTTCTTTCTTCCATTTTTTTCTTCCCCAAATTCTTTTTTCTTTCTTTTCTTCTTTTTCCTCGATTTTTCTCTTTTTTTTTTTCTCAAATTCTTTTTCAAGTCACAGTGGTTTTATCCGCTTTTTTCTTTTCTTCTTTTTCCCCCAATTTTTTGCAACATTTTAAAAATTACAAGTAGGCTTTTTGGAGTTTTAAAACCACGAGGTTTCAGTAATTTCGGAAAACCACGAGAGGATTTTTTTGCTATTTTCCCAAAATTCTTTCTTATCAAAATGGTGGGCTGGGTTGGGCCATACTGCATTGGGCCGGCCCATTATATTTCT
This sequence comes from Andrographis paniculata, assembly GCF_009805555.1. Taxonomy (NCBI): domain Eukaryota; kingdom Viridiplantae; phylum Streptophyta; class Magnoliopsida; order Lamiales; family Acanthaceae; genus Andrographis; species Andrographis paniculata. Next base: position 4,687,766 of record NW_026137513.1, on the reverse strand, counting down.
CAGTATCACTGTTTTGAGGCATTATTCATTTAAGTTAGGCCGAAGTACTCCTTAAAGAATTAGCTAACTAATAAACCAAGCATATTCATACATTTAAATAAAACATACAGCACAAAAGATCAACTGATTTGATTGAATCAATATATACTAAAAATGTATTTTAATACTCTATATTTATAATATAATATCATAACTTAGTATATACTATTTTATAACACAGTTTGAATCTTTAAGATATATATAAATATATACTAATTACCGTATGACCTGACCGGATCCCTTGCCCCATTTGATCGGATATAGTTTATTTTTCGAACAGAGAATCCCATCGGCTATGCGACATATTTTAATCCGATCAAATCAAGCTGACTGTGTCAAATCACTACAGAATCTGTAGACTTAAAAATATATTAAGTCATCAAACAAAAACCACAATAAAATCACCATAAATAAATGAATAACCAACCAATAACCCATATATATATAGAGAGAGAGATAGAGAGAGAGATTATTCATATATGTTGTAGTTATTACATGTAAAATGAAGAGGGTCTGGGACTGGGACTGGGACTGGGACTGGGAGTGGGAGTGGGGGCGGGGGGGTGGGGTGTTAATATACCGAGGGGGTCTCCGTCAAGCGAGCCGGGAGGATGAACGCAGTAGCAGATCCCGCCGCCGCAATGGGTGGTGCCGTCGTTACATGAAAACTTCTTACAATCCTCTATCCTATTGCAAAACGTCGCCGAGACTGCAATTTAATTACATATATACATATATATATATTACCACTAGGAGATAGATCTAGAAAGAGAGAGAGAGAGAGAGAGAGAGAGAGAGAGAGAGCTAACCAGTGGTGGCCATGAAGAAGATGACCAAAAGGATCAATGCAATCGACTTCTGGGCAGCAGCAGCAGCCATTGTAATGTATTTTGTGGAGAATATGGTAGGTATATACGTGTGTATATATATATATAGAGAGAGAGAGAGAGAGAGTGAGTAAGAGAGAGTGACAGAGAGGAATGCCCTGGAATTATTGTTGCAATTTAAATTGTTCCTACCAACGTTGATAATATCAGAAAATTAATATTAATATTCATTGCACTTGCCTTTTATTTATTGTAAACAATAATTTATAAAGGGTTTGTTATAAATTCTGTTTTTATTTAATTTTCTACATTAAATATATTTTTTATTTAAAATCTATTAATATAGTTGGCGCCGCTTCATTATTTTTTGAAATAAGGAGGTGTTTCCTCTGGTTGAGTTTAAAAAAAATTGTTTAAATTTAATATTAAAATAATATTTGATAAAATGTTTTGTGAGAAAAAAATATATTTAAAAAAAAATAAATTCAAATAGTATAATTTGATAAAACTGATCTAATGACATGCCCTTTTAACATATTAATTTTTATTTTTACTAAAATTTCTACTAAATGGATTCGGTTTAATTCGATTTCCGATTATGTATAATCAGTTTTCGAGATGCATTAAATTATTGTGCACATAATAATCATTTTCTAAAAGGAAGGTTAAAACTAAAACTTACTTATTTCGGGTGATTTATTATATGGCAATAAAATTAAGAGTCTATTATTATTATTAGCAAGATTTGAAATTGATTTTGATTCCTTATATATCTGTATATATACAAATTAAATATATTTTATAAGATATCTTTATAAATTCTACATAATGGTGAGATATTGCTAAATTCTTCCCCTAATTTTTTTAGTATTATTTTATACTCCTATATAGAAAATAATAACGGCTTTGTTTACACTATTTTTTAAAATTTGATATTATTTTTTTTTCAAAAATATCATATTAAATATATTTTTAATCTCGTAAGATATCAAATTAACTACTAATATTGTATTTGTTTGTGAACTTGATTTTTGAATTTAAATTTTTGAATAGTAAAAGTTTGATTTTAAAATGTTGTTGGATACGATATAAATAGATATTGATGTAATATTTTGAATGTAAAATTGATTTTTTATATAATATAATAAATAAAAATTATTATTTGATTTGATATTTTTTAAAAAATAAATAAATAAATAATAAAAATCTTATAAGAAATATATAAAAGAACACATTTTTTGAAAATCTTTTTTTACATGGAACTAGCATCTTTGGTACATATTTTTTCTATTTTTTTTATTTTTTTATTTTTTTTTCTATTGTCTTATTTTGCAATAGGAATGACAATAGGGTGTGTGGATTCAAGACAAGTTTTGCAAATCTCTCTCACCTTGAATTCATTGGATTCGGGTTCAATCCGACAAACTCATTTTTTAAAACAATATATATATATATAACAATCATAAACCTTAAAAAAATTTAAAATTGAACACTAAATAATTATAATTATAATTCTAAAAATATGAACAATCAAATGTTGAACACTAAATAATTATAATTTTTAAAATATGAAAAATCAAATGTTGATTCATAAAAATAAAATAAAAGTACAAATATATTGCAAATACATAATAAAAATCCAAAAATTCAAATAGTCAATTCTAATATTTTTTAACAAGCCTTCATCTTCATTACAAAATTTATATATAGAAATAATAGAAATTTTATTATATAAATATATATAATATGAATAAACAAAACACAATATTAAGATAACAAGTAAATATATTTTTTTTTATGTTTGTCCAAAAAAAAAAGGATTTTTAATTTATAAAAAGTAATTGTTATACACTCTTTAATTTATATCATTCAATATTACACTATTCACAAAATTGATACAAGTATTTACACACTTAATCTATCATCTTTTTTTTTTTTTTTTTTTTTCTTATCTCATTAACTCACATATATATTTTCCAAATATTCATATATACTTTCCAAACTATTAATATTTCATATCACAATAAATCAATATAAAAAAATTACAAAGTGTGAGATTTGAACTCATCTATGACTGAATGTTAATAAGTTAATAACTTGGCGATTAGACCATACTTTCAGTTCTAACAAATATTAATTATTTATTTTAAAATATATTTAATTTATTAAATCAGACCAAGTTACAGTCCAATCTTAAAAGGCCCGGTCTGATTCATTGTCCCGCTAGCCCGGCCGAAAATTTTTCAAAATTATTTTTCCAAATCCAAATAAAGTTTTTAAAAGTATTTGCATTGAAAAATTAAGCTCGAATAGTTTTTGGCCGGCGGGCTCAAACCCTAAACTCAAAAGGCAGATCGACAAGTAATGAACAGTGAAGTCCGTAAGAAATGACCTGGTTCAAACCTCATCGTTTCTTTGCCCGCCACACGTTTAGTGTGATTTGTCTGTCGAATTTAATTTGTAAATTATTATGTTCGATAAAATTTATCCAGAATGCAGGTAAAGAATTGCGACTGTCGAATTTTTAAACCATGCTTATTTTTGTTGTTTATATGTTAAAATACTTAGTGCACTAAGGGAGCGTTATAATTGCCGCTATATAAAAAATATATTAAACTAAAGAAATGATAGTTGGCATTGTGAGATGCTACAACTTATCTTTATTACTACAAAAAAAACCAATCATATACACAAATTAAAACCAAAGTTAAAACGCTAAAGCTGCTGTAATTAAACTAATAGTAATAACGTAGAAATCACGAGCCTTACAAGTAAAGATTGGACAACACCACCATCATTATCATCATCTTGATCTTGGTTATATACATATAATAATACCTTCGTAACGTAGATTGTTTGTGCAATGTACGGATCCTCCTGGCATTAAATACAGCACTGTACTGTTTGTTTTCTGCGTTTTACCATTTTCTCTTTCTCCACAGTACTGAAAAGGGAAACGAGTTTTCACAAGGTATGGGCTGGATGAAAACTCAGCAATTCCGTGAAAAATAATTGCAGTCGATTACAATATCGTATCCCTGTAAATTAATGTCTGTAGCAATTTTTGGGGAGTGGCAGTGGCGGTGGTTACTGGTTTTAATGATTCGAAGGCTCTCTTTTTGATGTCTTGAGGCGTGGGTATAAATGCTGCATCTTTCTTCTTTATCTGCCTTCCCTTTCTTTCTCTCTCGCTCTTCCTCTCTCTCTCTCCTCCATTAATTTTCTTGAACAAGAACAAGTCCAGAAAATCAAATCTTCGAGGACAGAAGAAAAAGAAGAAACCATTTGTGCTTTTTTTTCGTTTTTTAGGTTTTCTTGAAGTGGGGTTGAAAATCCTTGAAGGCAGCTGATTTATGAAAATGGTATCTTTATTACAAGCTTTCTTGCTTCCCTTTCAGACATTAGGGTTTGTTTCATTGTAGGAGTGAATGTTATGTGTTGGTGGTATTTATGGTTCTGAGAATTGATGAAGTAACGTTGACTAGGCATTAATGGAGTCTTGGAGCTTTAATTTCAGTGAGAAGCTTTCGAAACAGTTGATGTTCGTATAATGATTTATGTCTGTATTCTGTTAACAAAAATGAGTGCTTGAAATCTGTTCAGCTGTTTACCATTAATGGTGGCTGAAGATTTTAAGGGCTTTCTTGCAGTGTGTTTTATTGTCTCCTTTTTAATCTCTCGTTAGAAATTCATCAGGTCTATATGTAATATGTTGTCGTTTTGTATATCATCTGTAGACAAGATATGGATATGTCATTCGATTGGCGAGTTACTGCAGATAATCTAGCCGTTGCAATGATTCCGATGGGAGATTCTCCGGTGGAGTTCTGTTCTTGTTCCTCTGTTCCTACTGTGGATCCTTTTCGACCTCCGGTTTCGGACCCGAATACTAATGGACAGAGTTTAGGACATTATGATGTTAATGTCCTGAATGATTTTCCTGCAAGAACTACCTCGATGTTGTATGGGTCGTCGGTTGCCGGGATGATCCCTCAGAGCACGTCGCAATTTACAGCTGATTTTGGAGAGGATTTTGGTGAAGTGGTGAACCTTTTTAGTGTTCTTGATCCGATAGATTCTCGGGTTTTTGGCGTGATTCCATCGAAACAGCAAATGAACATGACTGAGGGTTTGGTCGGAAATTCTAACAAGAGGAAGAGAGGCGATCGTGTTTGTGTTCTTCTTCGTTCTGCAGTCGATTGTTTTTTAGATTTTCGAAACATTTTGGATTGATTCAATTGTGTCGTATATTTGCCAGGCTGATCGAGTCGATGTCAAGGAGATTAAACCGAAAGGGTACATCCACGTTAGGGCGCGACGAGGTCAGGCAACAAATAGCCATAGCCTCGCCGAGCGGGTATGCTGCTGAATTAATCAATGCGATAGTTGCCGCGTATCGTTTCTTGGATTTGAATTAGTTGACGAAAATGCAGGTGCGGCGCGAGAAAATTAGCGAAAGAATGAAGTTTCTCCAGGACCTTGTGCCGAGCTGCAGCAAGGTAGTGAGATATTTTAGTTATTTAGTTTTAGTTATTTTAAATTGTTATTATTTGAGTCTATTGAATCTGTTATGTGGCGCTAGGTGACGGGAAAAGCACTCATGCTCGACGAAATCATCAATTATGTGCAGTCTCTGCAGCGCCAGGTCGAGGTATTTGTAACTACTCGCAAAGCATGCATCGATTTCGACTTCTGTTAGAAATTTGGGAGAAAATAATGAGATTGTATTATTAATCTATCAAAATAAGCGGCCAACAATACAAATGTTTCAGCATATAATCTATCAAATCTAAGTAATCAATAAGACCAGAATATAAATTTACTAAATATAAAATTGGATATCTAAAATATCTCGGAACAATTTCAATGTTTCAGTTCTTGTCGATGAAGTTGGCAACGGTGGAACCTTGTCTGAACTTCAATGTCGAAGAGTTTCCAGCTAAAGATGTAAGAATAAGCTTCAACTAGTGTCTGAATTCCATTTTTCATTTTTATCTAATAACAATTCCGAAACCACAGCCAAGAGCAGCTCTGTCACGTTCGCCGGGGTTTATTACAGCGCCATGTCCTCCGCTTGTCCAGACAGGCCCAGTGGAAGCTCTTCAAAGACAAATCAATGGCTGCAGAGGATTCAACGAATCGACAACACAAGTACATTCCATGAATGCATCTTCGACGAGTCTCTTACACAGTTTTAGATAATGCAACTGATTTTTGCAGCTGCCGAGCGAATGGGGGGACGAGCTTCGCAACATTGCCGGCATGACTGCTCCTCGTAGCAGCAGGGATTCAAGTAGTACATTAAACATGTTCTTACCAGAATCCATCCAGGCAGGCTTGAGTTCTTACCAAACTCCGGCGAATGCCGAAACCTGATTTTCCGGCGCCGGAAACGTTCTTTTTCCCTGAGTTATTGCATAGCCTAACAAAGGATTGGAATTCACCTCCCATCATCAGGACAGGGCAGGAAATAGCTAAACTAGTGTTTATCAGAACATAGATATATTGTTTTAGAAAAGACATGTTCTTGTCCGATCAATGAACCGTAATTATTCAGAGAAGAAAAAAGGGATATATAAATCCTTTGTTCTCCAATAGATTATATGCTAATTTTATTTCATTTTGAGCTTCCATTGTTAATCCCTGATTTGGTACTTAGGAGATGAGGGAAATTGATGGGATTCCCAAACCCTAATGCTATGTTCTTGGATCTTCAAGAGCTCGAGGAAATTATATATTTTGATAATCTTCAAGATATTTGAAGGGACTAAATTATAGATTGTACTTCTCGCTGAGGGGATCCAACTGGCGACGCCATGGCCAACATTTCCAATTATTTCTGTTCCCGCCTCAAGATTTGCTGCGAGACCCGCAACCTGAAGCAGGCGAAGCAGCTTCACGCGCACATAATCAGGTCTCTGATAGACCCGGAGACATTCTTGCTGAATAACCTCGTAAACGCCTATTACAAACTGAGCCACATTAAGTATGCACGCAAGGTGTTCGATAATATGCGCAGGCCGAATCTCTTCTCCTGGAACACCATTCTCTCGGCTTACTCGAAAGAAGGGGACGTTTTGAAAATGCAGCAGCTGTTCAATTTGATCCCTAGAAAAGATGGGATTTCCTGGAACTTGATTATTTCGGGGTACATAAAGCTTGGATTATGTGACAAAGCTTTAGAAACTTATAAGTCGATGCTAAGGCATGGGTTGAAGAATCTCAACAGAATCACGCTTTCGACGATGACTATAATGCTGTCCAACAAGGGATGGGTGTTTTTAGGGAGGGTTATACATGGGCAGATAGTTAAGCATGGTTTTGAAGCATATGCTTTTGTAGGGAGCCCTTTGGTGGATATGTACGCGAAATGTGGTTTGATAACAGAGGCGAAACGTGTGTTCGATGAGCTGGAAGAAAGGAATTTGGTCATGTACAACACAATGCTCGCCGGATTCTTGAGATGTCGGATGGTGGAGGAAGCTTTTGGTTTATTTGAATCCATGACTGATAAAGATTCAATTTCTTGGACAACGATGATCACAGGACTAATGCAGAGAGGGATGCATAAAGAAGCGCTCGATTTATTCAAGGAAATGAGGTTTGAGGGATTAAATATGGATCAGTTTACATTCGGCAGCATTTTGACTGCCTGCGGAGGCCTTTTGGCGCTAAGAGAAGGTAAGCAGATTCACGCGTACGTTACAAGAACTGATTATATGGAAAATGTGTTCGTCACTAGCGCGCTTCTTGATATGTACTGCAAGTGTAAGGACATCAAGAACGCCGAGAGTGTGTTTAGCTTGATGAAGCACAAGAATATCGTGTCGTGGACAGCTATGTTGGTAGGATATGGTCATAACGGGTACAGCGAAGAAGCTGTTCGAATCTTTTGCGAAATGCAGAAGAATGGAGTCGAACCGGATGACTACACATTAGGCAGTGCGATAAGTTCTTGCGCAAATCTCGCTAGCCTGGAAGAAGGAGCTCAGTTCCATGGCCGAGCTATGGTTTCAGGGCTGATCGCGTTTATAACAGTCTCAAACGCGCTCGTCACTTTGTACGCTAAATGTGGGAACATCGACGAGTCGCACCAGTTGTTTCGAGAAATTAAGTTCAAGGATCAGGTTTCTTGGACAGCATTAGTTTCAGGATATGCCCAGTTTGGAAAAGCCCGGGAAACGATCGACACGTTCGAGGAAATGCTGGCTCGTGGCGTCGAACCGGATGGGGTCACATTCGTCGGAGTTCTTTCAGCGTGCAGTAGAGCTGGATTAGTCGAAAAGGGGTGCGACTATTTTGCTTTAATGTCGAATAGGTACAAAATCCAGCCGGCTCTCGATCACTACACCTGCATGATCGATCTTTTCAGCCGAGCTGGAAATATCGAAGAAGCCAAAAACTTCATTCTCAGAATGCCTTTCCAACCTGATGTTATCGGTTGGGCGACGTTACTGAGCTCATGCAAGAATCGCGGTAATATGGAGATCGGGAAATGGGCTGCCGAGTCTCTCCTGAAATTAGACCCCCGGAACTCCGCGGGACATGTTTTGCTCGCGGGCATTTACGCCGCAAAAGGAAAATGGGTCGAAGTAGCGCAGATGAGACGACGGATGAGGGACAACGGCGTAAGGAAGGAGCCGGGGTGTAGCTGGATCAAGTACAAGAACAGAGTTCATATTTTCACAGCTGACGATAAGTCGAGTCCTTTCTCCGATCAGATATATCAAGAACTCGAAAGATTGAACGAGAAAATGATACGCGAAGGGTATGTACCCGACATGAACTCTGTTCTTCACGATGTCGATGAGTCAGAGAAGCTAAGGATGTTAAATCATCACAGCGAAAGGCTGGCGATCGCATTCGGTTTGATTTTCGTTCCTCCGGGACTGCCCATCAGAGTCGTGAAAAACCTCCGGGTGTGCGACGATTGCCACAGCGCGACAAAGATTATTTCGAAGATTACGAAGAGAGAAATACTCGTTAGGGACGCAGTGCGGTTCCATTTGTTTAAAGACGGGCAATGTTCTTGCGGAGACTTTTGGTAGAAATCGAAGTGGACCCTGTAATCGGTGTGTTTTATTTCGAAAAATACGAGCACTACATATTTTGCTATAGAGATAAAACAACAAAGATTGACGATATAGTTCAGTGTCGTTTAGAGCCCTTCGGAGGTCATCCTCCCGGCGACATCTTCTGACTGGCGCCACGAACATATGTTTCTTACATGTACACGAATCGGTTCGCTCCCGATTTCAAACAATCTCCGGTGCAAAGCTGGTTTAGTACCTGCCTCCATTGTGTCCTAACACTCTGAATGTATGCTCATTTATCAACAACAGCTGCTTGAGTCGACGCTGCAGATTTGTTGCGAGGCGACATGTTTGATTGACTCTCCCCAGCGACAGATCAGCTTGTTACTCTTGTGGAGAAATAATGATTAAAATCTGCTGAACTAGTTGAAGAAATAGGTTGAGTCCAACACGTCTTTCAGGTTAAAGTCTCCTCGTTCTGGCAACGGCGGAAAATTTAGGTCCGGAAAGGATTCCTGGAAGCTCTCCAACAACTGTCGCAAACAGAGGTAGATAAGTTAAATTCTGTAATGACGGGGACGAGAATGGTTTGATGTTAGATTCTATAAACAGCTTACATTCTCCAAAATCGGCATCTCATAAAGTTCAACGAACTTTTCTCGTAGAATTCTGTTCATTTCGTCGACATCACATGCATGAGTCCAATAGGAATCATGTACTCCTGGAATGAGTTGTTGAAGATGTTAAATCCATAATAAAAGAGCGGGCAAGTACAATAAAGATTACAAGAAAAATAACGGAACCTGCAAAAGATAATCCCGCCTCTGAGCAGGCAATGGCGGTCATCATCATGTGAGAACCATCGAGCGAGTGCACAAAATTTGGAGGAAAAGCTGTTCTCTGCCGCTTAGCCATCACCTATCGTAATCATGATATAAAATTTCATTGCATAGTTCATTTCTAACTGCAAATTGCTAGAGATAATAACGAGCAAATTACCTTATCAGTTTCACGTTGAATAGTTAAAACCTGAAGAGAAGTTTTGATCTGCAACAAAGCAATAACCAGTGTTATATTTGTCGAATGAAATGAAAACAGTTATCTGAGAGACTAGGAGCATGTTATATTACCATGTGCTTTCCTAACTGACGGTAAGGCTGGACAACAGGGAGGCCTAGGGGTGTAGTCCAACGTACGGGTTGGTTCTCCATTGCTATAATCTGCTTACATTAAGAACGCACGTCACTGAATATGAAGAACAAGATTAGGTGATACAAGGAAGAAGAGATGATCGAACACAAACCTTTGCGCAGTCTCCCAACCAACTCATTATGCTTCGTGCAGCCTCGAACATTTCTCCTAGTGCAGTTAAAGTAATCTGCAAGGGCAAGATGGAAATGTGGTTAGTTTACCATTAATTCAGTAAACCAAGAATGCTCACATTCTATTAGGTAATTAAAGAACAAACTTTTGCAGCATAGCAAGCACAAATAAACGACTCTGTGTCATCTTCAATAGCATTTCGCTCCTTTAACCTCCTCTTGATTTGATCACGCGCACCAATATATGTCACACCATAAACTGATGTCATCACCGTTTGCTTGACTAATTTTCTATCCACCTGTAAACAGTCAATCGTAGATTCAATGAGCATGATATGAGAATATAAATCCAAAATGATACGATATTCAAATGTGCAAGTTTTTAAGAGTATATACAGTTAGCAAGTCATATGTGTAGTCTCACAAACATATCACGGACCGGTCATTTCAAATAGTGTGCAAGCTTATACAAGCATATTAAAAAATAACATATGGCTGATAGGGAAAAAAGCATAAACATACATGGTCGATAGGGAAAAAAATAACATATGGCTGATAGGGAAAAAAGCATAAACATACATGGTCGATTAACATCCTAGCATGCTTAGCATTCAGATCGGTTTCAGGGTCTTTAGCAGCATCTCTCTTCATTATCTCAAGAACCCTGCATCCAAAAACAATAAAACGAATGAAACATAGTTTCTTATGTAGATCAGACGGTGCTACATCAGTATAGTATATCGCATAAGGTGTAATTTAGTGAAATCATCCTTTCAAGTGTGGTTCACAAGCCCCTGTGAATAGATCAGAGGTAATATTTGAAGCTCAGCATAATTCCCTGGATTTTCACATGGAAGCTATTGTATATGCCTATGGTGGAAAATCAGAAAACCATTTGTCGTTGAGTTCTTATAGCAAGCCCTCCATTATATCATTCATTTGTTCTATTACTAGTTATATACATGTAATTACCGTCAATTTGGCAATGCCATCATAACATAGACAAGGCAACTATATACATCATGCTATTGGACCTCACCTAGCAGCAATTCCGGAGTAAACATCAGCAGGCTTGTCTCCCGCAACAAGATTAACTGCAGCTGCTCCCAGCTGAATAGATATACAGATATGGTACATCAGAAACATGAAACTTATACTCAACAGTTACAGAGTCCAAACATCAGGTTCTTTCCATGATAAAGCCTATGGCTGCAGTATTCAGAACCTATCCCAATTATGATTTAACATTTTGCAGCATACTGATATTTATGGCCACTGTTCAAGCCTGGTGCATTACATAATTATACATTAAACAAGTGTTAATCGTGTGTCTGCTGGCAAAATTATTAATTTACACTTCCCTAACATAAAGTGAAGGATCCTACATACAATAGGAGCAAAATTAAATTAGTAAAGTATCTCATTACCTTGTCTCTTCCAAGGGCAGCATAGTGTTGCAAGCCATTACATGAGCCATCCTTGAAAATGAACATATACAAAATATTCAGATAAAAATTTACCAAATAAATAAACAAACCCGTCAGTGAGGAAAAGACAATCTGTTGCCTACCTGGTGAACAGGGATGTGTGAGATTGTAGCCTCTGGGCATGGATTTCGTAATGCTTCAGCCAGGTCCATGCAAGTGGCTAGGCATTGAAAAGGATCCTCAGCACCCAACCACCATCGTCTCCCTTCTAGAGGTCGGTCTGCAGAATCAAAGATCTCATCCATATGGTTTTCAGTAAAAGATATCCGACCTTCGTAAGATAATTTGTCAACACCACCGGCATACAAATTCGCCAACTGGATTTTCAACCAACGTAACCCTGACTTTCCAAGTGGACGGCCCTCTGCAAATTCTAGGATTCCTCGGCAGAGATCAGAGCCAAGATGATTCAAATATGGGTGCATGGGATATGCACGACCTCGGAAATCCAAATTGTGAGGATAGTAAAACCCTTCTTCATCCTTCATTTTTCTGGCCACCTGCACAAATAGAGACAATCAATTTATAAAAATAAAACTGTCTACAATACAACTCAAACTATTGGAGAAACTCTTACAGCAAGTTTGAGTTCTGTATCACACCGCTGTGAATGCCTTTCACCGTTCTCCTTTTTCACTGTTTTGACTTTCCACTTCCACTTCTTAATTTCTGCCTCATCATCCGTATCCGGTTTCTCTGGCAAAGGTATCTAAACAGGCATCAGATTGAGGGCAAACAAAAATATTTAAGATATACTGCAGAGCATAGTTATCATTAGGTTGAAGGTCAGCATCAATTACAAGAAGCACAGAGGAAATGAAAATAATTAAAACAAACAGAAATAAGAAAGATCAACCATAAGTTGTTTTAATTGAACAAGGACAAGTTTATTTTCATTCAATAATCACTTACATCTTCACGGTCAACCAAGTCAGCAAGACAACCTCCATTAGCCCAAATTCTGTCCACAACACCAAGTATTCTTTTATTTACCCTCCATTTAGTATTGCCAAGAGTATTTAGGGCCTATAAAAAAACAATAAATTTAGTAAAAGGAATGTGGAAATTTTAATTGGAATGGTCAAAGACATTGCTCAATAACTTTCCAGAATACTTTTAAACTAAAGTAACAAGAAAAAAACTGCAGAAACCCAGAGTGAAAGTGCAAAACGGAAAAAACCTGGAATATAGGTTCTAGCTGCTGTTTTGAAGCTTTTTTAATAGCTTCTCGTGGTTGTTTTGCCCCATGTGTGCGCATAAGATATGATGGTAGAAACAAATAAGCACCCCGTTCATAACTGCCAGCATGAAAATTTTAATTCATCTACTAAGTTGTTATCTTTAAATCCAGTACAATAATTAAGTTCATGGTAAAAGCAGAAAAAAATTTCTGTGACATGAACCAACCATTAAAACAGACACTTGAACATCATCCATGGGCAGTCTCATGGAAATTTATTTAGAATATGCAAACCATGAGGATAAATAAGTGTACTCATTCAAAGTCCAATAGAATAAGGAGAAAACAAAGAATAACATACCCAATCCAGTTTAGTGGAGGAACTAGCATCGGCATATAAGGAATCACCATATGTTTAGCCTATATAGGCATAAGGAAAAAAAAGAGTCAAATATTAGAATCAAGGTCACTAACAACAATGCGAAAAAATAAAAAATAAAAAAAGAAGCTTCCATAGTCCGAAAACACAAACAAGGCTGAAATGAGAGATTAAAAGGCGTAATGTTTACAGTTTTTTCCAAGCCTTTGCGGACTAAAGGATCACACTCAATCACCCCATATCTCCTGGTGCCTTTCCTATATAAGTCAAGGACAAAAATAATCAGAATTCATACCTGAAACACTTTACAAGACAATGTGGTTTAAAGGGAACAATACAGGCAGCGAAGATGCCCTTGTACTTACACTGTATCTATAGATCTCAGCGTGTGCACAAATGCGGGTCTAATATCTGGTGGTGCATCATCCATCTGATCGGTAGGAGGTTGTATGTAGGCTGTTTGTGTCATTATCTGAATCAAACGGCTACCAACCTGTAATATACAAAATGATCCCAAACTCAACTACATATCAAGCACAAAATTGAAATCATCAAGCATGTTGTTTTTAACAGCCACAGAAAACATAGAAATGCAAACATGCATAAATGGAGAGAATAGTGTATGACAAATACCTTCAATTGATTTTCTTGGCCCCATGACTTAAAATGATCTTGCTGCTTCACTATTCTCCTAACTTGATGCAATTTTTGTTTCTTAATCAAAGCTTTGACCTTTTTGCCTAGTCTCTCCTGCTCCTTGGCCTCAATATCAATCCCTTTGTCAGTGTCGGTGACTCTATTTAATGCATCTTTTCTCTTGCAATTCTCTAAAAACTTGTGAATCCGGGCCTGATCAACAATAGAAACAGCAATCACTGAACCATTCACAGCCTATAAAACTCAGCTACTTCAAAAAGACAGCATAAAATTCCAATGTTCTTCAACTTCAGTGAACAATTAATTTAAGTGCATCTAGAGGACCCAATGATTAAAGAATATCACAAACACTAACCAACCTCATTTTCAATGGCTTCACCAATATGAGAAGCCGCTTGCACAACTCTAGCACTGCCATTACATCCTCCAGTCATCAGTAATCCCACCAACTTATGCATTGTTATAACAGCCATCATATCTGCTGGCAATTGATCGAAATACGGTGCATGAGCCCCACGGTTTTTACCCTCCTTGCATAAATTCTGCTCTGCAACAATGGCATCCCTAAGCGGTTCAAACCACCCCAAGAATAATGACTTAATGTAAGGCAAATTAGGGGCCAATTTCTGCTCACACATGTCCGTCAGAAGCTCTTGATACTCGCTGGCCGCCTGTTCCCAAGCCTCTGTCTCTACCTTTATTTGTCTCCTCCGAAGAATATGGTACTTTCCTGATCCCATCCCTCCCACCATTTTTGGCTGCTTCTGCTCGCACATACCTGATTTCTTAACTTCATAATCTCTGCTCATCTTACGCACAACTTCTTGAATTTCGTCAACCTCTTCTTCAGATGTGGACACTAAAGCCTCAGCTGCAGCAGTTGCGTAGCCCTCCGTATTCCTCAAAAACGCGAAACGGTGATTAGCATTTGCATAATTAAGGCACCTCACACCATACTTCCTACATAAGCTTAAATCTTCACAAACCCCTGATTCAGGAATCCGATAATTTACAGAACAAGTAGAGAATTCGAGAAGTCCGGTCTTGTTAGAAGATGTCGAATCTTTGGATGATCTAACCGTAGAAAATCCATTAACCGAAGGGCTGGATTCCGCCAAACACCTGAACTTCCTCAAGTGAGATTGCTTCAATAAATTCCTCCACATCATTGGACCAGATGCAACCAATTGGGAGGCAGTAAATAAGAGCGCCTCCGCAGACCTAAAGCCCAGAAATGTGATCAACAGAGGATGATATCGCAAACATGAAACTCGGACGAGAGACGGGGTTCGATTCGAGGACAAGATACGCCGGCTGGCAGAGGCAGTCGCCGCCTTAAACCCTGCAAAAAACCTAGACAAACCATTCCTTCACATTTTATTTTTTTTTGTAGAAATAAATAAAAATGGTCGAAATCATTTTCCTATTTATTTTTTAAAACTAAAAATTGCTGCGGGTGGTTCTTCGTCCGGGTCGACCCGAATGACAACTTGATTTGGTTTTGTATATCTTTGCCTTTATTGAGTGTTTTTATTTTAGGTAAATTATATAACACCCTCTTATATTTTAGTAAAAATATACAAATATCATATATTTTATTTATGGGCGTAAAACTGTTAATGTAAAGTTTGTAGGAAACTGATATTTGAATCTGAATAAAAACCGTAAGTTTTATACAAATAAAAAATTTAAAATATCTTAAATAATTTTTTTAATAAAATAAATAATTGCTCAATCATTTATTTTTATAATTTTTGCAAAAATCAATAACATTTTGTCTAAAAAAACTATAAAATGAATGATTAATTATTTATTTATTTATTTAGTTTATTCAAAAAAATTATTTAAGATATTTTTTATTTTTATTTGTATAAAACTTAACGATAATTTAGGTTTTTATTCAGACTCAAATATCAGTTTTGTGCAATAAATAAAACAAAGATATTTTGTACATTTTCACCCAAACGCAAAGGATTGTTATATAATTTATCATTTTTATTTTTATTTTTGAATATATGTATTTTTTAAGATTGGATAATTAATAATATAAAAAAAGTTATTTTATATTAAATTATAAATATTTGTGGATGGACGAATAAAGTATATATATTAGAAAAAAAATTTGTTAGGTCTCAAATTCCCTAAAATCCTCACAGCAGCAAGAACAATTTACTTTCAAAAATAACAAATTCATTAAACACAGACTGTTACTTCGTTGGATGCATGCATTGGTGACAAAAAAAAATATAAATATAAAATAATTATTAACCAATTCTATCATCGACCTACATTTTAGGGTTTCAATTCAAACGAAATTTACTATCGAAATCATTGAAACACAAAGATATATACATATAATTGCGCTATACTCTCAAGAAATTTATCTCACAATTTCTTGATGATTCCCCACACTAAACCTATCCCCAAATCTCTCGCTCTCAACGATCGATTTTTCTCACTCAATACTATACTACAAAATGCTAGAATATTTCCACCCTTACCACTCACTCATAGTTTCTTGGGTTGTTGATTTATTGTAATAAACTTATATTCTCTTCGATTTTGAATTTCTCTTTTGTTAAACACACTGATGTCAGCATCACAATAGATCCAAAATATTATCTAGGTCAACCACCAAATGGGCTTTCATAAAATTTTGGCCTAAATCGCGAAAGCCTAACCTCCTTTTATAACTCATTCAATGTCCAGACAATCTGCAAACATCAATTAAAATCTAATCGTTGAAATGACTAGCAACTAAATTGATTACTTAGATTTGGTATGATGTTTAGTTTGAATAGTGAATTGTGTGTAATATTTGACAATTGAAAATATTAGTAAATTTTTTACATAAATTTTTTAATATTAGTATTATATTGAATTACAGTGAAAAAAAAGATAAAAATATCCCTATTAGTATTAGTATTATGTAATATAAAAGTAACGACATTTGTGTAATATAGAGTAAATTTGAAGGGTATTTATTATGTTAAGTAGACAGTACAATTACTAAATTAGGAAATAATAATTTTATTTTGGAACGGACAAAAATAAAAATTGACAACCTTTCAATAGGACGGAGAGAATATCATATAAATTTATTCAGTGTGTACTCTAAAAAGTAACCGATTGCTTGTTATTGTATTAAAAGAAAAAAAAAAATCATATGAAATGACATAATAATATAACTATTTAAAAAAATATTATTTTAATATTTTATTATATAATTTTTATTTATTCGTATTTTTTTCCTATTTCTACTCTTAACATGATTTTAAGAAAATATATGTATATTTGGTATGCCTTTCGAATACAAATTAATACTATTTATTTTATATATTTTTAATAAAAATATATATATACTATTTTTCTTTATAAAATATTACATCAACATTATACTAACATATTAATAATAAACAACATATTGTAACAAGTCTATTTTACATAAATATTTTGTAAGTCAATCAAATCATTTTCAGATTTATTATAATGCTTGTGCATAGTACTGAAATCATATGCAGATATATAGTTAGCTTTGAAACACTAGTGTTTTATGAAAAGATTCTCATAAATATTAGTTGTTTAAAAAACAAATGTAATATACACACGTTAAGACAATATACTATATATTTTTTATTTATATACAAAAAGTTAATAATTTTATAAAATAAATATAATGTTTTTTATATTACAAATACATTTTTTTATATCTCAGATAAAAATAATAAAAACTTAAACACACAACAAACAAATCCTACGATATTTGTTTAATAAATTTTTATTATTTTTATAACTTCAATAACATGCTTTTCTTGGCCGCATTAGAGTGTGTTTGTTTTGGGCATTGGATTAGATTTATACTATTCATCTCATTTTTTCTTTCAAAAAATATCAAATCAAACACCTATTTTTTATTTTTTATATTATTCTAAAAATCAATTTTACATTCAAAATATCACATCAACACCTATTTATATCACATCATATAACTATTTAAATTCAAAATTTTTAGTATTCAAATCTCAACTTAAAATTCAAACCCCAACCGCACCCTAAAAGTGTGTTTGCTTTATAACTATATATATATATATATATAGATATTAACATGCATTATTTATAATTAAAATATAATAGATTTTTTACAAACGTAATATTAACTAATTATTTCATATAAATAAAAGCAATCAAATATATTACTCTATGCTCATAATATTATAGGGTTTGTTTATATTTTATTTCACACATTATTCATCATAGATAGTTTTTAAAAAATATATTATTTTTTTCATAAAATATTACTTAAATTAAAAATTAAATCAAACATTTAATTTCAAATTAAAATCAAACGCCTAATTTTTTAATTATTACAAAATATTTAATTTAATTAGCACGGATATTTCAAATTTAAAATATATTATTACCATAATTATATAAACAAAGAAAAGGAAAATATATTTGAAATATGATTATAATGTTAACAGATCATTATGAGCTTTATTTTTAATGGTAGGAAAAATAATAATTTCAGCATATATGCTGAATGTGTGAAAATAAATTATGTTAAATAATATTATTAAATTATGTAATTAATATAATTAGAAATAATTAAGTTTTAGTTGTCGTGCTGAATTTATTATTTCAGCACTGGATTTTTAATCTATATATTATCCTCATATATGCTATTATTGTCATTATTTCCTAAATGAAATTTTCTTTTTTGTATCTATTCCATAAATCTATTTATATGTGTTTGTACATACACATACAACACAATATACTCTCTCCGTCTTCAATCTATCTATCCATTTGTTTTTTGCACGAAATTTTAGAAATATTAGTATTATACTGGGATAAAGTAGAAATAAAGGTAAAAAGACTAAATTAACCCTATTAGTATTGTATGATATAAAGGTAATGACATTCGTGTAACATATTGTAAATTATAAAGGTATTTGTAATGTTAGGTAGACAGTACCATTACTAAAAAAAGGAAACGGATACTTTGTTATGAGACAAATCAAAATGGAAAAATGGATAGATTGTTAAGGGACGGAGGAAGTACTATATTCTAAAGAAGTGAAAATCAAGCAAAGATGAGTTCTTGGAACACTGTATATTTGTCGATAATCATGCTTATTCTTTTAGGTAAAATTTTCATATATCAATAATATTTATACATGTAAATATATTGAAAGCATATATAATTATTCAAGTATGCAGGTTGGCCTTTTGGGAATCTCGAAGATGGAAGAAACGTTACATTGGCATTGTATCTTCGTCCATGTAAAAGTGATGCCGATTGTCAATATGCTGAAATAGCCAAAACCAATAATTTCTTAAGTAGCAAAAGCAATTAATTTTCATCAATACATATTAGCCATATCAAATGACAAAGCCAAGACTTACACATCATATATATATATACATATAATTGTGTGTAAGAATAAGATTAATTTTATATGCACTTTGAAAATGATTAATTCAGTGTAATTTTCTCATATATATGTATGGGTGTCTTTTTATTCATGCACAATTTTCTAATATATAATATACAATATATGCACCTAAGAATAAAATCAACAAGAATTACAAAAATTAAAAAAATATTTTCTAGTGATTTACAACAAAAATACATACAACGATTATTAAACTAAAGAAACACACTCTAATTCTTTTGGGTTATACTATAAAACTGAAATTATTTTTAAATTATGAAAATGAACATTAGATTATGTTAATATAAATATATTTATATACCAAATTTTTATACTTTTGGGTGTGATTGTTTGTGGAGTTTTTGGTTGATTTTACTATTCAAAAAATAAAAAATAAAATCTTCAAAAATATCAAATTATATTATATTAAATGGTGTATTCATTTGAGATTTTGTAAAATTATGTTGGATTTTAGAAAATCTATGGAATTACGTGGATTTAGAAAATTCAGAGAGTCGATGAATTTTATGTATTGATTTAAATGAATTTTTATAAATTTGATTAGATTATTTATAAATTTATAAAAGTTTCATAGGATTGTAAAATAATTTTTTATTGATTTATATAATTTATATAAAATATATTTATAAAAAAATATTCAAAAAATGAAATAAAAATACAAAAATATGATCTAGTTAAAAAAAAAAATTAAATTATTCATTATTTTTATCTTGATTCTCGTCATAACAAAATTAAATTTAAATATTCTCTAACTGGAAAATGAATTGGATTATTTCATTTTAATTAAATAGATAATATTAAAAACTTACAAGTCATAACAAAATGAACAATAAAACGAGAACTGCATTAAATGTCAAATGGCAATTTATCCCAAAAAAAAAAAAAAAAAGAAAAAAAAAGGGACATGAAATAGGAAGGAAAGAAAAAAAGGAATAGAAGGGGAATTTCTAATTACTACACAATATATTTCAATTTAAGTAATGTAATCTTTCAAATTTAAATTACTATTTGGTAACTCTATAATAATCTTCTTGAAATATCCAAATTTGTTATGACCATATAATATATATATATATATATATATATATAAAGAAAAGGAAAATGCATTTGAAATTTGAATATAATGTTAATAATCTTTATGAGCTTTTATTTTTATTCTACATATTATTTATCCTCATATAGTATCTCCATTTATTTACTTATTTCCTAAATGAGTTTTTCATGTATCTATCCATCTATACTTGCATCTATATATATATATATATATATGTATATTCTTATACATACATACAATATATTGTAAAAGAAGTGAAGGAGCTAAGATGGGTTCTTTGAAGACAATATTTTTGTCCACAATCATGCTTATTCTTTTGGGTAATTTTTTTTTTTTAAAAAAAAATTGTATATATATATATATTGAACACTTATATATAATTATATATTTATGCGCAGGTTGGCCTTTTTGGAATCTCGAAGGAAGTAGTAATATTGCATCAGCATTGTATTTTCGTCCATGTAAAAGTGATGCCGATTGTCAATATGCTGATCCAGGGCCGCTACGTAATGATAAATGTTTCGTTAAAATATGTCTCAACGGACGTTGCTTTTGCAAAAACGGCAATAGCAACACTTTGTTAAATACCAAAATAAATTAATTTGTCATCAATACATATTAGACCAAATTATTCATTAGCCATACCAAATAAAAACATAGTATATATAATTATGTGTAAGAATAAGATTAATTTGGTCTGTACTTTGAAAATGATCCATTCATGGTTTATCTTCCTCTATATGTGTACATTACTATACATGCATTTTTTGTTTCCTTTTTCTTATAGTATCATTTATTTATTTATTATTTAATTTAGAGTTTATATTTAGTTTTTGTTTAAAATCACATCCAATACCTTATTTCTTATTCTCACATCAAAATTTGTTAAAGTGAAACTAAATCTAAAATGTAAAGTAAACTGAAGTTTGTTCACCCAATTTATTTTTGGGTGGTACATCCCTTATAAATATTTTTTAAAAATACAATATATAATAGTATATATATTTTATTCACCTAAAAAAAAAATTAACAATTCAACACAAAATATTGACACGATTTTACATCATAACATAAAAAACACATTCATCATCCAAAAGTACAAAGTGAACACGCGTATATGGATAATATTATTTTCATAATTGCTAAAATATCTTAAATATAAAGATAAATAAAATTATAAAAACATGCTTAATTAAATAAATAGCTACATTGAAAATGAGCGAACAGGTCGAATGGCCTGGTGGTGTGGGGATTGACCCGTGACCGTGAAATCATGCAAAATTGTCCGGTTGAATCTATCATATTTGTGTGTGTATTTTCTTTTTTCATTTAAATTTTTAATTTAAATAATACTTTAGGTGAAAAGAAAAATATAATAAATTTTTTTAATTCTAAAATAATATGAAGTTTAAAAACATATATTAACACCTAAGTTAGTATATTTTTACATATAAAAAAGTATCACTTTTTTTATTGATTACTTGCAAACCATAGTAACATTAATATTGTTAATAATCTTGTGGCATGGTAGAGTGGAGTTGAGTTGGGACATAAGCACTATAGGATTTGAAATATGAAAATATAATTCATAACGCCTTTATGAACTTTTATTTTCATTAAATACATTGTATTACATACTTCATTCATTCAAAATATTTTGTATTTTTTTTTTTTGTCTGTCTATATTTATAAAAGAGGAAATACTTTAATATATTTAATGTATAGAATTTGTAGGGTCTTTATTGTTGTAGGATTGAGAAAGTATTTTGACGAATTAATGATTTGATAAAGTAATTTTTATTAGAAAACATGTAATTTTTAAACAAATTGATTTGAAATTAAATATTTATTTGAATAGGGTAATCTTATTGAAAATTGTGTTAAATAAATAATATTGATTTTGGTTTGAAATGGTAAAATAAAAATATAAGAAGCCTTTGAATATTATATATGATTAAAAATAATGATAATAAAAATTTCTATGGGCTTGGTGAAAGGCCCAAAATCGAGCCCATTAGAAAAACAAAACCCATAAATTCTCACACAAATACGGCGTCGTTTCAATGAACCGAATTCCCTGAAAACCCTAGAAACGCCAAAGTTACACTTTTTAGTCCAATTGACGAAGAACAGAACATGAGCAGAAGTGCAGAACATATAGATAATTGCAAAATAAATAAGTTTATTGATTTCAATGATGGATGAATAAATTAAAGAAAAGGAAATTAAAGGGGATATATAAATATATAAAATAAAATAAAATAAAATAAATGTAGCTAGGGCACAAGAAACGAAGGCCATGGAGAATGTACGACAGCAGACAGGCGCGAAACACTCTCATATCTTAATTCTCTTCTACGTTAACAGAAACACATTCCAATCCTTTTTTTGCTCAAATTTAATTTATTGACTGCATAATAATTAATTATAATTTTGAATTCCATCCACCGAATTGAATGAATCATCATAGCTCCAGTTTTTTTCTCACTGGGGTTTAGGGTTTTCAGTTCCTGAAAAATAATCAATGGGATTCAGGTTCTTGATCATACTAGATTTATATATATATGCAAACATGCAGTTTTCAATTCCATACGTACATCTTGATGCAATTCGTGGTACTATTACAAGTTTCAATCTTTCTTTTTTTTTGGGGGGTATTATAATATGAGTTTGTAACTAGTAAAATTTGACAAATGAATTACATCATAATTGTCTTCACAACTTATTTTGGAAGTAGTAGAGATATAAAGGAACTTTTCTATCTTTTGCGGGATCCCATCTGATTAAAAGAATTCTCATTTTGTTTGTATGATTTAAAATTTCTTACAAAGAACAAATTTCTTCACCTTTGGGAATTGCTTAAAGTGCAACTTTTTCTATCAATATATACATATATGGAATTTTTTCGTTATGTGACAGGTAAATTTCTCTATCAATATATACATATATGGAATTATTTCGAATATATAAGTTGAATAAAATGATTTGGCTAGTAAATTCCTCTATCAAGATATATATGAATGCAAACTAAAACTTCCAATTATCAGCCTTAGTAATCATATATATGGACAAAAAGTCATGCAATTTAAGTTTATTAATTTATGGCACATAGTTTTTTTGTGAAAAATAAGACTCTTTTATATTTCTTAGGTTGTTTGCTTATTTTAGTAATACATTTTATTTATTAAAGAAAATTTTCACACAAAATAAAATAATTATATTTATTTTAATATATTACATAAAAAAACAAATTTTATTTAAAAAGTAACATCATTTATTTATATCACATGAAATATTATTTTAATTCAATTATATATATTTTTTAAACCATAATTTCCAAATCAAACTTTAAAGTAACACATTGTATGTGTGTGTTTTTTTTTTTTTTTTTTTTAATTTCAAACTGTGGAGTTCTCGATAAAAATACAATATTTTTTCACAAAATACTATATTAAAATACTATTTAAATAAAAATTTAAAATAAATACCCCTATTTTTAATTAATTTAAAACCACGATCAAACAACCATTAAATAGTGATTCTTGAGATGTTAGGGCAACACAACACATGGAATAGCACAAATGTTTAGGTTAAGTTATTGAAACTAACTCCATGCATACATACGAAACATAGAATTGGATGCCAATGAAATTTGGTCCCCTTTTCTTTTATTTTTTATTTTTTTATTTTTTTATTTTATTTTATTTTAGTTAAACGTGAACTTGAAGTTAAAATAATAATATTACTACTATTAGGACTCTATATACTTAAATATATAAATATACATATATATATATATTATAAATTCCACTGCACATTGAATTGCAGCATAACCAAGTGCTGATCTCGAGTTGTTAGGGTAACACAACACATGGAATAGCACAAATGTTTAGGTTGATTTTTAGAAACTAACTCCATATGCACACATTCGAAACATAGAATTGGATGCCAATTAAATCTGGTCCCCTTTTTTTTTATTTTCTAGTAATACGTGAACTTGAAGTTATAAATATTACTATATATATATATATATATATATATGTATGTGTGTGTACATACCATAGGAACCCGAGACTTTGGTTGTGACTTGGGAATGAAAAACTCTTGAAAATATTTATATATATAATGTGGATCATATCTTTGACTTAATTCTTGTGCTATAAATCCAACGTTTGTATTGAGGAGCTCTCTCTTTGGTTTCTTGAGAAACAGGCAAAAAAAAAAAAAAAATAGTCGAAAAATGGGGGTGATGAGAGGCAAGGTGTTAGGGTTTCTGCTGCTCTTTGTTTGGATTCATGGAATGCTGTCAAATGCAAACTTAGTTCAAGGTAGTTTTCTGATATTATTTTGCATTACACTCAATGGTTAGATTCTTGCTAGGGTTTTCTTCTCGATTAGGGTTTTGTTTGGTTCGGCTCGGACGATGAATTTTTTGTTTTATATTTTTGAAATTGTAGGTGGAGATGATATTGTAGCTGCAAGAAAATTCAACAGCTATATTGTTTCTAAAGGGCAGGCAAGTAGATAAATTTCATTTTACTTATGACTAGCTAGATCGATTTTTGTATCTCTTATTCTCTCTATAAATATTTAGGGTTTTCTAAAGCGCGGAGGCAAGAATGAAGGTGGAGAAGAAGGTATGCATAAAACGACCGAAGAAATTAATGTTGTCGGCGAGAAGGTCGGGAGGAAACAAAGAATTTTGATGTCGGAAGAGAATTATCGCGCGCAATTTGTAGCCTTTGTTGCAGATTACAAGGGGCCTAGGCATCACCCTCCTAAAAATAATTGAGCATATATATAATGTACTAGTGAGTGTTTAATTTTACTATGAATCTTGATATATACATATATATATTTGTGTTTTGAAGATGAAATGATCTATATAGCTAGTCCATAATATATATATATATATAATTATATTTGCTAGTTTAATGAAGACTGTTATATATACAGGGCACCTCCTATAGATATATCCAGTATTGTTGAATGGAGTGTCCTCAGTTGTAATTACTTGCTGTGTATGTTCTTACATATATTTCATATGCAAGAAATTTTGGTCAAGTTCATATATATATGCTAGTCATTGTTGATTTGGTCAAGTCAACACAGTATTAGTTTGACCAAATTAACATACTAACTTGAAATAATTAATATTATATTACGAGCAGTATGTTGTGTTATATATAAATGTATTGAATGAGTTATATATATTGTGTTATTTTGTTTAATCTGCTTATCATGTTGAAAGTATAATATATAATGAATGCTACATAAAATTATATAATATGTTATGTAATATATTGTATTCTATTTATTGTATTGGGTTATATATATCAAAATGTGCTATAACTAGATTATATTAAGATGTCATATGAATATGTGTTGCTTTGTTTGTAAATATATATATATATATATATTACGGTGCTGATTTGACCAAATCAGTACAATAATGAAAGTGTATGTGAGTGTATATCTATATACATATATTAACATTTATCTTGAATGTTTTGTCGATCTATTGAATTGTTGTCTGCGTAGACATAGCTTATAATTCAGACAGAAAAAGGATAAACACAGACGAAATTAAAATGACGAGAACTCTTCATCAAAACATATTACACACTTAAATTTAGTCCGATTTTGGTATCGCTACATAAAAAAATTTCTAAACTATCAAATTAAATATCTGTTTATATTAAATTCAATATTATTTCAATCCAAAATTTGAAGTACAATTCCCAAACTGCAAATTCAAAATCATTCTCTACTAGAAAATTAAGAAACTGAAGGCTAATAAGCTGATGATGACAATCATAGATATACATACATACATACATATACATACATACGTATGTGTGTCAAATCAGTCGTACTTTGTTTTTGAAATGGTTTGCTGCAGAAACCATTGCTGTCTCTGCAGAACTCCATTCTTTAGCCTTCTTCACACCAACATTAATATCTTCACCATTACCAGATCCACAAAAACAAAAATACCCAATTCATGATCTCAACCAATCTCTCACTCCTTTATGCTTCTTCATTTCTCTCTCTCTCTCTCTCTCTCTCTCTCTCTAACCAAATTACATATATATATATATATGTATATATATGTGATGTAGAATGAGATGGAGAGAAGGTTGAAGGTGCATATATTATTATTATTATTATTATTATTATCTGAAATTGGCTGAAATCAATGGAATTAATTAAAGAATTATGATCGATTGGTCTTTGATTAAATTAAATCTGGACACGTTTAGGTTAGGAAGCCCTGATTGATGTAAACAGGAGGCATCAGCCTTTGACGGTTATTTTGAATGCAATGAATTATTGAGTGGTTAATATGAGAAACACGTCTCTCTGAAAATGGCTTTTGATGTAAACTTCTTTTACTGTTAATAATTAAAAAAAAAATGATATTATAGCCTTGCTGTAAATTTGAATATTTTGTCCATTCTAATATAAATAATTACAGAGTGATCCATCCGCAACTAGCCCATTCGATAAAAGCTGCTTTTGATCCATGCTGATATAAATTAATATTGCTATAACTTTTGTCACATATTTATATATATATATATATATATATAGATAACTATACAAGGATCAAAATTAAATAGAAGGACTTGTTCTTTTGGTCCATCTCAAGTAAATTTTGTCATTGTGATGATCAAATTTCCAAATATATATACAAGGGTTTGATCTTTTGTGTACATTTTTTGTTATTCAAATTTTTATAATTCTCAATATATAATATATTTAATTTTTTTTTAAAAAAAATTATTATATCAAAATATTATTTAAATTAAAATTACCAAATTCGAAATAATTTTTTTTTTCAATAAATATCACATTAAATAATTATTTTTCATATAAAATATTACATCTATAACTATTTACTTTTAAAAAATCAAAATGAAAACAATAAAGAATATATATACGGAAACATGAATTAATATATTATTTGAAAGGTAAAAGATAAAAGTGATGGTTGATTATTCTCTATGTTTAAAACTATTAATTAATTATTATTATTATTTTATTGTAATTATGTCTTTATTAATAATTTAGGTGGTGCATATTGTCAAAGTAATTATCTTGTGCATAAATTGCAAGATGAAGGTATAGTTTATAGGTAAATAAAGGAAAATAGTTTGAATAGCATTTTGATTAATTGGGTTTTAATTTCAAGAAAGGTAGAGAGGGAGAATTGAAGAGATGACAAATCTCAATCTTTTAAGGCAAAGGGTTTGCTTCATCATATGTAGCTACTCCAATCTCCATGAATGGGACTCAAGTTTAATGTGCATCTAAGACCTAATAGTTGCAATTCATTGATAAAACCCCCCTTCAACTAATAGTTCTTGAGAGAGACAGAGATAGAGAGAGAGAGAGAGAGAGAGCTCTTATGCTTCTATTACATGCAATTCTTGGATAGTGATGTCCTACTATTATTGTTCATTTTCTCCGTAAGGATATATCATCTTTCTAGATACCATCATAATTCATACAGTGATAAAGGGCATCTCTCTCTCCTCTCTCTCTCTCTCTCTCTCTCTCTATATATATATATATATAATCCTGCCCTTTTCATACAATCCTGAAGCTAATGTCATGCATATATGTTTTCTTGGATAAGAATCATTTTGTTGTGTGGAGAATAGAGATACAAAATATAGTTCTTGAAATTCTAGTGTCATTTTCCACAATGCATTAAGCTGTTCACTCTAAGCTAGTTTTGCTTTAAAACTAAGTACAATTAATATCTTATATATGACCATTATTATAATGCCAACCAACCAAAACATGATTAATTAAGTCTCGTTTTGGAAACTCCTATAAATACCTCATTTAATATTCTCTTGAAAATCCACCATTACATCATTCCATACAAACAACATTAATCTCTAGTACCAGGATGTCCAAACACTATATCAAGAAACATGTCCTGTACAAAAACACCTCTACTCCCATGGAGAGAAAGAAACCACACCAACAAACAAGCAGCTTCTTCTCCAAACATTTCAAGAAAATTTACCCTATTGAATTGAAGATAACCTGTTCACCTCTTTCACTCTCTTCTTTATCATTATCATTGTCTCAAAACTCTAGTGATTCTTCCTTAACCGCCTCCTCGGAGACTTTTGATCCGAAGATACCGTCAGCCCTCACCTTGATAACCCTTGAAGATCGAAGAAGAGAGGAACCTGTGGCCAAGATTAATGCGCAGAAGCCGATCTCAGTTAATCCAACGGCTGAGGAATGGACAAGGAGGTGCAACTGGATTACCAAAACCAGTGGTATTCATCTTCAATGGAGAATTAATTTATTCATCCCTATCTTAAATAAGCAATGCTGGAAATTCTATATAAGACAGTTTTACTTTTGTTTTTACCACAATTCGTTTTGTCTTCACTTATCTTTAACAGATGAGCTGTATGTGCAATTCCACGACGAATGCTGGGGAGTTCCGACTTATGATGACAAGTAAGTTACCGATAATATTCCAAAAATGAATCACAAATCCATCTCATATATATGATAGATAATTGAATACCATATGACAGCAAGATGTTTGAGCTGCTTACAATGTGTGGAATGCTCATGGATTTCAATTGGACTGATATTCTTAAGAGGAGACAACTTCTCAGGTCAGAATGTTTTTTTATTTTTATTTTTTTGTCGCGCCATAGACGACAGTTTATTTTTAATCAAGAAGAGACTGTGGATAATCTTACAGGGAAGCTTTCGCTGGTTTTGATCCGGACAATGTGGCAAGAATGGGCGAACAAGAAATTGTTGACATCGCCTCCAACAAGGAACTTGCCTTAGCAGAATGTAGGATCAGGTGCATTGTTGTCAATGCAAAATGCATAAGAAAGGCAAGTGATATGTATTAGTATATACTAAAACTTGAGGTTATTATGTGAAACTTGAGTTTGATTCTGCTAAAATGAATCAACTGATTAATACAATTTTGGGTATTTTGATAATGTTAAGGTTGCTAAGGAACATGGATCTTTCAGTAGCTACATGTGGGATCATGTGAGTTACAAACCATTGATCAAGAAGTTCAGGTATCCAAGAAATGTCCCTCTGAGGAGCTCTAAGGGTGAGGTGATCAGCAAGGACCTGGTGAGTCGTGGGTTCCGCCTCGTTGGGCCTGTCATCGTCTACTCATTTATGCAAGCATCCGGGATGACCATTGATCATCTTGTCGACTGTTTCAGATATGGAGAGTGTGTCAATCTTGCTGAAAGGCCATGGAGACATGTTTGATGAGTTGCAAGAACATATAGATCAAACTAATATACAACTTATAGCAATGAAGGTTTTCTTGATTTTCTTGATTCTTTGATCTGTGAGTTGTAAGTTAATTTCCTGCAAGTGATGCTTGAATCTTAAGGGGCTTTTTTTTTTTTTTTTTTTTTCCCTATGTTATTTTCATTGAAGGGTTGTATCAATTCTTGAAGAAACATCAGGGTTTTCATTTAATTTAGGACCTGAGCTATATTAGTATGGAATCAACTAATTATTCTATAGCTATCTATCCTGAGCTACTTTTCTCAGGAGATATTTGTAATGGATCAATGGCGAGAGATTCTTTCAGCCAAACAATTGACAGTCGGGGGTGGGGGGGAATATACCAAACTCTATCAGGACATATTTCATTTATAAAAGTAAGATCCCATACCAGCTGGGATATCTTGATTCTACATATCAAGAAAAAAAGAAACTTTTATCACCAAAACTTGGAACCTCCAACTAAGATTTGCCACTTTACCTTGTAGCCGTCTTCAAGAATCAGGTTCTGTTCTTGAAGACATATCACAATTGCAACCTGATATATACATGATAACTACAGTCATCTATCTTGTGAAAATGTCAGAATCATTTAAATTATAAATATCCTCAAGTGAAGTACCACACTAGGAATCCAAATCACCTAATAATTGAGTGTAATTTCAAAGGCAAATAAATTGAAACAAGACTTAAAACATGGAGAGAAAAGATTTATATCTAAGTTAAGGTGAGGTATATTTTTACACATATAGAAGAGATGATACAAAGCCATGGTCATAGTACCTATAAATCTAAAGTTTTCATTGTACAGATTATTTATCCAACAACACACTGATCAGAGGGAAGTGTAGAAAAAAGAACAAAGTCCGATAAAATTTTGATAAGTAAGAAACACAACCAAAGGCATTACCATTATGTGGGCCTCCGGAGATATATTTACACACACCTGTTGCTGCTACTTCAACCTAGTATGTCTCAGGGATGATTATGAAAGCACAAACCAAGATACCATATGCTATGGTAAAGCCGTCGATCTAATATTCATCTATCATAGCAACTTATTGTAGCCATACCCGTCTCTCAAAACTGGCAGGAAGTCCCAAGCCTCTGTCTCTGCCTCTGGAAAAGGACAGTAGACTTCCGTTTGGCGAATGCTGGGTGAAGCAGCCGCTGGAACTTATCCAAAAACAGTTGCCACTCTTTGTTGTTCATGTCGGATAGCTTCACAAAGCTGATACTTGCAGGGACCTGTTCATTGGCACTCCTGCAGCCAGATGATGAGCTAGCAAGAGAGCTAATGCTCGGTTTGGCCCCTGGAAACTTTAGGGGCTTTAAGTTCTTCTCGCCTATGCTAATGTTTTTCAGTGACATAGACAACTTAGAAACATGCTGATCATCTCCTACTGGTGGTTGCGTAAAAATTCCCTCCTCTTCTCCATCACTTTTTGCTCCCTCCTCCTCATCCTCCTCGACACATTCTTCAAGCTTGGATAATGGATTACGGCCATTTAAGCCTCCAAAGCCAAAATGGAATGGTGCTCCCAATACAAAATCTTCGGAGACCAACTTTGGAGATAACTCATGGCCCTCTTCACAATCTAAGTCGAATTGAAACTCATCAATATCTGCCTCAGTTTTCGGTGATAACATTTCCTCAGCAAGAAGTCTTCTTGCTTCAATACATATAACCTCAAGCTCACTAGGATCTTCTTCACCACAGCGAAATTCCCGACTCATCATCTCCCCTATCTCAGCAAGACACAGTCCATATGCTGCAGCTTCCTTGAGAAAAATTGTGCAGAGGTACAATACACGCAGACACGCCTCTCGAATCATGGGCAGCTCACGTTGCAGCATCTCTGCATCAAAAGCAGGGTCAAGATTTTGAATGTACTCAAGTTCATCTTCAGAGAATGGGATCGAAGCCTGAGGCCAATGGATCCATTCAAAGTATGGATCTTCCAAACTCTCAGGTAAGCACAGGCCATGATCAATGGGGACAAGTTCCACCTCACCGAACCTCCCTACTCGATCAAGCTTCCTTACCAAAAGATTGCCTGCATGTCTATCGGTGTTCAGAATCCTAATATCTAAAATACCAATGCGATGCACAGCCGAAACAGGGAAACTTGAGGTCCCATGGTCATTAGCATCATAATCATGTGGAATGTACTGCTGGAAGGACGCAATCTTGCTGACAAGCATCTTGTCCTGTGGCTTGCTCTCTTTCACACGATCATTGACATTGAAGACATTGTGAGTGATCTTTACAAGAGCAGTAGGCGGCACATTTGCGAAATGATCATAGTCGAGAAGATATGCAGCTACTTCTCTGATCCCTGTTTCACCAACCCTCACAGATCGTTTAAGGCCTGGTTGCCCAAGAGATTTCCCAACAAAGCCCTTGGGGTTGTTTGGAGCATACGGTTCCTCATCTGTCGGCTTCACAATTGCCACACACTCACCTTGTGCATTTCTGAAATAATATGCACCTCCAAGCCCACTGTGTACAGGTATCGGATCAACACCTTTTTTCACTGCCTTGACGATTTCCTTAGCAAGTGGCTTTGTCTTGTCAAAGCAGTTTGAGTTACCCAGAATCTCGATTGGCCCACTTTGATCTCTCTGTTGGAGATCCCTACTGGTAGGCGACAAGCATGGACTTGACGAGCTTCTGTGCATCAAGCTCCTGGTCAGCAGGAGAGGGGAATCATTCCGAACAGCACTAAGATCATTTTTGAGAATCATGTCACCAAATGTCAAAGAAGTCTCTTCAGTGGGGTAGTTTAAGGCAATCCGTAATCTCCTTTTCACAGTATGTGCATTGTCACTCCTGTCCAACTCCATCCCCAATACACGCCCTGAATCAGTCTGCACAAAAACTCGCCTCCGACATGGTGGTTCACCTTCAGTTACATTACTTCCACGATACTCCCCATTTCCAAGCGGGCTCCTGAAAGCTGCCACGGCCATCTGAGTCTGAACAGGGCTATGCAACTTACGCGACATTAATTGTCAAAACAGATCGCTGATAAGTTCCTCACACAGCCAGCAACCGGGATGACACAGAACAGAACTTTCAACTTACTCTCAGTTGATCATCAAATTTACATTCCAAATTCCATTGAACAAGAAATACAACTGCGGCCAATAACAATATTCAACTGGAAGCCAAGATCCGAATTTCCACAACTAAACTACAGTAATCCAGATGATTATTAGCAATGCCAATGCACGAGAAACCCAAGAAGATTGAGAGAGATTTTTACCATCAGTATGTCAAGAGAGCCATGTGATGATTCTAATTAAGCCTCACACCACAACCTGCAAGTGCAGATTAAGCCAGATCATTTAATTATCAACAACCAGAATGAAACAAACAAACAAACAATACTCCAAACACTAAATGGCATATTCAAATCTTCAAATAGTCTCTCTTCGATTTTGACACACCAAAAGATAGGTGATTTCGAGTAACTATCAGATAAGAATAAACAAATTACACCAAGAGATACCCCTGGCAGGAAAAGCAACACTTGTAATTTACACAACACCATTTCTAACTAATATCAAGCAACAAAAAGATTAATAACTAAATAAAAATTCTCGTAAGATTAAAGAAAGTGGGCAAGACACCCAATACAGACAGACTCCGAAACAATCCACAGGATCTAACTCAAAGAATGATCAATTTCATACTCCAATCCCCAGATCACATTCCGCACTAAAGATCTCAACGGAAACCTGATCCTACGAACTTTCTGCATCACAATAATTTACCCAGACACTCCAGCAAAACAATTCGAAAAACATAAAAATGTTATTTCAATGTGATCGCATTACTTTCCGATAAAAGAAACTTTCAAAAACAAGAACCACAAACACAACAAACGAAAAATTGTACAAAATTAACTCACTAGAAAGCCAGATCTGAAGACGCCCGTCCATTTCTGTTCCCGATCTCCTCAAACACAAAAAGGCCGTCAATAACCAAAAAGAAAGGAACAAAAAACTGGTTGCAACAAATCCAAACAACGGCCGAAACAACAGACAATCAGGAGCCTAGGGTTTGATCGGAGTGTTACCGTCTTCCCTAATTGCTCTGTGCTTTCCTTCGTCTCTCTCTCGCTCTCTCTCTCTCTCTCCCTCTCTCTCTGTTCCGCTTTCTCTCTCTATATCTACACTGGATCTCTCTATATATATAATAAAAAAAAATAATCACAAAATAACAATAAATTCATTTTCATTTTTTTAATGCGAGTTTCAGTTCAATTATATACTGTCAGTTTTATTAACCGCAGTTGGGTTGGCTTAACCTAACCAGGGTTAGGCAACCTCGTTCGGTGCAAAAAGCGTGTTATCTTTAATTTCAGCCGTCCATGATGCTACGTGGCAGACATCCGTTGGTCTGTGACGTGGAACAATCGGCGAGTGTTTTTGAATGTGTTTTATTTATTTGAATTGACATAACTGTCCCTGCTTTTAAATAGTAACAGAGATTTGTCTGATTTGATTACTTTGTTGTTCATGCTAAATATGATTAACATGATTAATTATAGATTATTAGGTAAATTATTAGGGCATATTTTTCCTTAGTGGATAAGATAATTTTGTAATTCTTGAAAGTAATTGTTTTAACTTATCCAGCATCAAAACTTTTAGTAAGTGAAATTTATTGCCACCAATCTTTGTGGGCGTTACATTAATTGGAATTAAAATCCCTAAATAATTAGGACCATATTGAGAAATTTATTGCAGAGAAGTGTGCTTTAAATTATGCAAATCATATATTTAAGCATTGATTTCTGTTTCATACTTGTGTCACATCGTGTCTTTTTTCTTTTTTTTTTTTTTTTTTTTGTTTTTAAGTTTCTGATATTTATTTGCATGCAACTTTTTGTATTTTCTTTTTCTTTTTGCAATTTTCTTGAAAATGGCCAATTTGTGCATTGTGCCCTTTTGTTCTGAAAAGTGGCCATGTATTTTAGGTTATGCAAAAGGCCCAATTTTAAATAAAATGGGCCTGAGAATTTAGAGACAACAGTAAATTTTATAGAACATTATTTTTTTTGTTTTTTCCTTACATAGTTGCTTTTGAAACAATATATACTACAGTATTTATTAAATAATAGCAATATTAGAGGTATACTAGCATTTGTACATATTAATTATACTTACATATCAATATTATACGTAAATCTACATGCAAAAAGCAAACAAATATAACAAATATATTTGTAATTGCCGGAGGGAATATATTAAAGGTATGTTTTTCTAATTTAATTTTTTTAAATTTTATTATTTAGATTCTGGATTTTTTTGAAAAAAATACAGTCTTTCCTCTTACAAAACATCTCATCAAACATTATTTTAATATCAAATCCAAATCAATTTTTTCAAATTCAACCAAAAAGAAACACACCCCTAATATTTATATGTACTGTCAATATTTATATTTGAATGGTTTCAAATATGAAGGATATCAAAACAAACTTGTTACATGCAACAGCTAGCTACACGCATATTTTTCAACCTGGTATTAAAAGGTAAGACAATAATACCTGTAGAGAAGAAGAAGAAGAAGAAGAGTAGTTTAGAATTTACAGCAAAGAAGCTGTGTTTTCCAGCTCTTGTGTTTCAACTTTCGTCTCCAGTCGCCGTCGCCTCCTTTCGCCATTCTAGCCGGACTACTGTTCCATTCCGATCGCAATCTGCACATGCAAAAATCAGTCGATAGACCATCAAGAACAAAAGGGATTCAAGACAAGAGGAGGGGAAGAGCTTTACACCGGGAAAGCGAAAGACTTTCCGCTGGTAGCACTGCCATCGGATCGATGAGAAAGGTTCCCTGAAAATGGTATTGGTCCCGAAAAGGTAATGAAACTTTCTGCAGAGGAGCTCATCTCTCCCTCATCGCGGTTTAAGACCTGTGAAGCATTTGATCTCCACCCTATGTTGTCAGGAAGCTCCATGTTTTCATTGTTCGTCTCCTTGCCTGAATTGTCGGCCTTATTGGCCTGAAAAGTTAAAAAGATGATCATTTCACCTAAAAATTTAAAGAAACAATGTAATAACATTAATTGTCTAATCACCTGATCCTGCGCCGGCTGTTGCACTGAATTCTTCATTTCGCCGTCTAATGTGGTGAGAAAAGACCTGAGGAAACTACGGGTGCCGTATTCCTGAGCCAGATGGGGATAATCATCTTCTGAAGTATTGACCACATTCTCGCCTCCTGTCTTCCATGGATCATCGTCCAGCAGCGACGGATCCAACTCCCCAGACATGAAAAGTTCCAGCTCAACCTCACCGTCTTCACCTTTGTCACCTAGAGATTTTAAAAAGATACGTCTACCTGCACCGTTTGAGGCCAAACGTTTGTCCATCTTAGGCCTAATCTCATCGATGCATATGTCCTTCACAACCTGATGATCAGTTTCCTTGTAGCAAACCTCCAACTCTGGCAGCTCACAATCTAACTCTGCTCGAGATGTGCTTTCTGAAGATGAAGATCTAGAATCTTCCACCTTTGTCAAGCATTTGTGCCCTGGAATCATATGTTCTTTGTATTCACAAAAATTGGCAGAATCATGAACCTTTTCAGCCTGATTTTCCTTCATGGTTTTGTCCTCTTCCCGAAGATCCTCCTTGATGCTGAGTAAATAACAACAACAGATAGCCACAAAGAATCATGAACATCAGAACATGACAATGTGAAATTCCAGATAAGAACATTAGACACAAACAAATGGATCATATTACCGGTCTTCGACCTTTGCATCAATCGGAACAGTTTCGAGAATTTTCAGTAGTTGTGAAGCAAACATCCACTAAGTTAGGGAGCATTCACCCTTATCTGGACAACACATAGTAGTGAAAGAAAGCAAACAAATGTAAGAACACAAATTGATGCATAGGTATCATGAATTATTTATTACTGAATCTGAACAGCGTGCATTGTTGCTTGCTTTTCATTAGAATCGAACATTAAGAAATTATAATTCAAAACCACAGAAACTGATTTCTTACCCTCCTCCTCCTTCTGAAGATACGTAAAACTGCAATGGATTGTTGATGGATTGATTATATTCACACAGTATGATCCCAAAGCTATCGAAATGGCTCAATCATAGAAATTACGATTTAACGGGTAAAAAAAAAAAAAAAGCATCCTCAAATGAGCAATCAATGCATTCAAATTCATTCTTAATGCGATCGAAATACCTTCGATCGCAGTTACGCCAGCAATCGTTTACAAAAAAATAAATAAATAAATAACTACCGTGAAAGGAATATAATCAAATACCTTTAATGCGTGTTTTGATACTCCAAATCAAAATCGCTACTAAAGAGCGATGATGATCAAAACACAAAAGCAAAAGATCTGAATCATAAGAATACGTGCGGCGCAATACATACAAGCAAATACACAGCTGTAAAATCCTTCGACAAAACAAAATTATCCGCAACAATATAGAGAATCCGGATGCGAATTTTGGCCGGCAAAAACCACAATCATCGCGTCGATTGAGTTGATAATTCACACATTCGCAGTTACGCATACTCTACGCGTATATGGAAGGAAGGACGACGTGGTCGGCCATTAATTCAGATTGGCAGCGACGGTGTTGACGGCATTAATTGTTCCCGACAGCAGCGTTGAGAAAGAGCTGGCATGCAATGTACAGTTGCTCAATCGGTTTCGAACCAGCGGTTTTTATACGGTTCGAGGAAAAACAGGAACCGAAACCGAACCGTATAAAAACCGGTTCGGTTCGGTTCGATGGAGGACGGAACCGCCGGTTCGAACCCGATCGACCATGTCTACCACAAAGTTCAGCCCATTAATAGTGAAGGTACCCAAATCCAAACCCGTGTGTACGATCGATCGGATGAACACGATGGCGGCGAGAGCGATTCGATGTCCTCGCCTCACCAGATTTTCCCTCCACGCTCCGAAATCTGTAAGCTAAGCTGCATCTCCTACCTTGGTTCTTTCTAGATAAATGACCGAGTTACTTTCTTAATTCTGCGTGGAGTGAATATTGTGTTACTCCTGTTCTGTTTGAACGGTGGTGTAACATGTTTTTCCCATGGTTTAAATTGATGATTGTGGACGCTCATCAAAGAAGCATAAAAAAGGTGTAATTTATTGATCAAGATGATAGCTTGCACGTTTGAATGCATTTCTGATTTATAAGGGATGTATATCAATTGCAAATTTGAATATATAAAAGGAAATTATAATTCCAATTCTTTTCCATGGAGTTGTTTGCAGCGATAACTTGATAAATTTTGTGTTATCATATAATTTTCACTACCGGCGATCATAAACTATATCACTTTTGTGGCTGAAGAACGATTCTCTTTTTCTCAATATTGGTGTTGACAACATGTTAGGCCTTTGAAAACATGGGTCCCAAAAACTTACTCAGATGCATCATTTGCTTGATTAAAGTTAAGTCATGATTGTATAGCTCCAATGGCATGATAAAATCTCTAAATAGAAAATGTGGTGGCAGTAGAGTTTGAGTAAGGATGAGAGTATTGGCCACATGCTTTTATTCGACACTGTGCTCTTCTTCTGAGTGCACTGTAACTTTAGTTATAGTCAATTTGTCATAAACGAAATCATGAAATTTCATTCCTCGCTCATGAACAATTACCAATGATTTTCTCTCTGCTTGCACTTTCTCTTAGGTAGAGGTGGAATTTGACAATGGCAACATATATAATCTATCAGCTGAATACTTGCGAGCATATAGTCCGGCAGTTGACAGTAAGATCAGATCAATTGGTGGTGAAAGGGTACCAACAAACAGTCTGGCTTTATTTCATTGTTCATGGTTGAACATGTTCTGGAGCATATAACCATACCTTTGAATGTTACAGTTGTGCTAATCTTTGTGAGGAACTGTATATATCTGAATCTTGGACTGACCTTTGCCATTACAGACGTATTTACTAAGTTGGATAGTTTACACATGAAGATTAAATTATCCAACCTATTGAACTTGCCTTATCGTTGTATGTTTTTAAAGTCTTAAGGATAACTTGATTCTGGATCAGGTTATATCTGGAAGGCGCTATGTGGGAATCATGTCTGCAGAACCTATAGGAAACTATGGCGTCAGGTATTATAATTTCATGTATATACAGAGAAGCCACACGCCAGAAAAGTTCTTAGTGGTGACTGTTTTTCCTTGGTGATTGGCATAGATTGCTGTTTGATGACTTGCACAAAACGGGGATATTCACATGGGATTACTTTTATCATCTCGGTAGCAATAAGTTTTCTCTAATGAGAAGTTACATTGGAACTCTAAAGAAACACGGACTTAGTCGGGATCCACCAAGAAGGAAGTGATGTTCAAGAATTATGGCTACAGGATGGAAATGCGAGCAATATGCATGGACTCCCTGCATGCTCTCAACACATTACGGTTCACAGTATACATGGAAGACTAGGATGGACTGAGATTTTTTGTTATAAGCTTGTCGTAATATACCACATAGGATATGCTTGTTGCTTCAGGGGGCTGATTGATATGATCATACATTGCCACATATTATTTTGAAGAAATTGATTTTTTACAAATGTTCCTTTGAGAGGAATCTATTGCTTCTTCCAGCAGGTGTGTGCTGTATTTACATAATATATTAGATTAAAAGTTGTGTGCTGTATTTAAAGTGGGCTAGTTGATATGAACTTTTCTTTTCATTATCGAATAATGATGCTGGGCCTTTCTTAACTGATGTTCTTGCCATGTTTTTGGCATTTCTGCAACATGGTTATAATTACTTCCAATATATGCTCTGCGCCCATGTGTAGCTATAATATTTGTGCTCTCCTTTGACCTGCAGTTCTGGTGTGGATAGTGGTGGATACATCCTGCCTGTGGAAACCAAAAAAGATTTCTGCTCTAAATGGAAGACAGAAGATCAAAATTGAGCCTATATTTGTTCACCATGCTTTAAAAGTTTTTTCCCAAGGTCAGTTGAGGAACAGCAATTAGTTCACTAATGGAACAGTGGTCCAATCCTTTTGAGACCCTTCTTTTATTTCTAGAAGGTATTGTTCCTCTTTAGATTGTGTTTGCTCTCTAATTTGCTTGAATAAATTGCAAATACTTCAAAATGCAATCTGAAATCACAGTCTCACTTCCCAAATACTTGCAGGAGGAAGAAACAGTTTCGCGGGAATGCCAAGACTTGATCTCCACGCTACCGAAAGAAAAGGGATGGCTCACTTCTCATCTATATAAGTATCAGGGGTTTTGGTACACTGCTAGGTATCTCCAGGGGACCATTTACTGTCAGAATCATTTCCAGGCTCAGGACTCTGATATCCTCCTTGTTACCACTCCGAAATCAGGCACAACATGGCTCAAAGCAGTTATCTTCACCCTAGTGAACCGAACCCGATTCCCCATTGGCAAGAACCACCATCTGAACAGTCAAAACCCCCATGATCTTGTACCCTTTCTGGAGATCAAACTCTTTCCTGAAACCCAAAATCCTGATTTCTCTTCCTTCTCTAAACCGCGCATTTTCGCCACTCACTTGCCTTACACCTCTCTGCCAGAGACTCTGAAGAAAGACTGTCAATGTAAACTTGTTTACCTGTGCAGGAACCCAAAGGACATCTTCGTGTCCTTATGGCAATTCACAAACAGGTTAAAACCACCGGGGGCTCAAACCAATACAATCCAAGATGTTCTTGACAAGTTCTGTCAAGGAGTAAGCCTGTTTGGGCCTGTCTGGGAGCATGTATTGCAGTACTGGAATTTTAGCAAAGAAAACCACAACAGGCTCCTCTTCTTGAAGTTTGAGGACATGAAAGAGCATCCTGGCATCCAGCTACGACGCCTGGCAGAGTTCCTGGGATGTCCATTTTCTCAAGAGGAGCAAAACTCTGGGCTGGTGGAAGACATCCTAGAAATCTGCAGCTTCAAACACCTGAGCAGCCTCGAAATTAACAGGAATGGTAAACTGGCATCTGGCGAGGAAAATAGCACATTCTTCCGGTGTGGCACCATAGGAGATTGGAAAAACCATCTAACCACTGAGATGGCTGAGAGAGTTGATCGAATTACTGAAGAAAAGCTCGATTCCTCGGGATTGACTCTCTGATTCTTCCCCAATCAGGTATCATTTCATGGCATGAATTATGAATCTGCTTCTCCATCATTTCATTCTATGTTTTTCAAATTTGCTGGCTCTTTCTTTTGATTTATGATTATCTGAAGTTTCAATTCAGTTCAAAAATTATGAGCAAGTGAGTAAGCCCATTTGAATAGGGCTCATATAAATGATTGGCACTGATGACCCAATTTGATGCACAATATATGCCTTTGTAGTTGGACTTAAACTAATAGTCTTTGCCATGTGTCTGTGTGCATGTCTTTGTGTGACAATACATTAAATAATCTTTTCTTCTCACAATATGGCAATCACTTGAATATACTCATCAGACAAATATCTCAGTAGCCCAAAACTATCATAGGATTCTCTTACCAAACAATATAGTTTAATGTGTCATTTCTTTGCTGTGTTGATTTGATATATGCCAGGGAAGCATGCATCATTAAAACTTGCTTTTTGTGTTTATTTAGTCTACATAACATGACATTGAGATCTGTTGGGGCTTTTTTTCTGTCCATTTGAAATCTTTGAAAATACTTACTTGCCCATTTTGTTTGTATGTGTAATTACTTTTGTTACAGAATGCTCTTAAAATACAATTGATACATTTTAAAATAAGATGGTGACTTGCTTGTAAAATATATATTGACCGTGAACAAATTAAAATGATGAATTGATATATTAATAGTGGGTGGAGGGAATATGTTTTAAGTTACTCAAGAATATGTTTTCATTTGTTTGGCAGTAAGAAATATTGAAATCTGTTTGAAGTGGAACTCATGTTTGATTGTATCATATGAATGAGTAAATAAACTAAAAAAATCGGGAAAAAAAAAAAAAAGGAAATGGTCAAAGTTTTTGAATAGAGGAGGAATTTTTTTTATCAAGAATTTGGTTGCATATGGTTGCTAAGATGTTATCAATAATTTTAACTAGTCCTATATTTGTATTCCCTTAAAGATTGTGATGTTTATAACATAAAATTCTTGTTATTTGTAATTTTTCACAACTAGTATTTCTTATATTAGTTATATGTGCATTTACGATTTTTAGTATTCATTTTTTTTCCCCTAAAATTTGAATTAGAGCAATTTTCGTGTAAAATACATTGGAGTATTTTTCAAGAAAAAACAAATGATTATAATCATGAACATCTGTGTAGCTTAATAATTTAATCAATAATGTCGTATTAGTTGACAAAAATTCCAACTTAAAATAAATTACAAAGCAGTAAAAGGGAATCAGATCTATTGTGTAGAGATGTCAGTAAATAATAACATATGTGTGAATCAGTTCTATATAATTCAAATAATATATATAAATAATTACAATTAGGGTCTGGTGCAAATCTAGACTGGATATTAGGAGAATGTAGGCCCAAATTCAATTAAATACAAAATACTGAACTCTAGAACTTTAAAGGAAAGTAAGTATTAAAATATACCGCAATTATCTTATAATATAAATAATTATAAATTAAAATTAAAATAATTAATTAGTTTAATTAAAATTAAAAGAAAAATAAATTAAAAAGTTTAAAATGAGATTAAAGTGTGT
This sequence comes from Andrographis paniculata, assembly GCF_009805555.1. Classification (NCBI taxonomy): domain Eukaryota; kingdom Viridiplantae; phylum Streptophyta; class Magnoliopsida; order Lamiales; family Acanthaceae; genus Andrographis; species Andrographis paniculata. The sequence goes on along the minus strand of NW_026137513.1, from coordinate 4,645,324 downwards.
AATCATTTTTCTAAGAAAAGAAAAGTGACATGGTACTTGGGACAGACAGAGACGGGATGCATGGAGTAATATATTAAATATGCGGGGAGTAGGGATTCTTGGCGGGTCCTGGATTCCAGGTCCCACGTAGCCCCAGGCGTACATAGTGCCTGAGTAAAAAGGTGGGGTCCCGGGAGCTGGAGCAAAATTATAATAAGGAGTTGATGTAGTTGCAGACATGCAGCCCATTCCCTTCTCTTCTTTAATTTCCTGCCAACTTTTAATTGACTAAAATATTATTTATAAAAAATTTGTAGTGTATTCTACTAGGTAGCTAGTGTTTGAATATGACAGAGAAGTGTGGGTTCTGTTCTGTAATCTTTTCTGTATCTCTAACGAATCCACTCTCGTGGTCCTGTCGAGAGAGACGAGGGAGTCGGAGTCCCGGGAGCCCCCAATACTCAACCGGATCTTCCTGCTCTCATGCAACTTTATCATCCGTGGGGTTTAAGTTCATTTCATTTTTATAACTAGATCGGAGCTGATTAATTTATTACACTATATAATAATATTATACTTAGTACATACTTCTTCGTCTTCATAAATAAATATTCAAAGTAGGGAAGAGACATTATTTATTATATTTTATTTTTATATTTATATATAGATATGTATTCTTGAAACTTCCATCTTCCCACTATATTATTACATAGCTTTTTGTATCAAATTAGGACAGAAAAGGCAGGCTATACATACATATATGATATATATATATGTATATATGAGAGTTGCATGCTCTAACCCTAGCTACTTTTTCTTGGATCAGATCATATCATATCATATCAGATCACATCCCAAGAATCTATCTTCCTTAGTGCAATAATATTATATATATATATATATGTTCATATATTAATGTAAATACTGCTTACCAAACAGTGATTAACTTATATTTTTTGTTTGGAAATAATTAATTTTGCATGCCAGCCCTTTAAATGACGACACATGAGGATCTATGCCAAATATCGAATAATAATGAATTATAATATAAATCAAGTTAAATTTTGGCAAATGTATTGTCAAAATAGGGTTTTTAGGTTGTAATTAATAGGGCAGATTCATGCACTCAACAAGACAGTATTAGAGACAACACAATAAATAGGATTCTGCCCAATTCTATTGCCATTTTAATATTTCTGCCAATAATTTTCTATATTTATATATAGAGAGAGATAGAAGACAAATTAGACAATACATACTTATATAATAACACTACTCTTATACAAGTCCAATTCTCAAAGCCTTTTTGGGCTCTGTTGTGGTTTAATAATAATAATAATAATAATAATAATAATAATAATAATAATAATAATAATAATAATTTATTAAACTTGGCTCGTGATTTAATATGACAAATTCATGTTTTTACAATATCTTCTTTTATACAAATATTGGATGAATCTCAACTTTGCATCATATTTTCTTCTAATGAGATATATATACGAGTAAATTTAAACTTGACTTAATAAAATTAAATTCGAGTCAGCTTAATTAAAATATAAAATAGTTGACTCACTAGCTCGATTATTATTATTATTATTGTTATTATTATTATTATTATTATTATTATTTGCTTTTGAAGGAATTTATTCTTTTGTAAGCTTTATTCTGGTGCGGGTAAGCGCTGCTGAGCTGGCTTGACGTGGACCAATGGTCTGTCAGCTGACTCTTGCGTTGTCCGAAAAGGCAACGGTTTTTTTTTTTATTTTTTTAAAATAATAATAATGACAAGTTAAAGTAGAAGACTTTCGGGACCCGACCCATTTACCCATACTTGGCCCGTATCGTGATTTTCATTTTATTATGTTCAGTACAAAATGAAACCGAGGCTCGTGACAGAAGTCTGCAGTTGCAGTTCTCACGTGCTTTTGTGCGATTTCCAAAATCTTATTATTATTATTATTAATAAATAAATAAATAAACTGATTTCCTTCTTTTTCAATTGTACAAGTTGTTTATTATTATTATTATTATTTTATTTTTTCATGATTGCATATCTATTTTCACCAAATTTTCGACCTTATTTCACTTTCAATTAAGTTTTCACGTTCACTATTAATAATTGAATTAAATGAATGTCACATGCCACACAAAATTAATATAGAAAGTCCTTTTTTTTTTTTTTTTTTTTTTTTAACAATTTCAAATTCAAATTAACATTATTTGTTATGTGTAGCGTTCAGGGTTTGAACCATGACCACCTCACAGTGACACATTCAACTCCCACACCACAACCAGGTTAGTTTAGTGTAGTTTTTATGTTACACTAATATTGTTTTGTTAATTTTTTCTATTTAAATAATATTTTTATATAATACTTCTAATAATAATAATATTTTTTTAAAAAATAATAATAAAAATCCTACAAGTTGCAGTAAAAGAATGACTTCGAGTGCACACCAAACAAATCCACATTATTAATGTTTTTTTATACTCCATTATTTTATCTTCTTTTTTATTTACAAGAATTTTTTAATATAGATAAATACATATGTATGTTTTATAAAATATTACAAATTATAAAAATAATACTTCCTCTTGTGGTGTCCTTTTTACTGTAGACACTAGAATTTAGGAGAGTATAATTAGTAAATAATTAAGAATGTATCGGTAAAAATAATTATTGTATAATAAAAATAATTTTAGATTAAGATTAAGATAACTAATTAGTCTAATTAAAATTTTAAAAATTTATAAATTAAAATTTTTTAAATAATATTAAAGTGTATAATTTTTTTTTTTTAAAAAAAAGTGACATAATAAGTGGAACGGAACGAAAATGGAAAAATGGTCACGGTAAGTGGGACGGAGAGAGATAGTAGAATATTTGTAACACAAATAGTATGACTGTCATTTTGGAGTTTGATTTAAATTAGTTATAGAAATAATAATTATTTTCACGCAAAATATTAAATTTATTAAATTACTATTAAAAGAAAATAAAAAAAAATTAAATTTATTAAATTACTATTAAAAGAAAATCAAAAAAAAAACACAAACAATTGAGTGTTTGGATTAGGTTTAGTTTGGGATTTATATTATTCTCAAACTTTCTTCTTCAAATTAATAATTTAAATATTATTCAACATCTTAAAAATATTAAATTAAATATTTATTTGTATTAAATTATATTATACTCTCTCCGTCAGTGATACTGTATCTGCTACATTGTAGACACGGTATTTTAGGAGGTGTGTAATTAGTAGATAATAAAGAATGTATTAGTGAAAATAATTATCCTATAATATAAATAATTATAAATTAATATTAAGATAACTAATTAGTTTAATTAAAATTAAAAACATAAAATTTAAAAATTTAAAATGAGATTAAAGTGTGTAATCATTTTCCAAAAATGAAAAGTGATATGGTATGTGGGACGGATAGAAACGGCAACGTGAAAATAGTATCTGGGACACGAAATGGAGTATTTTAAAACATAGTCCAAATTGAGTTAGGTGGAATCTATTCAGCCTCAATCTTGTCACGTAAATAGTCAAATTGTATCTAATTATTAATTGATTTATTTAATTTCATAGTAATTATTTTATTACCAATCTGTCCCCCCTACGCTATAGATGTCACTATCATCGAAATTATATATCACAATTCAAATTTAATTATAACATTACTCGCTAACTTCCAAATTAATTGGGGTTTAAAGATAAAAATAAAATAAATAAATGTATTTTTAATTTCTATCTAAAATATTAAATTTAACAATCAATTTCACTTACAAATACAGGTAAATTTCTTATTATTTATATTTGTTGTATTATTTATTTTGACAATAACTTAATAAAGTTAATTAATGAATTAATATTAGCTACTAAGTGGGTAATAATAATAATTTATAATAATTATTGGTAGTAAAATAGAATTTAAAGCAGTGTAGCTGTTGATGCCTTTCATTCATTGTCCAATTAAGGTTTACAGTTATATCGGTTGAAATTTATTCTCACGTGCGTTTTACATTTATAAATTATTTCTAATATATTAATATATTTAATAAATAAATTGAATAATGCCCATGACTACCAATGCCATGTACTTGGCTATAAATATATACAGGAAGAAAATTGAAAAAAAAAAAAAAAAAAAAACTTTATTGAGCGTTACATAAATTATACGACTCGAATTGCGAAACGTTTATCGAATAGTTAGAGAGTTGTACGTGATTAAATTAAATTATCTTAAAATTTATATTAATTACACATATACTCATAAATAATAGTAGTATTTTGTAAATATTTTAAAAAAGCAGAATTATATAAGTATCCCCTATTGAAATAAAATTTTGTGGACTAAAATATTTATTTAATTAATAAATATTAATCACGTAAGCTTGCATGCATGAATATTATATATAAATATATATTCCTCAAATATAATTAAAAGTGATGATGATTCGGACAGCACTAATAATATATATATATATATAAATTCCAATTTTTATGATAATAGTGGGAAACCAGTGGACAGATTTGTCTGTGCAATAATCGAAAATCAATAATTTTCCTAAACTTTTTTCCATCATTTTAGCATTTCTGTCTCTCATCACTAACTACTCACAAAACACATTTGGAGATATATATATCTCTCTCTATTTAAATATAAAAAAAAAAAAAAAAAAAAAAAAAAAACGAAGAAATTGCAAAAAAAAAAAAAAAAAAAAAAAAAAAAAGAAACTCTAAAAGTGGGAAGTAGAAAAATTTGCAGAAAACCCTAAAGTTAGGAATGAATATATAATAACAATAGCATGTGACAATTAATTACTAAATAATGTACTGTTCCCAAGACAAACATATATATATATATTATCTTGACCACATCAGTATCTGGTGGTAACCTAGTTATATATATAATTTAATCAATTTTTTTTTAAAAAAAAAATATATATATTTACTGTCTTTTAAACATTATATTTAATAACATCGAATGATATTTCAAAATTTTTATTATATTTTGTTAAAATTTTACTCTACTCATTACTTTATAGTTCAACAATTTCATTATAAAACTCAAATATAATTAATTCTCCTCCCATTGCATATAAGAAACAACATTTGGATTTCGACACAAAAATTTAAATAGATAGAATAAAGTGCAATTAAGTAATATAATGAAAAAAATTACTCTATCCGTCCAGTTAGAAAGTATACATATTTCAATTTTGGAATATCAAAAGTAAATATTTCATTAAATACCCTATATTTTTTCACAAATATCCTTACTTTACATCACATAATTAATTTTACACAAAAAAAAATAAGGGCAAAAATATTATTACATTTAACTACTCACTATAATCAAAATACTATTATTTCTTAAATATCCGTTCCAAAAATAAATTTATAGATTGTATGTATGAACGGAGGGAGTATACGTTAATATTCTATTTGAGTAGTGTGACGAGACAATATATTAATCACGGTAAAATTATTATTTAATAATATAACTTTGAAAGAAATTTAAAAGCATTTATTGAGCAATATATATTACAAATATACATGTGTGTGCATTAATTAATGCTGCAATGGTGCCTAACCATGTGGAGAGTAAATTAAATTCCATTGGAAATAAATGATATATAATAATATAAATATAAAATTTAATATTAGCCTAGGCATAGGGTTTTTGACTCCACTGCCTATGGCGGCTGCTTAATACCATTCTCAATAAATATCCACATTCACTAATATTATAATATCAATATATAGATATATATATATATATATAATCGATCAATTCAATTTAAAATTTTTTGATTTTATAAATGTATAAATAAATATGTGTTGAATATTGTCCCATATTGCTAAATGTGTAGGAATGCATACAAGAAATGCCTTTACTTATAATTCAAAAAATAGTTTAGCATAATAATAATAATAATGTACCTATTTTTTTTTCTGTAATGAGAGGTTGAAAAAGAAATTGTAACTACAATGGAAGACCAGAGTGCGTGCGGTAATAATATATTTTGAGAAATTTTTCGACGATGGCCGAAAGAAGAGAGCGGTGGCGACGGCCTAGTCAGCGGCAGGCGGCGAGCGAGGCGATGGAATTGCTGCGTCGTTCAAACAAAATAAAAATTATATTTATCGTTGAAACAGAAATAAAATGACTATTAAAATTAAAGGGTAAAATTGTAAATTGTAATAAAAATTTAATTTTTATTTAGAAAAAAAAGAGTAAGAAAACACCTGTCGCTCTGCAATTGGATGGACAAGAGCAACAGAAAGATGTGCCGGACAGGAGATCCGAACCCGCTATAAGGGTAAAGGATCATTCCACTTATCACCAATTTATATTAAATTGAATGCCATGAATGCACAAGCAGCTGTTACATATCTTACACTACGCATATAATTTAAAAACTTGTAATTACATTAACTTTTTTTTTTAAAAAAAAAATGGCTATTCTTTCAGCATTATTTTAAAATTAAGATTCCTTAATAATAATAGTAAAAACATAAAATATTTTATACAAAAATTAAGAAGGAACTTCAACTCATTATTAAAAAGTCAAAATAATTTCAGATACATATTAAAAAAATCAAAAAAAGTAAAAGTAACTTTAAATACTCATTAAAAAATAAAAAATTTAATATTAAACTTAAAATAATATATTTTATATTTTAAAATAATTTTTCATATTATAAGCAAAACAATTATTTAATCTAAAATGGCTAGTGAACGGAGCCTATATTTATTTATTTATTTTAAATATTTTAAAATAAAATAAAATCAAAATAATATGAAATATATATATTCATTTTGTCCAAATCAGTCTATTTATTTTTCTATTATGGCCTATTTGAAATAAATATATCAATTTTTTTTTGTAATTGTAATTTTTTTTACCTAACTTAAAGAAAAAAACTTATGATTTATAGACTATTACAATTCTTTATTTAATTAATTTATTATATATAAAAAAAATTATTATAAAATTTATATATATAAAATGAATAAATACGCATAAAAATTAATACTCTTTCCCTATCATAAAAAAAGGTTTCATTTTTAAGTTTTTTTTTTTTTTTATCCCAATATAAAAATATTATTTTTTAATTTAATAATTTATACTATTTCTTTAATATAATAAATATTATTACCTTTACAATATATTAAACAAATATTATTACTTTATATTACATAATAATAATAATAATAATAATAATAATAATAAAATTATTTTTTATTTTTTTTACTTTAAATCGATATAATATAATATTAAAAAATCAATGTAAAACATCCCAACAACAATTAATCACAAAATAAGTAAAAATAAAGACCGCAACAGTTGATGGTAAAAACCGTTATCCCAAGGTAATAAAATAATCAGTCATATGTCTAATTCTCGAGAACACCGAGGTGTGCAGCTCCCGTAAGAATCCATCCGCAGGGTGGATTCAGTTCAGGACTTGAGGCCCAGGGAGCGGTGAATAATAACGGCGTCCCCAAAACTTGGAGCGTATTTTTACTGCGGTACCGTCGGCTGTGACGTGGCTACCGGTGGGGGAAAGTTACCCATGGTAGGGATGCGCATTTTAGCAGAGGCCCGCTAAACAGAAGGGCCCCATTGGCAAACGTACGCCGTGTGGCCACTGGTATATTCAACCCGCCTCCCTTAATTCCCCCATTTTCTTACATCTGCTAAACTTTTTTTTTTTTTTTTTCTTTTTCTTTTTTTGGGGATTTCTTCAGAGAGGAAAGAATTAAAAAGGGAAGAACGAGGCCCCAAATTAAATTTCCAACGGCAGCTGAAAATAGAAACCCCCGTCGACAGAAGGCTACTATATATACACACGCAGCCCGACTGACCCGACACCCACAAAAATATCGTATTGGTAAGGGGAGTGGAAATCGAATTATATTTAGTCGAAAGGGTTTGTCGTTTGTTTTTGCTCCCATAAATAGTCCGAGTGAGAATTCGAAAGAATTGAGGGTTTTTCGTTTCAGGACATCTTTTGGTTCATCGATTGTTGTGTCTCATATTGGAAAAAAAATAAAATTGAGTGGGTTTTATTTTTACAGGGTCAAGATTTTGATCTTTATTTTCTTGTCTATCCTCGATAGTTTTGGTCTTGGGGAGAATCAAGAATCTGGGTGGCCCAATCAAGAATCAGTCGAGAATTGATCATGGGTTCGTGTCATCCTTCTTTAATTTCTTTCCCTCCATTTTTTATTTTTTTTTTCTTTTCTGCTGTAGAATTTTCTTGGTGGCTTTTGTAGTTGGTTCTTCCCTAGCTCGTTTCCGAGATGGCCTGGGATTTGGTAGAGTTATTGTACTTGTGGTATTTGTTGGTGGGTGGAATTTATTTTATGGAATTTTGGTCTGTTTCCAGGCTGTAATGAATCAGACATATTCGGACTTGTGAGAAATTGTTGAAGGCCTTTGCTGCTGCTGCTGTAATAGCAGAGCAGAGGAGAGCCCCACCCCCACCCCCACCCCCACCACACCCCACATACAGTGGAGGAAGTTTCTCAGCTTGTTAAAAGCCTCTCTTAATTGGCTGACCTTTCTTGGTACACTCCAAGGAATAGGATCGATCGTTCTAGATTTTAATTTCCATCTTCCCCAACTATTTATCCCCCCATTTGATTATTCTACAATCTGGATTTTGTCTGTCTTTTGATTTGGAGGTTTTCTGTTTTTTTCTTTTTTATTTTTCTGAAATTCTTGTTTCAGACAGTGGGGTGAGTTTCTCTGAGGACACCATGGATGACGAATACGCGAAGTTCATCAGGAGAATGAATCCTCCTAGGTCTGCATCTAATCCAATTTTGTCCTCTTACCTTTATCATCGTTTAATTCATCGATCATTTTTCGATTGATTCCGATCCATTGTATATATATATATATAACCAGAGTTGTGATCGACAACGAATCTTGCAAGAACGCCACAGTTATTCAGGTGGACAGTGCCAACAAACAGGGCATACTTCTGGAAGTGGTTCAAGTTCTTACAGATCTCAATTTGATCATTACAAAAGCTTATATCTGCTCCGATGGAGGATGGTTCATGGATGGTACTTAAAAAAATCACTTGCTAAATTTATATCGATCTTGCTATCTTTGTGCTTCAATTTAATATGTTTCGATTCGTCGTTTGGAACAGTTTTCAACGTCACGGATCATGACCGAAACAAGATAACAGACGTAGGGATCCTAGATTACATTCAGAAGGTAAGCTGTCTTAATTGCAACATTTTCGACAATTCTCGACCTTAATTTCGTTTCGTTTTCAGTCACTTGGTCCCGATTCGTGCTCGATGAGGCGGAGATCGGTCGGCGTGACGCCGGGGATGGACCACACGTCCATCGAATTAATCGGGAGCGATAGGCCTGGGCTACTATCCGAGGTGAGCGCTGTCCTAACTCACCTCAAGTGCAATGTCGTGAACGCCGAGGTTTGGACACACAACACGCGCGCGGCCGCGGTAATGCAAGTCACCGACGAGGAGACAGGGGCGGCGATCTCCGACCCCGATCGCCTGTCCGTGGTTAAGACATTGCTGTGCAATGTCCTAAAAGGCAGCAACAAAACGCGCGACGCAAAGACTGCAGTCGTGTCTCACGGCGCCACGCACACGGATCGGAGGCTTCACCAGATGATGTTCGACGATCGGGATTACGAGCGGATGGCTCTCGACGATAATGGTTCCGACAAAGAAAGGCCTAACGTGAACGTCGCAAATTGGCACGATCGAGATTACTCCGTCGTGACGATCCGTTGCAAGGATCGCCCGAAGCTTTTGTTCGATATTGTCTGCACTTTGACGGATATGCAGTACGTTGTCTTCCACGGAAACGTCGATTCTGAAGGGCCCGATGCTTATCAGGTAAACAACGACGACGACAACAACGATGTCTTACGATTGATCTGTAATAGTACGGTTTGTATATCAACATTGTTGATCATATCATGTTTGGATTCGAAGGAATACTGCATAAGACACATCGACGGATCTCCGGTGAAATCGGATGCCGAGAGGCAGAGAGTCATACAATGCCTTGAAGCAGCAATACAGAGGAGAGTGTCTGAAGTAAGGACATTATATATTATTACAACCATCAAATTATCTATCTCAACATCATTATTTATTCGATTTATTTAGGGGCTAAAGCTGGAGCTTTGCACGACGGACAGAGTCGGGCTGCTGTCGGATGTAACTCGAATTTTTCGCGAAAACAGTCTAACGGTGACGCGAGCAGAAGTGGCGACGAGAGCGGGCAAAGCAGTGAATACGTTTTACGTGCGCGACGCATCCGGGTACCCGGTGGATCCGAAGATCATAGATTCGATTCGGCAGACGATAGGGCAGACGATTCTTCGAGTGAAAGGCAGCCCACAAGAAGCGAATCAGAGCAGCCAAGAATCTCCAACCAGGTTCCTATTTGGCGGGCTATTTAAGTCGAGATCGTTCTGTAATTTCGGGCTGGTTAGATCGTATTCTTGAATGGATTTCCATGTTAAGTTTTAGATTAGATGAAGTTTAATTTGGTTTAACAATGGAATGGAAGAAAGGCTTTTACTTGGATAAAACCCATCATCGATCATCCCTGTAAATATTCCATCTTTGGTTTGCTTAGCTTCTAGTTGTACAGAACAAAAACTCTGCTTAATTCATTTCACTACCAATCGTCACTGGTTGTTCTGATTATTAATACAGCAACATTCCTTATCATTTTGACGAGTATATATATATATATATATATATAATTGAGACAAAAACACAGGCTAAAATAGGAACAGGTCCTAAATTCACTATCGCGTTCTCCAATAAAATTTTCTATGCCATGTCATTTATTTAATTTATTAAAAATATAATTTAATTAATACATAACATAAATAAATTATATAAATTCATTATCTCTCCTATATGGAGGAGAGAATGATATAAGAACGTTCTTGCAAGAGTTCTTCTGCAACAACGGTTCTTGTTTTTTTATTTTTTTTTTAGTGATGTGTAAATACGCATCATACTATGTGCGTTCTCCCACAATTAAGAACTTCCCATTGCACTTGCTCTAAAATTGGCCCCTCTACAGAGAGTTGTTGGGCTCTGGTCAGCAGATTCATAATAAATGGTGGTTGGCAAAGAAGAAGGAGAGGTGGGGTGTTGCCACGTGGCATTGCATCTGACTGAGTAGAACACAGAGACACAGAAAAAGATGGAAGAAGGAAATGGATGCATGGTGGAGGTGCAGATCGATGTAGCAGAAGGCTATGGATATGGCTATGGCTATGGCTGTTTTGTTGGACTAGTCAAAGCTGCTGCTGCTGCTGCTGCATATGCATGCTAAGAACTGATGTAGCTTAGCTTGTTCTTGCATTTGCATTGTCCCAATGGTGTGGGATTCATTCCTTTCACTCTTTTATTGATTGATTGATTGATTTATTATTAAAGTTTTTTTTTTTTTTTAATAAATTCGAATCAAATTTAATATTTTAAAATTAAATTTTACAAGACAAATCACACTAGACGAACCACATATAATACACAAAATATAGAATTAGATAAATTACACTATAATGATGTATAGCACACGAGACATAGAATTTAAAGTAGGTTATAGACACCACCAAATTTGTAATTTAAATTAGCGTTTAAACCCGTGCTACACACGAGATTATTATAATTAAATTAAATTATTATATTATTTTTATTTAATTTTATAAATATTTGAAATAAATAAAAATATATATAGAGAGAAAAAGGCATGTGATGCCTTTCGGAAATCAACATTAGATTCGCTCCTCAGAGTGGTCACATGTGTGATGACTAGTTGAGTAATAATAACAACAATTTGACATGGTCACTGCAGTTGTTCCACATGGGTGGAGTAGAAAAAATATAAAAAATAAAATACTGTTTTTTATTTTTGTCCGACTCAAAATAAGGTTATTATTTTTTAATTTAGTAACTGTACTATCTATTAACACAATAAATACTTTTTCAATTTACAATATATTACACTAATATTATTACTTTTATATTACACCAAACTAATAGGGGTATTTTTGTCTTTTGTACTACAATACAATATAATACTAATATTCAAAAATCTATGTGCAAAAAGCAAACGTCACCCTTGCAACGGGACGAAGAGAGTATTTTTATTTTAGATAATTAATTTAAACCCTGACATCTCCGAGTTTTGTCTATCTCACATAGTTCACCGACTTATTTTTTCGAATTTAATTTACAGGCTATTAAGTTGGATAATTTACTAAAAATACACCATAATGATTGCAGCTACGAATTTTTATGGTATAAAAAAAGTAAAATAATAATAATTGATTCATCACTGTTGTAATTAATTAGTTAAGTGGAGCTAGCTTATCTAACATGTCAAGAAATTAATTAAGCTAAAATATGCATATTTACTATATGGAATATGCTAATTTTATTTAATTAAGAGGGGTCATATATATGTTTTAGGTAACAATTTAATTAAGAACATATGCTGGGTTAGCCACTATTGAAAAATTAGTATTGTTAGAGTCAGGGCGGCTCAGGAGTAGAGTGAGTTGCTCAGAACCCTAATTTACAGAGTGTCCATATTTTAAATTATTATCTATTATTATTATTAAATTTTAAAATTGTATTTTAATTTTTAGTTTATATTTTTTTATAATTATTTTATTTAATTTTAAAATTAAATTTTAAAATTTTAGCTTTTTTTTTTTTTTCTCTTTATAATTATTCTATTTAATCTTAAAATTAAATTTTAAACTCTAAATCATATATATTTTTTTTATTTCTTTCTTTCTAACAATGTCTTACCTTATCTTTCCATATTTAGTTGTGGTATACACTTCTTTACCTCACAAGTGTGGCATTGCGCCCACTAATTCAGACAAACTTATCTCACTTTCTCTCTTATCTCTTTCACTCTCCTTCACTCCTTCTTGCTTTTCGAATTTCCGGACACACCATCTTTCATTTTCTTTTCTCAATTGTTCAGACGGTTACGTTCAAATCCTTGTCTAATCGATGTCAATCAGTAATATTATTTTGAAAATGCATTTTAATTATGTGTTTATATGACCTATAATTTATTTTCGCTCAGAACTCCAAAAAGGTCCAAAACGACTCTGATTAGAGCAATGATCTATGATAATGCAAGTGAAGTGGCGTCTAATAATATACATATATATATATTTTTTTTTAATAACATGGAAATCCACAGTCGCTACCCGTCAATGCTAGGCCTGACAAGACAAACCACATAAAACATATATATATATATTGATTTTAGTGTTTCAACAACGTTAGGAACGACAGAATATGTGTTTATACATTAAAGTTCCAGCCCTAACCTATGACTGCACAAATATGTGTTGTTATTAAAAAAAATAAAATCGTATTGTTCTTTTTAATTTATCACACACATATATATTTACACACACTGTGTGAGAGCTCTTTTTATTTATAATTTAATTAATTATTTTCGGTGGCTGATCACAAATTTAATTATTAAACGTTACTCAGAAATTACTATCATTAATTTTCTTACACCAGAATCTTGTCTTATTATTACAGCAGAAAAATTGATATATATATATATAAATATATTAATGTTCAATGCATCCATTCCGGCAGCAACCCTTTGGCATTATTGTTCTGTGTTGATGATCCTCCTGCTTCATTATTTGCTCTGCACTCAAAATTAATAAATTAATCACATTCATAATCATTCAAATTATATTCTTTTCTACTCATACTCATGATCCCTCAAACTCCTTTTCTTGATGAAAAATTAAATTAAATTTGGTCGATTATTTAAAAAATAAAAAAATATTAATTACCGAGCCATGTCGGCCGAGTTGTTGCGATCGAGAGTCTCGAAGAAGACCTCAGGGTGCACCGGCCTCGGCCTATACGGCGCTATGTGCCGATCGCCGGCACCCCATGTTTCTTGTAATGATCCTATATTGCTGCTGCTGCTTCTTCCTTCAATCTACAACCATTATAAGTATGTATCGATGTATGTATTTGTTAAATTTTGTAATAAATATTTAGGAGGGTTTTTTTTTATATACTTTGCTTTTCAGTGATTCATTGATCTCCATAAGGTCTTTTCCCTGTAAAAATGAAATATTGAGCTCAATTGGTTGTTTTAATATTTTCAATATATATACACGTACATGTATGCATAAATTAACATATATATACATACATACCTTTTGTTCAAGACTTGAAAGCTGTTGGAACATTTGTTGTGTCTGGAAAGAACACATTCAACAATTCTTTAGTATTAATGTAATTTGCACAAAACAATAAACACAACATATATATTGGCAGCTGACGATTAGTTCCAATCAGTATAAATTATACACTGACAGTTCAAAATGCCTATCAATAAAACACAAATGTAACATATTATCTGACATCATATATATATATATATATTAAAAATTCATACAATACATATCACGATTAATCTCAATATAGAATAAATGTTAACATGACGTATATGTATGATATGAATTGATAACATGTAATAGTTCAACAGTATATTTATTTTAAAAAATACCACAACTATGTCACACGCAATCTATAAAAAAATTTCTATCACTTTATTAATTCACTCGTATAGTTCTCAAAATGCTTCTATTATATATCACCATCAATCAATATAATAGTACGTTCTCTAAAATCTGTGTCGAATTCTAATGAGCATACATTTGCGGATGGACGAAGTAAGTATTTTCGTATATTATTAAAGACAAATACCTGTTTTAATCGAACTTGTCTTAAAGAGGCCTCTAATACACCCTCTAATTGGTCAAGTTCCTGTGCACTAAACCTGCCCAAATCTTCCCCCAAAATATGTCTGCAAAAACCAAAACCACGACAAATTAATTAATTGTATATATATTTATACATGGATCAAGAAAATGAAGAAAAATAAACCTCTGGGATTGTTGCAGAGCTTCAACTCTTGCCTTGAGCTTTAAATACTCATGGTAGCTGTTCTGCTCACATACAATACAATTATACAATACATACATATATATATATAATTTCAATAATAAATAAATAATTGTGTCGACTACTACTGTGTCAGCTACATCAATAAATGGTTGTTTATATAGTAATGGATCGAAAACAATAATTATTTTTTGTAATGGCAAAGAATGAATACATACGTACGTACCACTCCATTATTGGGAGATTGTTGGGCTTCAACTGATGAATCAAAGCTGCATCTGTGGTATCTCTCCAGTGTTTCTACCATACTAATTTATTCTTTTACATGTTAGAATTTGCATCATTAAATTATTACATACCTTTACTAATGAATAATACAAAAGAAATAAAGAGGATTCATTTTTTAGAAAGATGAAAATTTTCTGTTTCTTCTTCATCCTATATATATATATATATATTACGAGAAAAATTATAATTTTTTTTAGAAAAAAAAAAAGATTAAACTTTAGAACTTGAGAACCAAACCCTTTAAAGCTTTGTCTTAATTAACAACAACAACAAAAACAATAAGAATAATAAGTAATTGTATGAATTATTTTTATGCTGTCATTATTAAAATATAGATTTCATACAATAAAATATTTGTTGGAGAAGAGATAAAATCTGACTTAGATTTCACAATAAAACTTGAAAAACTCATCCCCAATAATCAGACAAAACTGAATTAACAATTGCAACCACAAAACCCTAATTTCATCTTAGCAATAACTCATTCACTCTTTAATTAGCTTTCAATCTCAAATATATATGAAAAATTGAATTAAAGCACAGAAAATGGACAGGGATGAAGAATCGAATCGAATTGAATTGAATCCAATATATATATATATATATGTATATATGATGATACCTGGAGGTGCTGCAGAACTCATAGAGTTTGCCTTTGTTGGAGAAGATGATGAGGGCAACTTCGGCATCGCAAAGAACAGAGAGTTCATAGGCCTTTTTAAGCATTCCATTTCTTCTCTTTGCAAAAGTCACCTGTCTGTTTATCTTGTTCTCAATTCTCCTCAGCTCCACCTTCCCCCTCCCCATAACCCCCCTGATGATTTTAAAAAAGAAAAAATAAATGTTGTCCTTGATCTATACTTATATGTATATATATTTACTATGTATGCATATATATATATGCAATTTCTATTTCTATATTATGGATGCTTCTCTCTCACTTATTTAACTCTCCACATGACTTATTATATATATAGACATTAGAATTAGGAACACTAATCTCATATATATCCCTCTTCTTTGCTTGATCTGATGAGTACACTCAAATTATTTATGGACATTAGGGTTTCTGCATCTCTTATATTGATTGATATATAGATGTGTGTTTGGTGGGGCTGTTCTTAGGTCTCCTAGGAAATCAGTACTGCAACTGTAAAAGTAATGATACATACATACATACATATATATATATATATATATAGATATATGGGTTTTGAAGAATTTATCCTTGTGCCAACTCAACTTCTTTTTCACCTAATTAGGCAAACAAATATCGTACACACACACATATATACATATATATATATAGTGATTTTATATAATTATATACATTGTTTAATCTTACAAAATATTACCTCTAAACTACTATTCATTTTTTAAAATAAAAAAAGAACTTAAAAAATCACCCTACTTTTTGGACTAAATTTTGTAGGTATAAAAAATTATGTCGGTACAATAAGAATAATATATATATTTTATGTTAAATATTGACTTTTTGTGAGATGATAGAATATATACATTATATATATTGAAAATTACGTCGGAAAAAAAAAATGATTGAACAAAACAAATATACTTAAGAGGTTTTTTTTTTTTTCTCTTGTTTATGAGGATCTGTATAGGAAAAATGATTGTTGAGACGACCATCATAATATGAAATTTGAATGCAGTTAAATTATTGACTCTTAGAAAAACAAAGAATCAAAATAATAGAAATATGTTACTCGTGATGAGTGACTAGTTATTAAATAAATTACATTACTTGTATATATATGTATATATATATATATATATTACCCCTCTTAAGAATTAATTTTTTTTTTCTTTTTTATCTTATCAGAACATACTAAAAAGGGTGTATTACATATGTATATCTCTGTCTGGGTGTGTACAAGAAAAATAAAATATGTATATACATAATTAATAATGTAAAGAGCCCCATGCATGCTTCTAAATTTGGTACTACATATAAATTTTATAGTGAAATGTTAAATTTTTTTATTCTGATGATCTAACTATTTTGAACACAACAAAGCTTTCCAAAACTAACTGGACATGCTAATTAATTAAAATGTGGGACATATCCAGTTGCTATTATTATTATTATTATTATTATTATTATTATTATTATTATTATTATTAGTATATAATCTTCTTTTTGATTAATTACCAACTCTTCAAATTTTGAATATGAATTAAGTCGCCAGCCGTACGCATTAAAAGAGCTAGATTTGGCCTAGTGATTCTTTCCAAAGAAATTAAAATCATAAACTAATTACTAAATATATATACATATGGGGAAGATTACGTTGCTGATATGGAAAAATCAGTACCTTCAGCATTCATAAAATATAAAAACAATATAAATTTTTATTAGAAACAACAAGTATGGTTTATAATAACAGCTTGTTTGTTTGTAATTACACGTGTGTTAAAAGTGTATGTCATGTGTTGAAATGAATTGTTGCATCTGCGATACGGTGATGTATTTGTATTATATGAATATAAATGATGTGTTGTCACTAACATTATCGTGTGCTATTTGCTATCTATCTATGTGCTGTCAATTTATGTATTGTATTTGCAATTATATTAATATTAATGATATATTGTCGCTAACATTACCGTGTGCTATTTGCTAGCGCTGCCATATACATATATATACATACATATATATATAGACAAAAGTATCTCCATTTTATATTATAAATAATTAGTTTATAGTTTTCATATTAATATTATTATTATTATTATTATCTTGTAAAATAAACAAACCCTAAGAATATAATTACTATCCGATTTTGGGATGGCCTTAATTAATTAGCATTTCTTTCTATATATATAATTAAAATTTTGTGAATGGCATATAATAAATTATATTACTAACAATAGCCACTAAATAGTTAATTAATTAGCAAATAGGATCCTTTTTAGGTTTGCAATTATATGTATAAATTTGAGAAATAAAAACCCTAGTTTAGATTTTTTTTTTTTTTTTTTTTGCCATCTATGATCTATATTTACACAATTTAATTGTATAGGCACTTTTAGCAATTGGCGTTCATAGTTACACGTATAGAAAATGTGATTAAATATATATAATATATATATATATATATATATATATATAGCTCTAACTTAATCAAGTTGACGCAAACTACTACTACTACTACTATAATAATAATAATAATAATAATAATAATAATAATAATAAGAAGAAGGATCGCAGCTATCATTCTCTATAATGAGATGATTATTTTCCTAGGTTTACAAAAGTATATCCATTTGTATTTGTCAAACAAATGTATATATATTTGTATTCTGTGTTTATATTTTGTGTTTTGTGTTTAAATATTAATCGAATGTTATATTTTATAAATTGGAAATAATGTATAAGAAATTGTGAAATTGCATGGTGAAATAATTGGGAAAAAAAAAAAAAAAATCTAAAAAAAGAAGAGTTTTTGCTATTATAAAATTGTCTATTTTTATTGGGCCTGGCCCCCAAATTGGGCTGTTATCAATCACGCAAGACCTCTAATAAAATAATTATAGAATTGATTGAATGATTTCAAGAACCAGAAAGCAGCAAAGGCTGATTTAATTAATTAAAACAATTAACTATTTGAATATATTATTTGATTAAAAATATTAAATTATTCTAGTTCCTGACCAATTGTGTCCATGGCAACCAGGTTCAGATTTCCTTAAAATTAAATAGAGATGTCTTTTTCTTGCAACATTATATAAACCAAGAAACAGACCCCTTTATTTTATCTTTTCATCCAAATTAACATAAAAGAAATGCACCTAAAAAAGGCAAAGTGCAGACAATCAATGGCCTTCCCATTAAGATAAGATAAGGTTTTAATCCAACAAACAAACTATGTACATATACATATACATACATATATATATATCAATATATGCATGTATGTATTCTTCAATTACACATTATTGTGTGAAGGGTTGTATATTTTATATTTTAGAATTTTTTATTGAAAGCTTGTTTAAATTTAATTATAATTCCTAGTTATCATTAATATAGGATTGTGTCTCATTTAAATAATGTAAAACTACACTGAGTCAAACTTTTCTTTGATTAGAAATTTTCTTCCAATAAAATGTTTATATAAAAATTAAAGATACAAGAGTAAAAAAAAAAAAAAAAAAAAAAAAAAAAAAAAAAAAAAAACATATATATATATATATATATAGTGTTATGTTATTAATGAGGACCTCTCGTGTGTTTATTTTGTAATAAAATTTAAATTTTGTCAAATATAGGTACATATATAGCTAGGATGAAATGAAAGGTACTTTTAGTGTTCAACATGATGCCACGTAGGTCTTGAAATAAAGAAGTAATTATAATAATATATTTTGTAAATTATGGTGACATTTAGGTTGGTAGAATTTAAGAGCAACAAGTTTTTGTAATGGATTATGGAATCATGAATGCACCTAAATAAATATATATATATATATATATATATATAGGTTGATGACTTTTGAGAGGCTATTGATGCTAAGAAGTGTAGCATTACCCACCTTTAGGAGGCCTACTGTCACGGGCTGACATTCCTGCCCTTGGTTCTCGGCCATAGTCCGTCCCATGTGTGCGAGCCCCTGTCCTGTACGGCTGTCTAATGACCCATATCTTGGTGCAGGTACGTGTTCCACATGATTCTCCCATACTGTATGGTTCATCCCGGGTGTGTTGCGCATCAGGGACGGCTGGTCTGGGCCTCTGCGCGGGCGTGGCCTAGGCGCCGGGCGTGTCAGCTTCCGGACACGTGACATGTGGTATCAGAGCGGACCTTGACGCTGGTGGCGAACGAAGCGACAAAGTGGGCATGTCTCGAGTCAAGGAGCATGTTGGTCGGCACGTCAAGGAATAGCATGTCCTAAGGTAACTGGACATCCCAAGGAGGGGAGTATGCTCGACGTTGCCGAAAAGGCCAAGAAGGCCGAGCTTTGTTCGTGAGGTGAAAACCACGTTAAGGACGATCATCGGGCAAAAAAATTGCACTAGCCGCAACAACGGATGTTCCGGACGGTGTGTGGAGATGCGCAGTGGAAGTTGGGTCGCACAAAGATTATGGCAAAAGAACTCGCTGGCTATTGGTGAGCACCAAATGAATGGTATGCAGGAAAAGGTTCCGCAGAAGCATACCGAGGGTGCAAGAAACAACGTCAGTGCACTCAAGTAGCGTCGCACGAGGGCGTTTGCGACTTGAAGTGGGGGAATTTGTCACGGGCTGACATTCCTGCCCTTGGTTCTCGGCCATAGTCCGTCCCATGTGTGCGAGCCCCTGTCCTGTACGGCTGTCTAATGACCCATATCTTGGTGCAGGTACGTGTTCCACATGATTCTCCCATACTGTATGGTTCATCCCGGGTGTGTTGCGCATCAGGGACGGCTGGTCTGGGCCTCTGCGCGGGCGTGGCCTAGGCGCCGGACGTGTCAGCTTCCGGACACGTGACACTACTTTCATATATTGCCATCCACTTAATTTTAATTAACCAATTTATCTCAAATTATTATTATTATTATTATTATTATTTTATAAAAATTATATATTCAATCAATTAGATTTGCAAAGCAATCAATTAGCTAGCGGGAGCAAAAACCCTTAATCAACGGTAAATGTTTATGTCTATTGTTCATGCTTTAGTGTATATGCATGTCACAGACCTCACAATAGTCTATTCATGATAGATTTGTATCGACGACTTTAGTATTTTAAATGAGTAAAATCACTTCATTCTAATTCAACTTGTTTATTATGATATCAGATTCGTATTGATCTGTATATATAATTGGATCGAAATTCTTGATTCAAATCCAATTATTTCGTGTTGAATTCGTGTCGAATTGTCGTATCATATTAGTTTTTTGTCGGTTCCAATGAATAGTGAATTAGATTATATTATTTAATATTGAACTTAATTTAAATTAATATGTTGACTAATTATCAAATTTAAATTAATTTTTATATAAAACTAATTAATTAAAATTAATACTCCTTCCGTCCTAAAAGAGCTGTCTTATTTTTCCATTTTGATTTGTTTCAAAACAATTATCTTATTTTCTTATTTAGTAACTATGATCCTTACTTTATAACAAAATTATTATTATTATTTTTTTTCAAAATCACCTTTAATTAATACTCCAACTTACTTTTTAAAAGATATTTTAATTTTTTATATTTTACTTTATACTCACTCTCAATTAAATATTATTATTTTTTAATTTTAGTGTCCACTCCCACTATGACGTCTCTTTTGGGATTGAGGAAGTATATATTATAATTGAGTTATCGTGTTAGCTTCGAGTTGAGAGCATCGGCTCTAATTCAATATGTTCGTTATCGTATCGAATTTGTATTGAATCGTATACATAATTGAATCAAAATTATTTATTCAAATTCAATTATCTCGTGTCGAATTTGTATCGAATTAGTTTTTGACAGCTCTGATGTCACACTTCTAAGTCATATACACCTTAAAAATACGCAATAAATAAATAAATAAATCAATGAAGAAATAATAAGGAAGCATGAAAAGGGCAAGATTGGGATAAATCTTGCCCCCCAATGGCCCAACAAGAGGTGGCCCATTTGAAGGATCTTGATTTTGATCTTCATTTTGATTAAGCCTTGTTTGGATTCCCCTTTTTTTCCCAAATTCAAAATTTCGAAATTCATTTCCACCAAACTGCAGACTCACTCACTGACAACCCATCCCAATCTCAAATCCCCAATCCTTTCTTCTACTTTTTCTTCGTCGTCGTCAACCCAATGAGTCAATAAATTTATCTATTTATCATTTGTTCGATTTGTGGTACAGATGGAATGGGACACACACACACAGGTGGATTGGAAAACCAGTGGCCACAAAAAAAACATCCAATCCATGGTGTATAACTAAAGAAAGCAACCAAACACGGCGTATGCTCCCAAATTACGCCCCGACAAACAAGGGCACCCGACACGTGTCCCCCAACCATTCGCCCCTCCTGACTGATGTGTCTCAACATGGCCGGGCCTATCATCTCTGTCTTGTCTCGTGGGCTTTTTATTGGGCCTCAAATCCCCAAATCATTTCCCTCTATTATTTAATTTTTTACTATTATATCATTTTTATTAAAAATTGCTTTAAAATATCTTATACTACTTTTTTTTTTTTTAAATTTATATTTATTGTATATTACAAATTTTGGGGGTTACGAGATAGGTGTAGATGTAATAAATCTATACAGCTATGATTAGATTAAATATTTGTAGGGGTAGCAATTTGGGGGAATTGCTGTTCCCCAACAAAGGCACGATAATAAGTCATTGGCACATGTCTTGTAGTCATTTTAATTTATTTTATAATTATGTAATTTAATTTATTTATTGTAATATGGGGAGGGTCTTTGTCACTTCAATGATTTATAATATGTTACTAACACACGATTAAAATAGCGACTTTAGTTTATTGCACCACCGCCACCTTCTGAAAGCGCATTTTGGAGCAATAGCGACAAAGCCAACTATCACTTTCACAAAATAGTAATATATCGTACCATGAATTTGACAATTCAATTCAACTGTCTCATACATAAATGAATTTTTTTATTTTTTTATTTTTTCAATTTAAAAATTGGATATGATGCCACATAAAAGTTAGGCATGCATGTTAATTAAGAATTAATTAGTTATGCCATGCGTAGTGTAATTTATTTAATTTCAATATGTAAACATATATATATATATAATAGTAGTATATGTGTAGATGTAGTGAGTTATAATGAACGTTGATGGCAGTCGTGCTAGTGGAAATATTATTTTTAATTATTATTGTAATGATACAAATGTTTGCCACTATTTAAGTTTTGGAATTATGGTTGGAGTGAGGGGTAACATTTAATTTAATTTAATTTAATTTAATTAATTCCTATATATGTTCAATGTCTTTTTAACAAGATAGGGGCAGTGCACGTGTGCCCACAAATGTAGGCACGACATACAATTTAATTCAAAACCCTAATTAAATTAAATGAATATTATCCAACTATCACTTCACCAATGTAACATTAATTGATTAAAAAGAGTTTTATTATTATTTTTTTCATTTATTTTATTTTTTATTTTTTAAATGAAAAGAAGTATAGATATGATTAAGAAGATGAGGATCCAAAGGTGCATTAGGTGTGTTGTGTTGTGTTGTTGAATCCCCACAAAAGAACATAATCCCAAATTATAAGTTTGTTGAAACATGATAAGGATAAAATGCTTCTCCAAACCACAAGTTCCTATTATGTGGGCTCTCCCCAAGGATATTGTTATTATTATTATTATTATTTTCATAAACATTTCCATATATATATATTATTTGATTATCCATTTAGACAAATTTATATATACTATACTAACAATTTTTTATTTTCTTAATAATGTGGAAACTTGAAGTCGTTATTCTTCCAGTGTGCTTTTGAGTAAATCTCCAATCGAATATAAAGGATTTGAACTCATAACTTTACTAGCATTTTTACCTGTATGACTTAAAAGTAATTTATTAGACCTCAAAAATTAAAATTTGAAAAATATATTCTATGTTTTTATTTATTTATTTATTTTTTCTTATTTACCCTTATATTCTTTCTCTTTTGAGCTATCTATTATTCTCTCTCTTTTATACTCTGTGTATTGTATTATCTATTTTTCTTGGTAAATGTTTTTTAAAAGAAAAAAAAAAAAGTTGTTATATTATTTAGTAATTATTTTAATATATTTTAAAATTTACTAAATTATAATTTTAGTGTTTCAAATTAAAGCCATTGAAATTATTTTTTTTACATATAATTTTTTATTTGTAAAATATATAGATTTACTAAAAACTTATTTTTATGTATAATTTTTTATCATATAAATTTTATATTAGAAATAAATAGTTTCAAAATATAATTATTTAAGCTTATAAGTTCAATAAAATAATAAATTAATCAAAGTTTAAAGTAATATTCAAGTATATTTAAGATTCCAAAAATAAAGATAAATATTTTCTCCGTTCCAATACAATAGTCTTATTTACCATTTTTGTCCGTCCCAAAACAATAGTATTGTTTTCATAAATAACCATATCACCGTAAAACTATCCATACTTTTTCATTTTTATTACACAAGTGTCACTACTTTTTACACTAATACACTCACACGGTCAAAAAAATCTTTTATCCATACTTTTTACCAACTACCAGTATAATATAATATTCATTAAATCTCGTAACCATATTTATGGAACGAGGGGAGTATATCTTTAATTATCCTTTCATATACAAACATTTAATATTAAATCATTGTTTACCAAACACTCTAATAAAAATATATCTCATAGTCCCGTAAAAAATGGCCGGGTGGTGTGGGATTGAACGTGTAGAATAGTTCGCCTAGTGTGATTTACTTTCGGACCTAGTTTACAGGGTATTAGGTAAATAAGATTAACAAGCTCATTGCTAAATGCACACATTTAATGGCAAAAATACTTTCTAAGAGTTTTTAAAACAGGTTCACTTGTAAATTTTTAAATATATTTCTCTTATTCATAAAATACCACCTTATTCATTTTGACAAAATTAATTTTTCAATGTTTAGCTGTTAACTTTGATTCAATACTTTATTATTACAATTTCACTGTATTTATTGCATTATTTTTATTTTTTTGATCATCATTAATTACTAATTAAATTTTAAAAAAATATCTGTAGCTATTTTTTTATTTTTTCAATTTTTTAATAACATATTCATTTTTCAAATAATATACATGATATATATATATATACTGTAACTTAAATATAAAATTATGATCAAACAATATTGTCTCGTCTCCAAATGCTTAATATCAAACTTTCAACCATAATCTCAACCGATAATCAAACATATCCCAAGTAATTAAGTCACCTATATATATTTGATATATATAGTTATACATATTGTGAACTTTCATCGTCCCTTAACAATTTATCTATTTTTTTTATTTTGATCGTCTTATAAGAAAGTAATTATTTTTTTTAATAACTGTACTGTCTATTTAACATTACAAATATCATTATATTTATATTCATATATATAAATAATATAAATAATATTCCCCCTCCGTCGTAAAAATATATATGCATTTGACCCGGCCAAAAATAGATAAAAATAAAAATATTTTTCTTAAATATAGATAAGAAAAATATGAATAAATTTGAATAAAATATAGATAAAATATATATTAATTTTAAAAAGTAAATTGATTGCTATAAAAAGGGTTGCTAGAAACCATTATTTTCAATCATTTCAAACCACTCCTTTCCACTATATATCAATCTATCTATCAATCTATCTGCCAAACCACATTACAATACAATGTCGACTTCGTCCTCCTCGTCCCTTTACATTTCCCCAAACCCTAATTTCAACACTACCCCTCCCAATCCCAACATTCCTTCTTCCACCCACCGGAGAAACGACTCCGGCGAGCTCGACGTCTTCGAGGCTGCCCGCTACTTCTCCGCCCAAGAAACCCTCCATCGTCTCCACAGCTCCGCCCGAATGAGCCTCGACGTCCCCATCTTCACAAACCCTATTCATCCACCTGGAACACTCACCGCCACCACCACCACCACCGCCGCCGCCGGGGGGATCAGTATCGATCACATCAAAAAAGAGAATAATGTTTACAGCGCCGCCAAATTCAAGCAGCCAAGCTCGCCGGGAGCCCGCCTCGCCAGCTTCCTCAACTCCCTCTTCAGCCAGACCTCTTCCAAAAAGAAGAAGAAATCAAAGTCCGGCAAGGACGCCGCCGCCGCCGACGATGACGCCGCCTCCTCCGCCAGAAGGAAACGCCGCAGCAGCATCAGCCATTTTGGGATCTCCCGGAACCCTAATTCCTCCGCCGCCGTGACTCCCACCAAATCGTACAAGGAGATCCGGGACCTGGCCGATCTCAGCAAGGCGCCGGTGCCGGCTCAAATTCCGGCGGCCGGAATGTTTAAGACTGGGAAGAAGACGACGGATCATAAATCCAGGCTCAGCAACGTTGGTAGCATGCCCAGTTTCGGCCATGGAAGTAACTTAGGGTTTTCTGACAGAAATTCCACGGCGGAAACGGAGTTCAGGAAATTCAGCGAAGCCGACGACGGCGACGGCGGCGCAGACACTGATTCGAGTTCGGACCTCTTCGATTTGCCTAATCATGAACTGGATTTCTTCTCCAATGGCCTACCTGTCTATGGAACGACGAACATGGACAGAATCAGGATTGTTGCTCCAATTTCCAGCACTGCAACAGCATAGTTCTTTAATTAATTAATTAATTACACATTTTCAATTAATAATCAGATAAATATATGTATCTATATGTATATATTTATTTGTGTTTCTTGATCATGCTTGGAATGGAATCGTGGAGAGAATGATTGATTTTTGTGACAAAATCAGGCCAAGGGATTCTACTTTTTTTTCTTCAACTTTTTTCCCTCTTTTAAAATCACTACTTTTCTTCTCTTTATCTACAGTTTCCATTACTTTTTATTCTTTTTCTTTAATGATGATCAGATCTTCAATGATATTTCTAAGCAATTATGATTTTGACTGTTTACATTTGAAAATATTATTGCAGATTTGACAAACCATTTTCTTCTTCCTAAAATCTTAATTCACATGATTATTTCTTATTGGGCTCATATAATTGGGCCGCATTCAATTAATCTTCCATAGGCCCATTTTAGAATCTGACACAATAGGCATCTGTTTCAGGTCTGAGTCCGACCCAATTTTGGAATACAGAGCGGACCCGAATCCAAATTCGAAAATCCATACCCGTATAGGAGGACGGCGGATCGTCGTCTCCATCGCCATCGTCGTCGTCGTCATCGAGCTTTGCCTGTTGTTTTCCTGCGGGTGTGAATGGTGGGAAACGAAGCAGCCTCGTGGTGCAATATCGGTTTCAATCCCTCAATATAATACTCAATTGCCACATCCACAACAGCACACGATTACACTATTGGATTAACAAATAATATCTCTCTCCTTATCGCCATACTGTTCATAGGGTAAGCACTGACGTCGCTTCCTGGTAAGAAACCACCTTCCAGTTGATATTACTCAAGTTTTTTTAATTCAATTCCCAATCATTTTCCTCCCCAACTGGCACTTCCCACGATTATTGGGTCTTTATCTTCCCTCTTTCCACCATGTTTGTTTAGCTGCTGACGAAACAGTTCAAATCGGAAGAGAAAAAGAAAGAACCATTTCTTTTCTTCCCCAAATTGGTGAGAATCTCTAAACCCTAATTGCTTGCTTGTTGTACCTCCTCCTTGCTAATCTCGTGCTCTTAAATTTCTGTAATGTTCCATTTCTGTTAATTTCATCATCTGTGAAAATAATGGAGTCTTTCAGCTTCAATTTAGAGGGACAAGAGGTTTCTATGGCAGAAGATGCAGAATTACAGGACGTTACTGCAGAAGCCTTTCCAGTCATCCTAAATGATGTATTTTTGGGTATGGAATCAATGGAGAGTTATCCTCTTTGCTTAGAACATTTATTCGATGATGCTAATGTTGGTGCAAGATTGTCCAATTCATCCTCTTCTTCGCCTGCGCCGCCTCAGTCGGCCAAAAGAGCCCGAATCGAAACACCATTGTCCCGGATTCCTGTTTGCTTAGTCCATGGCTGTGACAAAGATTTGAGTTCATTGAAGGAGTACAACAGGAAGCACAGAGTATGCGATATTCATTCGAAGATTTCTGTGGTTATCGTCAATGGCGTTAAGCAGAGGTTCTGCCAGCAATGCAGCAGGTAGATCTTAAATCTTGCTCTGTATTGAGTCTGCTGTTATATAATTAATTTCATTGCAGGTTTCACAAACTAGCCGAATTCGATGGAGGCAAGCGCAGCTGTCGCAAGCGTCTTGCAGACCACAACGAGCGCAGAAGAAAGCCTCGATTAAGTAAGCCGAAGTTATCACTGATTTAAGTAAGCTGAAAATCCTCACCTGCTTTAATGGCGGATCTCTGCCTTGACGCGTGCAGGTCCTCTGTTATTCGACACAGATGACTTAAGATGGCGATGTAATGATCGAAGTAGTTTCAAGACAGGGACTCAACGATCAGCAGCTGAATTTTCCGGCTCAATCTCCGGCAGTGCTCTCTCTCTTCTGTCATCTCATTCACAGAGCTCAATAAGCCTTTCAGAAATGGACAATGGCCGAACCTGTCTCAATTTCGGACCTCTGCAGAAAGAACTCATGGAAGAATCAAGTCATCCAAAAACTGTCGACTTGCTTCAACTGTCATTACATCTTCAAAGAGTCGTGGAACAGCAGAAATACCTTGGGCCGGAAGAAGATGAATCTGTCAAATAGGTCTAATGGCTTAAGTTAATAATCCATGTATGTCTAATTTGTTGTATTTATGACATTATTCTTTCCTTGTAATAGAACAACCAAGAAATGGCCTACACATTATATAGATAATAAAAATAGCAGATGATGTTCATTGATTAATACAAATAATGTCTGGAACTGGAATGGAGGCCTGATAATAATACACTATGCCATCATAGAACATAAAGTTGCAACAAAGACAGAACAGACAAAGCTGATGAGCATCAGAACTGAACCAAGTTATGAGTTATAAACTAGCCCAGCTAGTTTCCATTGCTCGAATTGGCCATTAAACCAGCAACATTTATTGGTAGAAAATCTCTCTCTATTGGTTCAGCTTTCTCTCATTTCACTTAATTAACCCTGCAGACATATATATATATATATATATATAGCAATAATTAGAAAAATTAAGGTTCAAGAACAATGAAGGAATAAAATTAAAAGAGCCATTTGATATATATATATATATGTATATGTATATGTATTTGTCTGTGTAGTAAAAGGGATTGGTTTCTTACATTGTTGCAGCCATTAGAAAATGGCCCTCCTGTGGAGTTTGGGATGTACCTTGCCCACTGCATTCACAATATTCAGATGAATAAGTCAAGAATCGGCGAAATTTCGATAATCTGTTATAGTTGAAACCAAGAAAACTCAACCAGGTTACATACTTAACAAGCTAAGAGTTATCAGAAATCGATATTGTTAGGAATTGACAAATAATCAGCTATAATAAAAACTATGAACTCAACCTGGTTACATGCTTAGCAAGCTAAGAGTTAGAGAAGTCAGCATTGAGGTTCGAACAATATATATTCAAGATGTTCATTTTATTACACTCCCTCTTTCTGCTTCTCTTCTAATACATACATTTCAACACTCCATTAATCTCCTCTTAAAGGTTTAAGGAGAAAAAATGCAGATCCTATTAGGGGGCTTGTATATATACATCATACATAATGGTATGAACAATATTGTTTATAATTTATTAGGGTTATAAGCATGTTAAGGATGATTATACTAAGGGGAAGACTTACATTTTTCGCAGCTGCGCTGAAAGCCTCGCGGTGGGGTATCTCCGGATTCGCGGCTTTAATGCGCTGTATCTCCTCTCTGATGAAGAACATAGAACAATTATATGTATATATATGCATATTCACATTAGAATTGTAATTGTAATTAAGATTGCTAGTGTTGAAACTAAATTTGGTAGATAAAAGAGCAGTTCCATACTTCATAAATCGATTATAAGCAGATGGAAGCCTATGCTTCTTCTCAGGAGCTGCAACAAGATTTGCAAAAAGTGTGGATTAGCACTCAAGAAGAACATTCTAAGAGGGTAAATTATACATATATATATATGTATGTATTTATGTATCTACATAAGACTATCATACGTTTGACCACAAATGGAGCTTTAGGAGATAAGGGCTCTGTAGATGTGGTTGAGGAAGATGATGATGATGGCTGCCCCTTCTTAAATTCACTGCACAAAGTCTGCTGCACCATACACTTCAATACTATTAATTAAAATAATTCAAGATTACACAAAGATATCATTTTCTTACACATCAAATTTCATTCTTAGATCAAGACAACCACATCGGCACTAACAACTACAACACATTGAAAGAAAACATTTAAAAAAAAAACATATATTTGAATGCACCTGATGAATGCTGGCTTGATGATCATAGAATTGAGCTTGAAAGGAAGTCTTGGGGCTCAGGAAAGACAGGTTGCTGCAGTGTCCACATTTCACCGTCACGGTATCGAGCAATCTCTTGCATGGAATTCCAACCTAGAATTTTATTAAACATATGAAGAAGATGGAGTTTTAGGGCACAAAAACTAACTAAGCCTGTCTGTGTTTCCAAATTATATGTATATGTATATGATTCTGAAAGTTTTATAGCAGTTAGGGCTTCAATTTCATCAAAATCTTACACAGTGAGACTGAGCATGGAGAAAGCCCTAATTAGTTTAACCTAGAGGAATAATCAAATTCAAGCCTTCCCTTATTCTCTAAAAAATTTTCAGACCTGAATTCGTTCATACAACACACCACAGATACATGATTCCCATCGAACACTGAAACAAGAATAATTAAAAAGTGATGAAACCTACCGCAAGAACAGTGTTGCAGAAGTTGCAGCGGACATAGCAAAGATGCTCGGAGGATGACTGAGCCAAATCCATGGTAGATTCTGATCTTGACAAGATGCAGCCCTATTGAGCTCAAGGGGGTTTATCAGATATAGAAGAAGAAGAAGAAGAGGAAGAAGGTAGAGTAAATCAATGTTACTGCACACATATATATATATATGCTGAAAGTGAAAAATTAGGGTTTGGGGAAGGGGGGGGGGGGGGGGGGGGGGTAGGGTGACAGCTGGATTTCAAGGGAGGGAGATCAGTAACATTGCTTCAAGAAAGAAAATCTAGGATTACTAAGATGGTTACATAGTACAGCCATTTCTGACTTGCAGACAAATTGGGACTGTCCTCTCTCTCCTGTTCATGCACACACGCAGATATATTTTTTTATATACACATACATTGTATGTATCTATATGCATATGTGTATACAGGCTAGCTGTTGAATCCATTATGGTGTCTTTGTAACTTATTACATGTATGCAGAAATTTGTGATTATGAACAAAGTGAAACACCCAAGATATTTGAATCTCTTGATTTCATTACATGTACGTTTGTTTGTGTCTCTGTGTTTATTGATTTATTTTCTTGGAAAAAAAAAATGAAAAAGAAAAGTTGAATCAAATTTTTATGTGGAAGCAATCTGTGAAATATCTCATATATATCTTAGTTCTCATCAACTATGCTTTAGTAAAACTAACAGATATATATAAAAAAATGAGTACGAAAATATACAGAAGAATTAAGGATTGTAACGACCATATATAGTATCCTTTAAAACATTGTCATAGATGCTTAGGACATATTTTACTATATTAAAGATTGTAAGGTAAGAGATGATGATACCTTAATTAGTACTTCAACAAGGATTTTTTTATTTATTTATTTTTTTTTCTGTAGAATAACACGAATTATTATCTCTAGCCTACAATTTGAATCTTTAGTGACTTGGTGTGATTGTACAAATAAGATAAGTAGAATTTTAAATTGATTGATTAAGCTATTTATGTCAATAATATGTATATTTTTTTAAGGGTCTACTTAAAAAAAAAAAAAAATTCTAAAGTTAAATGTACTTGCTCTAGATTAATTGTGTTCTGACCAAGAATATCTCCGTACATTTGATCCTAGCCATAAAGGATTCATTTATGTGATGCAATTAGGGTTATAAGAGCAATGTGTAAACTTTCTCAAATATACCCTTTCGTTCTTGACACGAAGAGCAATCTCATATTATTTGGGGCATTAGAATCTAAATGGCGATCATTCGATTGTGTAGGCTAACCATATGTATTTATAGTGTTGGGTGCCTCTATTTCTAAGAGCATCTCTTACAGACCTCTCTTGTTACTTTTATTATTATTTTTTCAGTTTTTATTATAATAACTAGTTATTTTTCTTATTACCTTTAAGAAGAGATACACTTATTCACAATGTATTACCTTTCTCAAGAATCAATTACCTTCAATAAAAGCTTAAAGAAAATAATTAAATATTATTCAAAAAATTTTAAATTTTAAAATTAACAGAAATTATCTCATATATAATGATTTATTCGAATAATTTCAATTTTTAAAATAGTAAATTATACATGTTCTAATATATTAAAATTTATATAGATTAAAATTTAAAAATTTAATATAACATTATATATAAATAAATAAATAATTTTTATATATTATGCAATACAAATATATAGAAATAAATAAATAAATTAGTGTGGATCCTATAAAATATAGTAAAGGTAATGTGCTGAAGGTGATTACTCTAACGAGTGATAAAGAAAGTAATTTAAATGTTGAGTTGGACATGATGTGAATGAGAGAGATAAAAGAGATAACGAAGTAGATGTAATGTCTGTAACGTATGCTCTAATATATATATATATATATATATAGTTGGGAGCTTGTATGAATAATTTTATCCTTTTGCAATGATAAATCATTTTGGATATACATTTTTTTTTTTTTTTTATCTAGTTTGGAAAGTGAGAGTCTATTATATTGTATTGTGATTTGTGAAGCTCAAGTTGGAGGCTGGAGAAGTACTTGAAAATATCTAACTTGATGTCTTTGATGTAGATCATTTTGATCGAATTAAGTCAATAAACCTTTATTTTATTTTTTTGTGTGTGTTTTCTCGATTTCCCAATTTCTCCCAACATATGCATATCGCAAATATCAGTAATGAATGTTATAGAAAAGATCAAAAAGGACTTGGAGGAAGGTAGAGAGTCAAAGTTTGTGAACAATCCAACAAGTTGCTAGAGGAAAGTGTATGCATATTTGGCACTACTTGTAGCAAAATAACCTCAAAAAGAAGCTATATTAATGGAAATCACACTTTCGAATACTAATTGTAATGCTCAAGAAAAGTCATCTTATGAACAAAAGAAGAGTGTAAGAAACTACTAACTTTTTCTTTCTTTTTTTTTTTTCTACATAAACTGAAGTGGATTAACTACCCTTTAGGGTATGTGGTATACAATGTCAATGGAAGCTGATGATTGGCAAAGATATATATATATATATATATATAAGATAGTTTACATTTTAATTAGGATGAACTATTGTCAATAAACTGTAAATGATTATTAAAGTCACTTATCATTTAGTTGTAAAATTTGGTTTAGATAGAATCATACTAATTTATATAATATCGAGTCATATACTAATATTGTAGATTGTAGTAGTACTATTGCATATTAAATAAAATTTAAAAAATCCACTTACCATTTAATGTCCTTCTATCATATAAAAAAAAAAAAATGGTATTAGTAGTATAATTACTTAAAAATTGTATTTAATCAAAGTATTTTGGAGTTTTGTATTGATTTGAAAATAATAAAAGAATGAATAAAGAAATAAGTTTATGAAAATATTTTGAATAGAATATAACTTTTAAGATTTTGAATGTGACAATTTTTATAAAGTAATTTTTAAAATAATGTTAAAAATATATTTAAAAACATAATCCAACCTAAAATAAAAATTGGTGATAGGTGAAGTATAAGCCAAGGAAGTTCCCATCATTTTTTTAACGTGGGATATATTCAACATTTCGCCTCGAGATGACAATTTTGAAAATTGGTGATAGGTAGAATGATTTTTCACTCTTATAAGTTAAAGGAGTTCTTATATTTTTTTCAATATGGTCAATGTACATATTTTATTATTTCATAAAAATTATCATTCAATATAAAATATTATTTTTTTTATAATTTTTAAGTTATTTTCATATTTCACATGCACAAAATATTAATTAAATTCAAACAATGCAATGCACAGTAATAATAATAATAATAATACTTCCTCCGTCTCACTTCTCATGTCCACCTTTCTATATTCGTCCGTCCCACTTATTTTGTCACTTTTTTATTAAAACAATTATACACTTTTATCTTATTTTAAAAATTTTAATTTATAATTTTTAAAATTTTAATTATACTAATAAGTTATTTTAATTTTAATCTATAATTATTTTTATTATAAGATAATTATTTTCACTAATATATTTTTAATTATTTATTAATTATAGTCTCTTAAATTTTTGTGTCTACAGTAAATTGGACAAAAATATCGGAGACGGAGAGAGTAATAGGTAAGAGAAAAGAAGCAAATGAAGCATGGACAAGTCCAATCAAAATTTCCGAATTGGGACAACAAATCAGGGCAGACATGGGCCAAATGATTCCACCCTAATCCATGCAAAAATAACGTTGTCCAAAAAGCATCCATGCATGCATGCATCCATCACGGGTCAACTCACCCATCTACGTACTTCATTATATATTATTGCCTAAATTCATTTTTAAAATATACTACTACTACTATATAATTAATTATATTACTAAGTAGTAGTTTGATAAGAATTTAAATAAAATTTAATGTATTGAATTTAATTAAATAGTACTGTAGTAGTAATTATTAGCAGATGAATAGATTCTCAAGTAGTGGCCTGGCCTTTGTCTGTTTACACCAACAAGGCAAGAGTGAAAATTACCAGTACATAATTGGCAGGTATTCTATTTTTAGTAACCTGCAAGAAAAGTCACATCCAACTAAATGACACATAACCCACGACCATTTAATATTTTTATTTTTATTTTGGCATCTGTCAGTTCTACTTTTTCTTTCGCACTTGTCCACCTCGACTTCTGTTTTTTTCATTTTTTTTTTATTTTTATAAAATAAAATAAAAAATAAATTCTTTCTTTCTCAAAGTGGAATTGCAGTCTTCATGTGGTGTGTTAATTTTGTCTGAATTGAGACAAAAATATAAATACACATATATCAATTTTCTTCCACCGGGAAAATATAATGGAGCCCCTAAGTACTCTATTCCAATTTTTATTTTTTTTTTTAAATGACGTGAAAAATTGGAACCATTAATACATTCTAAATACATTTTCAATCAAACCTAATAACTTACAAATAAAATTCAAACTAAATCAACTATGTGTGACAGGTGAGAAGGTGAGCTAAATGCCGCTCTTAGGGGTTCTAAAAGAAAATATTTTTAAGAATGCAGTGAAAATACTATTTAAGGATAACTTTCGTAAGTTAAATTAAAATTCCATAACGTAATAAAGTCCAAAAACAAGAGAGTACGAGATTGTTTAATCAAACAAAACACATGAACTCTAATGAACATGAGGATCGATACGCATAGGAAAAAAACACACACGTGTTTTAATATGATACCGAACATTAACATATAGATTATGATGGATTTTCAAGATGCTCTTAATTAACTCTATAACTATTATTTAATATTACTATACATAAGAAGACCTTAACACTAACTATGTGTTTGTTTCAAAAATTTTGAAATATTTTCATTATTTATACAAATTTTTTCTTTAAAAATATCAAATCCAACGCTTATTTTTTATATTATACTAAAAATCAATTTAAATTCAAAATATCACATAACAGATCATACAACTATTTCAATTGAAATTTTTTACTATTCAAATATTAATTCAGAATCCAAATCTCCAATCAAAAACAGCTAAAAGGTTTACATCTAATAGTAAATGAAATGCAATATTAATATTTAATTTTTATATATTTTCAAGACATTCCATTTAATTAATGCATGTTTCCTATTTCTTTTATTATTATCTTATTTTGTTCTGCATAAACTATTAAATATATAATATTAATATAAAAACTTAACAACAAGTCGTTGTAGTATAGTGGTGAGTATTTCCGCCTGTCACGCGGACGACCCGGGTTCGATCCCCGGCAACGGCGCGTATTTTTTACGCGTTTATATATCTATATATATAAATTTTTTTCTTTTCATAAATATTTTTCTTCCCGCCAATTCTGTAGGACAAGCGCGAGTGCGAGCACAAAGACAAGCACACACCGCTGCTGCGAGAAGGGAACAGAATCAATGGGGAAATCAGTGAAGAGAGAGAAGTCGGATGACATAGAAATAATCGCAATCGGGAAGCTCTACACTGGTCCATGGGACAAGAAGTATTGGAGTTCTTCTAGGGTTTGGATTTCGTTTCATTTGTTCAAGTAAATTTGTGAATTTTTGCGTGGTCGCGTTTTTAAATTGTGTTTTGGTTGACTATCAAGCTTTGGTTACATTGCACATGTTGTTCCTTCCTAAATTACGACAAAGTCTGAATTCGAATTGCAAATACTTGGCGAGTGTCTTGCAACCATTCATGTGCCGTCGAAGAATATCTCTTTTTTAGTTGTTTGATTTTGATTATCTTGATTCTAGAAATATTTTGTTTTTAAGTAGTAATTGGAGCATCCGAAGTTAATGCTTCTTCTGCTAGGATTACTCATATTATAAGTTAAACTTCATCCCACTTATCTGGTTTGTGGTGATATAGAGGATTGCAGTTGTTCACATATGATTTCTGAGGTGCTAAGGTGTGGGCTTTGCAGGGCAAGGACCGGTATCCGTATCCTGTTGGATACAAATCACTGAGAGCTCAAAATGGGATTACTTATACAATGGAAATTCTGGAAGGTCTTAAAGGTCCATCATTTATGGTGTGTACAGATCATAATTTTGGATTCTTGCATATATTTTGGCCACCATGTGTTGACAATATTGGCATTCAAAAAATGTTATAGATTAGTTCTACTGATGGCAAGTCATGTTCTGGAGACACTCCAGACATTGCATGGGAGGGATTTCAAAAGAAAAGCTGTTCAAAGTTGTGGCATGGGAAGAGATTTTCATGTAGGATAGATGGAGTAGAGGTATATTCTTTGTCCCCTTATATCATTATCCAATTTGAATATTTAATCCACTGTGTTATTTAAGGAGTAAAGGCAATTAGTATTGCTTATAAAGATCTTGGGGTGCTCTTCATCTGTATGTGTTTCCTATGTTTGCATAACTAACCGGATACCAGATTAGAGTCAATCTTCTTCTGAATCAAGCTCAGTACCTTCGGTACCATTTAAGAAACAGATGGAAACAAAGAGTGTAATACAACTAAGTAATTCTTTAATCTGTTTTACTGTAATTGGCAGTTCTTTGGATTCAAAAACACATTTGTTCAGAGGTTACTGCGGGAATTGGTGGCAAATGTTGGTGGAACTGCTGAACAGAGTTCGCAACCTCAGAATATCTCAATTGGAGCTGGTGATCCCATTGATCAATTGCAGTCAAGAGCATCAACATCAAGTCATGATTCAGATCTTCTGAAAATTTTGTCTACATCACATCTTACTGGAAAGAGGAGTAGAAGAGACAAAAATTATAGTAAACAGTCCAACAAGGCTCACTTACCACATCTGCAAGAAATATGTACAAAGAACGCCAGTGCTTCAAATTCCAAGCAAGTTTCTGGAAATGAAGACCTATCAGCTTCTGCTACTGTGTCTGAGTCTCATAATATTTCAGCAGTAACCCAACATGAAAACTCTGCAACTGGTATTGAGGATGAGAGACATCAATCAATTGCAGAAAGAAGCATGCTGGAGGATTCTTTGTGCATACCTAACTATCTGAAGAAAGAAATTTCCCTTTCTAAAGAAGACAGAGAACATACTTGGTCTTTGAATTATTCTGAGTCCAATGTTGATAGCTTGCACCAAATTCCAGAGCCTGTAAGTTTGTCAAGGCTATTTGAATTTTTTTGTTCTTATTTGTTTACAATTTGCAAATTGCAAGCAAACAAGCATATGCCCTTGGATCGGGGTTGAGTTTTTTCAGATCTAGTTCATGACTATACTTAGTTTGGATCACTAAATGACAGAGTGATGGATCAAGAGATGCTCAAGGATGCATTGACTTGATACCGCATGAGAGAGTTGGACTAACTAATGTTGAGCAGGACTTGAAAGCAGTCGATGATGCTGATCTTTGTGCTCCTGACACCTTGGATCATGCTGATGGTAATGCTACATTGTGTGGAACTTTCAATGGACAATCATTATCTTGCAGCTGTTAATTGAATTTAGTTTTCTTTCTCCTTTGTCCTCAGATTCTGTTTCGATCATGCTTATTTACTTTTGCAGATAGCATTTTTGTTTCTCCTGAGAATCATGATCAAATGCATTTGATAGTGAATAATGCAGCTACAACTGATGTTGCCAAGTCTGAAATCCTGGTAGCTGGTTTATCTCCAATTGATGAAACAAATGAATCTTCTTACAACTCAAGCTCAGAAAAGTATGATCCTGATTCAGTTGGTCAAGAAATAGCCAAATCAATGATGACAGTTCTACTTCCTCGAGCAATTCCTTTGCTTAAAACGTTTTCTAGGAGGAAAAAGAAAAAATCAAAGCAACAAAAACCCCTAACTCATGAATCTAAGGAAGAAGATAAAATCCTTGACATTACTATGACTGATGCAACCACTGGTAACGTGTTTACCAACATCATAATATTTGACTATATATATATATATATATATTGATTTTATAGGTGAAGCACTTACTACACCAGTACATGAACTTTTCTGTTAAAAATGATATTCTAACCACTTCTTCATTACTTTCTTTATATTTATGAAATGCAGTCGAAAAGCCGGCTGAGCATTCATATTCAGGAATGAAGAATGAGAACATGACAATTCCTTGTGCTACATCAGCTGTATCTATCTCTGGAAACGCATATTCTGTGGTTCCTGATACTTTTGATAGTGATGATCCTCATGATCTGCTTGCTCTTTCTGATGCCTCCAAGGTCAATCAAGTGTCCTGTAGTGTGAACCACCACACACTACTACAACCCCCAACAAATGTTAATGAAGGAGCAAACTTGCTGTTCTGTCATACTGGAATTAGGACACAAGGTATATTTAATTATGAAGGACATTCACCTTTAGTGGAGAAGCCCAGAAATGATGAATATGTTATATCGAAGTATGTTTTTATATATGTTAGGTATGGTTGATTGACAGTTCTTGTGCTGTGTTTTCAATGTGCTCTCTCCCAATCGTAGTTCTCTCAATAGATATGCTTATTAGACCTTATTTGGGACTTAAGACAACTTTCTATTTGAATTTCCATTTCCTTACAATTTAAAACTTAATCCCTAAATGACTGATGACTGAAGCAATAATATGATGTTACTTATATTCTTACACTAATCATGTGTCATTTTCATCAATTGACAGACAATGAGATATCTGACGTCATGGCTGAGGATTCAAATTTTAATGTTCTAGCTCCTGTAGAGAAAATTTCCACTAACCCAAGGATATTTGTGGACAATATTTCTTCTATCAATTCATCTTTAATTGAGGGAACTTCAAGAACCAAAGGTGTAATGGACAGAAGTTCCTCAGATTTTTGTATATCTCAGGTATGACGTACATGATATAAGCTTTGCAATTTATCCACTCTATTTAATGAAATTTATGTCATTACAAATTTATTAATGCTTCATGTCATGACTTCAGAAATGTAAAGTTGGTTTTGCTGAATTGAATCAAGACACAGAGCTAGGTGAATGTGATGATTCATCTTCAATGATACAAATTCCAAATGCAACTAATTCCAACAGTATGGTTGATAACAAGAAGAAGGG
Organism: Andrographis paniculata; assembly: GCF_009805555.1. Classification (NCBI taxonomy): domain Eukaryota; kingdom Viridiplantae; phylum Streptophyta; class Magnoliopsida; order Lamiales; family Acanthaceae; genus Andrographis; species Andrographis paniculata. The sequence goes on along the minus strand of NW_026137513.1, from coordinate 4,605,456 downwards.
TGATTTGAGGTCAAATGATCAACAGGAAGTGACGCTTAATCACTATCCAAGCTGTATTCCCAAGCTTTTTGCCTGCTATATCCACCCCATGCCAATTTCCATGGTGCAGCTAATTGTTAAAGACAATGAAATTTCTATATGTGTTAAATGTGGATACTCAGACCAAAAGGAGAGCATTCTGTTTATCTACCAAGCCATAAGGTTTGGAGAAAAGATGGGATGCCCTTCACTAAGAGGTTATATGCCTATAGCTTCGCAAAATTCAGGAAATGCCATTGGTAGAGATGTAAGATAAATACTGTCTGTTGTTTTGCCTGTTTGATTTGTTTCTTTGCATTTCTCAACACTACTTTTTCTGCAGATTGCTGTTGAGAGATCTTTGATACAGTTAACCCCTGATGCACAATCGATTGTTCTATTGAATAACTTTAAAACACCGTATTGTAGGTAATTGTCATTCATCTTTGTATATTTCTACAGTGCTTTTTGACATTTTATATGTGCACCTTCCATTGTGCTTAGTACACCTGTTTGTATCTTTGCCATCAGGGAGGGTAAAGTTCATTGTCCATGTCCAGCTTGCTCTTTAGACTGCTTCGAGAAGAATGCAGTTAAAATAGTGAAATTAAATAATGGATATGCTTCACTTGTCACGAGACTGGAAACAACTCAAGCTGTTTGTTGTTTATTAGTTTGCGAACCAAGCTTTCTTCTTGCTGCTGAGGAAGGTGGGAAACTGAGGTTGTGGGTCATGAACTGTGAATGGAGGTAATTTCATACTTCTATGATTGCCTTGGGACCAATAATATATTGTGAATATCATATTGCCATATAAATTGTTTAGCAGCACTAATGAATTTGTATTATAGATGTGAAACACTTTTAAGATATACCTTATTTAGAAAATGCTGTTAGGATTTTAGCAAACTAACTTTCAAGCGTTGAGCATCTTTAATTTTGATTTATTTAATCTTAATTAGATTTAGATGTTTCTGTAAACAGTCCCTTTAAGCACCGGGCATACATAATTCAGCACTGAAAACATCTTTATATAATTTTAGGTCAGAATTATTATTTGATCCAAAGTCCTCACCCAGCACTGCTGGTCGGACCATTGTTGTAACAACACTGTCACCAATTCTTGATGGCAGACAGTGAAAGCAAACTGCTGCCCACTTCATAGTTTTGGACAATGTTAGAACTTTATGTTGAAATGAATCTAGGCCTAACAACTGCAATATGTCATGCCCAATTGTTGATTGTTTGAAATTCCCTGGTTTCCAGTGAACAGGTAGAAGATTGTTCCTTGCCTACGATTGACAGTTTGTTTCCGAGGATTGTAGACCTGAATACCATTCCAAGCTCTGCCAGCATGGTTGTTGGGCACAATGGCTATGGGGAATTTGCTTTGTGGTATGGTAATCTTCACTGCTAAACGGAGCTATTAACCTTTATTTGACTTAAGATTTGACATAGTATATTATGGTTGATCACATATGCAAGCTGGTCTCCACAATGATAGCAAGTGTTTGTGTTCGTGAACATATATTGTTTCTACAAAATAACCTTAATTAGCATAGCCTGCATGTATTCATTATCTCTGTAACATTAGATATTTAGTCAAGAGTTCCATCACCCATTAATCATAATATCCTGCTTATGCCATTGGAAGTTACAGTATTTGCTAATATAATGGTTTACATGTCCCTGTTGCAATATGCATCTATTCAAGATTACAGTGGGTTTTATAGTATTATATTTGTTCTGTTCTCTGATTATTAGTAATACCATACCAATCTTCGAAATAGTGCATTTACAAAGTTTATCAGTTGACATATACATGTAGTGCTGCCTGACAGCTTTCATTTTTGCTAGTCGATTTGCCTTGAAAAGTAAATATACATGAGAGATACCAGCTTTGGCCTGGCTTCTTGCTGTATGTATATTCTAGCATAAAAGTGTATGCAATTGATGTAGGGATATCAAAAAGCGCAGCCTGGTATCAAGATTCTCTTCCCCAGGCATCTCTGTTGTAGAGTGTATTCCAGCCAGTATGTTCATATGGCAAAGAAAAGCTGAATGCAAGGAGGTCGTCATTAACGAGATTATGAACGCCACAAAAACATGGAAATCAGAAAGGAAAGAAAACAAAATCTTCTCGCCGGAGGCGAAAGATGTAGCTATCTGGCTTCTGATCTCAACTGTCCCCGATTCGGATTTCCAACGCTACCAAACATGCAAACAAGACACATCATGTTGGAGGCTTGCTCTGTTGATCAACAACAAAGTAATTCTCGGAAGTACTGTGGAGGGAAGGTATGTTTATTTGCTGGTCTTTTCGAACATTAGAATTTGAAACCTTCCATATTAATAGTTCAATACACCTTGCAGTGCTGCTTCTATCACATGCCGAGGACATGGAATCATTGCTGGATGCGACGGATCAATTTACGAATGGGAACTAACAACAGGAACGAAGTTAGAGATCCTACGTTCATTCAGAGGTATTTTTCTTACATCAAACTGCAAATTCCACAAAGATTTATAGCCAACCATGATCTTACTAGCTTATCCGACCACATACAATAGAGTGAGCACGGAATCGATTTCTCAACTTCACTCAAACACAGCACTGATTGAATTTTGAAACATTATTTCAGATTGCAAAGTATCGTGCATAGCCACGAGCGCTTCCAATGCTTTGGCCATAGCCACCGGGGATCGATTGAACGTTTATCTGTCATCTTGAAGAACTTCACTACTCACAGATAGAATTGTACAGATTTTCTTAGGATCATTCAGTCATATCACAAGGTAAGAGCTAACCAGATAAGATCAACTTAAGATTTGAATTCATATAGAATGGTTGAACTAATCTCTTCTCCCTTTAGTTCAAACCAAAAATTTTCAAAATACAATGATTTCAATAACTTGAGCTTTTACCTCTGCAATATTGCATCACAAAGTTTAACAGCATCTCTGTTATCTCTTACATTATGCACTCTCACAATGTCTGCGCCGCCCAAAACTCCGGCAGTGACGGCAGCAACGGTGGCTGGATCTCTATCAGCTGCAGATGGCCTACCACATATTTCCCCCAAGAATCTCTTCCTCGAAGGCCCAATTAACAGGGGAGCCCGGGACATTGCCAAGCTCTTCTTCCCGATCTCAGACCGAATGTCTTGTAGTCCCGCAAGAATGTCCAGATTCTGCCTGGTGTTCTTAGAGAATCCGATCCCGGGATCTATCGCCATCCTCCACGCAGCAACACCCGACAACTCGGCACTCCGAATGCTCGCGTACAGCTCAGTCGCAACATCCCTGCAGACATCCTCGTAAACAAGATTCTCCTCATTCTGCATCGTCCCCGGATCGCCCCTCATGTGCATTGCAACATACGGAGCTTTACAAGACGCGATGACATGGTGCATCTCCGGATCCAATTTTCCAGCAGACACGTCGTTAACAAGGTGCGCGCCCTTATCGATAGCTTCTAGCGCAACCTGCGAATAAAACGTGTCAACTGATATTAGCTTCCCCTCCATCTCGTCGAGATTCTTCACCGCTTCCAAAACAGGGATCAGCCGTTCCAGTTCTTGCTCCGGAGAAAGCTTGGCTGCCATGGGACGAGTCGACTGCGCACCTAAATCAACAAAATCCGCGCCATCCACGATCAACGATCGAACCCGCGAAACGGCAGATTCAACGGAGAGATACTTCCCACCATCGCTAAAACTGTCGGGCGTGACATTCACGACGCCCATAATCGACGTCTTCTCCGACCAATTCCAGAGCTGGTTTGCCACCGGGAACACTCGTTTCATCCCGTCCTTTCCGACAACCGATTCGCCTCCCAACTTCTCCCACGCCTCGAACAGCCCTCCCGAGCATCCCGACAGCGAATGCCAAGATTCGACATTATCATCATCCCTTCCAAACCCGATCAAATCGATCAATGGCCCCATCACAAAGGGCCTCTCCCAAATCCTCTCATGAGGCACTGTAAGATCATCTGTGTTGATCCTCCAGCTCCCGTAGAACAATATGTCCAAATCGATCGGCCTCGGACCGTATCGAATGCCGCCGGCAGTTCGACCCATGTCCCTCTCGATCTCCTTCAGCACAGCCAGCAATGTATGAGGATCGAGCTTAGTTTTTCCTCTTACAGCAGAATTGAGGAAATGTGGCTGATCTGTTACATATGCAGGCTCTGTCTCGTACAAACAACCATGTCTGGTAATTCGAATGCCCGATTTCTTCATTCTATCCAAAGCATTGTCGAAGTTATTCAGCCTGTCCCCTACATTGCTTCCCAATGCAATGACAACTTCATGTTCTTGGGAATTGACCTCAACTGAACCGTCGTGCAATAATCGAGACAGAGAAGCTGCACTTAAGCAAAAATGGTCACAACCTATTGCACAATTACCCAATTTGAAGTTTTTAATTTGCATTGTTACCACTGAACCCATCATTTTTGTTAAGAAAAAAAGCAAGCTTTTAAACCCCTCTTGAAATCAGACCAAAGATACATATGAATATGTGTAAGAAGTCGATGATAATAGGGGTAAAGAAATCACCTTTACATGAATTCTTGGCTGGTTGAGAACCATACTTGATGGGCACCAGCCGTCTGATAATATTCATCTCAGTGGCCTTCACCAGATAGCGGCGGTGGGAAGAGGATGAGAGAATTAGGGTTTTATTTTATTTTATTTTCTAAATATTACTGTATTTTTTATTATTAACTTAAAAAAAAAAAAAAAAAAAAAAAAAGATGGTCTCAATTTAAATTAATATTGATAGTTAATCTCTTCTTTAATAAATTTTAAAGTTTTCTGAAAAGAAATTTACAGGAGGCATCTATCTATATATGTTCTGTGAAGTTTAAGCTAAGCTAACTACAAATGTATTTACAAAAGGGGGGAAGAAATTAGGGCAGAAGTTGAAATCTATATTATAGTAGTATATTATCTACAAAATTTTTACATTGATTTAACATATTTTTTCAATTTTCATTGCAATTCATCTGTTCTTGGTACACAGGGTTTCCTCTGTTTGGGATTGGGCTCATTGCCCGCGATTATCTCTCTGTAACAATTCAAAAAGGTGACGCTTTCGTCGACCATGAAATATCCGACGAAGACCTGGTAGAACCTGTAAAACCGTTCGCCGAAGGGGAAGAACCAGGTGAAGACGAAGAAGAAGCCCTGGAAAACGTGGACGACGATCATTGCTCGGAACAGCAGCTCGACGGACAGCGGGTGAATCAGGTGGTTAATCGCCGGCTTCCGTTTGGGGTGCATCTGTTTCAATCTGAGATACTCCTGGTGCAAGTGCGTGCTGAAATAGCCGCCGTGGAAGACGGAGAGGTTGAGGAGGAAGGCGGCCGAGAGCGCGAATTCCCAGCCGTGGTTGACGAGGAATTGGCAGAGCAAGGAGGTGCAGAGGTCGAGGGCGATGGGCATGGCGAGCTTCACGTTGAAGAAGAGGCGGTAGCCGACGATGAAGAGGACGGCGGCGAACCAGGAGATCGGAAAATCGAGGAATCGGGTTATCAGCAGCACCGACCCGTTTGCGTTCGAAATCACGGCGAGGAAAAGCCAGAACTCCGTCAGCCATGGCTGGTGGGCGCACCCCAGCTGCGTCATATCTCCGATCAAAATTCTCACGAAACTGGATTGATTTCATCGATAGATTTTTGGGGGAATTTGGTTCGTCTTCTTCCTTCCATTGCAAAATTGAAAAAGATTCTTTCTTCGGCTTAGAGTAAAACTCGGTGCTCTGTTCACACTCTTCAGCTCGATATGGATCCATCATTTGGGTCGACCCGAATAGAAATTCGGGGCCCGGTTTTGAGATCCATTTCACATTCAATAGGTTATAAGGTGAGAGCCGACTGAATTACATATTCAATATTAACGCACACAGAGGTATACCGCCACCGCCATCGCTACCGTTGTACCGACGTCGCTGCTGCAGGTGCGACGTGCGAGGACAATCTCTTTTGAGAGAAAGATTTGGTGAGTTTCGAATATGCGATGCGTAATTAGGGCTTTTGTGTGCTTTTGTTTAATTTACACTGGTTTTGAGGGAAATTGATCAAAATTGCTAGGGCTTTTCCAATTGGTGATGAAATTATAGAAAAAAAGTTTGCGAATGACTACTTGATTAACTTATTTGTGATGTTCCTGGGTGCAGTTTGTGGAGATGATGGAGCATGCTGGAATTCGGCTTAAAGGATGGCAGCAGGCTGCTGTTGCAGTTGGATCAGCAGTCGGAGCACTGCTGGATCCACGAAGGGCTGATTTAATAGCTGCACTTGGGGAAACAACTGGGAAGCCTGCATTCGAAAGAGTCCTTGAGAGGATGAAGAGGAGTCCAGAAGGCGAGGTGAAAATTTATCTATTACAGAGTATGAATTATCATTCAAATCGTCAGTTTTTACATTGATGATGCTATTTGGATAGGTATCCTAATGTTTATAAAATGAGGAAAAACCCTAATTCAATTGTATCCAGCATAGCAACTCTCTTAAATTCAAATTTGTTGAAACTTTGAACCAGAGAAACCTTCGGTTTGAAATTTCTCCATGGATTCTTTGCTTTACCTTCTTATTGCAAGTATATGATTTTATACTTCTGCACATATATACATACACACATATATATAGATATGATCTGAATTCATGGGATAAATCATGGTCAATCTTTCATTAAATTCTTTCTAAATGTCTTCATGAAGTTTAAGTTGTCGGTATATAAATTCTAATGTTTTATCATCAGTTCATGAAAGAAATCTCGAATGGTTTTTTCTCCTGCTCAGGCTGTGTTATTGGATCGTCCTCGGGTTATCTCTGCCAACGTGAGCCACGCTTGGGACCTCCCACCCAACACATTCGGTGCTGCGTATGCAAAATTTATGGGATCGAGGAATTTCTCCCCTGATGATCGGCCGCCAGTACGTTTCATGGACACGGATGAGCTAGCATATGTTGCCACAAGAGCTCGCGAGGTGCATGACTTCTGGCACACCCTGTTCGGACTACCCACCAATTTGATTGGCGAATCAGCGCTAAAAGTTATAGAATTCGAGCAAATGCTGCTCCCAATGTGCGCCCTATCTGTCGTGGGAGGTACTGCTAGATTCAGCGAAAAACAGAGGAAACTATTCTACCAGCACTACTTCCCCTGGGCCCTCCGCGCAGGCATACGATCCACGGATTTGATGTGTGTGTATTACGAGCGCCATTTTCACGAGGACTTGGAAGATGTTCGTCGAAGATGGGGCATAACTCCTGCTCCTCCCCCGCCATGACACGCCTCCTGGAATTGGTGTTTGGTGACCTCACACAGGTACCGTTTTTTTCGATTAACTCGCTACGGTAGTTTTTGGATATTTTCTTGATATATTTTGTGCTGCCGAGTTAAACTAAGGCTCGCTGATATGCTATAAAATTTCTACACAGATTTGCTTGCTATCTTCGATTCTGTGTTGCTGTATACTGATAATGGCATGGCATAGGATGTTCTTATTGATAATGTGACTATAGGTTCTTTTAGGGGTTTTATATATATAATTAGGGAATCCGCTGCCTGATACTTTCCGCTCTCTGGGTAAGTTTCTGATCGAATTTAATAGCTGTTACTTTCTGCTCTTTGGGTAAGTTTCTGATCGAATTTAATAGCTTGTAAACTAGGATTGGTAAGATAAGTCACACTAGCCGAATCATATTGACATATAAGATCTGGAGGCTTCGGAGATTTAACTCATGACTTTACATTCACGAGTTCACCTCACACGAAACATCCTCTTTTAGTTAATGTTCAATTATTATGTTTATATTAATTCGATTATTAAGCTGCTGAATTATTACAACAATTGAGGATAATGGTGTGTTTGGTTTGTATTTGGATTTGGATTGAAATGTCTTTTTATTAGTTGCTACACATGGTTTTGTCCGACTAGTCTTGTCGATCAGAGTTTGTAGGATATTAAGATCCAGCCGTGAAATATATATTACAGAATTGATAATCTTAAAGTTCGTTTCTTTTGCACCAAATTTTTTATTTCTTGCTATTTGAACTCTGCATTTCTAAATAATAAAAAATATATTTTTTTGGTATAAAATATTTCATTAAATATTATTTTAATGCCAAATTTCAATCAAAATTGGTGTGGAAACAACAAAATTGGTGTGTCGATAGAGCACAAAAAATGCTTAAGATGGTTTTAATATACTAGTAAATAAAATATAAGTACATCTATCAAATGCATTACAATAAATATTTTTTAAAATATTTGTTCTTTTTAACTTTAAGTAATTCCAAATATTTTAAAAATTACAAGTTTTTTTTATTATAATAATAATATTAACATAATTTAACTATATTATAAAAAATAAATAAATATAGAGAGTAATTTTCAAAATATATTCAATTATCTGTCCAAAAAATAAATAAATATAAAGATAAATAAGAACACTATATATAGATAAATAGATCCCGAGCCAGACCAATATATACAATACAGGTAATACTGTACATGTTTGCATTGTTATATTTAAAAAATTTTGTTTTTCTTTTTTCATTTAAATTTATTTTTCGTACTTTTTAATAAAAAATTATCATTTTTTTATTTTTTATTATCTAAAAATATTGTTTTTATGTTTTATTTATTTTTTAAAAATATATACCAGATCAAATGGGTCACTTTTTTATGAAGGAATGAGTAGCATATTATGTAAAAATTAATGTAATTTATTGTTTGATATATGTTGCAGTGTTATAATTTGAAAATTAAATATAAAATAAAATTAATGTAAAGTATAAAATCATGCTAATAATATGAAAAATTATATTTCATATTAAATATTAATTTAGGTGAAATAATCAAATATATATTACAAAAATCAGGAAATAATATTTAGACAAGCAAACCCATACCGAGTAATATTCATTCCCCTCAGTTCCAAAAAAAATGTCCAGTATAATTATTGTATAATAAAAATAATTATATATTAAGATTATTATATTTAAATGATTTAATTAAAATAAAAATTTTATAAATGAAATTACTAGTAACATGTCTGCATCAATTACATGCCTTTAATGAATTTTTCCAAAATTGTTCATACTCAACCACCCACCTAAAATTTGAAATTTGATAAATATTTTTCCAATATTGCCCAATTCTGCCAATTTTGCCCATGCTTATTTCGTTGAATTTTAACTTACTATATAAGTGAAAGCCTAATACCTTTATTATAACTTAATCTAAAATTTTAGATAAAATATAATGAGTATACTTTTTTTGGATAAATTGATTATGATATTACCAAAGTTTAGATAAAATATAATCTATAAGTAATTAAAAAATATATTAATAAAAATAATTATTATATAATAAAATTATTTACTATTAAAATTAAAATAATTAAATATATAATATTTAAAAAATATAAATTATATGTGATGAACTGAAAAAAAAAATGACAATTTCAGTAGAAAAGAATAGAGTATATTTTAAAAAATTTGATGGTATTGGAAGATCCAGGATCCGAGATCCAGGACAATATAGAGCGTTGATGATATAAAATCCAAGGTGCACATTTTGCTGGGCTTCCAAGTCCCGCTGTTTTCTTCTTCTTTGAATAGAAAAGTCAACCTGAACTCGGGCGAGTCGACTCACCCCAAGTTAAATAACAGCACTGCCGGAATATGCGATTCTACAATCAATCGCTGGAAGGAAGGGAGGAGAAATTACTTATCGAGTGAAATTGAAATGTTTTATGCGTGATTATTGATAGAGACCTTCCGTTTCCATGTCTGCCTCCCCCCCAGATTTGGAGTGACCCGTAAGGTACGCTGATATACATATAGATATAGATATAGATGTATTGTGACTTTTGTGTATCGATGCTTCGATGCAAATTTGCGTAATCGTCAAGATTTCTTCGCTCTCTCTCTCACTCTCTCTCTAGTTGGTGTGCGTTGGGTATAGCCCATAATTGCGAAAATGCTTTTTTCCTTTTTGTTAATTTCACATCGTCTTTTGTTTCACCCCTAAAATTAATTGAAAATTTGTCCCTTTAATAGGTAGCAATTGTGGGGTTTTGTAGCTGTGACTTCTGTGGAGTATATAAAGGCCAAGTCTTTGCAGTTGTTCGCCATTGAAGGAAGAAGAAGATAAAAGTGTTCTCGTTCTAAGTGGTGAGTCTGTGTAGGTATTGAATAGTGTATCGCCTCTTTGATTCACAATTTTGCTAATCCTTTGTGTTTGTCTGTGTGTTTTGTGGTTTATAATGTGATCTTTTGTGTTAATTGGTTTGATTTTGTGAGAGAAGAAATCTTTCTTGGATTAGAAATGGGATCAATGAGTCATTTGGGTTTTGATTGTTTTGGGTTTTGATTGTTTTGGGTTTTCTTTGGGTAAATTTCCTGAGTCATTTGGGTTTTGATTTGCACAAAATTTTACCCAAAGATTTAATTTTGCCCATCTTGCTGATAAATGAGATTTGGTTGTCTTTCCAGAGTTTCTGAATCTGTATTTTGGTTTATGAGCTGAATCTGATTGCAGTAATGGCTACTAACTTTACAAAAGTTGTTTTTAACTATTTATGTATTACAAATGAAGGAAAGAGATACATTTATCATTTGAGAATTTTCAATATTTGAACAATGTAGCTCAAAGGAGTTTGATTGGGAATAAAGTTTAATGTGTATATGGGATATGTATACAGTATTTTCCTTTGTCTTTTTTCATTTTTCCCCATTTGGAATCAACAATTGTATATGGGATAATCTAGATCAAGCTTGTTTGTTGGTTCAGTTTTGGCTAATTGTATCTAATTTGTAATGTTGATCAATCAGATTTGATATAAAAAATCGAATCATATCTAGATTTGAATGTACTCGATTATAATTTTGTTGTATGGATTGATTCCAATATCGGAATTTATGCTCCACTAATGAAACTGTTTTTGCTCCGATGTAACTTGAAGAGAGATTTATGGAATTCATTTTAGCCTCAGATCTAGTTAGTGTCAATTCTCTAACTCGCAATGGCTACGGAAGCATCCAATGGAACGAACCATGTGACTACCAAGCCACCTCCCGAGCCTTCACCGTTGAGAAGAGCAAAATTTTTTAAGGTACAATGAAATGATCTGTATAACAGAAGAGTAATGTCACATACATTTTATTTTCGAAGAAAGTTTATGATTTTTGGGGGGCTTGGCCTTTTTAATCGTCGACAAGATGTAAGAAATCATTAGAGAGATCCAATGAGTGTGACAGATGTGATTAGATTTAGGGTATGTTCTATTTTAATCTTTTGATACATCAGGCAAATATGAGGATTTTGGTGACGGGTGGAGCTGGATTCATTGGTTCTCACTTGGTTGACAAGCTGATGGAAAATGAGAAAAATGAGGTAACCATTTTGACACAAACAAAGACGAACAGACTGCTAAAAAGCATATGCTTAAGTTGATTTGTTTTTTAAAATTTTTGGGTTTTTCCTCAGGTCATCGTCGTGGATAACTACTTTACTGGCTCTAAAGACAACCTAAAGCAATGGATTGGTCATCCTCGATTTGAGCTTATTAGACATGGTAAATATTATTAGCTGTGCAATGTTTTGTGTTTCTTGTCTTTATCGAACATCTAAACTATCAGATATTACCTTAAACTGTATGCTCGTTATTGTTTGGAATCACTTCATCTTTTCTGTATCGATTCTGCAGATGTCACTGAGCCTTTGTTGATTGAAGTTGATCAGATATATCATCTTGCTTGTCCAGCTTCTCCCATTTTCTACAAATACAATCCTGTGAAGGTCTCTCTCTCTCTCTCTCTCTCTCTCTCTCTCTCTCTATATATATATATATATGTGTGTGTGTGTGTGTGTATTTGTGTGTGTTTATTGTTGTAGAAACAAGAAACAACGATGATTATAAAAATTCAAGCTTTATAAATGCAAGATCTTCATCAACACTAATGATAAGTTCTCTATCTCGACAGACAATAAAGACAAATGTGATCGGAACATTAAACATGTTGGGCCTTGCCAAGCGTGTTGGAGCGAGGTTTCGAAAATTTTCCCTCTCCCTCTCTCTCACTACCGCTCTCTGGTTCTCTTACATCAGTTAATTTTGTTGTGTTTATATATCCGAATAGAATTTTGCTGACATCAACCTCGGAGGTATATGGCGATCCCCTCGTGCACCCTCAGACCGAAGACTACTGGGGCAATGTGAACCCTATCGGTATTATAGTTTAGTGAGTGATTTATATTCAATAAATGCACCGTGTTCGAGATTAATATTATGTAACGTTTTATTTCAGGGGTTAGGAGCTGTTATGATGAAGGGAAACGAGTAGCCGAAACTTTGATGTTTGATTATCACAGACAGCATGGAATCGGTGCTTGCTGCTTCCCTTTTACACTGCTAGAAGTTGTCGATGTTTTTCTACACTAACCTATTAGGAATTTCCCATTTTCTTACAGAGATACGCATTGCAAGGATATTCAACACTTACGGCCCCCGAATGAATATTGATGATGGTCGCGTCGTCAGCAATTTCATAGCTCAAGCAATACGGTAATTATTCATAGTTTTTTTATGGACTTTTTCGACACGTCCCAATTTCCATTTCTCTAACTCTGATCACTTTCTTGTTTAGGGATGAACCTTTGACTGTTCAGTTGCCCGGAACACAAACCAGAAGCTTTTGTTACGTTTCTGACATGGTAAGTTGACGAATTATATTGTATTTACTTTGCATTTAGAAGCGCGTAATATTTGCCGCCTTTCGATTTTTCGAAAAAGGTTGATGGACTCATTCGATTGATGGAAGGAGACAATCCCGGGCCTATCAACATTGGCAATCCAGGTCAACATTATTACCACGCTGTCTTGATTGCAAAAAAAATGGTCTTGCTGTCTTCTTTATGAGAACTCACTGATCATTTTCTTCTCAGGTGAATTTACAATGATGGAGCTTGCAGAGACTGTAAAAGAGGTAATTTTTAAGCTTCACATTTCCTAGCCGAAACATCCATCCATAAATTAACGGCCACTTTTTTTTTTCTTTTTTGGTCGAGCTTACAGATGATCAATCCCGATGTCAAGATTATTACAGTGGAGAACACCCCAGATGATCCGCGCCAGAGGAAACCCGACATAACGAAAGCAAAGGAAATGTTAGGCTGGGAGCCGAAGGTGAAGTTGCGCAACGGCATCCCGCTTATGGAGGACGATTTTCGCTTAAGGCTCGGTATTTCGAAGAAGAATTAATTTTTTTCTTCAGCTTAGCATATATTACACCCTTTTCGGAGATAATACTCTTTGGTTTCATCCATGTGTGGTTTTTGCTGAATGTTGAAATTTTTGGATTCCTGTGAAATGGTTTTTTACAATGTTATTACATTTCGTGAAAGATCGAACCTGTTTTAATAAAATTTGAGTTTATTTTCGACGTTACAAGGCAGTACTACATGAATGCTTTCTTCTCTATACATCCCGGGTTGATATCTGTGGATGATGATATCTGTTTCCGCGGCTTGCTGTGTCCTTACATGCCGGGTTTGGTCGTGTTTTGATCTTGTCTGAATTCTGTTGAATCGAGTTATGCCGTGTTTTATGACTTGGATGGGAGATTTGATATCTCTAATAGAAGCCGGTGGAGCGCCTGAGGCTTTGAGAAAAATGGCGAATGATCCGAGCCTTTTAGATCGAAGACCTGCTTGGGGCGGCTCGACTGTATCATGGCCTCCTGAAGAGCTTGAGGAACGGCGAAATCTTCGTCTGTTTTGATGTAGAATCTTGCGATTGCGCCATAGTTTGTTGCAGAGAGTGTGAGCTTTTGTGTCACGGGCGCGAATGGTATTGCCCTCATGGACACCGATGCTAAGGCAATGTCCTGAATCAATGAACAAATGCATGTTTGTAAGAAGATGAACTGAATTGCTGAATCGATGTTTTTGGTACCTTTGAAGGGGTTTTGTTGAACAGCAAGTCTTCAACAAGGGATTTGTCGAATTCAATAGCAGTTGGGTGATGATTCTTCCCATTTGCATAGAGGAATTTCTGAGCTTTTTGGTTGAGGTCACTCAGGCATGACTGCAACACAATATGAAATAGATGATCAAGAAAATCAAATCCAAGAACTTGATTTAGTTTACAATGATCTATGGCTGTGTTAGCAAATCCTTAATTTGCAGACCTGTTGGGAGAAGATGTCAAGGGCACTCTGCCCATCACTCAACATTGTTGCAGCAACAAAAATGGCTTTTGAAACCTTAGCTGGATGCATCTCCATTGCATAAGAGATACAAGCTCCACCAAGATCATGCCCAACCAAAATCACCTACATCCCCAATCATACCATCACCACAAATCCAATGCAAGGAAATGAACACCAACAAGGGAAATCAATATCAATATCTATATCTATATATATATATATATTTAAATATATTTTACCTGTTTGTTGTCAGGAAGATTTGCAAGGAAAGTAGTGAGAGGGCTGACATATTGAGACAGTGAAGTGATGGAATTTATGTCACAGAAGTTTGAACCAGAGCCTGTAAGGTCTATTGCATCAACTTGGCAATGGCTTTCTTTTAGGAGTGCTATGATTTTGTACCAACACCATGCCCCAAAACCTCCTCCATGAACCAATACAAAATGCTTGCTCTCTCCCACCACTCCTTTACTTCCTGCTACATTATCCTAAATTCCATGGAAAAGATTAAACAAACATCATACACTTATCAAAAGTAATTTAATTAAGAGAATAGCCTTTAAAGAAAACAATGAAGAAGAAGGGTTGAACAGTCGCATCTTAGAGCTCAATTTATTCCATTCAATGCAGTATTGATGATAAATGTGTGGATGTGTGTATCCATCAAGGAAAGTCAAGATTGATTAGCAATACATCTGTCAGATTTCAATGGATCCCTTACTTTTTTCTGAAGTCAGCAAAACTACAATCGAACAATTAACTCAGTCAATTTCAACATTTCATTGTTATTCATTGCTCACTTACAAAGTCAAATTGAACTCACAGGATGTACGAAGTCTTCAAAGATGAACAAAAGGAAATACAATTCAACTAAGCAATTGAATATGAAAATAAATTAACAAACAAAAAAAAAATAAAAAATTGAGTAATTCTTCGAATAGGTTAAAAGATGAACGCGAAATGAAACCTGATTAAGGAGCTGCAGAGAGGTGGACAGCGGATTGGAAGACGAAACAGAGCGCGATCGCTTTGAGGAATTCCTCGGCAACTTATTCGGATTCCTGGTCGACACAGAGCGGTCCAATTGAAGAAGAAAATCCCGACCGCCATTGTTCTGCAAGTGCTGGTGATAGAGCATGGACGCAATCTGCGCTTGTTGCTTGATGTACGAATCATCGAAAACCTCCGGAGGAGAAGACTGCTGCCTCCTCGACTTCCTAGACGCGGCGGCGGACGGTGAGACCCACGACGGAAGTCCTTCCCTCGGCGCCGCCGGCCTGGTCGCCGGCGCCGGCGCGAAACATGCAAATGAATTCCCCATAGCCTTTTCTTCCAAAAAAAAAAAAAACACTTATGAGCAAAATCCAAACACTGCCTCCCTATTTATTTAAAAACAAATTATTAAAATGTTGACCAATTACACAAATATTGAACTTTCCAGCAACGAGAAAAATGATTTAATTTAATTTAATTTAAAAATTAGGTGACAAGTTGGGCAGTGAGCAATTTGTAGGTTTGTTGAAATAAATGAAATATTAATTAGTTAGGAATATGTGACAACATTACATGTGTCCTTAAATATCATTTTTTTTTTTAATTTTATCTCATTCTTTTTTGGCTAAAAGAGTAATGATTTCAATCTTTTTTTTTTATGTTTATAGTAAATTATTTCGATATTATTGAATATATTTTATTATTTAAATTCTTTTTCAACTTCACATTATGGGCTCGTGTGAAATTAAATAAAATCTAAAAAGTTGTGGTCAAACAGCCAAAGTGGACCGATTGATAAAATATCACAAGGAAAAAAGTCCTCTGGCAAACATATCTGATTTGGCGTCTTCTTATAGCCCAAATAAATATTAAATAATTAAATAAACGACATAGAGAGGAAACTTCCAAGAAATATTAAAATTATTTTTCGTCTTATGGAAGCAATAATCAATATATTAATTAATGGTATACTATCTACAAAATGATTAAAAAAAATAAAAATTAAATTAAAGGAAAAATAAAAGAACAGAGGTAATATTGAACTTCATTTAAATTTGAGATATTAACAATATATGTGTTGGGAAGTGGTCTGAATTTTAAGAATAATAGTAATAAATTTTAGTCAAAATTTAAAATTTAGCTGTAACATTTTAAATATAATATTTAAAAAATAAATATACACTTACGTTTGAACAGTACAAAATAGATATAGAGGCACTTCTGCAATTAAATTCTGGGCCCAATGGATCCACACGCATTTAGGGTGATCTACTTACCAACCAATTCATAGCCACTTTCGTTTATTTTATTTTATTTTTTAAGAAAATGATACAAATTAAATTAAATTAATTCGCTACTTATTTATACAATTATTATTAATAATAAAATCAAATAAAATACATTTTATATATTAAAGTCTAACTAAATTTAATGAGTAAATATAGGAATGATTTATTTTAAATTTTAAGTTAAAATCAATACTAATAAAAATATATTCTTTCGTTCTGTTAAATTTGTTTTTATTTTTTATTTTTTATTTTGGTTAAATTTGTCTCATTATTATTATTTTTTAATTAAATCAAATATTAAACATTCAACTATTACTCTTTATTTAATAAAATATTTTTTTTTTTAATCTCTGGCCAATTCCAAATTGACTAATTTTTGCTCACGGAATAAGTATTATTTTCAAGCAAAATATTATATTAAAATAATATTTAGGTTAAAATTTTAATTAAAAAAATCAAATTTAAATATTCGAATCAAATTTTTTACTTCCTCCGTCCCGTAACGAAGTATTAATTTTTTTATTTTAGTCTGTCTCATAACAAAGTATTCATTTGTTTTTAAGCAACGGTACTATCTATCTAACATTACAAATACCCTTACAATTTATAATATATTACACAAATGTCATTACCTTTATATCACACGTACTAATAAGGTTATTTTAGTCATTTCTACTTTATTTTTACTACATCTCAATATAATACTAATATTTTTAAAATTACGTGTAAAAAAAAATAAATGGATATCTAATTATGGGACGAAAAAAATAATATTTTTTTTTAAATCAAACCAAATAAATAATTTTTAATTTTTATATTATATTATAAATTAATTTTACATTTAAAATATTACACAATACTTATTTATATCAAACATTATATAACTATTCAAATTCAATTTCTTTTACGGTTTAAAACCAACACTCATAATTCAAATCCTAAACAAACACACCCTAAAAAAAAAATTCTCCGCCACATAATTTCAAAATATTGTACTTGAATTTCCTTTGTGACTAAAAGATTTTCTCCATCAAATCCAAAATCGATAATGACTATCAAATAAAGTTGACTGGTGATGGCAAATGTTAACCGATTGTGGATACAAATTTATTTATTTTTCCAGCTTTATTTTGAGAAAAAGACATAATTATTGTTACCGAAACAATATTATTGTTTAGGTGGTAGTTAGAAGAAATTAATAACCATACTATTTTTCACAATATTTATTTATTTTAAATTAAAACACACAAAAAAAAAAAAAATGATTATTAATGGTGTGTTTAGTTGAAAGATTTTTATTTTGAATTTTACAATTCATTAATTTTATTTTCCAAAAAATATATAATTAAACACTTACTTTTTATTTTTATATAATACTAAATATGAATTTTATAATCAAAATATTATATTTATCATATCATACATCACTTTCACTTAAAGCAAAATGGTTTGTTTGACTTTTATTTAAATAGAAAAAATTTTGGTTTCGAATATAAAACAAACAATCTCTGAGTTTGTACAAGTGATTTTAATTTATGCAATGATAGTTTAATATGATATTTTACAAAAGAAATACTATATCTTTTCAAATTTAAAGTAATATTTTATTATTTTTGTTTGTTCTATTTAAAAAAAAATTATTATTTAAAAAAATAAAAATAATCATATATAAATATTAAAGTACCTTTAATTTTTACATAAATTTTAAATATATCATTACATATACAATTAATTTATACATAAAATAAAAATGATAAAAATGTCAAAATTATCTTATAATTTTTCACTAAATAATAAAATATTGATAATATTATTTTTAAATTTACTACAAAATCTTTAAAAAAAATCATTTTAAATTGGGATGGAACGAATAATAATATAACTTTTTTCTCATTGTGACTATATAAGTAAATTGGTTCTAAAAATAACAAAAACTTGAAACAAACTCAACCATTTTACCACAATATATACATGGCATCCACTTTATTACAATTATTACTATAATACTATAAAATTTGTAATTTTGTATTACAATATATATATATATATATATCATAAGGCAAATTACTAAAACAATAGTTCTAACCACAAATCTTAAAAATGAAAATAAAAAATTGATATCTGATAGAAGAGTTTTGGAAAATTTGCATATAAAAAAAAAAAGAAGAAGGTATTTATGGTATATTTTATATGTTTTGTGTAACTGTATGTATATATATAATATTAATAAAAATTATGTCAAACATTGTCAAAATTTCTAAAAAAAACTTGACTTGGTATAAAGAAATCTGATTAGTTAAAATATTTTGTTAAAGTATACAAAAGGCAATAATGAGTATAGTTTTCATAATAGCACAACTAATAAAAAAAGATTACAGCAAATATTTATTAAATAAAATAATTAAAAGACAGATTGTTTGTTCATTTAATATTTTTAAAAGGAACATTTTTTATAACTATTTTAAAAAATATAATATACGTGTATTAACATAATATATATAATATTAAATTTTATCAATTTTATAAAAAAAATCAATAATTTAATACAATATATTATTTTTATACATTATAAATATAATTTTTTATATTTAATATAAAAAACATATTTATAAAAAAACACAAATTAAATATACCAAACTCTTAAAAAAATCTTTAGATTATATAATAAATAATTTAAAAAGATATATTCACCCAAAAATGTAACGGTCATACGTTCAATCCCACACCACAGATCATTCTTTACGAGACCACTGTGTTCATTATCTTATTTAGATGTTCAGTTCAATCCTTCTCATATGCGTATCTCTTTCATTTTTATTTTTAAAATTACATATTTTATTTGTATTTAAAAATTAAATCAATCAATTATTTCAATTTATAATTAGTTATATTATATTTTAATAATTTATAGTAATATTATCTTAATTTTTTATTAATCATATCATTTAAAAAATTCTAAGGTAAGTGAAACCACATAAGTATATGAGGCAGAAGAATTATAATTTAAATTTGAAAAAAAATTAAATAAAGTAACTAATTCCTTTAGTGAGGTCAGATGATCTGTTTGACTAGAAATATAAATTTTAGGTAGAATTTTATTAATAATAAGATATGATATTATTTTATTTTTATTTTTATATAAATAGTATGTGTAATATTTTAAATATTATATTTTAATAAAATATATATTATATATGAATATTATTTTTATAAAGAATAAAATTTATATAATATAAATAATAAATATACTTGTATTGATTTATTATACCATAAATTATTTTTATAATAAAAATATAAAATTTTAATTGGATTTCAAAATTAAAAATTTAATTAAATTAATTTATATTTATTAAATATATTTAAAAATATTAATTATTTATTTAATAAAAATAAAAAATCAATTCGAACATAAGTCATAAGCCGCAGAACTGAAACTAACTCACTCATACAAAGGAGTGGAGCCCACTTGCGAATCTGTGGCGGGCCCCACACAGCATCGTGGTCTACACGCGCCATCGCCGTTCACTCTAACGCTGCCCTATTCTATGCCGAAAAGGAAACAAATTTGTCGACGCGGGTTTTGGTTTTGGTTTTGGAGTGCCGCGATGGCCTGGAACTGCCGCTGCTTTCGCCCACCGTATAAACCCTCATTAAACTCATTCTTTCACTCCCCTCTGTTGCAGCAGTTATTGTTGTCTCTCATCCAAAAACCTGCATCGTTTTCCTCTCTCCACAAGGGATTTTTCTTCCCGCACAAGACATCGTTCAACCGGTGGGAGTTCCTTCGTCGTCCGCCCAGGGTTCTGTGCGATTCCAACTCCGGACAGGTAAAGGGAGCCCTTCTTCTCGGCTTTTCTTTCTGTGTCTCGGTAATGTGTGTTGAATTGATGTGTGATTTGTCGGAGTTTCGGTTTTGAAACTGGGGTAAATCACTGACTTGTTGATTTCGTTTCTTGTTGATTTGGTTTCGATTTTGATTTTCGTTTGAAACTGGGTTGAACTAATAGCATCTGCGTTGAATCTTTGATTTTGCTTTTCAAGTTTGAATTCTGTGGTAGATGTATTTGGGAATGAAATTGGTTCTGATTTTGTATGCTTTTTCCTAAACATTTGATACATTTCTTCATTAGTTTGAGTTAATCTAGGCTTGATTGCTGATCACTGCTGCTTTTCTTTGCCCTTGTTTGTTCTCCAATTGATAAATTGCTTAACAAGGATTGATATTCGTCTGCTTTTTGCATGCCTTTCAGTTAATTGTTTGTGTTTTGAATCTTTAGGATATCATCAACAAGCTAAGGTTTGATATCTGCTCTCTAGGTCTGTTGGTTTCTTGTTTTTGATATCTGCTCTCTAGGTCTGTTGGTTTCTTGTTTTCTCTGTTATTAGATGTCCTTTAGTTGCGAAGAACCCTGAACTTTGCAATTTAGAATGCCTAGTTGGTTGCTTTCTGTTATGCAATGAGTTATCGAAAGCTAATCATGTCGGCTAGGCATATACCAGCAAATGGTAAAGGATGTTCCGGTGTTGGATACATAAAGTTCGGATAAGTTTCGTTGCCATAATTGCTTGATCATATTTTTCTGCATTCAAAATCTTGCTTATGGCTGCTATCCACTTTTCCATCTGCTTTATCTATCACTTTTTATAATGCACGTGTGCGCGTGTGTTTGACACACATTGCTGACATCTCGATTGTGTAATTTTCTTCATCATTAGTCGATGAGAACATTTTTTGCACAATGTTGCGATTGTTGAAACTTGAATGCTGTTTCTGTTATTGTTAATCATCATTTTATAGATATGGAGGATAATTTCCGCCCAAAGGACGTGGCAGATGCTTTTGTGAGGCAATACTATGCCATCCTCAATCTATCCGCGAAGAACACCCACAAGTTCTACCATGAATCCAGCCTCCTCAGCTGGCCGGAGCCTGATGGCGATACGACACCTGTGACAACCCTAAGTGTTAGTATATTACTATGTTGTGTGATTTCCTAATGTCCATCTCTGTTTCTATTTCCATCATTAGCATCAGTAATGTAATAGATAAAATGGCACCCGAAGACTAAAATAGAGATGCATAAGTCAATTTGATAATAAATTTCCAGGGAATTCATGACAAGATCATGGTATCAGATCACAAAGATGGCACGGTGGAAGTGGAAACAGTCGATGCCCAAGAGTCATTGGACGGGTCATTCATCGTTGCAGTAACTGGTTGGGTGACATCGAAGGATAACATCACCAAGTATTTTACTCAGACGTTCTTTTTGGCCAAGCAACAACCTCAAGGGTTCTATGTCTTGAATGATATTCTCCGGGTTCACAACTTGCCTCTGTCAATAACCGAAGATGATGCTGAACAACCTGCCGAATCCAGTGCTGGTAGAATCTTACTCCTAAATCTTTTGCTTTTCAACAATTATATATATGCTTTATTTTTCTAGCAATTACAGCCTGTTTTTCCTTTCTGTGCCGAAGCAATCCTTGAAAGTAATTGTGGTGAGGTTAAAGACACAAAACCTCCCCTTGCAAAGGAAATTTGTGAAAATGTTTCTACTTCTACATCTACTGTCGCTTCTCCTAAGGAACCTTCTCCGGCATCTCCCCGACCTTCAGATGCAAAGGCTAGTTCAGCTGCTCCACTGCCCCCACCGCCCCCCAAAATCACCTATGCTTCTATGGTATGTTAAACCACATTATCTCTAATACTTAAAATATGTCGTTATGAAAAACCATTAGTTCGAAGCATTTGTGGTTTGTTGAAGGTTGCAAAAGAAATGCCACCATCTCCAAAATCTACTGCAATAGCGGCAACTCAACATGCCACCAGTGCTGCAAAAGTGTCGAAATCCAGCAATGCCGCAACAAAACAATTAGCTTCCTCGACCAGGGACATGCCTAAGTCTACATCCTCTGGCAATGA
Source organism: Andrographis paniculata (assembly GCF_009805555.1). Classification (NCBI taxonomy): domain Eukaryota; kingdom Viridiplantae; phylum Streptophyta; class Magnoliopsida; order Lamiales; family Acanthaceae; genus Andrographis; species Andrographis paniculata. The sequence continues at coordinate 4,582,999 of NW_026137513.1, read as the reverse complement.
TGCTCCTAATGCTGACGCTTGCGGAGAAGGTACTTTTATGCTTCCATATGTGCAATCAATATTGTTTGAGACCATCGTGTAATGCATTCATTTGATGATTGTTGCAGTAAGCAGTGTATACATAGGACGGTTGCCCTATGAAATAACTAAACAGGGCATTATCGATGTGGTCAAGCAATTCGGGCCGGTGAGGAGAAGTTCAGACAGTGTCAAGATCAGAAGACACGAGGTTTGCGCAGAATCGGATTCAAGTATTTCGCACTCAATTTTTCGTTTTTTTCTCCACGTCTCTCTTAACTCGACCACTGCAATTTTGTGCTAGGATGGCTTTTGTTGTGCATTTGTGGACTTTGAATCTGCGGAAGCTGCACGCAATGCAGTCGAGGTAGGCACTTTTGCAGTTACTCGATTACACTTTTGGTTACGTCGCGACACGATTCTAGCAGTTAATGCATTTTCCATGCAGACTCATCATGTTAGATTCGGCAACATGGACGAAATGCTGTCCTACATCTCGTACCGGAAGCCCAACCGCAGTGAGTCTACTTTTCGACGCTAGTTTCTCATATGCAATCGCTGCCTTCTTACACCAAACGCAAACATTCGATGCAGGCCGGAGTTCTGGACGGAGCAAGCTGTCGACCGGAGAGACGGCGGCAGCGGGAGGGCGAAATACCCAACTGTAAGCATTCTTACAAACTTAGCTGCCCTGGTGATTTAAGTTACAGCATTCTTACAGTAGATTTTGTCAAATAACTAGCGTAGAGCTTTTTGTGACATTTTTGTGCTGTTGGGAGATGAGATTCCATTTCGATTCAATGAACATAAGAACAATGTTTTCCGCCAAATCCAAATCGGGTAAATTAAAATGTAATTTTTAAATATAAACATATAAAATATTATATTTAATATTTGTTTATTTAAATAGAAATATACAAATAGTATGGCGTATTTGGGCCTTAGCCACTGCTAACTAATCAATCCAATTCAAGTGGGTTAGCCTGAGCAGGCCTGCTGATTTAAATTATATCAGACCGGGCTGGACCGCCTGAAATGGGTCCGAGCAAGCACGGTTCGTAGTAAATTTAAGAAAAATAAAAAAGTATAGATCCTAGACTTACCTAGCACCTACGTACGTACCTACCAACCCAAAAGGGTTTGTAGTGAGGAGCCTATTTTTGGTAGCAAATCCAGCTGGCACCAAACCCTAATTATTTGCCCCAAACCGGGCCCTGTAATAATTCTTAATCTAGCACACGTGGCCGATGTTGCTGGGGAATCTTTTTCACGCTTTTGTCTCCGTTGTTGACGTGTCCCCTACCCATCTTTCAACTGCTTCCCACACAGTACACAGCTCGTAAATATTACAATTAATAAAAAATAATTTATAATACAAATTTAAATTTATTATTTTTATGAAGTAGTATAAAACTTTTTAAATTGTTATTCACAAACCAACAATTTTTACAGCTTAATTGTAATGATAATAGTAGTGGCTTTACCTCAACTTTATAAAAAATCTAAAGCACACTTCTTTTGGGCAAATTTTATTCAATAGAATTTCCCATTTCTGAAATGACGAAGCCACTCAGTTTATTACCAATACCACCCACTTATTATACGTGTCCACTTTCAATTTAAGTGTCATTTTTTAATTATTTTTTTTTAATTCGTACTTTCCTATATCCTAATCCTATCCTATAGTCCTTCAAATTTTCTTCGAGCAATTAATTGAACTTTATGTATATGACCACATAGTACTTTTGTGGCGACTTTGTATTGGCGCCTCTATTCCCAAAATAGCAAATCTTTCCCTCGTCAAATGCTATAGCCATTGTAACGTGTCCAAAAAATTAAATAAACAAAATAATTTTATATTTGTTTGTAAAGGTGTACAGTGTATTTAAATATGATACTTATAATTTAAGGTAAAATAAAATAAATTAAAGTCGTACGTTTTAAAAACACTTAAAGACATAAAAAAATAAATAAAATAAAAAAGGGGTGGGAGAATCCATGGAGGGCAGGTGGAGAAGGAGGAGAGGAGACCTGAATTGATTATCATAATCCCAACAGCGAAACGAGACGCTCCCGATGCGCTACACGTGTCGCTTTCTCACTGATCTCAGACACGTGTCGGTGCTCATCTTACACGCGTCGCTTCCTTCCTTTGATTGACTCCCGTAGCCGGCCCCGCTCCAGTGCGTGCGTCCACACGGCGGTTCCCCTGCACCCTCACCCTCCCTGTCCCATCATCACCGCCCTTCTGATCCGCACCCACCAGGCCCGCCATTGATGTCCAGGGAAGACCACGGGAGGTCTGTCGCAGCGGATCACTCCCCACCCTCCATCATTGACGCCCAAATTTCTAATCTTCGAGCCATAAAATGGACCAATTGAGTCAGACCCACGTGTCGCCTTCCCCCCTGTCTCGCCTCCGCCACTTGTCCGTCTCCAGCACTTCACTGCACCAGACAGGGTCATTTTCGTCATTCTGATTATCTCATCTCATCTCATCTATGCTCTTCTCCGTTTACCATTTTTCCCAGTTTTGATTGATTGCAGTTTTCCAGTTTTTGTGATGCTTCCCTGCCCATTTCCTAGGGTTTCAGTTTCACAGTCGATTTCTTGAATTTGAAACGAATCGTGGTGAGAGAGAAGCTGTGTAAGGATCCCAATTTTCGAGGTTAATATGCAGTTAGGGTTCCGATTTACCGAATCGGAGCATGGAGTGCTTACCGACGCCCGCCATCAATGAACCTGCAAGATTCGGACAAGTCGCGTCGTCTATGGGGGATGCCGAAAGCAGCAAGAGCAGCAGCAGCACGAGGACAATAGAAATGGAGAATCTATCGCTGGACGTTTCGACCAGCAATTTTTCCAGAAACCTACTGCAGAGATTCATGGGCAGCTCCAGGGACGACGCCGGCGTCGGCGCCGGCGGGAGAGACGACAACGAGGACGACGATGTAGAGTTAAATCTTGGCTTGTCGTTAGGTGGGAGATTCGGCGTCGACAAAAGTCCCAAAACATCTCTTCTCCGATCTTCATCAGTAGCCAGCTGTTTACCCACGATTCGCGACGACAGTGACGCGGCGGCGCCGCCGGCGCCGCCGAGTTCTTCCCTGGCGAGGACTTCTTCCCTCCCTGTCGAGACGGAGGAGGAGTGGAGAAAGAGAAAGGAGATGCAGAGCTTGAGAAGAATGGAAGCCAAAAGGAGAAGGTCAGAGAAGCAAAGGAACTTAAAGATCGATAAAGACGGCGGCGCCTCCGCCGCCGGCGGATTGAGCTTGGAGGAACGGAAAGAAATCGAAGTAAGTTTGAGGGGGAGATTAGATCGGGAGAAGACTCTGGCTGCATTGAGAAGATCAGCTTCCTCAATCCGACCACACTTAAGGCTGTCCGATTGGGCCGCCGGAAGCTCCACCGCCGGCGGAGGAATTCCGGCGCCGGCGCCGGCCCAAATGGTGTCGCAGGGATCCCTGGAATCCAAAGGAGGCAGCTCTTCCAGTGTCTCCGATCTGGACAGTCGACCCATGGCAGGTATTCCTCCATTCCATTTCGATCACCATTTCCAATTTGGGGCTAGCCAATATCCACATTGTCCAAATAATCATAACTCTCTGATGACTGATCCATTTCCTTAATTCTTACAATGCAACCATATCAATCCACTATCAGGATCCAGCTGCGAATTGGATTCCTCCAGCATCCAATCCTTCCAAGATTCCGGCAGCCACGACGCCGCCGCCGCCGGCGCGTCGAGAAGCCGGGGGAATTCGATGGAAGAAATGCCTTGTGTGTTCACTAAAGGGGACGGTCCTAATGGAAAAAGAATCGAAGGAATACTCTATAAATATGGCAAAGGGGAAGAAGTTAGAATAATGTGCATATGCCATGGGACCTTCCATTCGCCGGCGGAGTTCGTACGGCACGCCGGCGGCACCGACGTCGATCACCCCCTCAAGCACATTGTCGTCAACCCGAACTCGTCGCCTCTGCATTGACGCCATTGTCGTCGACCTGTAAGCTCTTACCATCAGTTTAATATTTCTTTTTTCTTATTTGGATTTGGTATTGGATAAATAGTGCATCATGGACGAGGTATTTATCATGCCAAAGGAGAAACTTTGGGATGATAGCTATCAATAATAATTTTTCTTTTTTTGGAAATATATATGACTTAAGATTTGAAGTTCTCATTGATAAGAAATTTGAAGTTAAGCTATCGGCGAATATAGTGAAACATGCTTAAAAGAATTCATAACATTGATTTATGATTAGATCATGGTATTATTGAGTTTCCTAGTATTTGGAGAACTTAGCTCAGTTAAGACATAAAGTTATGGAATTTGAAATTTTGAAAAATTTGGGAATCGTAGAAGGTGGGTATTTAGTATTTGATGTGATGTAATATGATATTTTATGAAAAAGAAAATATATATTTGATGTGATATTTATAAAAAAATTTACTATGAAATAGTGTTAAAAGATAAAATTATTTTTGAAACATAACCTTAAATTAGTGATAATGAACAACTAATAAATATTGTCCTTCCTCTGTCGTTCCAATTTATATTAACTGGGTGGTTATTGAAAAATATTCTCTATTTTTTTTTAAGTAAATTATTTTACATTTTTGTAATTTTTTTACAATAAAAGAAAAAAGTATTTATTATTATTCACTTTTATTAAAACTCGTGTCCGGGAAATGAGCACACGTTTATACGACGGAGGGAGTAATATTTAACTAATTTAGCTAACCATAGTGATAAAGAGTTTTGGAATTTGAAATTTTGAAAAAAAATTGAAAACATAGAAGGTTAGTATTTTGTATTTGATATGATGTTTTATAAAAAAGAAAAATTGTATTTGATGTGATATTTACTGAATAAAATAGTGTTAAAAGTAATAACATTATTTCCGAAATAGAGCCTTAAACTAGCGATCATGGACGATTAACATAAACATCGTAATATTTAATTACGCTAACCATAGCGGATGATATTACATTACGACAATAAGCTACTCATCATATGTACTATACCCATTGTGAACTCGCAACACTTTAATACTAAATGCGAGAGGGGTGAATGTTTACTTAAATCGAAACTATTCTAGTATTTGGGAGGGTAATATTATACTTCAACGGTATGCTATCGATCAAAACTTTTCAACTGTAGTGTTTATTACAAACTCGCGCTGTCTTAATTGTAACCATGAGAACTATGAATGTTTGATTCTTAGATTCAAACTACGGCGAATGTATACTCCTGTCGGTTTAAGTCGGAATATTACCACCACCCTACATCGAAATATTCATAAAGTAAGCAACAAACTTTATGTTGTAGCGCTAAGGTTAAAACATCCAACATAAATGATTAAATAGAAACTTAAAAGATAAAGTAGTTTTATTTCTCCAAAAATTATCCGACGTGGATGTATCAAGTAAATTTAGTGGAAACACTATTACCTACAAAAATTTGTATAAAGAAGATAAACATTACGGGTTGAGTAAGGATAGTGAATCAAAACTAAATTATTAGAGACATATTCAAAGAATCAAATGTCAATACCACCAAATCAATTATAGGAGATATGTTACATAAAATTTTGCACATAACATATATAATGACAACTCATACACGAGTCTTTTAGTATTTTATTTATATGTTCATTTCAATTTTAAATAATTGTGATGAATACACCAAAGAAAACCCCATTAGAGTTTAATTAAAGCTGATTTTACTTGCTTTATCAATCTTATAATTTCGTTTGATATGTCACACAAATATACATAGCAAATATGGAGTCGCGCTCCTCAAGGAACTGTACAAATGAGATACATAAGTTCGAGTACTAAAAAATCATTTTATTGAGAAAGACGTGCAAAAATAGAACTTAACATCTCGATACGACGATTTAACTCATTCGGAATCTGGTTTAATTTTGTTTTTTTTTTTGTTTTTAAAAATTTTCAAACTTTAAAACTTTAAAAGATCAACTTTTACAAACCTAGGATAAATAATACTCTGATTGTTAAACAATGCGAGCCATAACTCCCCCATTGAGTATTATTAAAAAATAAGATACTCATTCATGTAGTCTCATTTTTATAAATAACCATATTACTGTAAAATTATTCTTACACTTTATATACTTACAAAGACAAAAAAAGTCTTTTATGTTTTATCTACTATTCATATAATATCAATATTTCTTAAATCTCGTGTCAAACACAACTCATACTATAATTATGGGACGGAGGGAATATATAATTATATTAAATATCAAGATATATTTTATCTATTTATCAAAAAATTTAATACTTCAAAAATAAATTTATTTTTTTATATTAATGACATACTTATTTATATTTAATATATATATCTAAAAATACAAAATAAATAAACCAACAACTTCTTTATAAAATATTTTACATATTTTTATTTAAAGGGTACAGCTTATACTACTATTTTGTAATTTTAAAATTTAGTTGGTTCATAAAAATAATTTTTCTTTTTTCTGAACGATTGTTGGCTATTGGGCCTCTCAAAATAGCCTGGTCATTTGGCTAGCTATGGCCTGTTTACGATGGTTTGGGCCGAAACTTTCTTGGGTCTTACAATCGGGCTTTCTGTGTTCAGAGTTTGGGCTGACGATTTCTTGGCTTCATACTTGGTCCGGGCTTCAATTGGGCTTGTTTCAGGTCTATGTTTGGGCCTTTTGCTTGTTTTGTTTAGTTAGTAATTAGGCTCTTTGCTCGTAATTTTTTATTTACCACCCGACTGCAACTCGATCTCGGCCCAGCCCATCTGATCTATTTCAATTCAATTTTCCATACACATCTCCAAGTTAAGTGTTGCTTCCCTAATCTTTTATTATGTAATTTATTTTATGTTCTTTCTTCCTCAGTCCACTTACTCACTCACACTATTTTATGAATCCTCTATTTAAAATTTCATTGCAAAACAAACAAACGTTAACAGTTTAGTGTTAATAGTTTAGTGCGTATTTTCGGATAGCGATTTTGCAGAATTTTATGTGATAAAGAAAATAATAATAATAAAATTTATGTTAATCATTAATACAGAATATGAATCAACTATAGATAATATAGTCAATGTCTCACACACTATCATTAATTTTAATACAATGTAATATATTTATATAGGACAACTACAAATATGAATTAAGAGGACATGTTTTCTATTTAACACTATGTTATGTTAAATTAAAACATGTAAATAAAATAAGCATAATATTTTGCCTAAATAGTACTTAATCATCCCTTTCAAAGTCATACTTTTTTTTTTAATAATCAATAGTAAATAAATAAATTTTAATTTTTAAAATTAGAATGCGTTCACAACACGTGCATCTGCGTGCAAAGCAATCAAACTCCAAACTGCAAATACCTTCCGTCGGCGGACCGGCGCTATCCAGCCGCCGGTTTAAGCTGCCTCAGCCGCTGAACCACTCGCTTCATGGAAGGCCGGGCGGCTAGCGCCTGAACCGTGCACAAGACCGCCACGTGCAGCAGTTTCACCAGCTTATCCTTCGGCCCGGTTTCCCATAAACCGGCGGTGAACACGTCCTTCGTCTTCCCCTCGTTCATCATCATCATCGCCCACGACGAAATGTTGAAGCCGTCGTCGTGCGTGTAGAACGACGGGTCCAGCACGCGCTTGTCGGAGATCAGCTCCAGCAGAACCAATCCGTAGCTATAAACATCCGACTTGTTCGACACGCGCCCCGTCTGCGCGTACTCCGGCGCGATGTACCCGTACGTCCCCGCCACGTGCGTCGTCGCGTGCGTCTTCTCCGGCGACAGAATCTTCGACAGTCCGAAATCCGACAGATAAGCGTTGTACTCGCCGTCCAACAGAATGTTGCTCGGCTTTATGTCTCTGTGCAGAATCCGTGGATTGCACTGATTGTGCAGAAACGAGAGCGCCGAACCGATTTGCAGAGCGATTTTGTGAAGAATTTCCCAATTAAAGCAGAGCCTGTCGCGATCCCTGATGAACCTGTCGAGATTCCCTCCGGCGAGGTAGTTGTAAATCAGAAACATCTCCGATTCGCCGCTGTAATAACCGATCAATGTAATAAGATTCGGATGTTTGATTCTTCCTAGCGTGTTCACCTCCGCCTGAAACTGCCGCGCGCCGCCCTCTCCCTGGTGGCGCTCGGTTGCTAAACGCTTAACCGCCACGATACTCCCCGGCGCGACTTCGGCTTTGTACGTGGAACCGAATCCTCCGCGGCCGATGCAGTTTCTCCGGCTAAAGTTACTCGTTGCTTCGAGTATGGCCTCGTAGCTCAGCTGCATCCCGACATCGACAAATACGGTGAGTTTCTTCGCCGACGGCGGCGGCGGCGGCGGCGGCGCCACCACCACCGCCACCGCCGCCGTTTCCGTGGTGGTTGACGACACCGTCGGTTTTCTCGAGCAGCAGTATGCAATCAGAAAAGCGATTGCGATCGCGCCAATTGCTGTTAGGCTAAAAAGGGAAGCCGCGACGGCAAGAGACCTCCTTGTTTTCGGACTGTGTAGTAACTCCACCGGATTACGCTGGTCGTGCTTTAGCGCCATAGGTTGTCCGAAAAGAATGATCGGATGAGTCATTTCCGGCGAGCGCGAAGGGGTGTTTCCAGAGAAATGATTGCCATAGAGGAGAACAACCTCGAGGCTAGGCAAATTCATCAGATCCTCCGGTACCTCGCCGGAGAAGTTGTTCCAGCTTAAGTTGAGGAGAAACAGAGCTCTCCTTTCTTCAGACAATGGCAGAGCATATTCAGACAGCGCCATTCGCTTAAAATACGATAAGTAAGAAGTCGACATTGGATTGAAGGGAGCGCTACGCTGTAGACTATTACAAGAATTGGTACTAAAGTTCGGGAGATGTCCCGACAACAAATTCTTGCTAACATCAAACATCAGCCCGCAAGAAACCCGAAGATTTCCATCCAATCTTCCGGACAACATGTTAGAGCTCAAGTTAAGGTATTGCAGATTGGGACACGTTACGAAATAATCGGAAATGTCACCTGAAAAGAAGTTATGAGCCAAATTTACCATCAACAAGCTGTTGCAGCTGCCCCATTTGCTCGGGAATTCGCCGTAAAGGTTCGCGCCCGGCGCCCAAATAATCTTCATCGCTGGAAGAGCTGTGATCGCCTCAGGAATAGACCCTTCAAAGGAATTGCAGTCGCGCTTCGCCGCGCAAATAAATCCATCGCCACGTGGATGTCCCATCGCCTGATAATCATTAAAGTTGCTCGATAGGACAAGAACCGACAAATTACTACAACTCCCAAGGCTCGCGGGGATAGGACCGCGTAGCTTGTTTCTAGAAACATCTAGAACCTCAAGGCTTCGAAGCTTCCCAAGGTCATCCGGGATGTAACCCGATAGCGCATTAAATGACAACAAAAGCGTCTTTAAATGCCGGCATTTCCCCAAAGCACGCGGTATCTCCCCTTTTAGAAAATTCGCCGACAAATCCAAATGCTCTAGATTCCCACAACCATATCCAGAATAGCTTTTCTTACAGCCAATCAATCGATTATACGACAAATTCAACACTCTCATCTCCTTCCACTGTCCTAAAAACAAAGGAACAACGCCGCTAACATTGTTCCCGGCCATGTTCAAAATCTTTAGACTCTCACATTTTGCAAGAGATGAAGGAAACTCACCGAATATTCGATTGAATGCAAGATTAAGTACCCTCAACTTTGTAAGACCGTGGAATCTATAGCCGGAGAAATCTCCGGCGAGTAGATTCCCTTCAAGATTAAGAACTTCAAGATTCTTCAACTCCAATATCTCATTAGGAATCTTACCCTCAAACTCATTGTAAGGAAGTGATAAAACCCTAAGGTGTGTAAGATTTCCTAACATCGATGGAAGCTTCCCTCCCAAAACCCCAATTGAAAACGACAGATTGGATTCGATTTTGATCTCAGAAACCCTAAGATTAGAATTGCATGAGATTCCCAACCAAGAACAGTGATTCGAATTGGCTGCATTCCAGCTTCTGAGAATCCCATGTGGGTCAGAAACTAATTCCTTAAATTCCAAAAGAATCGACCTTTCGTAAGAAAACTGACCACAAATTGACGACGAGAAGAACACGAAAATAATCAGGAAATACGACAGCAAATAATCCATTTCAGCAAAAGACCAAACCCTACCCTTGTCTGAACTTGTTCAAAGTTCTTGAAAACACACAGTGTGAAAGAGAATAAAAAATTGTTCGAGCAAAGAGGACGATATTTATGGAGGATTGAGGCGCAAAAAAACAAAAAAGGTCTGCAAGAGATGAAGGGGAGACGACGGTACGGATAATATCGATTCAACAAGAAAGTGAAATGGCTGATTTAATTTCACGACAATCAAGAGACCAAAGGATATGTAAGAAAATCCAGAATGTGAAGTGAAGGAAGATCGAAGGGTTTAATTGCTTCGTTGCAGATTATCCTGTGTGCTGTCGTTGTTACCCAATCACGGTTTTATTTATTTGTTTTTTTTTTTTTTTTTTTTTTTTTTTGTGAAAACCATGAACCAATAGGTGGGTCCTACAACGAGGTTTTCAGAAGTCGTCTCAATAGTGACGACACCTGGCCCGACAAAGATACGATACACGTGGTGAAAGGTACAGAGGGGCTTTTTGGAGACTCTTGGGTGTCCGACTCCAGGGGACGTTCAAGGCCGGAGATAGCGCCCATTGGAGTTGAGGTCCATGGAGTGGTTGTGCTATAATTGGGGAACGCGTCATTAGATGCATCATCTTGACGTCACAAAAAATTTACCAGATAATAAGATTTAATCAATCGGGTATAACATCATGAAATTAGATTTAAATTTAAATACAACAAATAAAAGTCAACTTCGGATATTATGCAATTTAACTCGAGATTAAATTATTAATCTCGACCGTTGATTTCCATGCCGGTTAAACAACGGCCATGATTGATTGAATCTAAGCATCGATATATATATATATATATATGTAAGTGAAAAATATATATTTTTATTATATCATTCTGATGTGATTCAAAAGAAAAAAGAAAAGGAATTTATGAATTAAAATAAATTCATATTTTTAAAAAATCACTGTAACGCCTATTCATTCTTATTACCAAAATTTCATTTCCAAATTTGAAATAAATTTCCTTATTATATGTATTGTCATTTTATATGTTATATGTTATATTATGTTAACATCAATTATAATTTTATAATTCAAGACAATAATAATCACCCACAAAATATTTAGTATGTCATTTTATTGATACACTAATCATATATAGTATGTATTATTATATTGTAGCATTTATCATTTACCATTTAGAAGGTTATATTAAATAAATTGACCAAAAATTTAAATTTATGGACTATTTACGACTAATCACATACTCTTTCATGTTTGCTAGCTAAAAAATGCATGTAAACAATTTAAGAAATATTCAAATATATTTAAGGCATGGGTTAAGGCAATAATTGTAATTATGTAAGTTGTAAAAAAATTTATTTTTACCATTTTAAGTGAGAATTTTTGGGTTTGTTTGGATTGGGTTTATGTAGTGATTCAAATTTATCCAAGAGTTGTTTAGGATCTATTATTTTGTAAGAAAAATAATACTCCATTCGTCCCGCAAGAAGGGTGGCGTTTGCTTTTTGTACGTATATTTTTTAATATTATTATTATATTAGATTGTAGTAAAAAAACAAAAATACCTCTATTAGTACGGTGTAATATAAGTGTAATAACATTTGTGTAATATATTGTAAATTGAAAGGGTATTTATTATGTGAAGTAGGTAGTACAATTATTAAATTAGGAAATAGTAACCTTGTTTTGGAACAGACGAAAATAGAAAATGGTAACCTTTCAATGGGACGGAGGGAGTATATGTTTATTTAAAATTATAGTCAAAAATTTGTGTTAGAAATGATAAAAACTCAAACCAAATACAGCATTCATTTGTTTGAGAAAATCGTTCACATTAATAAGTGAATAATTTTTTGTACTTTTATTTTTGGTTAAATACCAATTTAATTTGATTAGTATATAATTTAATATTCCATACTTTAATGAGTTAAAATTTAATATTTTACACAAAATATGAATATGGTATATAATTTTCTTTAGGAAAACTAGATTGAATAATATAAAATTGAATTTAAAAATAAATAAAGCACACCTATATATTGAAATATAAATATACTACTGGTGTGTTTGTTTGTGTTTGAATTTTTGAATAGTGAAATTTTAATTTAAATAATTATTTGATGCCATATAAATGAATATTGATGTCTATTTTTGAATGCACAATAAAATTTTAAAATAATATAAAAAATAAATAATTAAATTTATATATTTTTTTAAAATATAAATAATAAAAATATATGAAGAATCCACAAAAGACACAACCGCGAATTCTCATTCTACCTATCCTGGATCAGCGAGTTCATCTTAACTTGCCCACTGCAATAAAATTGGGCCTAATCCCATACATGGGCCTTCTAAATGGGCCTTTCAATAAAATAGAATTAATATTTTAAAATTTATAAACAAAGAGTAAATAATTAAAGAGGGAGTATTTGTATTCACCCCCGCCCCCGGCATGCAATGGGCAGTCCTTTATAAAATTTGAAATGTAAGTATTAAAAGTGATTTATTTTAAATTTGCAATTGAATTTACAAATTTGTAATATTGTATTTCTAAATGAAACTAATTTGCTAAACTGATTATTAATTTTATTAATTTAGGGATGCACATATGAATTTTTAGTTCGAATTTTGTTAAATTCAAATCAACTAAAAAATTTGTTTGTTTTGTTAATTTTCAGATTTTTATTATTTTTTAAAGGTCCGACTGACTTAACAAATATGTATTACAGATTTACAATCACACAAAAGAGGGAAATGATAATCGATAAAAGCGTGTTTCTGTATGGCTAAAAACGTGGTTTGGTATCAGACCAGCAGGCAGACTCTATCGAAGCCGCATAACGCGGTAGCCAAATAACGGTGAATCTCTCCGTCCATGGCTGGGTACCAGAGAGATGCCATCTGAAACGCTGTCCAAGCTTTCTCCAAGGGTCAAGGTAGGAATTGGTTCTCTTTCATTGTGCGAGGCACATTATTTTGTATTTCCAAAATTTTATGTATTTATTTGGGTGTAGAAGATCAACACTGAAAAGTGGAAAGTGGGGGTTTATATTTTTCCGTTCTTTGATGTCGTTCTGAAATTGGTGTTTGATGTTATTGAAAATTACAGAAAAGGTTGCATTCTTTCAAGATTTAGGGGTTTCGTTATTTAGCGTGGAGGTTTGGTGTTTTCGTTCTTTCTGGAGGAAAACTAGAATTGGTGCTTGCATGATTTTATAGTTGATGTCATTTAATTTAATGGATTTATGTATTTGTATTTATAGCTTTGCGTGTTGTTTGCAATCAGCATATGTTTTTGTATAATTAAAAACATTAAGGACAATGTCATGGGCAAAATTGGATTTGAATTTACAGTAATTGGTGTTTGTTTGTTATTTATCATCGTTGTATGTGTGTGTTTCTGTGTTAAGGAATAAAAATTTACTTTTAACTATTCATATGTTTGTTTGGCACAAAAGTTATCTTGGAGTGTTATAGGGGTTTGTTAATATTTAACTGGAATGGGCCATGGATTTAGAATTGCAGTTTTACTGTTTTTATTTGAAAAACAGATACCTTTAACTTATTTCTTCTGTTATACTGTGAATTCAGAACCAACATGGGTTATCTATATTTTTAACTATCGCTGTTATTGTCTTTGTTTATAATGAAACCAAGAGGTTGAATATTTTGTAACTTTTTGTCTGTGGTATGTATAATTAACAATGTAATATTGATGAAATTGTTAAAACTTCTGTTTTTTTTTTACATTCTATATTGATGTTTTGGCCATGAAACTAGAAAAGAAAAACCGGGGATGATCATTCTACACTTCAAGTTATGTTGCCTTTGATTTGATTGCTGACATGGGGTTTTGATTAACTAATACACAGATTGTCTGCAGTAGCTTGACATTTGAAGCCCACCAATGAAGAAAGCCGGCTGCTGTAAAATTTTGGATGAAGTAAGGGACAGAATTAAACTAAATGGCTCGACAAGAACCTACATCTTCCAATGTTTTTCACAATTCAGAGGAAAGCAGCACTCAACATGCAGGTGGATCAGGATTTCCAGGCTTGAAGAAGAGGGGACATAATCTTGGAAACCGATCTTGGATTTTGATTGATGGGAAAGGGAATTCTGAAATTGTGGAACTGGATAAATTTACTCTAATGAGACGCTGCTCTTTACCGTCTCGAGATCTTAGGCTTTTGGATCCATTGTTTATCTATCCCTCCACAATATTAGGCCGTGAGAAAGCTATTGTTATTAGTCTGGAACAGATTAGATGCATTATCACAGCTGATGAGGTTATTCTAAGAAACTCTGTGGATGTGTCTGTGCTACAGTATCGATCTGAACTGTGCAAGCGTCTTGAAGCATCGAGAGATCAGTTCGGTAAGATAATGGAGTTACTGTTGTAGAAACATCAAATGTGTGTTTCTTTCCTTCATTTCAGTTGCCCATGAATAACTAAACTGAACATATGCAAGATTGTGTATCCAATCATATACTATATTAAGCATCAATTGGGAAAGTTGGCTTGATGACCGGTCATGTTAATGTTAAAGCAGAAAACATTCATAGTACGGAGCAATTTCTATATGAAAAACTGAAAATTTTGTCTTGATAATCAAAATTTACTGTTTATCTTGAGAACAGCCTGTTTTTCTGTTTTTTTCTTTCTTTTGGTCTTGTGCAAGACATAGCGTTTGTTTTATTTCAGCACTTAATTATGTTATTAGTTTGTTGCCACTTTGACCTAAAAATTAGTAAGCCCCCAATGTTTTATATGTGATACAGATGATTTACCTTTTGAGTTCAAGGCATTTGAGCTTGCTCTGGAACTTACGTGTATGTCTCTTGATGCTCAGGTATTTAATTTTATAATGTAATTGGTAGTTTTCTGTAAGTTATCACACATTTCATTTCATGCATGTGATCACTAATTGAACAAAAGTTTCAGGCAACGATCCATCATTTTATGATCTTTGTTTACAATTGTGCTTAAGTAATCAATAAGAAATTATTCATCCTTTTTACGCCAGAAAACTCACTAATTTATTTATAACATGTTAATACATATACACATTCTACGTGCACTATACCAGGAATCAAATAATTATGGGCCTATTTGTTTGTATTTTCAAATTTGTTTCACACTATTCACTTATATATGCACGTGTAATCTTGAAAGTTGGAAGCTTTTTCCGACAAGTTTAAAGCTTTCCCAAAACCAGATTTTCTGAAAACAGGGTCAGGCTTTGTGTTTGTTTGTGTAATTAACAAATTATGTTGTGTTGAAAAACACACTATTGGTTTATGCACACCTGTCAGGATGTGGGTATTGTATACCACAAAATAATTTCATTTACCTATTAGTATATGAAATTTTTTTATTTACTTACATGACTAAATTCATTACATTTGACTTCTTGTACTTTGTAGGTAAATTCATTAGAAACGGAAATATATCCTGTTCTTGATGAATTGGCATCATCAATAAGCACACTCAATTTAGAACATGTACGCAGATTCAAAGGAAACCTGCTGACCATGACTCAGCGGGTACAGAAGGTAAAAATGTATTAACTATTCTCAACGTACTTGAAGGGATGGTCAATAATCACTTAGTTTGGCTTGATTTTAGGTTTGTGATGTAATAGAACATCTGATGGATGATGATGGAGATATGGCAGAGATGTATTTGACCGAAAAGAAAGAAAGATGGAAGGAATTGAACAACAATGATCATAATGATGATCAAACAAGTACTTCACCGCATGACCAGGCTGTATCCAAATCCGCACCTGTCTCTCCTGTTGGATCGTCCAGTGGAGTTCAGAGACTGCAGAGAGCGTTCAGCAGCATGAGTTCCAGCAAACAGGGAAGCTTCTTGAGCTCGTCTAGCGATGATGAGAATATTGATCAACTCGAAATGTTACTTGAAGCATACTTTGTTGTAATAGACAACACTCTCAACAAATTACTGGCGGTAAGAGAAAGATTTCTTTTTGTTTTTGGTTTTATGAAAAACAGGTTGTCTTACCTTTTCTCGGTGTGGTTTTATGTTTTTCAATAATTCCCATACCCTCTGAATTGCAAGGTGAGGTAAATATTAAGCTCTTGAAATTTTTATGATTAATATAAAAGAATAAGCCTTTATATTACAGTCTTTTGTTGAAAAAACAGAACAGTGGTTGTTTTGAATTTGATGAATTTTCAAGGCATAGAATTTAGTCGATCTTCTAAGAAGGTTCACAGATTAGGTGGTCCATCGAGAGAATTACTTACAGTAAAAATATACAGTGCTGTTGTGAAAAGTTGTTGGTTTCATATGCTTAAACAATTGTACTGCTTGTGCAGCTTAAAGAATATATTGAAGATACGGAGGATTTGATCAACATTAAGCTGGTACGCATCAAGGTTTAAAGGTTAAAAATGTTTACACATAATTATTTTCCATTTTCAGAATTTCTTTGACATTTGATATTGTAACAGGGCAATGTTCAGAATCAGCTGATCCAATACCAGCTACTTCTCACAGCTGCTACATTTGTTGCTACGATATATTCTGTGGTGGCCGCAGTTTTTGGTATGAACTTTGAGGATGAAGTGTTTGATAATCCATCGACATTCAATTGGGTGCTAATCATCACTGGAGTTTTCTCTATAATGCTGTACTCATGCTTTTTGATCTATTTCCGATACAAAAAGATCTTTCCACTGTAGGTGCTGCTGCAGTGGAATTATTTATATGGTTACAATTAATTCATTTACGATATAGACATTTCATTTTCTTATTCGTAATGACCTGATTTCATAATTTATTTTCATTGAAATGCCCCATAACCCATTTGGTGTATGCTTCTTGATGAATGTTTATCGTGTTTACTCCTGAATTATCTACCTGAATGAATCCCTGAAAGGATAGGGAGTGTAGGCCGTGAAAATTCTGTTCCATTACTCAAATGCTTATTAATTGACAGGCAAGCTTTCGATTTCCATAATTTTAGTATTGTATTTTAATCAGGAGTAGAATTGTATTTTGGCAGCTTCTATAGTGCAGGGCAAGATGTCCCTACAATCCCTGGAAATCGTAGACCTTACCATCTCTGCCCTTCTTGTACTGAAACAAAAGGTTTGAATTATCGAATGCTGTAAGATTCAGAAAGCCATAATCCTAATATCTGTAGATGCTCCAGTCAGTCTTCAAGATTGAGAACTCTGAAAGGCAAAAACCAGGAATGTCCGCCGGGGGAAGTTGCAATTTTAACCTTTCCAATGTAGCTGAAAATGCTAGAGGTTTCTGAACTGGATATGGAGATGCTTTGAACTAAACTGGTAAGTATCAGTTCATACAATAAGTGCCATTAAGCAATTTATGTCTTACTTTGTATGTATACCTTCAAATGCAGTGACATAACAGAGAAAAGTAGCCGAAGAAAGAGTTTCGGAAGTGATCAGGCAAAGTTGTGAGAACGAACATCGACAGAGTTGTGTTGTCTGAAAAATAACAGTCGGAATCAACTTCAACCATGTAAGATTCTAAGATTCACTGATCCAAATTCCATTTACATCTTTTTTTTATTTTCTATGTTTTTTACTCCCGAATCCTTTGCAATAAAAACAGTGTTGGGCAAAATATGAGATGATCATTTCGATTTGGATAGATACAGATGACAAACAAAAAGCCCTTCCCCTTAAATTTAATAGCTCATTTGGTTAGGGCACCATGATTGTTCTCATATGTTGCAATAGAATGATTTTGCCAGCACAGCTGATTCTTTTGCAAATTAAATCTCTGCAGACACCTGAATTCTTAGGACACCCTCAGCAGCTTCACTGCAGATTCTTTTCAAGAATCTAACATGATGGATCGATCACTTGCGGTGACCTGACGAAGCCATGAGGACACCAACAGCGACGACAAACATCGACAGCATGCCTGCAAGAAGCACATAAGTTCTCCTCGACGATCTTCGATACTCTCCAAACAGCAATACTCCCCAGAATGTGCTCACCAGAGGGAGTGCCTGCAGTCAATCACCATTTCTATATGTTACCATTATTCTGTTTGTGTCTTTTTCAGACATAAACATTATGGAAGCTAAAGAAATGTATCGACTCGCCTGAACTGCATCAGCCGCGGCGTATCCTGCAGCCTGGCCTCCCATGAACTGCAGGCCATTGCCGAACCCACAGAGAAGACCGGCCACAAGAGCCCACCCCCGGCCATTCCAGTCTGATAAGTAACTGCGAAAAGATGACTTCGGCAGGTTCAAGACCGGACGGTACAAGAAGATGATGTTGAGAATGATCGCGATGACGAAACAGGACATGGAGAAGTAGAAGAATGCCGTGTAGACACTCAGGTGGGGGACGCCGCGTTTCAGGGTGTGCCATTGGTCGTTCGTCGCCAGGTTGAACGCCGGCGAGAAGAGCGAGAAGCAGACTCCGGCGAAGAAAGTTATGGCCAGGCCGATGATCGCCCCCTTCCCGAAAACCTGAATTGGATCATGTAAGAAAAGGGACAGTGAATGACTGAATTCTTGCCATTCTGATCATCAATCAACCATCCTTACCTTAATTGATCTTCTGTTCTCAAGCTGTATCAAGAAATCTGCAGTTCCAAACTTAGCCTTGTCCGAATGTGTGACAGAATGACCATTCTTCATCCTGTCAAAAAAAGTTATTACAATTTACAATCACCATTTTCTCATCATATGTACTAAAACAGAAGATAATCTACAACATACACAGCTCCCTCTTTATGATCAGTAGGCAAGCTGCTAAGCTTGGCTCGATTATCGGCAGCGTTCGATGAATGCACAGCCGATCCGAAACAAACTGCTACGAGGAAGCACGCGACGCCGGGGAAAAGAATCTCGGCCTTGTTGATTTTGTCATCGAGGAAGTAATTCAATGTCGTGCCTGGCGCAATAGGGTGAAAAAAAAAAAAAAAACAACTCAAGACGAGCACAAAAACAGCATCATAGATGCCACAAAGAAGTCGATGAACAGCATTGTGTACCGATGACGACAGTTATGCTCGATGAGACAACCTCGGTGACAGACAAGCCTACAAACGCCCAGGCGTATTGCGTCGCGAGGTTGCCGAGGCTTAGCACGATCCCGCCGGCCATTGCAAACAGAGCACTGGACCAGTTATCCTAAGTTAAATCAAATTCGTCATAGACTCAAATCAAAACAATTTAACCATTGGATAAGATCAAATCATAATCTAAGTTTACCGAATCTAATAAATCAATCAAGCCAATCTAAACAAATAATAAGCTAATCTAAAATATCTCAACAAATATATGACCTGAAAATGTACATGTTGATACGATGATCAGATTGAGACCTGAGACAGCTGATTAATGAAATTAGGCTTGTCAGCAGTGCTGCTACCGATTTCTCCGAACGTGAAGGCGATGATGACGGCGGCGAGGAGGTTGGTGATCGAGTAGTCGAGGTAAGTGTGTTGCGGGAGACGGCCTCGTCTTTCGAGCAAAGTTAACAATGCTGGCCATGTCCCTAAGAACAGTAAGGACAAGATCATACAACCTATGGCTCCTCCTTTGCTCTCCACCAAATACATTTTGAGTAAACTTGTCAAGATGATTACTTCCTATATGGATCGGATAAACAAGTCAAATTTGAACCAATCCTGTAAGAACATCAGAAAAAAAAAAAAAAAAAAAAAAAAAAAAAAAAAAAAAAAAAAACTGTCAAGATTGGATTTTTATCACTCCCCAGTCAAGAAAGAAAGATTTGTGATAGAACCAACATGTATTCTGAAATTTGGAAGACCTGGTTTGGAGAAGATGCTCAAAGTGAAGTTGGAGGAATCTTTTGAACAAGGACATGTAAACAGGTAAAGTATGTGTGTGTATATATAATGCAGCACATATTTCCAGGCCTTAATTATGATTGAATCATTAATTTTCTTGAGGGCGGCTGATCTGAAAATATCTTCAATAATCATATATACATATACATACATACATACATACATACATATATATATATAGTTATATACATATTGTATCTGCAAGAGATCCGAGAATCTGTTGGAAAGTATCCCAGCCATTGAATTATCTTGTGAGATTCCTTAATTTTATTTTCTGCCCTTTTTGGGGTTTTCATGTCTATCCTGTTCACAGTTGAAGAATTCCCAAATTTGATGGAGATTTTCACGCCTGTTTAAGTCAAAGTTGTGTGTGGGTTTGGTTGATGCAAATAAGTCATCAGAAGAAACAAGAAACTGATAAATAAATATGACTTGAATGACGGGTTGTTATTAATTTGACTTACTCCATCATCCTTATCATTGTCACCAGTTGGACATAAATGAATAATAGAGAATATATATATAATTGGCCAATCTTGGTGTTCTTGCAAAATTTTCAACTCCCACTTGCTTTTTGGTAAACTCGAAATTTTATTGGAGAAGATGCATGAACCATTATTGAATTCAAATGACATGATTGCTCGTGTTTTTGATGTCTTGAAAAAAAAAAAAAAAGATTGCATTTTTTAGGATAGAGATTACAAGGGTTCATCATTCAAGCCTCAAGAGTTGGAATATAACATATTTTTAGCAACAACTCTAAATTTCTTAAGTGACTTACAAGAACAAATTATGAGATTATCAATGAAATTTGAGAAGTTGATTGAATCTTCAATCTTGGACGATATTCATGGAATCTTCAAGATTAAACTTTATCAAAGGAAAAGCATGAATTAAGGGATATTACTATAAAAATGTTTCCTTTTATTTCTCAACATATTCTTCTACCATCCTAATAAAATCCCAAATTTTATTTTATTTTTTTATGACGTAAAAATCCGAATCTTGATATCATTTGTTGTGGTTATTATTAGATAGTCTCACCTAAAATATATAAGAATGGTTTTAACGGAATATAATATGACAGTTTTATCAACATTAAGCATCAAAATGAATTCGACATTTTTGCAACAGAACAATGCTCACAATCAGCAGATTCAATTCCCGTCGACATTCGATCACGACGCCAGAGTCGTACTCGGGCAGCTATCCGTCACGCAGGCCAATATGTCCCGATAATCCCTCGAAATCGTGAAGGAATCGTAAACCTTACCATCTCTACTCTTCTTGTACTCAAAAAGCAGGTTTGAATAATCAAATGCCGTAAGTTTGACAAACCCGTAATCGAAATCCCGGTAGATGCTCCAGTCGGGCTTCAACGTCGAAAACTCCGAAAGGCTCGCCCCTCCTCCTCCAACCACCACATGAATTGTCCCATTCAAGCTACCATTATATCTCTTCTTCTCCTTGTTTGTACATATATTCTGTAATGAAAATCCGTCGAACTTTAATCGAGGTTGTTTGAACTTTGAACGGTTTAATCGAAAGATGTTCGAAGAATTTAATCACCTGGTATACAGGACATGTCCTTTCGTAGCTGTGGACGTGCCCGAAGAAGGCTATGTCGACTTTATACTTCTGCCATAGCTTCTGCAGGTCGTCTCGTCCCATCGGTTCGCCGAACGATCCTTGTTGCGCGTAATAAGTAGCCGAAGAATAACCTAGGACACGATGTGCAAGAAAAATCAGCCACGGCTGCTTGTGTCGATTCACCGACGCAAGACAGCGTTCGATGAATTTGTACTGCTCGCTGCCCTCTCGCCAGTCGTGTTCTGTGTCAGCCACGCAGAAGCGGAACATTCCGTAATCGGTCGAGTACCTGGACAGCCATTGTTTGATCATTACACGTAATTTACGTAATCTTAAGACAGCCATATCGATGTTACCAGAATTTAGCTCGATTTTCGGCGGGAACATAGAACATGGTTTCAGCCGGGACGCCACATTCGCCTCCCGAATCCATGTTCCCGTAAAACGAACCCGTTCCCGGCCAATCACGCTCGTGGTTGCCGCTGCAGAGATTGAATCGACTTTAACGGTTAACAGGAAACTCGTCGAAAAATTTACGTCGTCGAAAATTAAAATTAAAAAAACCCGAGCACCTGGCGATCATGTAGGGTACTCTAGACGCAATTGGTTTAACCTGAGAAGTGAACTGATCCCACTGGGAAAGGTATCCGTTGGCGTAGCAGATGTCTCCGATGTGGAAAACTATGTCGTAATTCCTTACATCGTCGATCAGCTGTTTCGTGGTGTTAAGTGAGCCGCGCTGGAAGTTGTTGTACTCGTTCGAGCCGTCAGCTTCGTCCTGTAATAACGAGACGAAAACCAGAAGAAATGTCACTCGGACAAAAAGTTGCAGTTCTAATTCGGACAAGAACCGAGCAAAACCTTTCCCATGTCGCCGAAAATGATGACTCGTTGTAGCGATTTCTGGCCTGGAAATGGCGACGATTTGAATTGGGAAGTATCGGCCCATACGTACGTCCCGTTAATCAATTTATGCCCAACTCTGTAAGAATACCTGAAAATGCACAGATCGAATAGGTTAAGACAAGAATTCTCGAATGTAATCAGACAAGAATACACAATCATTTAATTGAAAGGAGCATACAAAGAATTCGGCCATAACTCCTTCAGAAAAGCTGTATGAATAAATCCAGGATCGCGCCATCCTACAGTTCTTGCCGGTGCACCTACAGAATTACGACATAAATGTAATGGTCGATAAGTAATTAATACGCCTTTACATCCTAGACTTCTGCTAACTTCATCTTACCACACATGCTGCCGCGATCGAAAGTCAGTGTAGCTGCGAAAGACTGCGTCTGCTGTCCTCCTTTAGGCCCCCATTCGACTATAGGTTCGGCTTCATAAATACTGTATCCGCTAGTCCAGGTAATCGTCATCTAAGAAGCACATTCGGACATATACATATTAATGAAGAAGAAAAACGAAATTTCAGACAACTATGGCTGTAAGAACATACTTCATTCCAAGCTTTCCCCTGAGCTAATCGAGGATACAGCGGCGCCTTCGGATTAGTAAATGCCACTGGATTCGACACGGCCAACAGCTTCGGCTGATGAATGTAAGAAACAAACATGATTAACATAACTCAGAATGAATTATTTTCATTTTCTTTTTCTAATTTTTCGAAATGCCGATGAATACATACATTCGATACACCACCGGAAAATAATGCAAACGAGAAATCTGATCTTTGGTTAATCAACTGAAGCTTCAAATATCCTTTGCCTGTTTCTTTATAGTTCTTGTTGCTGAAATTAGCAAATTGGTACTGCAGATATATACATTATATACAGAATTAGATACAGAATCTTCTCATTCATCGAAAAAATGGCTTAGGGCAAAAGCTAATGTTTTAACATAAACCTTAATCGGGGCTGTGCACAAATATGGCGGAATAACTCGAGGATTCTCAGGAAGGCAGGCGGACAAGCTGAACAGAATTTAATATCCAATATGTAAGAACAAATCCCTGTCTCGATTTAACAAGAAACGCCATTTTTGCTGACCTGAAATTTGCAGGAGAAAATACACCGATCCAGTCATCGTTCGACGGGGTAGGGCTTTTATAGTCGATAGTAACCCAATCTTTGTCGTCGTTGGCCTGAGAGATAAAAACACGATTAGGAAGAACAACTTTAAGAAATTTTGAATTTCAGACAACAAATTTGGGACTTACTTTGACTCCAAGAATCGTAGGAGAAGCTTTGATGTAAGCTTTGTTATCCAGGGCAATAACAGCCTTGTCAATGGCGATAACTGAGAGAGGTTGAATACCGTGCGACGTCACCACTGTAAGGCTCGCCAGAGCCCACAAAACGGCCAATAGATTCGGGAGAACTTCCATTGGATTAGCCCCGAAAAATCATGAATCAATCAGAAACGATTCTAATTTCACTGATCCAAATTGCAGCAGCTGTTTTTCTGAGTCCCTTGTTATGAAAAGAGAATCTTGGACACAATAACAAACAATTTAGAACCAGATTTGAAGAGAAAAAAGCCCTTTTTCAAGACTGGAAAGACAGAAAAGGAAGAAGATGTTTAATGGTGCTGCTATATTAATATTATACAGTATAGATACAATAAATTATGTCGGATTTTGTTGCTGTATTTCATAATTATTTATTCCTTAAATTGGAAGCACCATTATTGGGAATCTTCCCTTCCAAAGGTACATTCTGTAAGCACAAATTTCCTTTTTTTATTTTATTATTTGATCAAATCATTATTTTTTTATATTTATCACAACAGCTGGAATAGCTCAGTTGGTTAGAGCGTGTGGCTGTTAACCACAAGGTCGGAGGTTCAAGCCCTCCTTCTAGCGTAAATATGGAGGCCTTACATTTTTTAAGGCCACTGACCTGATTAACCCGATCGGGTCGGACCCGAACTGACCGCCCCTGAAAAAAAGACTGTGTTAGGAATTCATATTTTTTGATGTTCTTAAAAATTTGTCAAACAAACACTAGTGTTAATGTAAACTGGGAATTCATAACCACTGAATCACAAGTAAAAGATTTATCACGTGGACTGTTTGGATTCAGATTCAGCCAAAAAA
This sequence comes from Andrographis paniculata, assembly GCF_009805555.1. Classification (NCBI taxonomy): domain Eukaryota; kingdom Viridiplantae; phylum Streptophyta; class Magnoliopsida; order Lamiales; family Acanthaceae; genus Andrographis; species Andrographis paniculata. The sequence goes on along the minus strand of NW_026137513.1, from coordinate 4,558,332 downwards.
AGAAAAAAAAAACCAAAGAATCCTCAAAACTGTATATACTTCTCCCTCGCCAAACAACTTTTCTTGCAAACAAAACACACATCAACAACCATGGACAATTCCAACCTCACAAGAAAATATGGACAAGGAAATTAAGGATTTATCCTCACAACATCTTGTCTTGCTAATACGAGGATTTGAGCTTCGATTCAGCTTCTGTCTTCTTATCTTTCTGAAGCAAATCCGGTAAGAAATTTCCGAGCAGTCTTTGATCCAAAACCATGTTCGGCACCTGAACAACAAATGTTAGCACCGGGCGAAAAAGCGCGGCGTGTGCATAAGAACAAACAAGAATTAAATAACCTTATCGCCAAAATATATCTTCGAGTTGTTAGCAATCGCTTCGATAAATTTGAGTTCCAAATACTGGGGAGTCAGCTTCAATCTGTTTGCTTCTGCTTCTTTAATTGTGCTGCAAAGCCATTCACAAATAAGTTTCCACAAAGTCTTAGCATTATATTGTAATAAGAAAACAGGGTTACCGGTAATAATCAGCATCAGCCAAGCTCTTTTCACGAGCTAAATACATCGTATTCGATATTTCCTCTTGTCTCCTCGCGCTGTCTTTCTCCATCAATTTTTGTTCCATCTGGATTTTACTAACATGAGCATATTTTTCAGCTTCACTTATCGCGATTTTTTTCTGTGTCTCGGCTTCCTTCTCAGCCACTCGTTGTCTCTCCATTGCAATCAATACCTTTTTATCGAGTTTTAGACATATTATAAGTTCGAACATTCTTTCTAATTACCGTCGCAAGAACATAAGACACACCTTGGTGCGCTCTTCTTCCATTTGTTCAAAGTTGCGCCGTATGCTCTCGGGGATGGTCGGTTTTGTGACGCGTACGCTGATGATTTCGATGCCTGGAGCATAGCGCGTGCAGTCGGCTTGAAGGGCGTCTTTCATCTTCTCATCGATCTGCAACGATTATCGAGATATTCCGTTGTCGAAATGCATTCCGATATAAATCAATGATGCATAGTAAAGATGATAACTAAAGTTTCCGACTTTCCTGATCAAACATGTCGATGTAAACTTGCTGAAGGGTGTGTGCACTGCAGAACTGATTAATCTCGTGGTGGATCTTGTCGTATATCCACGTGTTGTCGTAGTGGATGCTGTAGTTGCGCAGCGTGTCGTATACATAATCCTTGTGAAGTCGATTAACTACCTGAACGCGAAATTGGATTAAAAGAAGAGTAGAAAAAAAAAAAAAGAAAAAAAAAACGAAAACAAACAATGCAACAAATGTAATTACTTCTATCTTCTCAAAATTTATCATTACGCCGCCTTTTGTTCCGCAAGGGATATCTCTGACCTGCATTCATACAACGAAACTATTACTCCCTTAACCTCTCGAAAATATTCATACAGATGAACTCAGACAAAGAGTTTTGGTACCAAATCTGTCTGTAATGTCACTTGAATAGGCTCAAAGTGAGTTAGGATCGGCATTTTGAAATGAAAACCTACGTTCAGTTGACACAAGATGGAAAAATCACAGTTGAATCAATAACAAGATTGCAAGGATAGACATAGTTGTATAGCATATAAGAGTTTACCTGGTTCGGTGATGGTTTTCAAAATGGCGCCGCCTCTCCAGTAAACCCCAACGTGACCTTCAGGGACTTGATGCAAAGCAGAGAAATTGATTGTAGTAGATGCCGACGGAAGTATAATCTGCAAAAAGATCGATTGGATATAAACATAAGATGATAAATGTCTCAATCACAAACTTCTCCTCCATAATTGCAAATCAAAGATGGAAGATTAAAGATTCCTTTCTGTACAGAACACAAAAATCAGACAAAAGTTTGCTAAAACTAGTCCTGCAACGACGCTAATGGAAGCTCCATGAATAGCAAATCAATCCCATTATGCTTTATAAGTTCAGGATGGATTGTAAATGGAATTCTAGATCCTTCCATCATCATCTCTAGGTTAATAATAATCAGGTTTCAATGTAAGAAATTGAGCTCAAACTGCATTCTCAGAACAGCCAAAAGAAGTAGACTGAACTATGACTAATAAACAGATCTCTTCTTCAATTCACAAGAACAACAATGGCGTCCAACTATATTAGTCTAACTGTGTTGCCTATGATGTTCATCAATTCTGACAATTAAAAAACCCTCTTCTTCCTCCTGATGCCATCCATTTTCGTCACTAGGGATTTGATCAAACGAGAAACCCTCAGGATTTAGGTCACTTTCTGGTATCGTAAAAACAAGCACAGATTTAAAACGAAATAGAGAATTAAAGAGGTGAAAGAAACGAGTCAAGAAAATCCAAAGGGAACGAAACGAAAGAACTTATAGAACCAATGATCAAATTAAACAAGAGTCTAATTTAATCGATTGTCAACAAGACGAACAACCCAAATGGAAAATTAAAATCGCTCGTATATACCATGGCAGCAAAAACGAGGAACATTAACAGAACAGCATATAAGGCGGAGAAATCGCCGCCGCCTCCGCCGCCGCCGCCGGCCGCCGCTCGCCGCGGCGGAGTCTCCCGTGTCTGATGATGCTGAGGTTCCATACGGAAATAGAGAGGAAAGTGTCGAAGCCAAAATAGTCTCTTTCTGCTTTAGGTGTCGTGACGTTTACTGAATTTCTGTGTTGGAGCAAAACGAGAAAAGTAGAACTCTTTATAAAATGAATAAATACATACATAAAATAATTGAGTAAGATCGAAATGCCCTTTGCTTATTTTCGAATAATTTCCAATAAAGATTCAATTTTTACGATGCTTCTCAATCCACCATTTTCACCTATGAAGCTTGAAATAACAGAACAACATAGTAACCATGAAAACAAGATGCTATTACATGGAAAAACTCTAAACTTATGAATAGAACAAGTTCTTGAATATATATATATATATATGTATGTATCGCCAAGGGGAAAGAAATTCCCCTGTTTTGTTTCTTTTATCTCACTGCAGAATAGGATAAATACACAAAGGTCCCATGAAATCTACAATGCGAAACATCACTACATCCTTAGCCCAATGCATTCCATCCCTTCTTGCATTTCTTGTTTTCGATCCCTCCCGTCGACTTACGACATCGATCACATGAAATTCGAAGCTAGAAGAGCAGCTGCGATCGAAAACACCGTAGCCGAGCTGGTTTTAGAAAGTAAAATCATCCCACCGGCGCCACTGCTGTCTGGAGTGCCGAATCCACCTCCTGTCGTTGGACCGACGCCAAAACCTGGATTCGTCGACGTGCCCGGAACTGTGGTCCCAGGGGTGTTGGTGGTGCCGCCGCCTGTGGTTGGGGTGGTGGGCATGCCTCCACCGGTGGTGGGGGTGGTGGGAGTAGTCGGAGTGCCTCCAATGGTAGGGGTGGTTGGGGGTGTGGTGGTGGCGCCTCCGGTGCTATAACAAGACAAGATTCGGATTATTAAAACAATGCCCGAATAAAAAATAAACCTTCAAGAGCATGCTCAGCAACATCAAACCACCCTACCGAACAAATCATTTGGAAACTAACAACTTAGTTAAATATGAAGATCATGACAGCTCACATTGAGTATTCAAAGCTAACTTCAATGGCATATATTCGTTGAAGCTTTAGAATTGGATCTACCTTCTACTTTTAGATTCCTCAAGAAAGACATAACTAACCATAAATTTGATAAAAAAACTAGTCGGCATATAAAAATTATCATCAATTTATTTACTACAAACATCTTCCTATTTCATCATTGTTAGCAATTCAAAGCAAAATGGATAATCTACTTTCCTCACCGACAAAAGTGCCAAACAACAAGATCCATATGCAACTAAATTTCCAACTATTATTTACCTAGGATTGGACTGAAACACACATCCAGAACCTGCACCTGTTAGGCAAAAAACCAAAGATGAAATTCAGAATTTCAAAAGAACAAGATTCTTGATGGGGTTTTTGTTTGTTTGAAGATTTTTTACTTGGGGGGTTTGGAGTAACAGTGGCAGTGCTCTGAAAATCACAGCTGCCAGGAGCCTGGCCTTTCTTCTGGTAATAACTGTTGACAGCATAATTGCAGTGATCCTTGACGGTGTTAGGGTTGAAACAAGCTCCATTTTGTTGGATTGGAGTGCAATCAGCCCCAGCCCCACAAGCAAAATCTATGTTCTTCTGAAGAACACTGTCACTCACCCCATTGTTGCACACACAATATGATGCATCTGTGGAAAAAATTAGAATTGAAATTGTGAGGACAAAAGGGGAGTAAGACAAACAGATCAGGTCAAGAAAAATAAAAATAAAATGGGATTGCTAAAAAAGAAGTGTTTCAGGGTGTAAAAGGGGAAAGATGAAAACTTTTTGGAAGCTCCTTTACAGTTCATGAAGAAAGGGGAGAATGGAAAAAAGCCCTTGAATAAATTTCTTAACTATGACCAAAATCAAAACCCACACCAAATGCCCAGAAAGTGTATTAAAAAACACACAAGCATCTGTGAGAAAGTTTCAGCACCTGAATGATACACAAAGCTCAAGAACAGCACCATCACTGCAAGAACATCCATGGCTAAATTGTTCAAGATAGCTCAAGAAGGTGTGAGCTGGATGAGTATGATGGCGATGGAAATGAGCGAGGAGAGAGAGAGAGAGAGAGAGAGAAAGAGAGGGGGGTGGGGGGTGGATGAGAGAGTGTTCGGTGGGAGGAATATGGAGATATCTAGAGAGAGAAATACAAAGTGACCGTCACTGACGGTGCTAAGCATATACATACACTATACATACAGATGTATATATATAATCTGATTATTATAGTAGTATTTAGTGTGAGAGAGAGAGATACTCATGATGTGTGCATCTGAAAGCGATTACATTATTGCTATAATCGTACTAATTATTGCCACATAAACTGGTGGCTGAAAGAGCGGTAATTCAAGAATCAAAATCAGCGAAGCTGTCATATCTTTGCTACGAAAATACACCCAAAACCGCCATTGACAAATGCACTTTATAGAGTTTTTTAACCAGAGAATAAATTTCGTGCAGAAAGAGAAGGACCTATAGAGTTCATCTTTTTCAATCTTTGTGAGGGAATATATGTATAAAGGATCTAATTCTATTACCTTTACCTTTTAATTATTCCAACGAGGATCTCTGATCCCAGGAGTAGCTACTAATCATCTGGACCTCAAGAAGCTCCGAGCATTCTTATTGGGCCTTTCTGCTTTTTGGGCCGGGTGGGAAAGCCCGGCCCAAAAAGATAATAAAAAAAATGGCTTGCAGTTCAAATTCCTTTGTGGTTAACTGAACTCCGATCATACACAAGAAATCCCTAAATTTTCAATCACGCTTGTGAGATTCGGTTTCGAATTTGGGAGTGAAGAGTGATCCGGTCCTACCTGCAGAGGAGAATGGGGCAGATGACGAACGGAAAATCCAAGAAAGGAGCGAAAGAGGAGATTAAGAAGGAAGAAGTTGAAGAAGAGGAAGAAGAGCAGGAGCAAGACGGAGTTTCTGTGCATTCGCCTTGCAAGATCAACTCGTCCACTCTCCGGAAGGTAAATTCTTCGGTTAATTCAACGATTTCTTTCCCGGAATTTGAGAGTTTTATGAGAATTTGGTCGTTCGAATTTTGATTTTTATTTGCAGGAGAATTCGGAGGTAGAATTGGAGCTGAGATTGCTTGAAGCTCTCGAAATCTATCCTCCATCCAAATTACGAGGTTTTTAACGATTGATTATCTCTTCTTTCCTGCTTCGATTGAATGTAGAAATTAGGGTGCATTTTCCTTGATGTTCATATGTGTGCATGTGATCCATCATCCATTTCCAGCTGAAATATTAAACTTAACTTCTTGTTGCTCATCATTTCGATGTATTATGTGAAAATTATTTTGGTCTACAAAATTTGAATGAAACGAGCTGCAGCCTTCCATTGTCGCTGTTATCAAATTTTTGGTTAGGGTTAGGGTTCCACCATTCCTGACCTATCAATCCTTGCTAAGAAAATAAAGAACTTATTCCAGCAATGGCACTGTGTTAAAGATAAATTTCATTACAGAAATTCTTAGCAGGAGGATTACTTTGCTGCAATCATGTTATAAAATTCAATTGTTCACCTGTGTGTTCTTAGGCTTCACCATTAATGACTTCGTTTATTTCGAGCACTTATCCAAACGATCTTATTTCAACGACAGTCCATAGATCAATAATTTGTTTCTTAGCAAAAATCAGGGGTGGATATACATTGCTGTTGCTCCCGTTATTTAGTAGTTCTTGATAAACTAACCGGTTTTTGTCAATTTCAGGCCCACACCGTCACTTTGTTCTTTATGGTTTAACCGAGTATATGCGCAAAAGGTTTGCACAACTTGTATTGTCAAATGGAATTTCCTGTGTAAATATCCAACTATTGTACACATTTCTTGGTTTTGCAAATGCCTTATTGTATATTGCAGTTTCGATCGACCATTTACTGCGGATGAATGTCTGAAGTTGCTGGGGCGATTTTACAATTTGGACATGGTGGTATGTATGATCTTTAACCTTTGTACTTAACATCAACGACGCTAGAATGGTTGTGAAATGTTGTGTAATTGAAGCTTCAAAATTTAATCTTACTCGCTATTAATAGGTTGGGTTCGGAATTAGCTTTTGTAGATAACCTGTTCCATATATACATTTAGTTCTTTTGCAATCAAACAAGGCAAAATTGTTTATAATCTGTTTGTGGTTTGAAAATCTGTAATATTCTCCCATCATTAAAAATTGCATAAAGTTTTCTCATGTTTTAGAAAATATTACACGGAATCTCTTAAAAGTTGCTCGATTTTCTAAAATACGATGGAGTTTAACATCAATGCATACTTTTCAAACGACATGTAGGTTAGGTTATAAGCAATTTTTCCATCAAATAATAACTATTGTCCGCTAACAACCTACAAATTATATAGTCGCTGATCCTTTCACCTAAAGATTCTGTATTTTTGTTAACCTTTCATATGGGATATTTGTGACATTAACAATTGCCTGTTTAATGGTCTTTCAGAAACCAGATGACGAGGATGCCGAGTTTCTGAGTCAGGAAGAAGATTTCCATTTGCCGAAGAGCTATTTTGAGGAAGAGACTTAATATGGTGGCGAGTAAATAGAAGTTGTTCTTACACGCCTCGAAATAAAACTGCAAGGCGTACGACGACTTCTTACTCTAGATGTTATTTACATTTTGTGTTGGAAGCTGGTAGACAAAAGAAGGGAATATCGAAACTAAACAGCGCCGATGCATTGAGCAATGTATATTCTAAAAATGATGGCATTTCTAAATTTTACTAGCTTTCAATAACAATTTGTTGACATCACTGTCCTAATATATGTCCATTCTTACAGCAATTCATAACAATATGTACAATAGGTGTCAAAATGAACAATAATAGAAAAAGAGATCCTGGAGAAAACACCATTTCCTTACAATTGCAGCAATGAGATGAAAGCAACAGATCTTCAATACAAACCAAGTTCAGTTACAAGAATCATCAATAAACAAATATGACATAAAACCCGAAACATATTTCGATGGTTAAAAAATAAAAATAAAAATAAAAAATTAAAGGATAACGAATATCTCCTACAAACTGTGGAAAAGTCGTGCCTTCCCAAAAACGCGACTCTAAACATAAAAGATGCTAATCTACACCCCTCCAAAACTTTGATTCCACCTCACAAGGAACTGCTCTGTTTTTTTTGTCCCCATAATTTGTTGTTCCTCCACAAAAAGCGTTAATACCACTTGAATTTTCAAGCAGACACGCTTTTTCTGGCCAGCGTGATTATTATTATTATAGAAACTCTGAGATATATGAGATAGGCAAGAATCGAATTTATACAGTGTATAAAGAGAGATTACGTTTTCGATGAATGAAAAGAAGAGTGGAAAGGAAATGAGTGAGAGAGAGAGAGAGAGAGAGAGAGAGCTTTTCCTTAACTGCTGCAGCGTTTTTTATCATTTTCTCAAAAATGGCTTTTGGCACACTAGCAAGCGCTGGTCACTGCCATTTTGCGGGTCGATCACCCGGGCTTCCCAGCGAAGTTGAGTGACGAGACTTCGTGCTGTCTCTATGTGATCGATCTTGTCAGAAATAATAACCCATCCCTGAAAAGAAACCGTATTGATGAATCAAGTATATGTAAGAATGTGAAGTGTGTAGTAATGAAGAGAATACTATCCTCGGACACTACCTCTGGACGGAGAATACGGTCCATCTCAAAGATTAAGTCAACCATGCTGCATTTCTGCGAATCGAGATGAGATAGAAGTCCCTTGGCATGAAGCATGTCGTATGTCCGGGGATATGTGGGAAAAGGTTCACACCTGTGTCGGGACAAAAGCATAAAGTGTTAGAACAGAAAACATGTAAGATCGATTATACAGAATAGATTTGAGACACATAATAGATTTGTGGAATTTGGCGAGGTGGGCGTTCCCAAGAACGAATATCTTACCAGTCATGTAAGACTCCTGCGAAGCCTTGATCAAGAATGACAGGAAGGGAATTATGCACGCCTACAGGCACAACATTCATCACCCACACAGACTTTCTACCTTCCATTAGAGCAGTATTTAAACCTCCATAACGAGCATTCATGTCCATCACATTTCGAACCATATTGTATGGGGGCATTGGATCTTCATCGCCGGGTCTCTTTGGATGGTCTGAGAAAATCAAGGGAGAAAGCAATGACCAATAATTTCTTAAAGCAGATCTCCAGAATTCCATGTCTTCAGAGAAATCATCTGGATTAATTCCTGCATGCAAATTGAACGAGTAAATCCTTTTGCAAATTAAATAATCAATCATTTTGCAAATTAGAGATGTCATACATGTATGTTTTTTTTTTTTTTAAAAAAAAAAAAGGTTTATCTATGCAAAACTCATTTCCTTAAGCTAGTGTGACATACCATAGATTGCAATTTCTGTAGGACTGAAATAAATAGAAGACTTGTTCTGAACGGGGATCCAACGCTTGCTGGCAGTCCCACTTATACACTGAACAAGGGGCTTATAGTATGACATGCTGTCCTCTCCATCACAAAGGGGGAAACTACTCTGCTTGCTAGAATTAAGAACCATAACAATACTGGAGATTTAGGATATGATGTATAAAATATTAAAAATGGAGACTCTGCGCATGTTTGCAGGCGTGTGTGTGTGAAAGAGAGAGAGAAATACAAGCAATGCATCAGGCATTGGAAGTTAGTCTCACCTTGAAATGTAACAGTGAGCATCTGTAGTTTTCTGCCATATGAAAGTCTCGTCTTGATGAGCCACAAGATTCCAACAAAGCTTTTGGGTGTATTCCTCCAACGGGACCAGAACAGTGCCTTTGTTTCGTTTGTTTCTTATCTGTCTATAGCTTCCTGAGGTTAATACAAAGTACCCTCCAGGCTTGAGTACTCTGTCAACTTCAATAAGTAACATCCCATCTGACATAAATATAGCATCAGTGAAATGCAATGTGCCCCTTAACTATGATCACCAAATTCAACTTCAAAAAATCTAAAATCTTAGCACTACTATCCATTTGTACTCTAAAAATTTAAAAAGTTGGTGGATACATAAAAAAAAGAATAAAGCAGAAAAAACCTTCCTGTTCAGGGAGTGTTGCACCTTGGACAGTTATTACTTAAGCATAGAATAGTTAACTTTCTGCTTTCGTTCAGGATAAGCAACGTGTCATATAGCTATAGAAGAGGAAATGGAATACATGCCCATTAACCTAGAAAAGATTGAAATCCAATTATACTGAAAACAACGAAATTTTTATATTAAATATTATTGTCCAAATTACCAAACTTAGATGCAAAATTCATAAGTAATCCATTGTCCAATCAGTCAGTCATTCTCATCCATTCCAACCACCTTATCCTATTACAAGATTTTATCAGATTCAATGGGCAACCACAAGAAATAAGTTAACAATTCTCATAATTGGAAAAACTGTCAGCCACGAGCTTCAAAATAAATAATGCCAAGCTAATCACTACATATTAAATGAAAACTGATTGTTCAGAGCAGTTTCAACAAATTTAAAACTCCAACTTTCCTTGAGAAGACAACAATTTTATGAATTTACTCACAAATCTCAAACATCATAGGAATCCATAGTAGAGAGATCAATCAAATAAAAAATCTGATTGAGCATAGCTCCAAGGAAATTGTATAATTTAGGGGAGAGGGTAAAGCCGCAAGCAAACCCATATAAAGTACCTTTGTCGTCCCAAAAAATACCGCATTTAGTGCAGTGAACCATATCATAGGATAAGGCAGGAAATGGTAATTGTCTTGCTATGAAGTTGCCAATAACGGCTGGAAGACCTCTCTCAAGAGCTAGCTGAACTTGGCTACCAATCGGTTCATATGCTGCCATACAAATAGCCATCAGCTTAAGCGAAAGTAGGTGAGCACCAAAGCTACCAAACCCGCAGCCGATATCCAATACATTGCGAACCTGCAATTTAAACAAAAATATTCAAACACATCAGAACTAGTTCCTAATACATTACTTTCTACTTAAACATGTGCATGACCAAATAATGAAAACTAAAATTTAGACATAAAAAGCATCTTTAAGTCAAAGAAAATGAATTTTCAAAAGTAGGGGCTATGCACAGCAATGGGAACTTACACCAGCTTCATGAAATTCAACATCACTTCCCAATCCTATCATATCAGAAATCTGGTGAGAATAGTCTTTGACGCCATCAACAATATCATCATCTGAACGAAAGGAAATTTGATTTTCTTCGAGCAACATGAGCCTATAGAAATTACAGGATTAAAATATACAGAATCACATGAAAGCATGATATTCTATCCAAACAAGAGCTTGGGTATCCAAAATCTATCACTGCTTACTAAATTGTAAATCATCATACTGAAATATTTCAGTTAAAATTAATGAGTTACCTTTTAGTCATGCTTCCAGATGAAAGAAATTGGTCTTTGCTCAGCTTCACATTTCCACTCCACACAACATCCCTACCACTGGGCCAGGTCAGAGGAATTTTATAATCCTTAGGGGGGCGAACCAAGCAATACTCCTGATCTTGCGATAGCTCACAATGACGATCGAACTCTTCACCATCTTTAAAACCAGCTAGAAGATTGGCAGAAACATTGTAGCAAGGAACATAATTCTCTCTTTCCTTCCCACAAAAATCATAATTCCTTAAAAGGTTGGATCCTAATTTTTTCAACTCTAAATAATCAAGTACTGCCTGATTGTTCAACCTTCTATAGTTTGAGTGAATATCATGTCTCACAGAAGCAGACACAGAATCAAATGAAGTTGAAGATCCCCAAAGTACTACCAAAACTAAGACACTAACCAGACACAAAAGCAACCAATTGAATGGCGGTCTAGGGCCGAGGACCAATAGCAACTTCTTGTACCAAGAGCTTCTCATGATCAATTTCTTTGATCCTCTTCAGGTAAAGCACAGAAACCACCCACTTACTTAATGCTATTGTTTCAACAATAATCTCCAACAATTCTGAAAACCATAGCGGATCATCATATATAATCTCTCGCATATAATATGATCCAGAAGCCAAACCAGGTCCACTTGCGTCAAATAATGACAATTGTTGAGCATCCGCAAACTGGAAAAAAATCTCAGTAACTTGTCTGTTACATCATATGCCTAAGTTTCCAACTATCGGAAACTTACCACAAAAGGATCCGATCCTGTGCTTACACATCCGAATTTATACTCCAAAAACCTCCTTATTCCAAAAACCTACTGCCACCCAGTAACCAAATTAATCAACCGCAAATTCTCAATAACAACAATGTTGTGCTCCAGAAAAAAACACGCACCAAAAATACACAAATCCTATTCCCAATCAATCACTTGGCGCACACGAATCACGCAAAACCTCCAGATCAAATCAACCCTGCATTACGCCACACAAGCAAACAAAACAACGTCACAACACAATCCAATTCCCTCTTAACACTCAGATCTTAACCTCAGATCAGATCCGCAACGCATTACACACCAAACAAGCAATCAGCATTATCCGAAAAAACGCACGTACCACCGTAAAAAAACATCTCGCCAAAACAATAATTCTCGCTTACCGGCAGTTGAAGTCGGTTGATATACACCAGACTGCAAGCGTCCACGGATGCCTATGCACAAGAGTTTGGATTCGCCATTAACATCTAGAGAGAGAAAGTCCGGAGCAGCTTTTCTGAAGCGTGGGTTCTCTATAATTGGGAAATCAAATATTAAATTAATTAATGAATTAATGGTTTTTCATTTTATTTTTTTTTTAATAAAGTAATTTAATATGCCTTTGGTGGAGCAACAATTCTACTCACTTCATGGTTTTCAGATCCAATCTTCTATAACTACTTATTTGCATTTCCCACCCTTCATTTTTCAAAATCTCTATTCTGCACCCTACTAAAAAACAGCTTTCGTATTCTTTTTTCCTCCTCCTAACTTATTCCTAAATAAAATTTATTTAAGAATAAATTGAATATATTCCTCCTTTTGTTTCCTCCTTCATATTCTGACATTATTTTATTTATTTATTTATTTATTTATTTGTCATAAATGAGGTGACTGACTTTGTTAAGGATGGACAAAATGTAAATCTTAGCTTATTGGACCACTAATAAGGATGCTATACTTAGGCTTTTTTTAATATATATCAAATTAAAAATTTTATTATTATTTTTAACAATTTAAAATTTTAAAAATGTCTAAACAAATTTAGTTTATTGATATTGCTAATTTTGCACATCTCCATAATATGTATAAATTTGTATAATGATTTATGTAGTTTTTTTCATATATTTCAATAATTAGCAAACTAATATTATAAACGTTGAAGGTAAAATTTGTAAAATATTTGCCCACAAATAGAAAAAAATAATAATAAATCAATTATTAGTTATTAAAGTGAGAATTATAAATTTGTGAACAAATAAAATTGTTTATTATAAATTGATACATAAGTTTAGCGAAAGATAAAGAAATAATAATAATAATAATAACAATAATAATTTTGACAGACGGATAAAATATTAATTAAAATTGTATCATATCTATATATCTTGTATGTGTCGATTAAGACTAATCAACAACACTTAAATCATTCTCATTTATATTTTAATGATTGAGTAGTTTTGTCATATATTTTTGTTCTTGAAGTGTTGGAATGAATACTTATTAGTGGACAGGTTCATTCATTTGTTGATAATAATGTAACTTGCTTCGCAAATTAATGAAGAATTAATTGTAGATTAATGTTTGAATTTGGTTAAGTAGTTGAACCAATGTTTGAAAATTAGATTTGTTGCCATTAAATTTGATTTAAAATGTTGAAATAGTTATGAAATTATCTATAAAATAAATAAGACTAAGATATTGATAGTATCTGGATTCACTCATAAAATATATATTTATTTTGTATTGTCAAATTACAAAGTAATTATGTTTTAAAAAAATAAAAAATTTACAAATATCATTATTTTATTATCACATTTATACTTTTACAATAAAAAGTAAAAATAAAATTATTTTTATACTATTTTTAATTTACTATAATTAAAATATTATTATTTTTAATAATAATAATTGGGCTGAAAACTGATAAGATGGGCCTAGAAAAAGCCCAATTTGGAGTATATTTGGTTATTAGATATTGTAATTGGAAGTTTAATTTTATTTTTTATTTAAAATTTTTCACTATTTTCAAAGTAATTTAAAATATAGAAAACCCTTTGTTTATAACAAACTTTTGAGGTAAGCGTGCAACTTTCTTGCAAGCATAGAGGTTTAGTATAAGGTTGTTTTGTTCTCCAAAAACATTCCCAAAACCACATTACTTTAGCGTAACGAACACCCCTAATTTTGGTCTTATTTAATTATCCATTCGAACTCCCGGGACCCCGGCTCCACGACAAATAAGATTCTGCCACGTGCCCTTCTATCCAAACACGACAAGATCTACTACAGGGCGTGAAATTACATTATTGCCCACAAGTAATAATACCCGGACGGCGACAAGAATACAGTTTGGAATTATAAGGATGTATTTCTTAATTACCACATAATCCATGTAATTAAAGACAAAATCCAAGTGATTAGCATTAATTAATATCGGACGGTCGGCAGTGCCGGTCCGTTGCCGCTATTGTGGGCTTAGAATAATTCGTAGGTCCGGTCCGGTCCGGTCCGGTCAGGCCCTAGTTCGCATAGTCCATTTCGCTCCAAATTATTTATAAAATTAATTATAATATTAATATATTCATACCTACATAGATAAATATATTCTTTTAAGTAGTATTTTATTGTGTGAATGCATCTGAAATTTAAATTGACGATTTTTACTACTGAAGTATAGTGTCACAATTGTTGGAATTAACGTTGTGAGTCTCGATCGAAAAGGTCACATCAAAAAGGTCTTGTAGACTATAGTTGGACATTTGACAAATATATTCGATCCAAATTTGGGCAAATAAGACTGCAAAGTAAGGACACATTTATGGTTTGAAAATAAATTATTAATTGCATTCCAACTCATTGGGACAGCAATAAAATAAAATAAAATGAGGACTTAGTTTTGTGTCCGTGTGTGAAAATGAAAATTTGAGATTATGGGCTATTGTGGTGCAGCGTAAATGCTACAGCTAATGTCCTAGTTGTCAAACCCATCTTAAGATATAAATAAATAAAATAGTTTTTTTTTTTTTTTTTCTCCTATAATATTTTTTTTAAATACATTATTATTGTTATTATTATTATTATTATAAAAATAACAAGGCCCTTAAATGTAACAAGGTATCAATGTTTATATTTTAAAATATTTTGAATTTGAAAATTCTACTAATTAATTGTCTTCCATAATCTATATACGACCGTGTTTTTTGTCCAAATCAGTTTTCACATCAACAATTTTTGATAATTTTTTAAACTATGAGACTAAAATTGATTAAAATAATTTATATTTGAACCAAAATTGATTAAAATAATTTAAATTGCCAAAATTGATGAATTTTTTTTATATTGATACTAAAATTGATGAATTTTTTTATATTGACACTAAATTTGATTAATTTTAATTATATTGAGAGAAAAATTGATTTTTTTTTCCCTTTTTACAATCTATAACTAATGATGATGATGATAAATTTCTTATGTGTGCTAGTGGAAAATCCGTATGATGTACGATTTTTTTTATATTTTATTTTTTTTATCTATCGATTTTTTTTTATGTATTTTTCTTTTTTAATTTTCGTTAAATTTATTCTATTTAATTTTTATAGAAAAAAAAGATTTCTTTATTTGACTATTAATTTATATTTACTATCATCATCACTATCAATATATATAACATATTATTCTCTTTAAATATACATTCAAACAAATATAAATCATATATAAAATAGGAAAAAAATAACTAGGCTAACAGAAAAATTTATTATATAATCAATATGAAATTCTAATTTAAAATTTATAAAACTTATAAAATTTTATAAATAAATTCAAAACTAAATTCAATAATAATTTATAATTAAAAAAAAATTATCTAAAAAATAAATTAAAAAAATAGTAATAAATATTTGTTATGAGATTCCTAATATATATGTATATTTAATAATTTATTCATATTTGAAATAATTGTTGTGTTTTTAATTTTAATAATTTAAAATTTAATCAAATAAATTTGTACGAATTACTCAAAAATCATATAATTTTTATTTGAATATATAAATATATAACATAGTATATATATTTTTAAACTAAAATTAATAATTTAATTGAAAACTAAAGAAAGAAATATTCTATTATATATACAATATCATAAAATTCATATAAAAAATTTAATTTAAAAAAGTATTTATAAATTTGGTTAATTATAGTTTTATTAGTTATGAATATTAATAAAAGTTTATTATTAAAAAGTGAAATAAATAAGAAAAAAAATGGGATAAGTCTTACTGTAAATTAAAAATTGTAATACATCGTTGAGTTGTGTTAATTACGAATGTACTCCCCCCCTTCCACATAATTTTTTTCTATTTTCTATTTTCGTCCGTCCCACATAATTTGTCATTTCTTTTTTTAAAAATTGATTATACGATTTTATCATATTTTAAATTTTAAAATTTAAATTTTTATTAATCTTAATTAAACTATTTATTTATCTTAATAATTAATCTATAATTATTTTTACTAAATAATAATTATTTTTATTAATATACTTCTTAATTAGTTGCTAATTATATTTTATCTAAATTCTCGTATATACAGATAATGCGTCCATCTTATGAGGGAGTAATTATTAACAATTACATATTTAAATAAGAATTAAAAATTATTAAATTAGTTTTAAAATAAAGAATTTTAAAAAAACTAAAAAATTATTAATTACAAACATAATTATTATTAGTTACATATTTAAATTAGAAATAAAAAATATTAAATTAATATATATCTAATATTTACATTATTGTAAATTTTAATAAATATATTTATTAATTATAATTATTACATTAATTATATTGACTATCATTATATAATATTAATAGTAATATATTAATGATAGCAATTAATATAATTACTTATATTAAAAATTCAAAATAGTAATAAAAAAAGATTCGGTCATGAGACTAAGCAAGTATTGTTATTGTTATATGTTAGTATTTAATTGTAATAACTAAAAATTTAATCATATATTACAACTTACTTAATAATAATTATATAATTTTTATATAAATATATCTGTATAATAGAATATATTTTTAATATCAATTTAAATATTTTTAAACTAAAATAAATTATTTAATTTGAAAATATATTAAGATTGTTATGTATTATTATACAACAGTTTTAATAATTTTTTCAATTCTTTTAATTTTTAAAATATTTATTAATTGTATTAATAATATAATTAAATATTTTAATTATAATTTTATTAATTATGTCAAATTTATTCTCTTTTAGTCCGTCCACTAAATTTATTCTATTACTAATTTTGGCAAAGTTAACAAATCTAACATTTAATTATTATCTTCTATTCAACGCTTACTTACAATAAATACCAACTACTTTATTACTTATTTTCTCTTTATTTACTTTATTTTTAACTAAATTTTCAAAAATACTCTTAACTAACTATTATTTTTTTAATAAAATATTCATTTTTCTTCATTCTTGTACCGAGTCAAAATAAACTAATTTTAATGTACAGAAAAAATATTTGATAGCATTTAATATATATTTATTTTATTAAAAAAATTAAATTATTAAAAATTATTCAAAAAATGACAAAAAAAATTTTTTGATCAAATGAACCCCACACCGATGTCTATTATATATATAGATTATATGTTTTACATTTGGCGCTAACTTAGTCAAGTAACTGATTATTAAACTGATTACTATACACATTATATTACAAACTTAGTAGAATGTGATAATCATTGTTTACTAAATGTAATAATAATAATAATAATAAACTTAGTAAAATGTAAGAATCATTGCTTCCCAGTTTTGTCGCCTTGTCCATCCTTCTCTTATCCGCTTCTGCTTCTGAATCTGGATGGAGAGAGCGTTTATACGGTTTAGGACTAGTGAGTTACTGTATGTTCGTGAAGGCATAAATAAATAAAAAATAAAATATCACATATATAGCAAATAATACTAATACATACATATTTTATATATATATACACAGATTAATTTTGACAGGCTGTGGTTGGTGGGTCTCTCAAATTTTTCTTGAAAATTCCTGAAAATAATTCAGACAGCATTTTCTGAATTATAAACAGAAATGGCAAAAATGTATATATATATATATATATATAAATAAATAAACAACTGCCCGTGAACCGATTCACATCGACACCAGGGACTCAAGCACCAGATGAAACCCCGCCACACATTACACATCGATCTACCCGGAGCCGAGATCCCTGGACCTCCCAAGAACTTGCTGCCGGAACGGCGAGCCCTACAGTTATTACCGAACAAGGCAAGAAAATTATTAAAAAAAAAAAAAGAAGCAAAAAGACAAATCTTGAAGAAACACATACAAGTGCGTGGGAATTAATCCACAATGATAATTTGACTTAAACCCAAAATTGGAAAAAATAAATAAATAAATAAAAATCCCACAATTTTTAAAAGTAATTAAAAGGGTAATTAAATTAGATTACGTGTGCCCGTTTTGAGTGGCCACTTCCATTCCATTATTGCCCACCAGCAGTTTCTGCAATAGTCCAATTTCCATTTCACACATTATCAGAAGAAAAAAAAAAAAAAAAAAAAAAACCCATATATACATACAATCTCCTCATTCCATTACAAACCAATCTGCCATTTCCAAACTTCCGAGAACACAAACAAACATGTTGATAGCCATTCTTCCAAGTCGTCTGATTCTTACATTATCATTACTATCTGTCGTGATTCAGACATCCTCTGGATTGAACATCACTAGATCAAGCTTTCCAAAGGGCTTCGTTTTTGGCACAGCTTCTTCTGCCTATCAGGTTTCATTTTTTCATTTTCTTGAATTTGATCAAATTTCTTGCAACAAAGTTTGGATGTGAAAAAGATCACAAGTTTCGAATGATTGCTTCTGTTTCTAACCCTATGCTTTTCTTTTCTTACACTTTTTAGTATGAAGGAGCAGTTAAGGAAGATGGTAGGGGTCAGACAATTTGGGACACATTTGCACATTCTTTTGGTAAGAAAAGAATCTTTTTTTTTTCGACAAGTTTGAATTTTTATAAAAATTAATCTACTGTAAAAAAACAATTTTTTTCAGGTAAAGTTCTTGATTTAAGCAACGCAGATGTTGCTACGGATCATTACCATCACTATCCAGTCAGTCCCAAACAATTCCTACACTATACATTAGTATAACCACCTTGTTAATTACCTCGTATTTTCCGAATGTAGGAAGATATACAGCTCATGAAGGACTTGGGAATGGATGCCTACAGATTCTCCATTGCCTGGTCAAGAATCTATCCTAGTTAAGTGTGTGTATATATATATATATATACATACATACATTTGTCGGAAAATTTTGGCAAATTTTTAACTTATATTCGATTAATAGACGGGACGGGAGCGATCAACAAAGCCGGGATCGATCATTACAACGGGCTCATCAACTCCTTGATCGCCAACGGTAATAACTAATAATACTAGGTAGTGATTATAAGCTGCACTATTTCGTCGAATAATCGAATATACGTAACAAATTGTCGTAGGAATCGAACCTTACGTGACGATCTATCATTGGGACCTTCCGCAAGGGCTCGAAGACAAGTACAACGGATGGCTCAGCCCTCGGAGCATGTAATAACATAGTAACATTTTTGTCCGAGAGTTTCTTGTCCTTAGCTTACTCTGTTTCACTCTGTTTTTTTCGACAATTTGGCGCAGACAAGACTTTACCTTGTACGCCGAGACGTGTTTTAAGGAGTTCGGAGACAGGGTTAAGCATTGGATCACGTTCAACGAGCCCCATACGTTCGCCGTCGAAGGCTACGATGCCGGAATTCAGGCGCCCAGTCGGTGCTCGACTCGATTAATTTGCGGTGCGGGGGACTCTTCGACCGAGCCTTATATAGTCGGACATAACGTGCTTCTTACACACGCTGCCGTCGTAGATCTTTACAGGAAGAAATACGAGGTAGTTAGGATAACCGATACGAGTAGTCATATTTGTATTGACGTTGTTTCGAATGTAGTCGATGATTTTATGCCTTTTTAGGCATCGCAACGCGGATCGATCGGGATATCGCTTGACACGTTTTGGTACGAGCCCGCTTCGAATACGACGGCTGCTATTGAGGCCACGCAAAGAGCCATAGATTTTAACCTTGGATGGTAAAAACTGCTCTCACTGTTCCAATTCAAAGTACAATTTTTGCTATTTTTGTACATAAAATTAAAGTAAAAATGTCAAAAATTCTTATCCACTTTCAGTGACCAATAAATTATTATTATTTCTTTATTTCTTAATGTACTAAAAAATTTTAAAAGATTCATTTGAATTGAGACAGAGGAAATATTTGATTTATGTTGGTAGCACTAATTATATGATTCAGGACTGATTGATCTTTGTTTGGTGGATTTAAGGTTTCTTGAGCCGTTGATCACCGGGGACTACCCGAGCACGATGAGAACCCGAGTCGGGAACCGGCTGCCTAAGTTTTCCCCGGATCAGTCCCGACTGGTGAAGGGCTCGTACGACTTCATCGGAATTAATCACTACACGACATGGTTTGCCAACGACGCCAACAAAGGCGGTGGCGGCTCTGTCGCCGACTCCGGCGCCTTTACTCTTCGTATGCCGTTGCCACACTTTTTTTTTTTAGTTTTTATCTCATTCGAAATGTCGTAAACTCACAGAAGTCTTTGTTAATCGCCTGCAGCGATCGCGATAGGGAAGCCTGTCCCGGAGAGGGTAAGCAAAAGATTAGTCGAGGTGCGCGCCTTCTTACAAACGAATGTCCTAAAACTCGTGCATTTCGCGATTTTCAGGCAAACTCGATATGGCTTTTCATCGTACCACACGGCATGCGGAGCCTAATGAACTACATCAAACACAAGTACGGGAATCCTCCGGTGATCATCACCGAGAACGGAATGGATGATCCGAACAACCCCTTGACGCCGATCAAGGATGCCCTAAAGGACGAGAAGCGAATCCGGTATCACAACGGTTACCTCACAAATCTATTGGCAGCCATCAAGTAAGTAAGCCCTGTCTGAAAAACAACTACTTCAATTCAATGTGCGTACACATACCATGAATTTAAAATTCAGCAATGTGCTGAACAATACCCAATAAACGCAACAAAAGCATATTATATAACTACTGACAATACATTATTTATAAAAATATAATACAGACAATATATGCAATAGTTGATTTTAGCACATGACATTCTTTTATAAAACACACGCTATAATTATTATGAATAAATATCACATGTGTTTATTACAAACAACATACGTTGCGTGCAATAAACATATGTGTTGTTTTTATTATTTATGCATGTTGTTTTAAAAAATTAGTACTGTGCTGATTTTCACCGTAACTCTTCCCACACATATACATATATATATTTTTTTTTTTTACGTGCGCAGAGAGGACGGGTGCAATGTGGGAGGCTACTTCGCGTGGTCGCTCCTCGACAACTGGGAATGGACGGCCGGATACACTTCCCGGTTTGGGCTGTACTATGTCGACTTCAACGACAAATCAAGGAAGAGATATCCCAAGAACTCAGTCATGTGGTTCAAGAACTTCTTGGCTTCTTGATCTTGATCACTTCCTACATGGAGATCAAGATCGATGATATACAACAACATTCACACAAAAATATTTCAATAGTTTTGGAAAATGTCGTGAACTACATTTAATATGATCGATTAATTGTGTTTTTATCATATACTCCCTCCGTCCCATGTAATATGGGTTTATTACTGTAAACAAGGAATTTAGGTAAAATATAATTAGTAAGTAATTAAGAAGTGTATTAGTAAAAATAATTATTATTTAGTAAAAATAATTATAGATTAAGATTAAAATAAGTAAATAGTTTAATTAAAATTAAAAAAGTTATTAAATTTAAAATTTAAAATACGATTAAAGTGCATAATTATATTTCCAAAAATAGAAAGAAATGACAAGTTATGTGAAACTGAAGAAAATAAAAAATAGGGACAAATTATGTGGAACATAGAGAATAATATATAATATAATTATGAAGTAACATAGGCTTAATGCTCACAATATAAGGATAAACAAAAAAAAAAAAAAAAAAGAAAAAAGTACAATATGTAATATATAAACTATCAACTTATGACAATATATTATATAAAAATAGATAATATATAAATTATATTAATATGACACATATATAATCTACCAGGTATATAACATAGATTAGAGATATAGACACTTATATTATATTAATATAATACAAAGACAATAATTTAGAATATGATATACTCTTCATAACAAACATATTATAAATTTATAGGTCTGGATCATTTGCTGATTCGGTTAAGTCAATATGATTTAACCAGATCAATCTATATATTTCAACATATTTAAAATAACATTTATTATATTATATTATATATATATATATTATTTTATGATACAATATATTCTGAAATATGTATAAATAATCATCCGTATAACATATGTTATTCCGATTAAATCAACATTCATGGTGACTTAACTGAATCAACACGGAATCCCCAATTTATTTTTATTTATTAGAGCACCGTAACCATTGCACTATATGAAAATAAATATAGAGAATTCAAAATCTTACAATTCATGAAAATTGAAACTCAAAAAAATTAGAGTAATATAAACTTTTCAAAATTTATACACAGATATTAGAAATATATATTAAGGGTTTGTTTGTCTCAGGGTTTGGATTTTGAGTTGGAATTTGAATAGTAAAATTTTTGAATTTGAATAGTTGTATGATGTAATATAAATAGATGTTGATGTGTTGTTTTGAATGTAAAATTGATTTTTAGTATAATATAAAAAATAAAAAATAGGTGTTTAATTAGATATTTTTGAAAAAAAAATAAGATGAATAGTATATTTAAAATCTAATCCCCAAACAAACACACCCTAAGATAAATTCGATGTTCCACAAATAATAAATTTAAATTAATTTTATTTAAATTAATTTTATATAAGAGTAAATAAATAATTATATTATATGAATATATCATAAGAATAGGGGACAACAATATTTTCGTATGCGAGTGCACTGAGGCGCCGCAAAAAGCACGTGCTCGAAAAGAAACTCCTAGCATGCTGGCCGACACGTGTACAAGAGCACGTGATTGTTCATAGCCGGGTCATCCTAGTAGGATCTTCATCTGCGTTCCACCGATACGAACCGCACCGATAAAATTTCCCCCAATTTTCCTTCGATACATGAAAAGCTTTCAAGATTTGTGAATCAATAATCAAATCGAGGATCTGTTTGATATAATTCGTTACATTCTTTGTCGATTCGGTTCGTCTTTCGACCAATATGTTGATTCTGTGAAATTTTAGGTTTTCGTTTCGAATCTTTCGATCTGTGCGATTTTTCGTGAAATCTCCTTATTTTTTTTTTGAATTTCCTGCATTGATTTTATGTGTTTTCGATTTACCCTCTGTCAATTGATTCAGAAGTTGTGATTTTATCGGCAGACCTATTGATATCTAGGTTCTGGCTTTCATCGCCGTTCTTGAATCTTCAGGTTTCTTGAATCTTTTAATTGATTGCTCCTTTGTACGCCTATTTCTTAATTAACTTATCGCATCCATTTTCGGGTGTCTATTTGTTGATTATGCGAATCTAGGGTTAGGGTTTTTTTTTAAAAAAAAAAAATGAAATTGGGGATTTTCGTTTAATTATGCTCCAATCTAAAATAATATTTTTGCCGATTATTCCAGGGCCATTTTGACCTATAGAAAAAGGTTTTGATTGATATATTTGTACAATTAGCTTATAAAGTGGATAATGCTATTCTATCATCGTTTGTCAGAAAGGTATTATTCACAATCGTACACAATAATAAAAATTCATTGTTAAGTTGTGGTATGGATGCCCTTATTATGTGCTTGTGGAGGAAATTTCCTGTTGTTCGCATCAGATTGTAATTGTCCAATTTGATACTCTATGAGGAAGTAGCTATGGATAGAATGATTTAACCACAGTAAGTATTTAGATAACTTGTTCCTGTAAGCAATGGAAGTTTGTAAGGAGCAAACACTGATTGGAAGTAATTTTTGTTGGGATTATCTGTTGGTTGATTGGGTTTCAGTTTTAAGATTATTAAGTTGTGGCAAGTTTGAGTGTATCTGTTGGTTATCCTTCATTTTTGCCGTTACAGAGCAATTGTAAAGTGAACTATTGTTTTCTTGCGCCATTAGTACTTCAACGAATCTGGTTATATACTTTGACGATTAGTTTGGTGGCTGTTTGGATTTTTATGCCCTACGATCCTTTTTAGCTGGAAAAAGTTTTGAGATTGGTTTGATTCAGGGGCTTTTATTATGCAAATGCGTCACGATCATAAATATGCACACCATGTTATCACAATTACACGTGGCATGCGTAGATTTTTTTGGATGTGATCTTTGCACTTTGCGATATGTTTGTCATATACCTTGCTTTTGAGTTAGTTACTGTCGTCATTTAAGATCCTCATTTCAAACGTATGCAAACTTTTATGTTATCATTTAAAAGCGGATAATGTTTCCCTTAGATTTGCATGACCAAGTCGTATATGTGTTTGTATATTTAATAGTCTTACTGTATGGAGTTGCTTATTCGTTATGTTTCATTAATCGCCACATTGTTTTCTTTAAAGCAATCTTTATTCTTGATTTTATCCTGCAGTGTAGAAGATGGGAGTCAAACGTCCTTTAGAAGAAAAAGATGTTCCAGATCTTTCTTTCAAACAATCTAAACAGGTTGATAATGATGTAAATATGACATTTACGGCAGATGATCCCGCCCCTCGTACAACTGTGGAGATTGAGCTTGATGATGACTTGCAGGGTAATTTTTTCTATCCGGCCCTAATTAATTGATCCTGCATTTTTTAATTTGTAATGGTAACTTTCATGAATTAGATGTATTTCTTGATTGGTTCCACTAAAATTCATAAGCTTCATTCAGTACTTTTATTCCATATCGTACCTTTAAAATCTGAATGGCTTTTGGTCCCCATATAAATATGTTTTTGAGTGAAGATGAATTTACAACATATTGTGGATATTATGATAAATTCTCATGTGGCACAGCTATAATGATGGATGAATCAAAGCGCAACTCCTATCAATATGATTTTGATGGGATCCTTGAACGTGGCGCTGGGCATACTTCATCGGCTGTCCTCAAAGAACGGGAAGCAAGTTCACCATTACCCCTGGTCACTAGCAGCAGCAGCAGTGAGGAAGGTTCCAGATATGGCGACCAAACATACATGTGTAATTTCCCGGGATATGTTGACTTAAATGTACCTTGGCGCCGATCCGAATTCTTTGATCCATATTTGATGGTATTTAGCAGCTGTCCCCGACCAGAAACCCCCAGCACAATGGAGAATCTAGCTGAAATTCCAGAATGGGATCCAAACTCCCGTGATAGTGACTTCGAACAGAAAATGCTGGGCACTTGTATAATTCCTTTCCCGGCAACTGATTCGAGTGTCGACGAAGTTGCTGTGGGAAAAGGTCGAACAGATTGTAGCTGTATGGATGCTGGATCAGTGAGCTGTGTCGAGGACCATGTGAATGAAGCGAGGGATATTCTTCGACAATCCGTAGGTGAAGAGGCGTTTAAGGAGATGGGTCTTTACGAAACGGGTGAGGAGGTGTCACTTAACTGGACTGGCGAAGAAGAGCAGCGTTTTCACGAAGTGGTTGTCAACAATCCGTCGTCGCTCGGTGGCAATTTCTGGAAGCGTCTCGACGAAGTGTTCCGAAACAGGTCCAAGAAGGAGCTGATCAGCTATTTCTTCAATGTCTTCATGCTGCGGAAGCGGGCTGCCCAGAACCGATCTCTCGTGCCGCAAATCGACAGCGACGACGACGAGTGCCACCATGTTCGGCCTAGGTACAGAACTCCGGGCGAAGAAGACGACACGGAGGATGAAAGTGACATCCACCATCTTATTTCCGGAGACTTCTATGTAGACGGGGAAGATGACTACAACGATGGTGATGGTTATGGTGGCGGCGACAATGAAGATTCTGGTATCGAGTCGTTTGGTAATAGCAATGACAGCTGGATCGAGAACTATTCGTCTGAACCTGTCAATCTCCCCCCGGGTGGCGATAATGCAGGCACGGTGGACGACTACCTGTCTGAATCTGTAAACCTCCAGGGCGATGACGACAACCTGTCTGAACCTGTAAACCTCCCGGGCAACGACGAGGACCAGTCTGAACCTGTAAACCTCCTGGGCAACGACGAAGACGGCGAGGACCTGTCTGAACCCATAAACCTCCCGGGTGACGAGGACCTGTCTGAACCTGTAAACCTCCCGGGCAACAACGACGGCCTGTCTGAACCTGTAAACCACCCGAGCGGCGACGACGACGATGATGCGAATGGTAACAACTGTGGCACTACATCTGGTGGCAATGATAATGATAGCAGCCAGGCAAATCCAAACGTTGTTGAAAGGGATGGTGAGAACAGTTCATTGTCTGAGCAGGAGGAGAACAAGAAGTAAGTGCAGTTTTGATTCTTAGTATATGCTTATATACATATACATATATATATATACTGATCTGTGTAGAATCTGTAGACATAGGCAAAGGAGGAAAAACTTTTCCAGACATTGATTCTAGTTTTTCTTTTCGTCAATTTTTTTTTTTTTTTTTTTTTTTTTTTTAAGACATTTTTGTCTTAGTAAAACCATTACGAGGGCATAACAAAGTTCCTCCCTTGGGAAAGAAAAAAAATTCGTTTCTTTTTTCATTCTTGTGTGTCATTGCCAGCTAATAATAAGTTTTTTAGAGAGAGAGAGAGGTGGAAACCTTTTTAAACTATTATAGAGTGACAAATTGAATAACTTTGTATTCATCATCACCTATTGTATTTATTTGCACCATTAACATATGAACTAGCCAGAAGATGATGGGTATGGGTTAGCCACCCCCCACCCACCACCAGCCACCCACCCTATATGTATGTATGTCCAATCCTATTCAATACTTTTATTGTCTTTTGTTACATATCAGTATATAAATACATATATATATATATTTTGTAACTAGCAATGAGAATAAAAAATGATAGCTACACAGACAGAGGGGAAAGTGTGTTTCATTCCCTATGATATTTACACTTAAGGGCTTCAAGTTTCTAAGTAGTTGATCCAATTGTTGGTCATGTCTATGTATTTGATGATTTTCAAAAAAGCTAAAACTTAGATCCAATGGGATTAATACCAATCAAATGGCTGACTTTTGAAGAAGTCAAGACTAAAGAAATTTTCAAGCTACACCCACAAAGCTGATCATTGTAATGGCTAAATCAAATCAAAATAGGAATGTCCCAAACAATTTCTGGTGGATTAATTTACCCTCATATTTTAAAAATCAAGAACCCTTTTTTAATTAAGACCTTCCAACAAAACCAATACAGAAGCAGAAGCAGTCAGTAACTAACTGCAGTAAATACTGAATTGACCGTACATCTACAAGGGGCAAGACAGTAATTTCAACACAGGTGAGAAGAGAAGACTGGGAGGCCAGGTCACCTCGGCTCCATATTTGGGCAGAGACGACGAGCTTTGGAATTTTCAGACCTTCAATAACAATGAAAACTACTTTCCACGACAAAAATGCAAATTAAATAATAAATAAAAACCAGTTCTTTTATGGTATTTAGCAAACGAATTGGAGGTGTGCCTTTGCTGATGATAAGTACACGTGCTGACCATCTTTTTTCCCATTCTTCCTCTTTTAATTTCTCATATATTCTAGATTCCATGCATGGAATTCTCCTCCCCCACCCCCCACAACAGCTCGTCTACATACATACATACATACATACATAATATATCTATATCTATATCTAGAGAGAGAGAGAGAACATGTGGGAGAGAAATATCAGGGGAAGAAAAGAACCCTTCCACTGTCTCTCTGTCGAAGAACAAAAGAAAACAGAAATTTGGGTAAAGATTTTGATTTGGATCTAATTTCCAGGTGGGGTTTGATTTTATTTAATTGTTTGCAAATTTTACTTAAGAGGGATTTGAAATGAAAATGGAAATAAGGTGTGGTGTTGTTGTGATGGTTTTTTAGTCCCCTAAAAAAAGTGTCACAATCTGACCAGTTTGATCATTACTCTCTTCCCCATTCCATAATCATCACTTTGCTGTTCTACAAAGGTACATACACATAACATACACTCTTCTTTCTTACTTTCTTTCTCTACCCCACTTTCAGATTTGATCTCTCTCTCTCTCTCTCACTCTATGTTTCTTTATTAGTATTAGTTTTGGTGGGCTTTCTTGCAACTGTTGGTGGATCAAGAAAATGGTGCAAATTTGTGGTACTACCAATTGAATTGGTGTTTTTATTGTTGTTGTTTGGTGATCTCTATTTTATCAGTTTGTCTGTAAGTGGGGTTTGAGATTTTGTTTGGAGATTCGATTGATGGAATCATCATCAAGATTTGTGTGTAAGGTTTGCTGCAAGAAGTTTTCATCTGGGAAGTCATTGGGAGGGCACATGAGGTCCCATGTTGTCTCAGGGAGGAAGAGATCTGTGTCTGTGTCTGACTTTGGAGGTTATGTCCTGAGGGACAATCCAAGAAAGTCTTGGAGATTTAGGGCTAATTGGAATTGCAATTGTAAGCATTGTGGGAAACAATTTCAGTCTTTGAAAGCCCTTTATGGCCACTTGGCTTCACATTCACACAGGCCTTCTGGTTATGACAATGATTCTTCCATGGCTGTGGCTATGGAGGAGTTAGGCTGCTGCTGTTCGGACACACAGCAGCCTTCTGAGGATGTAGGGAAAAAAATGGTAGATGCAGATGCAGATGATGATTATGATTATGATTATGATGAATCTTCTTCATCTGTGTCTGAAATTGATGGCCAAGAAGTGGCTGTGTGCTTGATGCTCTTGTCTATGGATTACGGTGCGGTTTCGGACAATAATTCCGTTGTTGCCGCGGAGCCGAATAGGTCGAAAACTGGTAATAAGGATCAAAATTCAGATTCTGATGACTCTGCTTATTTCTTGGATGAATGCAGCAAGGCAGAGTCCGAGGTTTCTGTCGATGTCATTAAGGAATGTAAGAAGAATCTTGTCGGGGCTAGAAAGGACAATGCCGGGGCTAGAAAGGACAATGCCGGGGCTGAATCCGGTGGAAGTTCTATCAACAGAGTTGCATTTTCTTGCATCAATGGCAAAAGGGCTCGTCCAAAAGTCAACGAATTCAGACAGGGGAGTGGCGAGGACACCCCCGACAACGTTGTTAAGCGATCCATCGGTGGAAAATCTCGCGGTTGTAATAATAAGTCCCATGAGAAAATGAAGCTCAACAAGAACGAGCACGAGCACGTATGTCCCGTATGCAATAAGGTGTTCAAGAACGGACAGGCCTTAGGCGGGCACAAGAGATCGCATTTCGTTGGTCATAACAATCCGAGCCCAAGAATTGGTCGGGATTTACTCGATCTCAATCTCCCCGCGCCCGAATCGATACAATGAGTCCACATTGTTGATATGCTTCTTGAATTGATGATCATGGATTAGTCCCGACGCTCGGTTTGTGGATTCGGGACGAGGATTTTCGTCGTTGTTGTCGATAACTTGATCACCATTGGAACAAGAGAGTAAAGTAGTAGTAAGGGAGGGATGAATGGATGGATCAAAGTTGAAAATTTTCATAAAATGTAGGAAAGAATTGGTGATTGATATTACAATGTAGTTTAGTTCATTCTTTGATCCCAAACAGCTCTGTTGTGTGTGTGTGCAACAAGACAATATTACACTTGTTGTTTTGTCCCCATCATATTATTTTTATTATGTTATTGTTAATTAAATAAAAGGGAGTTTGGTACTGAATTGAATTGGAATACAAGTAAAGGCGAGTCACGTAGGAACTATATATATATATATAAAGAGTACGATTCAATTCTATTGATTTATATGTTAGTTAATGATTAAAATTATGCATAAAATAGAGTGATTTTATTTGTAGGAGCACTTAACCAAATACTTCAACAATATACATTGCTGTCATTTTAAATTATATGTTTACCTTCATTCTCTAAATAAAATAAATATTGAATATAATAGTTTTTAAAATATATACTCCCTTCATCTCAAACACACCTGCAGTCATTTTAAAATATTCAACATTTTTTTAGTTTCTTCTAAACATTTTGCAATATTTTTAAAATGGAAGATAATTAAATACTAACGCCATAATAATAAAAGTTCATTTCTTTATTAAGTTGTGGGCCTTGTTTACCCTAAAATTGAATTGGGCCATACAAATGGGCCTTTAAAGTTCTATCAAAATTAAAATGCAAATAAATAACCCAGGACCCAGCCATATTTATCTGCTCGCAACAAATTCATATTTATATTAATAGTTTAAAGAATGCACAATAGCCGATGATAAGGGTTAAAAGTTTTGTCGGGAGTCGACACTCGACAGAAGCAACCTTGAATTCCACGCCCCACTCTTTCTAGGGGACAGCACTAACAAATATATATACTTTTTTATATATATAGAGAGAGAGAGAGAGAGACTATTTACAAATTGAAAATTCATACTACTATTTACAAATATTAAGGAGCCAATTAAGAACAGGGGCAGAAGAAGATTAGTCTTTAAATTAAAAGAAAGGGATTAAAAACTAAACAAACTAGTAAATGATCAATCCCTTTGTTGATTCCCAGAAGGGTAATTAATATGATGTACAAATAGTACATATAATATATGTATAAGATAAGATATCTCAAGTACGGACATACCCTAATGTAGTAGCCTATCCACCCCTATATGTATATATATATATATATATGCAAAGCAGATGTACTATCATTACTAAAACACATACAACAGTAACTCAGAAACATATATATATATATACCTGAACCTGATGAGGTGATGAATAATAATCATCATCATCCATTAAAATTCCTCATTCTGGGAGTGACAATGTCTCCAAGAAGTCCCTTTTCTTCATTAGGCAGCTGATCAGATTGAGATTGAGATTGAGCTGATAAAGATGACACTGCAGAAGAAGAAGTTCTTGGGGTTTGATCATTAATATTAATTATCTGGGGTCGAAATGGAGGAATGGGGAGTGGCTTATTCTCTGCAGGAAATGGGAGCAGCTGTGTGGGGCGGCGGAGGGCGGCGTGAGTGGTGGAGGTGGGGTAGTCCTGGGGGATGAAGAGACCCGCAGACCTGGGGAATCCAACAGAGAAATGGCAGTGCTGACCTTCGTATGTAGTGATCACAAGTGAGGGATCTTCTGATGATCTCTCTACCCTCTTTTTCACCTGGCAGTTGCCATTGGTGCAACGGTAATAACTCCTACAGTTTCAAAAAATTAAATTAAATTAAATTAAAAAAAAATGATATAATTATTTATCATTCTTGGAACTGAATTGTGAGAAATTGCATGCATATATACGTACATATTTTTAACAAAATAATGATACAATTATTTATGAGTCTTAATGTAAGAACACACACATACAACACAAATCGATCCAATATGTTTGTCAGACTATATTAGCTAGGGTTAATATGTGCTAGTGTTATTTATCATTATATATAAATTTATAAATACTTGACTAGTAATAATAAAATACATTACCTTATTCGCAATAAGTGGGATAAATGTGCTGGTTAAAACAAAACTCATCTTTCGATGATAAAAATGGGATTTAAATGTTAGATGTAATATATATATATATATGTTGATATATGCATATAAATTCTTAGTATATATATTAATTAGATAATAAAGCCTTCAAGTGTTCCTTTAATAAACAATTTAATACATTCATCATATATATATATATATATTTACCAAACACCCATTTTTAATCATATCTTGGCAAGTAACTTCCTACAAGACACTTCTATTCACCCTAATTTTTCTAAAGTTATATTTAGGTACTGATCCTCGAGTACGAAATCTACCGTAGTTAAATTGATCAAGAAAAGAGGAGAAGCATTTTCATTTCATGTGTTCCAAATATATATGACACATTAGCTAACATGTATTTTATTATGCAGTCATTTCTACCAACACAAAATATGCCTCTACACTCATAGCATTTTTTATTTTTTATTTTTGGCAAGAAAAGCTCGCATATCTTTATATGCAGCTTTCACCAATATAAAAATTTAAAGAAATAATGCTGAGGATGATGATCCATTTCATAAATCAACTCAAAGTATGAATATGTACGGTAAGCCTACAAGACATGGTAATGGTGTACCTCGGAAACGGGCTATTTTTTACAGCTTTCTGGCCATATTTTCGCCAACGATAACCATCCTCAAGATGATCGACTTCACTCTTAGTCAGAAATGCAACACGGGCCTGTCGAACACGTTTTCGCCCCTTCTTTGTTTTAGTCTCACTCCTGAAACAATTGCAGCTCACTTTATGAATAAATAGTGCTTGAAGTTAAAGAATATATACGCACACACATTAATATATACCCATATATATATAAATGCCCATTATGATTCAAACATTTTATAGCTTGTTTTAAATGAGGAAAGAGTGTATACAGATAAATGCAGGTATTCACATGTGAACTATAACAAATTAATTACAATTTCCAACTAATTCTCCAGGGAATTAAATCCAATGCATATGTATAAAGTGATTCAAAGGAACAGTGTTATCCCTCATATACATTTATCCCAATTAATGTTAAGGAATCAATTAACATCTGCACAAGAAAAAAAGCTTTCAAAAAATGGTGATGATGCCTTTTTTGAAGTAATGCATAAAGAATTAATCAAACCAAGATAATTCCAGGTGATTGAAATCTATATTCTCTAAAATTTTCTGCATATAATTGGCCATAAATATGCATGAAAATTAATGAAAGTTTTTGAAATCTCATATATAGAAGAATGGAAGGGAAGACAAAAATGAAGAGCTAATTACAGCCGCAATGGCGGCGAGGCTTTCGACTTTAGCTTTCCATTTTTATGGATCTACTACAAGTTTAAATGACGAAAAAGCCCCCGGGGTTATCCCTAATTCTCGAAAATACCTATCTCTACCCAACTTGCGTTCTTCCAGAAAGTAACAAATCAACAAGCAAGGATCGTATTATGATATCAAGTTCTACAAAAAATTATTTGAATTGACCGATGAATTGAATTCTATTTCTATGGCATTTTGCAGATGAATCAATCAATGAAGAAATCATGGTTTTAGATTGCACATGCATGCAGTTAATTAGACTACGGCGGACGATCGACGGTTACTCACGCTGTTTCCGCCGGCCGATTGGCGGAGGATGCGCCGCCAGAATTCATCGGCCTATCCGCCGGATCCTCCGACGAGCTGGAAGACATCGACGGAATCGACGGCGACGCCGCAATAATCGGCTCGATGCTACTCCGGCTTGCGCCGCCGCTCCGACCAGCTGATAAATCGAGGTCATCAGGAATGCTTCCGGCCAAATCGGAACCTATACCGTTAAAATCGAGGAAACCGCCGTCGCAGCCGCAGACGCCGCTCGATTCCTCTAGAATATTCCAGCCAAAATCCCCAAGCGCGCTACTCTCCTTGTAATCGAAGATGTATCCACGATTCACGTCGTCGTCTCGATCGAGCTCCCATCCTGAACTGGAATCCAAATCCAAATCCAAATTCCGATCCTCTTCCTTTCCGGCAGCGTCGTCCATGGCCGGATTGATCGCCGGACGCAGAGATCGATCGAAGAAAGGGGGCGGAACGCGGAGAGAGAAAAATTAGGGTTTTGGTCGAAACAGGGAATTAAAGAGAACTACGCGTGACTGATGAGTGACTGTAGCTGATGATTTTTCCTTTGATTATTTTAATTGATTATTTTAATTATTATTTAATCCAATTTAATAATATAAATTATTTATTTATTTATTTATTAATTATTTTATTGGCTAATAATAAATAAGTTTATTCGTTTACTATGTTATATTTGGAAACTTCTATTGAGAAAAGACAAGTCTGCAGAAAAGTTACACAGATTGATTTCGACACAAAAGTCCACGCACATCAAACTTATATATATTTTCTTTTTTTTTTTTTACAGATAAAATTTTTACTATTAAAAATTTTATTTAAAAAAAAAATCAAATTAAACAATTATTTTTAATTTTTATATTATACTATAAATTTATTTTATATTAAAAAATACGACATCAATTTTTATTTATATCAAATCAAACAAACAACTGTTTAAATTTAATTTCTTATTATTAAAAAATCTAAACTAAAAACTTCAAACCATCGAACCAACACACCTTGGTATTAATTAAATTATGTACTTTAAAAATAATAAATGGTTTTCAATCTTAATAGGATTTATTATGCGGAACAATTGCTACAATATTACTCTCCGTCCCAGATATCGTGTCCGCTACACTGTAAACACAGTATTTTAGGAGGAATGTAATTATTAGATAATTAATAATGTATTAGTAAAAATAATTATCTATAATGTAAATAATTATAAATTAAGATTAAGATAACTAATTAGTTTAATTAAAATTTAATAAAAAAGTTAAAAATTTAAAATGAAATTAAAATGTGTAATCATTTTCCAAAAACGAAAGTGACATGGTACGTGGGACGGACAGAAACGACAACATGGACATGGTATTTGAGATGGAGGGAGTATTACATAGTAATATGTACTAGAAACTCATGGCATACTCTTATAGAATATATATATATTAAAATGAATAAATAATACTTTATCTGATCCCATCAATTTATTATTTCTATAATTTTTATCTGCTTCACTAAAATATTTTATTAGTTGTTATACTAAAAGTAATTTATATATAAATATCAAAATATCATTAATTTTTTAAGGAGAAAATCATTTTTTTACTTGCAAGGGTAAAAGTATCAAAATTATTTTATATATTTTTACTAATTAATAAAATACAATTATTTGTTAATCTATTATAAAAAAATATATAAATATACTGTGTCATAATGAAAGAGGTATATAATTTTATTTCACATAGCACGTGCTATATTAGTTTTTAATACTTCATTCGTCCCGGTTAATTTGTCTAATTTAGATTAGGCACAGAATTTTAGGTATTATGTAATCAGTAAGTAATTGAGAAGTATATTAGTAAAAATAATTATGATTTAATAAAAATAATTTTAGATTAAGTTTAAGATTAAAATTACTAAATAGTTTAATTAAAATAAAATAAAATTATAAATTATGAATTTTAAAACGTGATTAAAGTATATAATTGTATTTCAAAAAAAGAAAGAACTACGTAGGACAGACAAAAATAAAAATAGTGACAAATTAAGTGGGGTGAAATTAGCATATTTTTTTTTGGGGAGGGGGGGGGGGGGTGGAGGGGGGGTCGGGAATCAAGTCAACATCTTAATTAATGGTCTGGTGTCGTAGGGTTGTACTTGTGACCATCAGAGTTATAACTAATTAAATTTGATTGTATTATTTATAAGATTATTTATGAATCACGTATACACCAAAAATTCTAATTAGTAATAATCTTAAATGTAATATAGAATGTAAAAGGAAAAGGTATGGCATTAGAATTATGCCTTTTGAAACTTTGTTTTATTTTATTTTTTTATCATACAATTTCATATATATGTATATGGTTGATCACCACATGAATAAATAAATAAAATTAATGAATGGATAGATGTAGATAATATAATGGTTTGCAAATAAAATCATGACACGTCAATGATAATTAATTGATAAAGCCAAGAATGAATATAAATTTGGGAATAATATACTAATATTTAATTTAGTAAGCGGAAAAAAAAAAAGAGAAAGATGTGTGTTGTTACTTGTTATTGCAACGTAGTTATTTTTATGTGACAACAAACGAGCAGACATCATCAAACCTGGTTTTTGTTATCTCATGAATCAACACGTAAATATGACATTATTAATTTAATCAAATAAATACATATATATATATATTGCATAAAACAAAATTCACATATAATATATATATATACACATGTACATGCATAAAAACTTGTTTGTTTATTTATTTATTTATCACACAATTGAATCCCATTTTTTGCGGCCCATAAATAATAATAATAATAAATATAATAATAAGGATAAATGCTATATGGTTTGTTTCTTTAACCTCAAATTTCAAGTATTTTTTCAAAAGTATACACTTTTTTGTTCCATAAATATAGTCTTAATTGAGTTTGGCATGGATATTCATATTAAATTATATTGATAGTGAGTAAAAAGTATGGATAAACGACTTATTTGCCCTTGTGAGATTATTAGTGTAAAAAGTAGTGACAATTATGTAATAAAAATTAAAATGTAGCGGTAGTTTTACGGTGATATGATTATTTATGAAAATAAGACTATTATTTTGTGACGGACAAAAATGATAAACAAGACTATTGTATTAGAACGGAGGAAGTATATATTTTTTTGTTTTACAAAACATCTCATTATACATTATTCTAATATCGTATCCAAACAAAAATTTTCCAAACTACGATCAAAAGAAACATACCCTATAGTCTTTTGTGTTTTAGTATATATTCATAACATATTTTATATTTGATTTATTGTGTAAAATTCTTGTGTTAAAATTAAAATATTTACAAAATATTTTTTTCCGTCCAAAATTAATGTTTGATTATAAACACATAAAAGAGGTAAAATATAATAAATAACCTTATTTTAATAAAATAAATAAATAAATAATTGATAATTCTTCATTATATATATATTTTTTAAAAAAATTAGGCAACAACTCTTTAAAAAAAAATTATTAAAAAAAATATTTTTAAGATATATATTTTTTATTAAACTTGCTTAGTTAATTAGTGCGATTTTATAATCAAATATCAAGTTTCGACGGAGAAGTGTTTTATACATACTTTAATTTTTAGACCAAAGAGTTTTATGTAATAAATAAAATATAAAATATTTTTAATTTTTTTTTTTTTGACTAAAATACAAATGTATTATATAATTTACCATAATAATAATAATGGCGTATAGATATTCGATGGCCTATGTTTATGTCACTTTTCAATTTGTGTTTGTGTTAGCAATTGGACAATAAGAAATATAGAGACATAAATTGTATAATTGGACTTGTTCTATATTTGTAATAATTTGTACTATACATTACAATAAATATAAATATAAATATAAATGGCCAATTTCTTCAGAAGGGTCTATTTATTTTTCCAAATACCATCATATCTTTCTTTCTTCTCAATTTTCTTTCTAAATTTATATAATAAATAAATAAATAAGGGAGTGGTAGTGAAATGTCGAAAGTGGGGCTATGAAAAGGAAGTGTAATGCTTGGGACCTAAGCTAATTAAACCTCTCCTGGAACAATACAAGATTCATCCACACAGGTACAGGCCCCCACTACCCTCACTCTTACCCTCCCCCACCGGCCTCGTGCTGCAGGGATTGGATTTGTGATCATATGGCTCGTCTAATGTGATTTTTTTCGTTGGACCTGATTTGTAGTAGTTTAAGTTTCTTGAAATTAGTTTAGGTTAATATTATTAAATTAAATACTTATTTTTATTTAATATAATATAAGCCAGAATCAAATAATTTTTTTATTAAAAATATAAAATCAAATACAATTTCAATTTAAATATTCACTATTCACAAACTCAAATCCAAACCTTTAAGGAACTCACTCTATATTTATTGTCCATTTCTTCTTATTATTAATTTATTATTTCTTTTTTAATCAACAAATTTAGTTCATAATGCATCTTATTTGATTATTGTTTCATTT
This sequence comes from Andrographis paniculata, assembly GCF_009805555.1. Taxonomy (NCBI): domain Eukaryota; kingdom Viridiplantae; phylum Streptophyta; class Magnoliopsida; order Lamiales; family Acanthaceae; genus Andrographis; species Andrographis paniculata. The sequence goes on along the minus strand of NW_026137513.1, from coordinate 4,520,732 downwards.
GTTTGCAATCATGGTTTTGTTTTTCAATTATGTTAGGATTTAAAATAAAAATTAATTTAACAAAGTGAGAAAGAGTTCATAAATGTTGATTTAAATATAGATAAATCAATAGTCTTTTATTTATATAAATTAAATCCCAACCCATTTTTGAGACTAATAAATTCATCAAATATATAAATAATACTCCCTCGTTCCCTAGACATGCCGTATACCATGTCTGTAGACACGGTATTTTAGAACGGATGTAATTAGTAGATAATTAAAAATATATTAGTAAAAATAATTATTTTATAATATAAATAATTATATATTAAGATTAAGATAATTAATTTATTTAATTAAAATTAAAAAAAAATTAAAAAGTTTAAAATGGAATAAAGTGTGTAATCATTTTTCAAAAAATGAAAATGACATGGAATATGAGACGGACAAAAATGACAACGTGGACATGGTACGTGGACAGGAGAGAGTATATTATTGAGAATTATCTCAAATTAAACTCATTCAACGTATACCTTTTTATTTAATAATAATAATAATAATAATATATTATTTACCGACAAAGGTGTGATTTGTTGGAGAGTAACTCTCGATTGCTAACAATAGAAATAAAGACAGCAGCACGAATCGAAATACATATAGCAATAATAGAAATCAACGGTGGAGATCCACTAGCCGACAATAAATCAACGGTGAGATCATCAATCAACTTTTACCTTTTGTAATTATTTTGAACAATATTTAACATTAATCATACATATATATATATATACAATATTTTAATTAATTGATGCAATTAATTAAATCATATTAATTAATGTAGTAAGTGGTGGTGAGGGCACGATCTTGTGGTTGGTTCCCATTTCCCAATTAAGCAACTACTGAAAACGACATCAATGAATATATTTATTTATTTGATTATATTAATTTAAATAAAAAAGTGATAACGCACATACTATAATTAAAAAAAAAAATAAAATTGAAATTATAATGGGGCACGTGGGTTGAAATTTAAATTTGAATTTTATAAATAAAAAATTAGTATAATGGGAATGGAGAAATGAGAAAAACCCTATTATTCTGTAGAGTGTTTTTAATTTGTGCCCACTTTATTCTTCTTTTTCAAAATATTGCTTTATGCGATGCATTGTATTTATATTCATTCACCTGTAAAAAGTGGGCAGGGCAGCCACCCCATGTTTAATTTAATTTAATTTAATTTTAATAATTGAAAGTGTCTGTGGTCCTGGTCCTGTCAATCAAAACAAAATTTTATGTACGAATGAGCAAATCACTTTAATGACTAACAACTGCAAATTCAATTGGATTTTATACATATATATATTTTTAGTATTGTTTTATAATAATAATAATAATAATAATTCAGTTTTTCAATTTCATCTTATTTTCTAGTCATGTTAGGATCTCAAGAGAACGAGTACCTGAAAACCAATTCTTATTAGACCAAAGGCTGTCCTGTCCATCCAAACTAATGGGATTGATTAATAAGTCTTTAGATATTCCAACGAAATTGAGATATAAAATTTAAATTGAATTAACAAAATAAATCATAAATCCAAAGATTGATTAAAAAGAGGTTACTATTCAAAATTATCTCTACGCACTACAAACATTGGAGGATCCTGAAGCAGTGAACAGTAATTATTTTTATTTTGTTTATTATTCAATTTTTATGATTCTCGATATTTTTTTTTCTTTTTATAAAATACCATATTTAAATTACTGTTAAAAATAAACAGCCAATTAAATATATCAAATCATCTCTAATTCTCATAATAGTACTCAAAATAGTAAATAAGATATATTCATATTTGTTTTGTATTACAAACTATAGTAAGTTATTATTACTTTCCAAGAAAATATACATATTTTATTAAATATGTTTTTTTTTTTTACTGATAATATTACATACAAAAGTACTGAAACACACTCAACACCTATTTCTTATGTAAAATATCACATTGAAAATGTACTTTTCATTTAAATTATTATAGTTTCCAAAATAATACAGGACATCTAAAACACACACAAACCCAAAACAAACTCATCAAGTTTTTTTTGTTTTTTTTTTTTTTTTGAAAAAAAAAAAAAACTCCATAAGGCTCTATTTTCAACATTAATATCATATTATTCCTATATTTCACAAAAACATCTAAAATGATAGATATCAAATATATTTTAAAAAAAAAAAAAAAAAAATCACATGAAATCTCTGTGACACAAACTCATACTCAAACCAAACAAGCAAACTTTCTAATAAAAAAAATAATAATATGGGCCTGAAAATTGCTTAATACAATAGTACACTAATTTAGGTTAAATACAGAGTTGCATGAGAAGCATTTTATTCATTCAACCCCACAGAAAAATTCTATACCAAACTGACGATATATTATCATATATATATGACTCTAATGAATTAATACGATACGAGAAAATGATCAGCAAAAGTAATAATATATAATGTAAGGAAGAACAGGAATACCTTTTAATGCAATGCAGTCTCCATACATTATCTTCAAGCTGGTTTTCATGGCAATGTCACAGCTTCAATCCCCCATATGTCTCTCGCGTATTGATGGATCGTCCTGTCGCTGCTGAACTTGTACGAACCGGCCGTGTTCAAAATCGACATCCTCGTCCATGTCTGAGAATTCACTCGTTCAAAACCAAGACAACACCTCTGTAATGGTGATTCATGGTTAGTGTTAGATTGATAACAAACTAACTTACCTTCTGATTCCTGTAAGCCTCGTCGACTTTGTCTTGGCACTCGATGTAATCGGGGAAATCCTTGCCCACGAGGAAGTAGTCCGCTCGGCCATAGCCTTCGTTCCCTTCCAAGGATCCCATCAGGTCGTTGTAGTTGTATGGACCGAATACGCCGCTTCTTACATATGCTTTCACTTCTTCGAATCTTGGATCGGGAACAAACTGTGCGCACGGGAATCGAATGCGGTTATTGTATTGTGAAGGTGATGAAATAGGGAAGTTGAGGGGTTGGGATGATTTGGATTTTTACCTTTCCTTTAGCTCGTTCTTCGCGAAGAGCAGCGATTTCATCGGCGCGAGCGCCAAAGAGGAAAAAGTTGTCTTCTCCAACCTCTTGTCTGATTTCGACATTGGCTCCGTCTAATGTTCCGATAAGAAGGCAGCCATTCATCGCAAATTTCATGTTGCTCGTTCCGCTAGCTTCCATTCCGGCAGTGCTGTCCCGGAAGAAAGCTTCAAAAAATTAGAATTCGGTAATGTTCCTAAGCTGACGTAAAAAGATGGAAGTGATGATACCTGATGTGTTGGGAGAGCTCGCTCCCGGGAATAAGGACTTCAGCGATGCTGACATTGTAATCGGGGACGAACACAACCTGAGGATTTGTATAACCAAAGATGAATTGGAGCCATACGACTTGATTATGGAACTTTCGACATATGTATTGCGTTGATCATTAGCAGACTACCTTGAGAAGATCGCCGATATCAGGATCGTGGTTTATGGTAGCTCCAACATCAGTGATGAATTTCACGATTCTTTTAGCTTGGATGTATGTAGCAAATGCTTTTCCTCCAAATATGCAAACTCTTGGGACATATTTTTTTTGTCTCTCCTCCGGGCTCATTTCTTTCATCTTCTTGTAGCGATAAACAATGCCCAAGATATTCAATAGCTGTCTCTTGTATTCGTGTATGCGCTTTATCTGAAAGAACGTTCATAGAAATATGTAGTTTACGATTTGATTAGAGATTGTGAAGGTAAGTTATTGACCACAAGAAGTTTCGTAATCGGAAAGGACCTGCACATCAAACATTGCTTCAGGGCTGACATTGTATCCTGTTTTATCCTTGATGAAGGACACAATCTTCTTCTTATTGCTCATCTTTGCCTCTCTCCATTCGGACTGGAGTTCATCATTATCAGCAAACTGTAAGAATACATAAACTTCAGCTCGTTGCCACATTGAGTATTCGAAAGAATTTTTTAAGAACAATAGATGTCGAACTAAATTTGATTAGATGTATACCTTTCGCAATTCGACTAACTTCTCTGTGTTTGTTAGCCAGTCTTCTGATCCTATCCACTTTGTTATGATTCGGCTGAGCTCTGGATTGCAAAATTTGATCCATCTTCTAGGTGTCACCCCATTAGTTTTATTCTGAAATTTCTCGGGCCATAACTATCAACAAGCACAAGAAATATAGATCAGTAGTGAAGCCTATGATTCTAGCATAAAGGAAATTACAGAAACACGGTAAAAAAGGAAACTTTCCGAGGTAATTACCTTGTAAAATTCATTAAAAACTTCTCTTTTAACAATATCAGTGTGAATTTCTGCTACTCCATTTACAGCATGTCCTCCAGCAACACATAAATTAGCCATGCGAACCAACTGAGCTTGTTTTGGGTCGGTTTCAAATGCGGAGCTTACTATCTTCTTAGGATCCTTCACTTCTTTCTTTTTCGAATTATCGGCCTTCTTTCCTTTAGATTTTACATCTTCTTTAGGATTCTTGATTTCTTCTTTAGCGGTAGGTTTTGCCACTTTAGAAGATTCAGAACCTTCTTTCCCTTCCTCCTCCTCCTCCTGTTCTTCTTCTTCTTCAACAGAATTCTTAATGAGTCTTTCTTGTGATTCAATGAGTGATTCTAATACTGAAGAAGGTAGTTCAATGTTATCCAAAATCCTCATCTGCTTAAGCTTTTCCTTCAGCATCTCCAGGTTTTCGGTACCATACTCATCCACAATATCATTAATAAGCTGCAGTAAAAAGCATGCAAAGACTTTCAGTAAGGAGCTAAACAACAATGAATCCTTTAGAGTTTAGATTAAAAAGGCAGATATAATTTAAGTAGATCTTAAAAAACTCGAGTACATAAATCATAAGAATAATCGAATAAACAAAGGAACACTAGTGTCTGTTACTAAACACAAACCTGACTTATACCACTGGGTAAAATGCTCAATAAAAGGAAATAGTACCTCTTCGTCGATCAATCTAATAATTTCAACATGCCGGGGTAGAAGTTCTTGGAGAAGATTCAAACTCCATTTTTCCAGAGCCTCAGGTAGAACTGTGTGATTTGTGTATGCTACAGTTCTGGTAGAATATTGATATCAGCAATGTGCAATACCAACCTCCAAACTATAAGATCTACATCTCAATACTACTATTCCATAAAGATCATTTTTGATACTCTAGAGTTCGGTATCATTTGCTTATCAAATACCTTAAACTACAAAGTATAATCGTAATATGTTGAATACAATAGCATAAGGTACCTTTTGGTTATATTCCATGCTTCTTTCCAGCTGAGACCTTTCACATCTACTAAGATCCGTAGCAGCTCGGGAATACAAAGGGTTGGATGAGTATCATTCATTTGAACAGCAACCTTATCAGGGAAACTATCCCAATTTACTGCTCCCTCTGATCTTTTCTCAAATCTTGCAATAATGTCCTGGAGAGAAGCTGAGCATAGTGTATATTGCTGCTTAAGTCTAAGCGTCTTCCCATCATACGATTCGTCCCCCGGGTACAAAATGTAGCAAATCTGATACAATAAATCAGAGGTGAAGTGTTAATAAAACAAGAACAAAAAGAAAATCAATAACATTTAGATGGTTATAAATGGTGAGATACACACCTTTTCAGCTCTTGTCATTGCCTCATATGCTTTTGTATGCTCTCCCGCGTTAAAAGCTTGCAAGTTAAAACCTTCTGAAGAAATTTTCGTCGACCACAGCCTGAGGTTGATGGTGGTTTGAGTTTTATATCCTGGTATTGGGACATCATAGCCAACAGCTATAATTGATTCACCTCCAGCCCATTCTTTCCTTCCATTTGCACCTTGAATGACTTCTCCATAAAATTTGATAGGATAGAAGATGTCATTCCTCACTATTTCCCATGGATTGCCCATCTGGTCAGAAATTCGAACACTTTATAGCATGAGCATAAATAACCAAAGTGTCCGACGGATCTAAGAATCTGGATTTTAAACAACAAACATAACTGCATACCTCAAGCCAATTTTCAGCAACTTCCTCTTGACCATTTTTGGTGATAAGCTGCTTGAATAGACCATATCTGTATCTTAGTCCATAACCCCATGCCGGGTAATTAAGTGTGGCCATAGAATCTAGAAAGCAAGAAGCAAGCCTCCCTAATCCACCATTACCTAGTGCAGCGTCAGGTTCCTATATTCATGAACAAATGTTGAATGAACTTTTGCCCAAGCTAAGCACATTTTCAAGATTTAAGATTAATTTTCAGAAATAACTCCAATTTGATTAAGCTGAGAAAAATGATCACACAAAATTGAACCATTAACAACCACCACTATCCCTCCCCTACCTGTTTGGCTACATCCTCCAAATTGTGCCCTAACTTTGTCAGTGCCTCTGCATAAGCTCCTGTTAGCTCCAAATTACCAATTGCGTTTAACAATGCTCTACCCTTCGATAGTACAAACAGGAGATTAGAAACTCTTGAATCACAAAGAAGTTAATTATAATGTGGATGATATCAAACCTGAAGAAATTCCATGGAGAGATAGTATGCCTGCTTGACATTCAATTGTTCATAATAATTATACGTAGCATTCCAATTCACAATCAGCATATCACGAACACTCTCAGCGGTGGCGTAGTACGCTTTCGGAAGCTCAAATCGTTCCGGCGAGAACGATGGACTGAACTCGGCATGATACTTTATACTCGATACAATAGATGAAGAATCTGGTCTCAGAGCATCTAAACCTACACCTAAAAACCAAATGACAAAATTACACCTGATTTAATCAGATTTTCCCAAAAAGGAACTTAAATTACAAGGTCGAAGTTCGAACCTTCATCTTCGTCCTCTCCGAGGACCGCAGAATCCTCGAGATTTCTCGTCTGCTTCTCGCTAGCCACATTCGTGACCACAAAGCACCTGCGAGGACGAACAGAAGACATCGATTTCCGAGACGCAGACCGCCATTTCAAGTGCCTGCTTCTACCTTTGCTCTTAGCGAATAGAGCAACACTCGAAATGGAGCAGCTTGAATGCGAAATCCTCAGCGCTGAAGAAGCCTCCATCAATTCCGCCGCAAACAACTAATCTTCCTCACAACCACGCGCATCTGCGTGCCGTATGCTGCGCTTTATTGGAGAGGAAAGGAAGAAGATTGAATTCGAACACGAGCGAAAATGTGGTTCGTTGGTTCTCCTTCCATCGCCATCACCGTCACCATCACCATCACCATCACCAGACCTGTTTTGTACAGCAAAGATATTTTCATGTCATTGCATAATATCCGTCAACCAAAATTATTGCGTTACATTTGTCTTAATATATTTGGAAAAAAAAAAAAAATTGGAATATAATTGCGAAGAATGTTAACAATAATAAAAAAAATATATACATATATATATATAACTAAACCTAAACACGCCCGTGTTTACAGTAACACGGGCATGTAATTTTTAGCGTAATATGCACATGCAAAGCACGATGTCGTATCTTAAAACGGCAACAAACAAAAGCTTACAAACAAGAACGGGTGAAGGTGGGCCCCGCTCAAAAGATGGATCATGACCATCCACAGTAAACGGTCTGGATTGATTCAGGAGTCGAGCTCCCGGGACTCCGCACCACCGTGCAATTCAGAAATATTTTTATTCCGATCATTATACATACATACAACAGCAACACCCCTCTGTTACTCCTTAACAAAACAACGAACGGTAGCGACGGAGGGGAAGGCAAACAATGTGGCGTGGCATTTACAACAACAGTAGAAACAATACAAGTAAGAAAACTTTCGATAAAATTTACAAACCTGGAAAGGATTCTTATAGTCGATCGACGATCGATCAACAATAACTCACGTTTCTTCTGTCTTCACAGCAGTCCATCGACCGCAATCCTTCCGATGCCGCGATATAAACCCCAAGACATACCCGACGAAAGCGCCGAGAACAAGAATACTCGCAACCTTAACATACCACGAAAATCTCGATTTCAAATTCCTCGTCACGGGAACACGATCTTCGCCGTCCGCAGCAGCGCCGATACGACCATTGAAAACTTCCCCGGAAGCCATGATCTCGACAGAATCGTGCACCTCTCCGTCGTGATTTCCGACGTACGATAACGTGAGCTTCTCCTTGTCGGCTTGGAGTCGAACGTACCCAAACTCACCGCCACGGTACATCGATCGAGCGGGCTGCGGGAAGATCGGGTCGTCGAGATGATCGGGCCTAGGTTCCCAAATCGCCTGACAATCATGCCCGGCCATTCCGATCACGAGATGTACGGGATACGGTTTCCAGTCGGGATTGTGCGTTCCCGAGCTTCCGCAAGTGAAGTTGTTCAAAGGGCAGAAGCGTTCGTAACGGTGGACGTGACCCCACAACGCGACCGTCACGTTGTTTTTAACGAATAGAGGTTCGAGCTCGTCCTGTAATCTTTCCCGAAAAGGGGTATCTCTCGTTTCGTGGCTTGTCGTGTACATTGGCCGGTGTCCTTGTACGACGACAAACGGGGTCTTGCTCCTGTCGACGGATTCCAAATCCGATTTCAGAAAGTCGTACTGTTTGCTGCCGGATAAAAAGTTCGTCTCCGTCGAAAAATAGACGAAATGTACGACCCCCATGTCGAACGAGTAGTAAACGTTCCTCGTAGCAGGAGCTCTCGTGTTGGTCGGCTCCGACGAGTTTCCGGGCATGTGGAACCTAAGACTGTAGGGCACCCCACACTCCCCGCCGCCGTCTGTCCCGTATACCGAATACGACCAGCTGGGTTTCCATGGCTGAGCAGGCCAGTCGTACTCGTGATTGCCGATGCAGACATGGTACGGGACTTTGGAGGCGACGGGTTCGATCTGATTAAAGAAGGTATCCCACAACCAGGAATAGCCTCGGGCGTAGCTTATGTCTCCAATATGCGAGATCAAAGCAGGTTTGTTGCCGATGGCTTCTATGTCTCTGCTGATCCATTTGATCGTCGAAATGCTTTCTTCTTGAGTTCGCAGAAAAGTTCTGTAGGGTGCCGCAGCCCCCATGTCTCCGAATAAGAAAGCTACTGTTTCGCTGGGTTCATTCATCGGCGATACAAATGTGTACGCCGTGCTCCATCCCCCGGAATCACTACCAACCTGCCATTTTTGTTTTTGTTCGAAAAGATTAGAATTAGACTCATTCCAATTTGTATAAAGCACGACAACGCTGAAGTTTGTCCAAAACAGACAGCGACGTATTTCTTGAATCAACACAATGCCACCAAACAAAGATGACGATAGAAACAAACATAACAACTTATAAAGTAAAAACAGCAACCACCGAGTCAAAATGCCGTAGAGAAATCCATACATTTGTAAAATGCCATAAGCAACATAATAACCTTAAAGAGAAAGTTGTCGTATTCTGCCCTTTCACTCGAACAACGTCAACTAGAAAAACAAGCCCGATCTAGTGTATTCTTAATTCGATAGAAGTTTTTTATTTCTATTTCGTAATTAACGACAACAAAATCCCTTTCAACGATTTTCTTGATCCATATAAGTAGACATTAGTACACTAAATAAGCGAACACTCCTCGACCATAAATGCATATTTTAAGAACAAACAAATTAGCTTACGAATCACAAGACATGATTCATACAAAATGCATAAATTCAGATAAGCATCAATGGCAGCTAAAAGCACAAATTTCACACAAGGTTTGTAGTCTCAATACTGAATGCATACAGAAACTGAATTCCAGAATGAATAAAGCTACGAGAACATCGATGAACAGATTGCAGAAGAATAACAAATTACCTTATAATAATATCTCTTCCCTTGCTGTAAATCAACCATGACTCCATCGTGGATAAACCCTGGATCCCTCCATCCAATGGTGTCATTTGCTGGGGCATCGCACATGTCTTTCCGGTCATACCTCGACGCCTGAGTGCCGACGACCTTATCCATTGTATCCCGGGACAATCCATACTTGACGAAGCTCTGGTTCCCATCCTGCGTGACGAACATGACCCGCATCTCCGCGGGTCGACCCGTCAATGCCAAGTGGACCTGCTCCGGGCCCCGACCCGGTTCAAATGCGACCGTTTCCGATTCGGCGAGCAGGTGTTTGGTCCCCGGCAAGGGGTTGTGGTCGTCGTCCTGCTTTTTGGGGTTGACTTCCGACTGGATCCAGTGGAAGATCCGGAACTGGTAATCGGATCTGAGATTGATCAGCGGGATGGTGATGGATCCGGATCCGGATTTCCAATCGGGCGACGATGAGAGGAATAGGTAGCCGATGAAGTGGTGGTGGGAGGAGTTGGCCGGGGAGTAGATCCCGAGCCAATCGAGCTCCGATGGGGCGTCGACGCCGGACCATTTGACGGTGATCGGATCCCCCGATTTGGGGATGGATCTCCGGCTGACGGAGATGGAGACTTGCGAGGAGCGGGCGGATGGAATCAGGAAGAGGAAGATGAACGAAATCAGCTTCAATGGGATCATACTCTCTCGAATCTCGACCAATTAAATTAAATCCCCAATTGGCTGACCTTGGATGACGATGGAAGGAGTTTGCAGATTCTGTATCGAATCAACTCCGACTGCAAAAACCTGAAAATCATTCCATGACGACGACTTCCAATTTGACCAGAAATTTCGTGGTAATCTCATCTGCTGCAGGGGACATTCAAATTCTGCCACGGAAGACATCTAATCCGAGCACGAGATTTGTGAAATGTATTTGGGCTTCTTTTGGATAAGGCCCATTATGTCAAATGTCCAAACTCTGGGTTTGTTCGTTTTTATTTTAAACTAACGTAACTATCCGTCCTAAATTAAAAAATAATAATAATAATAATCAACAATCAACAAAAAAAAAAAAAAAATTGCAAAATTTTATCTATAAAATAAATAACAATTAAAATATTTATAAATTTTAATAAAAAATAAAATAAATTAATCACTTTTTAATTAATTTGCAAAACATGTAGCAATTGAAGTATTTATAAAATATACTAAAATAAAATCATATAAAATTATCAATACACAATGATAAGAAAAAATAAAACTAAAAAAAAAATAATAATAAATTAGAAACAAATACTCATAATAATTGATATCTTCTCAAAAATGATAAAATTAAACATAAAAAAAATCAAAAGCAATATAATAAAAATATTATGTTTTTATTGTTATCTTTGTCATCTTTGCATTTTCTGTATATTTGAAAATTGTGAAAAAATATTATAACAATGACATCTGAAAAATCAGACATTTTTAATATTTGCATATTCATTTATACAAAAAAATAATATTTTTATTTTTATCTTTACCAAAAATAAAGTATAAGATGAACAAATTATTAGAAAATTATCGCGAAAAATAACACACATTTAAATCTAAAATAAAAAAATTACGTTATTATTTGATTTTTTGTCTTCCACTGTCATATTCTTCATATGATCTGCATTTTTATCTTCTATTTTTTATTTTTCTTCCTTCTGTATGTCTAAAAATTTAAAAAAAAAAAAAAAGAAAAAAAAGAAGAGTTATAAAATTACCACATATAGAATTAGAATTTTAACAAAAATATTAGAATATTAACATTAACAAAATAATAAAATAAATACGCAAATATATGTATACAAATAAAAAATAATTCAAAAATATTTAATTAATATACATAATATTTTTAATAACACAAAATATCTGAATATTATAGAAAGTTATCCAAATAATTAAGCATTTAAAATAAAAAATAAAATCTAATTTAATAATTTCTCCATATTTATATATAATTAACAACATTTATTAAAATATTATAAAATACTGTAATTACAATTACAAAATCAAAATAAATATAAAAATTAAAAAAATTTATCGAATTTGATGATTGACGATATCTTCAATGTCAAAAACAACAATTGACTATTCCTGGCATCCAAAAATTGTACTATCTCCCAAAATGTCTTTCAAAACGTTAAACCTTGTGAAAACAAAAAAAAAAAAAAAAAAAAAAAAGGAAATAAAAATGCATAATGAAAGATAAATTACGGTAGCAATCGAATTGTTCAATTAACGGATCTTAACAAATAGATAAAAATAAATCAAAAGGAAAAAAAAAAACAAAAAATAGAATGAAAGATAACCTCGTGAGCCACTTAGTTCTCCGAAACAAGAGATCAAAGTGATCTTTTTGCTTTTTCCTCAGACTGATATCACCGAATTGGTAGTTTAAGAAAGTCAACCCCAGCCTTCAACAAGCCATTTCTAACCGATGATTGCCAGCAATAGCACCAGTTTTTATGTCTGTTGGCTACATAAGCCACTAATGGCTCAGAGAAAGGCCTCTTCTTCCTAAGAAAGCAAGGGCTAAAGCTCAGGGAATTATAGCAGCAATTGATTGCTCGATTAACATATCTTAACATTACGGCGGGGAAGTCTCTTCAAATAATAGCACATTCCACCTCCAAATGCTTAACTTCTGTAAAATAATAGAAAATTTTAAAAAATAAAAATAAATTAGTAAACAGAAATAGAGAAAATATAAATAATAAAAATGATCAAAAATTCGTAAAAGAACGAATGCCAAAGCAAATTAGTATTAATAATAATAATAATAAAAAAAAAATAGACATTGGTCTCAAATATATCAAAAATATATGTAGATAAAATATAGATCATGAAAGTTATATCATCTCACTATCCATTAAAATATAAATATAATACTTAATAAATAAAAATTCGAAGTGAAATTCATTAAATTTTTAAAATTTTTAAATTTAAATAAAATTATTTTTAAAAATAGATATAGGATATCACGTGTCGTTACGAAAAGTTTATTTATTTATTTATGATTTATAATCTAGTAAAAAAATAAAGTAATTAAATATAAAAATATTATGAAAAATTTATACAATAAAAATAGTTAATTATAATACTAATATGTGTATATATATATATATGATATGATATGATTTATGATTTAAATAATAGTCTTTCTATTCTACTCAAATGGTTAAGATGCTGAAATTTAAAATAAATATAATTAAAAAAATATATTAATAAGAATAATTATTATATAATACAAATAATTAGAATCATAGATGATAATAATAATTTAAATACAATATTTTATTAAATAAAATATTTTTAAAAAAAAGTTAAATAATTTTTATAATTTATCAAATCAATATGCTTTTAATTTTTATTTATCCGTACACAAAAAATAAATAAAATCAAAGAAAAAATAGTATCTATTTAATTCTTAATTTTAAAATTTTTAATTCAACCAAACAAAATAATTAGAATTATTCCCAATTTTGTCATTATTACGTTTTTACTATTTTTAAATTAACTTAAAATTTCAAACTACAATAAAAATTTGTTCTCTACTTGACGTTTTTACTATTTTTAAATTAACTTAAAATTTCAAAGTACAATAAATATTTGTTCTCTATGCCACGTTTATACTATTTTAAATAAACCTAAAATTCCAAAATTATATTAAATATTTATTCTCTATATTAAAAGGTAAATTATATAACACCCATTGTGTTTTATGAAAATTGTACAAAACACTCTGTATTTTATTTATTGTGTGAGAATATCTTGTGTTAATGTAAAATTTTTATGAAATACCTTCTTATCCAAAACTGATATTTAGTTCTAAATAAATATCTAAATTACGCAAGTTTTATACAAATAAAAAACACAAAATATTTTAAATAATTTTTTTGCATTAAATAAATAAATAATTTATTAATCTTTATTTTATAGTTTTTGGAGACAATTTGTTATCTGATTTTTATAAAAAAATATAAAAATAAATGACTGATCAATTATTTATTTATTTATTTTATTCAAAAAAATTTATTTAAGATATTTTACGTTTTTTTCTTTTATAAAACTTACGTAATTTAGGTATTTATTTCGAACCAAACATCAGTTTTGGACGAGGGTGTTTCATGCAAACTTTCCATTAACACAAAGAGGTTTCACACAATAAATAAAATACAGAGTATTTTGTGTATTTTTAATAAAATACAAAAATGTGTTATATAATTTACCCTAAAATAAAAAAAATCGAGCACTAATTTGAGAAATAAATAGCATATTGATTTAAACAAAAATGATTAGTTAGTAGGTAGGTAGGCACCACGTAATTCCGAACTGAAAATTTAATTACAAGATTGACTTTTAATAAACGTAACTAATTAATTAATAAATTAATTAATGGTATATAGTCACAAAAGAAGAATGACTTCACTCATCAGCTGTATTCCTTTAATATAGTGGCTGTGACTATATATATATATATATGTATGTATCTATTGTTATTATGGCTGCCTCATTATTACATGCACACACACACACACATATACACTTATTGCCACTTAATTTGCTATTCTTGGCTTTTACATTACATAGAACTACACTATGCTATTGCCTTTATTTGTTCTTACTTCCATTACTTCTATATATTATATATATATATATATATATATATAATTATAAGTAGTTACGTGTAGTTAAGTGTAGTCGAGCAACGATTACAAGTTTTAACGTTATAAAAAATATATATATATTTATAAATATATATACATATTAATATAATATACTACTTTCATTAATTATTCACTTATAAAAAAATCAATTATTCAATATAAAATATTATTTTTTATATTACTAATACAATTTTTCATTATATACATAAAAAATTCAATTATGAATAAACAGACTCGATTGTTTCGTTGGAATTTTCAATTTTTACTATTTTTTGTTTTATAAAATAAAAAATATATATTTATATATTATTTTAATACAAAATTTAAATCAAATATTTTTAATCTAGACTCAAAGAAACCCGAGTAATAATAAAAATGAAAATTTAAAATATAGCCAAACAAAATCCTACCTGTTTCTGTACAGGAAGTCAGCCAGTCCCGGGACCTTGGGACCTACAGCAACCACACCATTCATGGTGCAGATCGTTTCCAAGGAAGTGGTTGAAACTGGACTTCAAGTCCCTAGACCTGCTAACAATTTATAACCCATCTTCCTCCTTCAAGATTCAACAGTCGATTCAAGACCCTCCCCTCTACCGCTGCATATTCATATATATATATATCTATATCTATATCTATAAACACAGTCGAGCAACAAACAAGAATAACCAAAACCTCTCTCTCTCTCTCTATCTGTCTCTCTTCCACTCTCTCTCTCTCTCTCCACCATGAAATTCTTACTCCTATCTTACCACAGATCAGTTCTTTCCTTGACGCCATTGATGCTCCTCCTCCTGCTCACAATCCCCCCCCAATTCTCAATTTCCCAACCCCACACCGCCGTGCTGCGCCTCCACCGCCGCCACAAATTCTGCCGCCCAATCTCCGCCCACCTTCCGCCGCCGCCGCCGCTCTTCCCATTCCACCTCCACCCCTGCCACCCCTACTTCCCACCTCCTCCTCCGCCGCCGTCATCAGGCGGCGGCGACGGCGGCGACGAGATCGATCCAAGATATGGAGTCGAGAAGAGATTAGTCCCTTCTGGCCCTAATCCCCTCCATAATTGAATTATAATCACACCTTCTCCTTCCTCTTCCACCATTAAAACCCTAATTCTTTAAATCTCTCGAACCCCTTCCTTTCCTTTCCTTCTTCTCTTCTGCCATTTTTCTTGAACCAAAAAAATATAAAAAATCTAAAAACCATCGAACCAGGTTCCAATAAGATCACAAGACGGGGATCAAACTTCAAGGTTTCAGCATGGCAGGAAGCATGAAGAAGACAATGTCTTTTGTTTGGTTTCTTTCTTCTAAGAAATACACTTTTGCAGATAAATCACTATTTCCAGGCTTGTTTTTCGGTTCTCCAGTCAAGAAGATCGCGTACAGGGCGGGGGGTGGGTGTGGAAGCAGCAAAAACAACCTTGGAAATAGTGCAGCTTAGCTAGTCAGGGTAGAATAGTAACTTCCCATAGTAGAAAATTTACGAATTACCTTTAGCTTACATACATTTCACATTTGCTCATTTTATTAGTCATTTGAAGATTTATGGACTGTATATTGTTTTCTTCATTATTTTTATTATATTGTCTTATGCGTATTTATTATTTTATTTATTCAAAATTTGAAAAATAGAGTGCCAATATTCAAGAAAATCCCATGATGCCTCATCAATTGCGAGACCTAAGGGGCAAAAGGGTCTTTTTGTTTGCACCCCAAATAATAAGAATGCGACACACGTATGTATGCGTGTATACCAAATTGTGAATTAATTGTTTAAACTTTCTATCGATTTCTTGTGATGAATTTTAATGGGAAGGGCAAAAAGGTCAAAATGCGTGGTGGTCGGGCATGGATATCCCATGAAGTCAATAACTGCTCTCTACCACCACCAAACCATGGTTGGTTTCTTGATGGGTTAGATTGGGAGCTTCTAAAATACTGGTTGGTCCGGGACCTGTGCTCCCCTAAACCATCTCCAGTGTTAGGCAGGCTCCATATCATTTGAAGGTCAAAATGCACTGGGTTGATTTGGAATTTGGATTTTGAGTTAGAGATTTAAATAGTAAAAGTTTTGAATTAGAATAGTAGTATGGTGTGATAATAAGTATTTATATAATGTTTTGAATATGGAATTGATTTTTAATATAATATAAAAAATAAAAAATAAAAATAAGTGTCCGATTTGATATTTTTTTAAAAAAAAATTTGTATGAATAGTGTAAATCTTTCCCAATCCTCCAAACAAATACACAAATATTCCCAACATTTTCTAATAATCCTTTGATTTTTGACATATAGTGATCAAACATTCCATCTATAAAACTAAAACAAATTCCAAATAATCAGCCTCACACAAACACTTAGGGTTTGTTTAGATAGGAGCTTTTGGAATTTTAATTTTTTTTTAAAATTTGAAAGTTAAAAAAAATAAAAAATTAATATTTAATTTGATATTATATAAAAGTGCATTTCATATGATATTTTTTAAAAACGGAATAATATCATATGAGTAGAAAATGAGTAAAAATGTGTTGCAGACAGAGCCTTAATTATTGTTAATATTTTTATCAGTTAATTAATTAATAATTAATTAATTATTATTATTATGGTTAGCAACGGTGAGAAGGATTAACAGAACAATTACTACTGTTACATATTACTGGCTTACGGACGGCGTTCCGTTTTCAAAATATATAACTATTTTATTTATAAAGGATTTAAAATATACTCCATGTTCTACTAATTAAATAAATTAAAAAATAATTCCACCGACGAGATCAACGGATTTCACGCGGCGTCTGCACCCCGACATTTTCATCTGATGATCTTCTTCGCTCACACACAACGGGACACTCTCTGCGCGCGCCGTCTCGATCTCTAAACAGCAGACCCAATCTAGAATGGTGCTCCGTCTCCGTTTTCCTTTCCTTTCTTCACTGTTTCACCTCTTCATAGTCGCACCATTGCTCCTCAGCCACGTCGTACAAAGCAAGACTCTTAAACGAGACGGTGATTCTCCCGATCCGTCACTTCTTCTCATCGTAGATTCAATTATATTTGATTTCTGTTGGTTAGTGTCCTGGTCGATGCTAAAGAAGGGTGATCTATTCGTTTTTTGTTATTAATTATTTTTAAATTATTAATGTGCATATATTTGGGGAAGAATTTTAGGTTTAGGTTGGGGATATTGACTCGGCTTTGATTGTATTTCACTGTGATTGAGTAGATTTTGGTAAGCTTCTAAGTAGCTGTGTTTAGGTTCAACATTTTGTTGATGGAAATTTCTGTGTATGATGCAGTTAGTATGATTTGCTCAAAATTCTATTAGTTTAGTATGATTAGAGGGGGAGATGGGTGATATGTAGATCGTTGGTTGCATTTTCTGAATTATGCTTATGGCAATTTTATCAGATCCCAATCCCAAATAGAAGGGGGACTTCTCGTTCTAGGGTTTTGGGAAAGGCTTTCTAGCTTTAGGATTTGGGATCTTGTGACAGATTAGCAGTTGAAGTTATGATTAGTGATTAGACATGCATGCTGCTAATGGTTGTGTTATCCTTTTGATCTTAAAACTCTGTTGGCTGGTGGTAATCACAGTGAAGGCATTAAATGAAATAAAGGCATCACTAGGGTGGAGAGTGGTGTACGCATGGGTCGGTGATGATCCATGTGGAGATGGTGATTTGCCTCCGTGGTCTGGTGTCACTTGTTCCACCATCAGTGGGAGTGATTATCGGGTCGTTACTGAATTGTGAGTTTGCCTCCCTTTTGATCTTGTCTTCAAACAACTGTTTGGGATGCTGAGCATATTGTGATTAATTTGTTTCCTAATCAAAGTTCATTTGTAGCTATCTGATTTTAGCAAGTGCTTTTTGTCTTAATTCCATTCGGGATTTTTACCTTGCAGGGAAGTATATGCAGTTTCTATTGTTGGTCCTTTTCCACTTGCCGTTACCAACCTGGTGGATCTTACTAGATTGTATGCACCCCTGCCCTTTTCTTGATCATTTTGTTGGACAATTCTCCTGCATCTCCTTTGAAATTATTCGACTGCTTGAAAGCCTCTTTACTTTGGTGGATTTGGGAAACCTGTTTAAATTATTTCTGTAAGAAGTGTCCAAAATACTTGATGGTTACTTCCTATTGAATTTCTGAAAATTGTCATCACTACTTTGGCAGGGATTTGCATAATAACAAGCTGACAGGGCCAATCCCACCTCAAATTGGACGATTGAAGCATCTGAAGATACTGTACTGTCCTTCACTCTTATATATGTGCACTAAACTTGTTGATGCTCTGATGCAAATAAGATAAGGAGAATAAGTCTCTCTACTTAAACTTAGAGGATTGCTGGATTCCTATAACATTATTATCAAAGTGTTTATCACGATACATGGGGTAGGCCATCTTTGAGGCTAGAGCCTGAATCCAGCACCTTAGACTACTTGGCCAAACGGTCAAGCTTGGATGTGTATAATATGCTACTTTTTGTTGACATGTTTCTGGATGCTAGAGGAGGACAATTTTATATGGCTTTTGCCTTGCTCGATGAGATTAGCAATAGCTAGTGAAATGTAATTGCAAAACTTAAAGAGTTTTGATGGGAAATTATTTTGCTTCTAGGAGATTTTTCATGTTTTCATATGCTCACAAAGTGAATATTGTTGTCGTAATTGTATTTGGTAATAGCTAGAATTTCCTTGATTTGCTGTCCATGATGCATACATGTTTTCCTTCCTATCTCTACTTGTTGATCACTTGATTGTCATAATTCAAATTTCCGCAGGTCAATGTTTTCACTAATCTTTAAACTCATCTGCCTTCCTTTAAATATCATTCACTATGTCACTTATTTATTACCATCTTTCTGTATATTGGTTTTATCAGTAATTTGAGGTGGAATAAATTTCAAGATGCCATTCCTCCTGAAATTGGAGAACTGAAGCAGCTAACTCATCTGTGAGTGCATATTTTTGGACTATTTAGTGTTGCTTCATGCAATCTTATCTCAAACTGATTATTTGACACACATTGTGCAAAACCTGCAGGTATATGAGTTTTAACAATTTTAAGGGTGAAATTCCAAGGGAGCTTGCAAATCTTCCGGAACTGCGCTACCTCCAACTACATGAGAATCGTTTAATTGGAAGAATTCCACCAGAATTGGGAACTTTGCCAAATCTCCGACACCTGTATAACTTTGTTTACCTTTTTGTGTATTTCCCAATATTCTTTCCACTGTAGCTAATTAGGTCATTCTATGTTTTTACAGGGATGTTGGTAACAATCATTTGGTTGGGACCATTCGGGAACTCATCCGCATTGAAGGATGCTTCCCAGCTCTTCGTAATCTGTATGTGCATTTTATTTGTATACTTAGATAATTGGCTCTTTTATAGCTTTCGTAAACCTATATCCAAATGATGTAGGTATCTTAATAACAATTACCTCACGGGAGGTGTCCCTTCACAGCTAGCTAACTTAACAAACTTGGAGATCCTGTAAGTTCATGCGTCCATCTTCTTTATTCATCTCCAACACTCTACTTTTCCGGTTTGCAAGTTGAATGTTCATTTTGGTTCCAGATACTTATCCCACAACAAAATGTCTGGTGTAATACCATTTGGGCTTGCTCACATTCCGCGACTAACCTACTTGTAAGTGTGATTCACTCATCATATAAACTTGCATGTATGAAGTATTTATTTGCTACTAACCGACAATGTTCTGTTTCCAGGTACCTGGATCACAACCAATTCTCTGGAAGGATTCCTGATACTTTCTACAAGCACCCATTCCTAAAGGAAATGTGAGTTCCACCTTCAGAATCCTCTAAATCTGTCCCGAACTCAAGTTCTTTCTTAATTCAGTTATCAATTATTCGTGCAGGTACATCGAAGGGAATTCATTCCGGCCAGGGGTGAAACCTATTGGCGACCACAAATCCCTGGAACTTTCTGATTCTGAATTCCTGTTTTAGGAGTACGAACCAATCTCCTTGCTAGTCTTATTATTACTATTCATTACCAATTATTTTTTGGTAGCACGAATTATTCATTGCTGCAAGGCATTGGTATCTCGAATACTATATATGTACTAAGTTGTCTGATGCCTGAAATGTATATAAACACTACACCAGGAATTTTGGGTGTTTTGAATGCCGGAGACAGAATGATGCTATGCTTTATTCTTGTTGTATTAGAGATTCAAACATACTTTTTCTTTGTTAAACTTGAATTGATTTCTGAGATTTCTGCCTTTGCATTGAAGTGATTTTTTTGTTGAACTTGAATCATCAGGATTTCTGAACTGGAAATGTGACTCTTTACAGTCGAATGAAATGAGGTATAGCTAGAGCCAATCCAATTCCCCTCATTGGTGTTGGGATTGACAAAGATCTAATCAGTAAGGCTCAAGATCCATTCATACATCCTGAAGCCAGCACTCTACAAGTTGTTTCCAAAAGCGTCGACAGACAACCAGCCTGTTCGGTTCGTGAAGCTGGCTTCCTAAAAACTATGTTGGCAGAAATGTTATCAACAACTTTTTGTTTATGTAACAAAAAACTTAAGTCTTGATTCTTGGCCAGGCATGTATTTGTACCAAATGGGTATGGCCAAAACAGTCAGTAATTACAGAGTGGCTCTTTAGTAGTGTATGCCTGTCATCAAAGTAATTAAAACCTGGAAAATCTCAGAAGATTTTTAGGGATTAAGCTTTATGGCAGTTGATTTTTATCCTATACAGAAGATTTGGAGAATTTACTACTTTTTGAGATTCTTTTTTAGGTCTTAGCATCGACATTGAAGAGCACAGCAACAAGGAATAACTTGCGCTTAAATTATCCAGCCTAAAAAAGACTATTTGATTTCAAAAGGTAACAGATAATTTTGAATAAAAATGTTCTTGTTAAAGAGAAAGAAAAGCATGCTTTTCAAGGAGGGCTTAAAGATGCAAAACCAGTGCTAGCATGTAAAGCATATATCTTATCCTAGGTTACTTGTCTGGTTTTCCCTATTATATTACAAACCAAAATTACTAACCTCAACAGGTTGTCTTCCCTCCTTTCACTTCACCTTCAAATAACCTCCACATATCATGGGAATGCCAAACACTTATTCCTCCTGAGTAAAGATCTGCAGCAGCAAAAAACCATCATGGATAGCTTGATTAAGAAAACATGGTAAGATATTTGATAGGTATAGCGTATTGTTCTAAAAATGACCGCAATCGAATAACCAATTTTCAGGGCAAGATATTCTAGCACAAGACAGGACAAACAAGATGATACCAGAGACCAGGCGACGCAACCTCAAAGAACAGTGTCTGTCAAAGGTGAGACAGAGTTCCATGTCTTTGCTTGCTTTGCTATGGTATACCTATATATGATGGATATTCATGACTTCCAGAGAAGAGGAGAGGCCCGAGCTGGATGAGAAGACAGTTGTCTAGACAGATGAGTTGGGATTATGATTTCAGCAGCACTGAGTACCCGACTGCAGTTGCTGCAGCAGCTTATGCTGTTCAATCACTTGAAGAATCGAATTCAGACAAGTTGAATAAGATGAACAGCAAGATTGACGATGCCAAAGATCCACCTGAACGTCTAAAAAGTGCGCTAAAGTCTTCCGGTAAGATACATCCGTTGGGGTCTTACCTAAGTTCGCATATGTCTAAGAGTATTCATTCTTATGGTATCTCCACCAGATGAAGCTTCAAGATCAAGTTTTAAAGATCGGGATGACAAAAAGAAGCCAGAAAAGGCATCGTCAATGAAGAAGAGAATAAGTTTTGCAGATACTGATGAAACTACAGGAAATAAATCTATAGGGTCAGGAATCAGGGAACCCGAAAGAGCACCACCATCCATGACAAGGCCACCATCTTTTGCAGGGCCAACAGTCCAGAAGGTACCCAAGCATGAGCCTTCCATGGAAAGACATCCATCACATGTAGATAAGCCATTAAGAATCACAGACAGCAATATAAGAGATACTACTACCCCTCCTCACCCCAAAATCACAACACAACCTGTCGAGACAAAAAGGCCTCCTGGTGCAAAACCCGGTCCTTCTGATGCTAAGGCAGATGCCTGGGAGAAAGAAGAGCTAGCAAGCATTAAGGAACGGTAAGGGTTCTTTCCTAATTACCACTTCTCATGTATTGAAAAAAATTTCTTCAACTTATGTAAGTGAAATTTCAGGTATGAGAAGCTGAGGGCCACCATTGATGAGTGGGAGACCAAAAAGAGGAAAAAGGCGAAGCTCAAAATAGGAAGAATAGAGGTTTGTTGTCTCCATCACTACCTTTTCTTCCTAAACAATATAATATCAAAAAATCTTAATCAGAGCAGCTAATGATCACGAAAATTCACTCTCTCTCAGGCTGAATTAGATAAGAGAAGAGCAAAAGCAGAAAAAAACTACCGCAGTGAGATCACGAGAATAGAAGCCATAGCAGGAGGAGCGCGGGCACAAGCGGAGGAGAACCGCCGGAAAGAGGAGCTCAAAGCGCAAGAGAAGGCTAGCAAAATCAGATTAACAGGAAAACTACCAGCAACTTGCCTATGCTTCTAATCTTCATCTACCATTAATTGGATTGGAATTTGGATCTACTGTGAAAATTGTAAATGCTTATTTGAGCTCCTGACAATGCTGTGATTAACTTTGAACGCTAAACTTCTCTGAGTTTGAATGTAAGTTAGCAATTCATGCAAAACAATCTCCAACAATTCACCAATGCAGCAGAGCTTATGAATCATCAAACCTAGCGCACCGAAGCAGTTAAAAATCACATTCCGTCAACAGCTAATTCACCATGAATAAGCAGAAAACAAACACAAAATTACGAAATGTTTACACCTAGACAAAATATTTCAAATCTCACCTAAATTTAACGTCGATTGAGCTTAAAAACACAACTAACAACGAATAATTTGCCACAACAGAGGTCTAAAGAGGCAAACGCCGGTCGCCGGAGCAACCGCCATCAATTCGGATTTCCACGTCTCAGTGTAACCACAAATCAATGAATCGATCATTTATATACGAGTGTTAATTGACAAAATTAACCTCCATGAATATTGTTTGCAAATTGCAATGGAAGCATATTAAAGAAGAGTGGATTATAGCGTAGTTAAATCTGGGCCGTTGATAACCAGATCTGACATGTAAACTCAAATGGGCCCACATAAAAGCCAGGAACAAGGCCCAGCCCTAATTATCATAATAAAAACATTCATAATACAAGAAACCCACAAATACATACACAAAATCAAAACAAAGACAACAAACTAATCAGAAGCACAGACACAAAACATACGACAATTCGTAAAAACAGCAATTAATTAATTACTTCTGGAGAAAATCTCCCGCCATTTTCATCAAATCTCCATATCCTCCGCCCGACGGCTTCTCAGCATCGGCGGGAGGTTTTTCCTCGCCGGAGTCCTTCGCCGGGGGCGGCGCGTCGGAAGCCGGAGCTTTCTGCTCCTCGGCGGCGGCGGCGGCGGCGGCTGGAGGAGGAGCCTGGCCGGAATTGTAGCCGCGGAGATAGTCTTCGGCCTGGTCAACGTACTTCCCGACTCCCTTGGTCTCGTCCAGCTTGGCGTAGCCAGAAGCCGCGTCGAGAAGATCGGCGGCGGCGCCGGCGACTTTACCCTTGTCGTACTTCTCCGGCTCGTTGTGGAACTGGGCCTGAGCCGCTTCCGCCACCAGCTTCGCGTCGGCGAGCAGGTCGGAGGTCCCGGACTTATTATCCTTGTCGTCGGAATCGGACTTCGACAGAGCACCCTTGGCTAAATTGGACAAGAAACTCATTGCAGATCGAAGAAACAGATAAATGTTCTAAGGCAAATTAAAGTGGGAGTGGTCGGGAAACTGATCAAGAACTGAATCCAATAAATAGGAACCCAGCAATAAGCGTAGGCTACGTGTCGGAGTACTACACGGGTTTTTTCTTGGGATGATCTACTCCGTTCATTACGTGATCCGACGGTTGTGATCATAGTAGGATCTCAGGTCCAGGGAGTCTGTAAAAATGGCGGTAAAAGGCAATGGCGTGTTTGGATATCAGATATTTGTAAATTTTTGATAATATATTATTACAAAGGATAAAAGAAGTGGTCACCATGAACTCCAATGGCTGAAGAAAGGTCACACTGATAATATCTTTATTTATTGCTGTCGGCACCACAATAATTTCATTGACTATAATTAATATACACACATGATGTAGATCATAATTATTTTAGGGTGGGTTTGTTTGTAAGATTTTTGCGAAATCTTACCGTTCATCTCATTTTTTATTTCAAAAAATATCAAATTAAACATCTATTTTTTATTTTTTATATTATACTAAAAATTAATTTTACATTCAAAATATCACATCAACACTTATTTATATCACATTATACAATTATTCAAATTCAAAATTTTTACGGTTCAAATCTCAACTTAAAATCCAAAGCCCCCAAACAAACACACCTTTAAATCACTATTAAAAAAACAAATTTTTTGAAATTTTTAGGAGAATAGACAAACTATTGCAATTGCGTCAAATTTGCAGACAAGAATCAAATCTCCAATTTTATTCTATCCCTAGCCTTGCTCAAAAGCAGAGACGGAACTATATATAGTCCAGGGGCCAGTTCATCCCCAACTCCTAAAATATGAATTTTTTTTAGTGTAAAAAATAATAAAATTATGTATTTTTTATTATTTTGTCCCCTTTATTTTTCAATTTATTTTATGTTATATTGTAAAAAATGATAATTTTTTTTAAAGTTTTGTTGATTTATACTTTCAGTTTTTTATTTTTCTAATAAAAATTATTAAATTTATTAAATTTTCTTAAAATTTTCTGTAAATATTAAAAGAAAAAGTGGTTCCGTGTCTGCTCAAAAGTAATTCAGATTTTGCTCATCATCACCATGCTTCAGCAGGAAGACATTTACAATCTAAAAACGACGTCGTGACGATCACAAATTGGGTGATAAGAAGCAATCTTGCAACCTTCAATTTCGCCGGGGGCAGCTTGGAGTACTTTAATATGTGAATGAACCTGGACAGAAATGGCATTCAAAAAACTTGAAATTTAGTAAAAAAAAAAAAACTTTTGTAGCGAAAAGATAATAAGTTATAAAAGAAAAAATATTTTTGTGACGACTGCGTTAGTAAAAGTCGACAAATATGACTTTCGTAACAAAAATAAATTTTTTGCAATGAAAATAAAAATAAAAATAAAGATAGCTATAAAAATATAATTTCGTAGCTAAAACTTTTGTACTACTCCCTCCATCCCATATCAATTTCATTTTTAATCTACCCGATTACCTTTATATCACACGTACTATTAGGTTATTTTAGTTATTTCTACTTTATTCCTACTATATCCCAATATAATATTAATATTTCTAAAACTACGTGCAAAAAACAAATGGATACTTACTTCCGAGACGGAGGGAGTATAAAATTAAAATTCATAACTAAAAAGTTTTAGCAACAAAATATATATGATTTTTTTAACCAAATGATATATTTGTTATGAAGATAGAATTTTTTAGTAAAAAAATTTTAGCGACAAAATTAATTTTGTAGTACATAATTTATTTTTAGCGATGAAATTATTTTTTATTGCTAAATGATACGTTTTAACTACAAAAATATTTCGTAGTTAAAAATATTATAGTTAATTATATACTTTTTTGGAGATGTATAGTTTTTCAATACGACGTTATCGGAATTAAGATCATCTTCTTGGCAGCATTACCTGATCTACGACAGATCCGATTATTGGACCCCAGCCTTCTGCTTCAGCATTGCAATAAACTTGTCCCTCTCATCAGGAGACATGCCCTCAGTCGAACAGTCTCCGACTCCCCATTCAGCGCCGCGAAGGCAGTACTTGTCCATAATTTCTTGTTTGTTTCTGAAACATATATAAAGAAACAGACAAGTTTATCGATGAGCATGCAATGTCTTAACAGGTTATGTTAGAGGTCAATAGATGCTTTACTTCTCCTTGTTCAACTTGCTTCGCTCGAGCAACTTTTTCAATAGGGGAGAGTCTTTAAACCTTGCATCATTCTCAGCGTACATCTTCTGATTTTCCTCTGAAAATTTTAAAGCCAATCTCATTGTGTAATATATTAATAATGCATTGAAGCTCACCAACGTGGTTGTAAGAAAGTGGACATACCATTGAAACGGTTCAGGAAGTCGACCTGAGGTAGTTGAGGGCCAGGAACTGATTCGATTCCCGGGAAGCCCGAGAGCAGTCCAGCATGAGCTACAAGGCGTGTAGTTAGATTAGGGGACTGTTAGGTGATCGATCACTTTAAGACAAAGGAAAACTGTTGTGACATTAGAATTAATGATCGAATAACAAACATAAACGTAAAAAGAAAATAGAGTAATATGGTTCACCAACAATATGTCGGTTATGTCCACAGACATAAACGAAGAACAGATTTATTGACGGCGGCTACGTTACAGATTTTAAATACCGATTTCTGAAATAGATTAACCTTGAGTACATATCTCCAAGTATTCCTTTTACCATTTTTGTCAGTTCCATTCAAAGTATTTCTTTCCTTTCTTTTATAAAATAATTCTACACAAATACCAAAATACCATTAACTTTTATTTAATTACGAACATGCCATTATATATACACTTACTTACTTGCCAAAAAAAAAAAAAAAAGGACAAAAATGTCAAGGGCCAATACTGCATACCGTCATGACATGCCAAACTAGATTCAAGACATTTCTAACAAAAATACTTCATGGGACGTGTAATTATTCTAATGAATGGCCTGAATTCTCACATTTTGATTTGATCTGTGAAAAGGGCTATGAATGAATCCCCAGTTGAGCATTCTCCTAAGAACCCTAAGCTGAGTTCCCAGTGTAGAGATTTTTGGCCAATTTTATTACAAGATTGTAACATGTTTATTCTTTGGATTTTCATAGGATTTGGATATTCACTTGCAGGAATTCTTAACAACCATACTAGCCAGAGTGGATTCAAGCATTTAATTACAACTCAAAACTGGTGAAATGCTGACCCGAATCTCAAATTTCAATCTTGTTCTAAATACATCATGAATTCAATCCTCATCGCAAAAACCCCTAAATCCCTACATTGGCCTTCTTCAGCAATATGGTAATGAAATGTATGCAGCAACAAACCAAGAAATTAGGACAAAATAATCTCACCTGGATTAGCCCCAACCAAGACTGCAATCGAAGCAGCCAGAGGAACCACAGACTTGTGAAACACACCCTGCATAGATACCCTCGAGAATGACAAACCTCGACCGCCATTCTTGTCCAGCTTGGCATGCTCAGGTTCACTCCTGCAAGAAATAACAAGACAGCATTTTTCTTGATGGCCCTGAGACGGGACCGGACATTTGTTAGCAGAAATCAAGGCTGCCTGAGGCGGTGCAGGTAAACTAGGATGAAGCAGAGAGGAAACCATGGGTTCTTGATGAGAATAAAAGAAGAAAAAAACGACTGTCTTTGAGTAAAGAAGTAGATAAGAAAAAAATTAAAGGTGTGAAATGTTTACGTGGGTTATAATTATATATAATATATATATATATATGTATGTATTTACTCTTTGTTTCTTATTTTAGCAGCAGAATCTTGATCCCAATAATATTCCTTTTAGGAGGTGTCGAATGATCCGTTCTGCTTAATTTCTTACCTCCACAATTTGTGGGAGATTAAAAAGTGATTTGTAGAAAAATGAGGGAACTGTGTTTACAGAGAGGCAGGGACAGCGGGTTTCCATTTATGCCCTCATCTGTTGTGTCGACGAATTGGGAATGGAGTTAGAGGTGGAAGGGCAATTTGGGAGTGAGAAAGCTGTGTCGTATATAAATGACAGAGTGGATGAAATTAAAAAAGAAAATTCCGGAATTTCCACCCCTGGCCCGACGATTTTCTGGCCGAAGTTCATCATATTGGAATCGCGTCTCCTTTCTTCTTGAATTGATTGCGGGGTTCTGAATCTGAAAGCTCAGGTATTTGGGAATTGATATTCGCAGATTGTGGGTTTCGTAATGCGTGTAGCGTGGTGAATATTTTTACTTTGTTTTTCGAAGTAATTGGCGTGTTCCGGGTGTTGTATGTTGTGTTCGCGTCTGTTTAATTTGTTATTTTGATGGGAATAATGGTGAATTTTGTTTGTTCTCTGGTTTGTTTTTGGAATTGTTCGTGAGCTTTGGGGATTTGTTGTATTGGGCAACAATTAGGTTCATATATGGGCGATTAATTTGAAAAAGGGTTACCTATTGAGCGTGTGGATTGTATGTTCGTATTGATTGAAGAATTTGTGCAACTTTCTCGTGATTCTATTTTTTATGTTAGTTGGGAGTTTGGAAATTAATCGTGTAGAATAATTGATTTTAGAATGTTGTTGTTGCCAATGTTTGAATTAGGGTTTCAGATTGCTCCATCAGATTCGTTGAGCTGTGCATAAAAAGCAAATAATCTTAATGTTCATTGAAGATCAAAGGAATTGAATTTTGAACTTGGGTTGTGAAGATGTATCGGGCCGGGGCTGCAATCACTAATCGAGGTGGATTGCCGACAGATAGCGGAGATTCAACGGTGACACTAGATCAAGTTCCTCGATGGAGTGATTCAGAGCACAGATATTTGTATGAGAATGAAGATCCAGCATTTGCGAATTCATATTTTCCTGACCCTTTGACGTCTGCCTCTGAGGGTGAGAATAGTGGAAATGGCATGTTATCAAGATTTCCAGTTGATCGTGAAATTAACTCGAAGATATATCTTTGGAGGGGAGACCCTTGGAATCTTGAGGTGGATGCTGTTGTTAACTCAACAAACGAGGTCAGTGGTCGATTTCATTGCAATGATTGTACATTACAGTTATCTACATATACATGGATAGATAAATATAGATATAGATATTGCAAGTTGTTACAAAATTCTTAGTTCTTTAAGCGATGCCTTTGTAGATATGTGTTGTCTTGTTTGTTGGGCTATTAAAGTTGCTATTGGTGAATTTGCCGATGAATTTTAAGTTTCTTTATTCTTTTGGATTATGACATCACTGCATTTTGATATATGCGACTGCGTTCAAGTGTTCTTGCATTCTTAGCCCTATCAAATGGTATAAACATCCTTAGTTTCATTATATTGTGTTCAAGTTCTTGGATTTGGTATTAAATAGATTTTTTTGCCTTCCATTTTTACTTGTGGGATGACTTCTTTTTCTCAGTGTTTAAATGAGGTTTGATGAATTGCAGAACTTAGACGAAGCACACAGCAGCCACGGTTTGCATGCTGCTGCTGGACCTGGCCTTGCAGAAGAATGTTCAACACTGGTGTGTTCTCTGGCATTCTGTCGTCTAGTCTGTGCTCCATTATTTGCTGATTGTTTGATTTTGAAAGCTCCATGTCGCGTTTAATTTTGATTTAAAGTTTATGAATTTGATATTGTTTAGCTATTCATCGACTTATGTTAATTGCCCTTGATTACAGAAGTCGGAACATGTGTCTGAATCTAAATACTGCCACCTGCATTCTTGAGCTCCTTGGTGTGGGGCAAAATACATTCTGTACTGGAAAATATGTTATTGGTAAATTAACCCATTTATTCACAATAAATTAAAACAATATGCTAAAATGCTTCTAAATGTTATCCATAAGTCAATATCATAATTTTGAATTAACTGTGTTCATACATATATGTTATATGCTTCCTCCCCGGTGATTTATTATATTGCTTCATTTTTGTTGTTTTATCCTATGGGAGTTCAACGGGCCTTTGTTTGATGCTGTTGTTCAAACATCAGCGTTACGAAATATAGCTGCAGCGAGAAACACTCTACTTTGACGAGCAAATGACATTTATTGATTATTTTTTAATTATATTTCGCCTTTACAGGGTGGCTGTCGAACAGGAATGGCCAAAATGACGAATGCATATGACCTCCCTGCAAGGCAATTCTGTCAAACTGCTGTCTTTAAGTTATATTCAAATATCTTTTTTTTATCATATTGTATCGTTAATTTCTTAATGAGTTCTATCATAATTTTCAGGAGGGTTATACACACTGTCGGCCCAAAGTATGCTATAAAGTATCACACTGCTGCAGAGAATGCTTTGAGTCATTGCTATCGATCTTGCCTTGAACTTCTTGTTGAAAATGGAATGAAGAGGTCATTAACTTAACCATTACATTATATTTCTCTATCGAGCCGTGGATTTATGTTAATATTTGGTGAATGCAGCATTGCTATGGGATGTATATACACAGAAGCTAAAAACTATCCTCGAGAACCAGCTGCACATGTGGCAATAAGTAAGAAACTGCACTGTACTATTTGATTATTTTTTCTCTTAATTTTCTCCTCCATGATTCATCTAATTCAATCAATTTCGGACCAAGGTTCTCGCCTAAGTGCTTTTATTGGTTCTCATTTTTTTTCATTTGATACCTTAGGAGTCTTAAGACCGTTTTAATTGGTTGTATTCAGATATTTTGTTTATAGTTTATGTTCACAACATTGAAATGGAACTTTGATGCGTTTGGGAAGGAACTGTGAGAAGATTTCTTGAGAAGCAGAAGGATAGAATAGGAGCCGTTGTATTCTGTACTACCACTGCCTCCGACACAGAAATATATAAAAGGTACGCACTCTCTAACCACTTATTATTGACATTTCATAACAAATATGATATAAGCAATGGAAAAGATTATTAATTCCTTGGTATGATTGGCGTTCGTTCGACATGTTATTTCTCATTGTAGATTGCTTCCACTTTATTTCCCACGGGACAAACAAGAGGAGGAGATAGCTATTATGAAACTTCCTGCAGATGTAGGAGATGAAAATGGCGAGACAGTCATAGATGAACGCAAAATAAGAATTAAGCCTTTACCGAATGTGAAGAAGGCTACTTCTAGAATTGCTCAAATCTCCACCGATCATCCATCCAGTGATGTTGTGCTGGCAAGACGGTTAGTGACACGATACTTCACACCATTGTTTCTGCACCATCAATGATAGCATGAAATTTTGAAATATAAATTCTTTTGAACTCTTACGTGACACTGAAGTTTATGGAATTTTTTTTCTGTCTTAATGCCTTTATGATATGTTCTTTCTTGAAATAATCCATTTGGCATTTAAAATGTAACATTGAATCGGGTATATATGATGAACTCACCTAATTTTCTTCAGTACAAATATTTTGCTACTTACCTTTCCACTTTGTGTTTTGCTCGTGGTTCTTGCCCGAAGCTGTTCTGTTTTGGGTGAACTTTATGATTTGCTCTTTGAACAGGAACTCGGCATACTTGGATACACTTTTAGATCCTACTTTTATGTCCTTGACCAAAGATCCTGATCAGAGACGCAGAGAACAGTGGGAAAAGGCTGCTGAAGCACGAAGTGGTTGGAATTTTGCTAAAATGCTTGGATACGGTAACCTCGGTGGTCCTCCTTTGTCTGCTGCTGAAGAGTACTCACTTCATTCTAGATACCTTTCGAAAGCAAATTCTCTCAATCTTTCCGAAATTGCCGAAATGAAAATAGTGTAAGCAACTCCAAATCTATGTTGTCCATTTTAACTCTCAGATTTTGTCTGTTCCATTATGTCGACAGACTTGACACTCAAGATACCCAATAATTGCAGATTTTCATATTTGCATCTCATGCCATTTCATTGCAGTTTACGATAATTTTTTTGAAAGCTGACTATTATCATGTTATACTTGGTATTGACTTATTGCAACTGTAGCTAGTAATTACTCCAACATCTTTATCGTCTCATAACTTTGTTACATGATTCTGATAGAGGCAATAACACTTGGGTGAATAGCATTTTGCATATCTGAGCTGGGAATCTGATTAGACGAATGAAATTTCTTCAGTTTTCTTTTCTACTTCCTCAATGCATAGCTTATTTTGCTCCAAAATAATCGCTTGAGCTATTCTGAGGACGAAAAAGTTGCATACACCCACATTTTTTTCCTCACTGCATGTTAATCTGCATTAAATGTTTCAGTTATCGAGGTGGGGTTGATAGTGAAGGTCGCCCGGTGATGGTGGTGGTCGGAGCACATTTCCTGTTGAGGTGTCTCGACTTAGAACAGTTCATATTACATGTAGTTAAGGTACGTTTCTACAACCATCAGCAGTTAAATTTTGTCACTTTTGAGAATGGCTTACCTTCTTGTCAAAGGTAACTTGTAAGCAAGCTCTTGCTGTCAATAATTTGATTCTTATTGATTTTTACAGGAGTTCGAGCCCGTGATACAGAAACCATACACTATCGTTTATTTCCACTCCGCTGCATCCTTGCAAATGTGTGCACTTTTCCTCACCTCACTTATCTTCTGTGTCATTTTTCATCGTTAACCTTCTAAATACGCATTCCAAATGTACAGGCAACCTGACCTGGGATGGATGAAGAGATTACAGCAAATTCTTGGGCAGAAGCACCGGCGAAACCTTCATGTACGTTGAATTTCTTATCATTTATACTTCATCCTGTCCCCGGCTTCTTGCTAACATGTATACGCATCTTTGGCGCAGGCGATATATGTCCTTCATCCAACCTTTGGACTAAAATCGGCAATATTTGGATTGCAGCTACTCGTCGATAATGTGGTAAGCCTTGCCACTGTAATTGTCAAAAACTAGAGCTTGAATTTCCAGATGTCCCATGGAACTGAACTGTAAATTGGCCTTCAGGTTTGGAAGAAGGTGATCTACGTTGATCGACTTCTCCAGCTGTTCCGATACGTTCCTCGCGAACAATTAACGATTCCGGATTTTGTATTCCAGTAAGTTCCCTTCTCTTCTTGCCAAACTAATAACTGATCAATGATCATGGACCTCTTTATAACTCAAAAACTTCTCTTCAGGCATGATTTAGAAGTAAATGGAGGGAAGGGTGTGATAGTTGATCCAAGAACGAAATACGTGTACCAGCGGCCATAGAAGACGATGAAGGATGCATCAAAGCAGGCACAGTGAATCTATCGAGACCAAAAAATTCTCTGCTTGATTTCTTTGTGTGTTTCTTTTTGTAGTTCAGGATGGATTTGTGAATGATTTTATTGGCCTCATTTTTATTTTTTTTCTCTATGAATTCCATCGTCGTTCTGTAGCTAGGCATTGCTCCATTGTATGAAATTTTACTGAACATTATCATGTATTGATATTTTGGTCAGAAGCTTTTCTTCAGAAGTTCGTTTTTTACGGTTAAAGAAAGAGAAGGACATTTCTGGAATTTAACAGAGTTTAAACAAGAACCCTAATCTTGATTTTTGGGGATTATTAAGGTCCAACCAAACAAGGCCCAAGTTTGATTGATTTTTTCTGGCCCAAAATTTCTGGTTTTATTATATTTGTCAGTAACTGATATGATCAGAGAAAGACGACAATGGAGTCCGGAAATTAACAGAAACAAAAAAAACGCCTGATTTACATTCGAAAGATTTAGCTCGTTGGCCATCGAAGAGCTCCATCCCTCGCTGCTGCTGCTACGCGAGCCAATTTCGTCTCCAAAGGTGAAAAACCATCTAATTCCAAGAAATTCCGGCTAAAATGAATGCTTGTGTAATGCGTTTGTGTCTCGATGGGTATATATTGAGCTCTGCGAGAGCAATTGATTTATTCGTTGCAGGTAGTGACCTAGGAGCAATTAAATTTAGATTTCAATTTTTCGAACTCGTCTTCTGGATTTACTTATCGTAAATTGTCGTAATTGAGAAGCTTTAATCATCTTCGTATACACAATTTGAGGAAAAAATTTCAGTAATTAATCCAAATTTGAAATGAATTGGTTTGCAGGTGAACTACTGCGCATGATTTAGGACATTGATAAAGTCCTTGATTGTTTTTCCGGATTCTAGAGTTTTTTTCTGCTTTGAAATGGTGCAAATGTCTGCAAACACCATAGTGACACCTAGATGCAGTGTTGTTTGTGGATTAAAGGACGAGTGGAGGAGAAATTTAAGCAATGGTAGGGACGCAGTCGCCGTAGTTTTGGGGACTGGAAGGCCCTTCCTGTGTTCTTATGGAGGAAGAACAGCATACTTTGCAGGTCACCGTAGCATTGCCCGTCGAAGAAACTTGAGAGCTCAATTTGGGTGGCTATTTGGAGGACAGGATAGGGGATCAAAATCAGATGCTAGCTGTGAGCATAGTGAGAGTGTCAATGAGGATATTCTGATGTTTTTCTTCGAGCTGGACTTGGGAACCCGAGTGCAGGTTTGTACATGCTGTCGATTTTGTTTATTAAGTTGACGATGATTGAGCTAAGTTTGTTGGCTCGTTTGTGTTGCAGTATGCTTTGAATTTGGAGCAATACGATGTCGCGCAGCAACTGAGGAACAAATTGACAGAGGTTTCGATAAGAGCATTGTGATATCATTAGCTCACTAAATTTCATGGCACCTTCGTAATATGGTTTTCTAGTTTATAGCATTGTTGTTTATTCTTGAATTTGGAATAGTTTAGGTCTTAATTAATTCCTAAATCCATTCTTGTGGAGTTTCTTGAGATATTACCTTCCTTAGGTGTCAAATGTGATGCTGTACCTGGTCGTTTAAATCAGACCTCTATTATTGTAGATTATGTCACCATATGATTAAGCTGTTTGTGAAAATGCTAGTGTTGCGATCGTTCGATTTTTATCATTTATAGCATTGTTTTTTATTTCTGAATTTGGAATAGTTTTGGTCTAAATTAATTCCTAAATCCATTATTGTGTAGTTTCTTGAGATTTCATTGTAGATTATGTCACCATATGATTAAGCTGTTTGTGAAAATGCTGGTGTCGCGATTTTTTATTCATTTATAGCATTGTTGTTTATTTTCTGAATTTGGAATAGTTTTGATCTAAATCAATCCCTAAATCCATTCTTGTGGAGTTTCTTGAGATTTCATTGTAGATTATATCACCATATGGTTAAGCTGTTTGTGAAAATGTAGTGTCACGATTGGTTTGATTTTTATCATTTATAGCATTTTTGTTTATTTGTGAATTTGGAATAGTTTTGGTCTAAATCAATCCCTAAATTCATTCTTGTGGAGTTTCTTGAGATTGTATTGTAAATTATGTCACCATATGGTTAAGCTGTTTGTGAAAATGCTAGTGTCGCGATTCGTTTGATTTTTATCATTTATAGCATTGTTGTTTATTTCAGAATTTGGAATAGTTTTGATCTAAATCAATCCCTAAATCCATTCTTGTGGAGATTCTTGAGATTTCATTGTAAATTATATCAGCATATGGTTAAGCTGTTTGTGTAAATGCTAGTGTCACAATTCGATCTCTTTTTATCACTTATAGCATCGCTGTTTATTTCTAAATTTGGAATAGTTTTGGTCTAAATTAATCCCTAAATCCATTCTTGTGGAGTTTCTTGAGATTTCATTGTGTAGATTATATCACCATTTGGTTAAGCTGTTTGTGAAAATGCTAGTGTGCCAATTCGTTCAATTTGCTAGGTTGAGTCGGAGATTATTAAGCTCAGAGAAAGCAAAAGGGGTTTCTCATCCAAAAGTGAAGCTCAAGACATGGCTATAAAAATTTTACGTCTACGGTTAGCCTCCACTTTTTCACGATTTCAAGTATCGATCCGGATCTATTTTCTACTACTGTAAATCTGTGTGTTGCAGGAGCTTAGTTGTTAAAATTCTTCTTCAGTGCAGATTTGCAAAACGCAATCGAGAGCGAGAACTACAGCTTAGCTGCTGAGCTGCGCGACAAAATATCCAAACTCGAAGCCAAATCCGTTGAAGCATCTGTAAGAGCCTTGGCATATGAAAATGCACAATTTGCTTTCCGTCTGGGCCAGAAAGTGAACCATAAGAGATTCGGTGATTTGCTTTTTAAGTCATTCCGATTTTTCCGAACTCTTTTAACCTTTTGTGATGATGATCTGTTTCGATTCTTGGTGCTATAGGTTATCGAGGTGTTATATGCGGCATGGATCCCGTGTGCTGCGAATCGAAGTCGTGGATGGATGTGGCAAATGTCGACAAATTGACTCGCGGTTCTGATCAACCCTTTTATCAGGTTTCGACATTCATCTTTTGCCCATTAACCATATAACAGACGCTCATTTCTTTTGCCGTATTCACCACCCGAACAATTTGCAGGTTTTGGTTGATATGCACGACAATCCCAACCTTTTAGTAGCATACGGTGCGCGCTTCTTCCCTGTTATGTTTTTATCTCTGTTCTTCAATACCATGTTCTTGCAACGTGCGAAAAATCGAACATTTTGGCTTTTCTTGCAGTTCCTGAGGAGAATTTATTGACACCTGAGGAAAAGGACACGGTTAGTACCATCGCGATTTATCGATCCTTTTTAAGCTAGTCTGCTTCTTTGCTGTCTTATAAATCGTGTTTTTTCGATCGAGCCATGTCCAGGATAGGTTCGATCATCCATACGCATCTTTCCTGTTCTACGGCACGGATGCTTCCGGAGACTTCATCCCTATCAAACAATTGCGCGACAAATATAACCAGCCTCGCCATGAACTCCCATACGATCCACTCGACCAGGACGACGGAGATGGAAAAGACGCATAAGCTCGTCAATAAATGTCGAATTTACCTGCATTGCTAGAGGTTGAAGACGATACAGTGGTGATACAGTGGTTTGTACATTTACAGAGGATGTAATAATTTATAAACACACATTTGATACCTTATGATGATGCTTCAATCCCTCTGCCCTAACATTAAAAATAGTCAGAAAATATCAAAACCAAGATTCAATTTTGATGAACTGAACAATCCAAGATGGTATAAAATGACCAAAGATTCAAATGGACATTTACAAAGGGAATAAGTAAATATGACCATATGATGCACAAAAGATTTCACTCTCAAGAAAAGTCACTGATTGATTGAGATGATGATGATAAAAAAGAAGTCTTTTTATGAATCTTTTTTTTCTGCAGATAAATGAAGAAGCCTTCCATTCTTATTCATGTCAGCACCACCGCCGGAGAGTTATTCCCAGCCGCCGGGCACCGCTGTCGACGGGGGCGCCGCGGCATCTTCCCCCACCCCGTCAGGCTCCGATCCTCCAAACCCGATTCGATCGAATTCACCGGCTGCACCGCCGGCGCGCACATCGGGACTGGAACGGCGGCGCGTACAGTTTCAGACACGACGACAGCTCTTCGCCTCCCCCGGCCGCCCCTCGTTTTCGTCCCGTTCCTTCTCGTCAGCCCGGAATTCCATTGATGCCCCGTCGCTCGCATCACTCCCCCGAAAATTTGCAGATCCTCCGTCACCTCGTGCCTCGACAGCGTCGCAAGACCTGGCAGAATGTCCCTTTGAAAGTCCCTCCTCTGCCTTCCTCTCCTCGCCTGACCCCTTCGGGGCCGCGTCGATACTCCCGAATCTTCGTTGTTAATAATCTCGGGAGCGACGGGTTTCGGCATGTAGTCTTCTACCTCAGTTTCTTGTAGCTGTAAAGTCATCGCCTCAAACTCGTCGATCTCATCGGAGAGATCGGATAAATCATTCGACAGAGCATCAGCAAACCAGATGAGCGACTCCGCCGGCTCGGTAGATACTTCCGGAAAAAACAACGAAACGGTTGCCAATGTTTTCGCGGCGTCTCCGGAAACTTCATCGATTAGTTCTTCAGGTGCAACTTGAATGGACGGAGCTTTGCACACAGTATCTTCTTCGAACGACGCTTTGTCGTTGTCGTCGTTGTCCTCATCCTCGTCGACGACTGCCGGCGCTTCCAAATCGATTTCCAAAACTGTCTTAACATTAGTAGTAGCCTGGGCTTGGTAAGAAGGTCCTGAAAGATCTTCAGTGTCACTTGCCAAAGAGTTCAAATCAAAGTATTCCCTAACAGATCCGACCTTGGATCGCTTCTCCCTCTCGTCGACGACTTCTTCCTCAGATTCAGGAACGCACTCTAAATTAATATCGATTAGTTTCCGCTTCCGATCTTTATCACAGTCGGCAATCAAAGCATTGGGTGACGGCTTCTTCGGTTCTAACGCACCCGTTTCGAAAACAGACACGCCGAGAATCTTCATAACATTCTGAGTCTCCTTCTTCACCAAAACTTCAGCTTCCAGAACAATCGGCTCGTTAAGATCTTCGATTTTTTGTTTATGTTTCAGCCACGGCAAGGTTTCCGGATACTCTTCCTGCTTACCTTTCCCATTTTTCGAACCGGGATCTTGCTGAATCATCGCAGTCTCGTTCAAGTTGATATCTAAACCCGGCTTCGAATCGACGCGACTAGCGCTCTTCGATAAATTCACGAACCCATTATTAATGGCATGATTCGATGCTGCATTAGGCCGGTAATCAAACCCAGAAGATAGACGAGTTTTCAGATCCTTCGACCCCGAGCTCGATCCCGCATAAAATCCATTCGCCGTAATCGGTTCGCCTCCCTTATTCTGATACAATGTACTGCTAGAACCAACTCGCCAAGGTACCGGGCTCGGCGAAAGAGTCGACTCCGGTGCCGCTATCTTTTGAGTAGAATTGATATTCGGATTCGTCCACGACGCGGCGGGCTGAGGCCACGAACCCGGCAAAGACGAACCGAAGAACGGATACGATGAATGCACCGGAAGAGGCTGGTGGCTTCCCATTTTCCACAAATCTTCTCTGCAACGACCGTTCGATTGACCCCCCGGAGGATGATTAGTCAGCGTAAACGCCCCCTGTCCGGGACAAGACAGTATCGACATCTTGTCTTGATGAAGCTGGTGATTCGATGAAGAGACAATACTTCTGCCGGACCCTGAAAGAAAAACGTGTTCACATCATGTAAAAGAATTATTCGTCGATGAAAAAATGTAACGATGACAAAAAACGGCGTCTCTTCGTGTTCTTACCTGTGTCGTACAACTTACTTTCAACAGAGTCGATTAAAAATCCATTGCGGACATGTGTAGTTCCTCCATTTACGCCGTTGATGGAATTGTTGCGGCTGAGGAAATCTGCAGGCGAAAGCTCTACCACGTCTTCTACCGTCGCGGGCTCGTTCAGATCTGCCAAATAGGTCGAGTTTCTTACTTGGGAAGCAGAGGATGATGCGACGATTCGACAATCGGGCTCGGGGACGGGATGATCTGTTCTCAGATTCGCATTAGATGCGTAGCTCGATAAATCGGAAACTTTTATTTCCGGTAACTTCTCCCCTTCTTCCAGATCGATGCAATCATCGGGCGGCAGCTGAAGATCGAACAGTTTCTTCCGCAATTTCGACGGCCTCGAATCCAACGCCACGGGTTCCTTCGACGCCGATCCGTTCTGATACGGGATCGGCGGGCACGGCTGCGGACCATTCCCTTTGGTACAGCTCAAGGGAGAGTGAGAATTCGAAAAAGCAAACCCAGTAATCTGCCTTTTCCGAGCATCATCGGACGGCGCTCGAAGGCTTGACGAAGACGAAGGCTCCATCGACTCGTTTCTCCTCACTTCTTCCATGATATCCCTTTGTCGTCGGTAAAGACGATGAAGCTCGTAAACCTGAAACAAAATCGATTCCCAGATTGAGAAACTTTGGTAAAAATCTTAGATTTAATGACAAAATCGATTCGAATTACCTGATCCTTAAAAACTGCCTCGTGCTCGAGCATTTTCTGCTTCAACGCATCCTTGTTGTCGCTTGGGCATAATTCTACCGCTGCTCTCGGCGCGTACCCGTTGTAATACTGCCCGTTCATTACGGGATTGTCGCCGTAACATATCGGCCAGCTACTGCTGCTCGAATCCTCGTTAAGATCCCTCATCGAGTGATGCACCGGTAAATAACTTTCGCAATGTATTTTTGTTCCCATTCCTAAACGAGAAACGTATATAAAGACGAACGCACGCACGCATACAAAAAAAAAAAAAAAAATTAAAAAAAATTCATTAGTCGGTGCAGCCACACAGAACACGACAGCTTCGATATGTGACGTAAGTGGTAAGAAAATACGTCACTCGGCGCAGGTTCGATAAATCCTAAGAACGATAATAATAATAATAATAATAATAACAATAACAAAAGACCGTAAGTGAAACTAAATTCTAGCTCGGCAAAGATGTAAGTAATCTCGACGAAATGGTAACAAATTTGACAAGAATGGCATTGTTGCAAAGAATGCAAGAAAACTTCGATTATCGGAGGATGTTTTAAGGCGACAAAGATATAAACAAACATCGTTCGGGACATTGTCTTAAACATTTACAAAGCATTTCTTGGATCTACCTTTCTCTTTGAATGCTAAATCAAGATTTGTATTGTAGCAAATCTTGCTAAGGTAATAAACAAACCATTTCGACGATTAATTCGACATAAGCTTCGGGTAATGAATGAAGTACAGACCATTTAGCCAAGAACTTAAGAACAAAACTATTCAGACACAACAAAATCTGAGAAAAGGGTTCGACAGTATCTGATAAAAAGGAAAGTTTAATGTTAGAACAGCACTAGAGAATGGTAAAAATCGAACAATCTGAAAACCTAAATTGCATATACAAAGTGAGAGCAATAATTCAACAGATCCAAGGAAGACGATCCATCATCAAAACTTTGAGATTATCAGTAATCAAACAGCAAAGCAACAGCCCTAAATTATAACAACAAAAGTTGGGATAATCCTCACATAATTCGAATTCGAACAACAACAACAATCAAGTGAAGGGATTAATCGAAAGGAAGCATTGTTCTTCACCTGGGTCATAGTCAAAACAAAGTAAATCTAAAAAATTAAAAATTAAAAAATTAAAAATTAAAAAAAACAGGAAGCGGACATAAAGGGGGAAATTGAAAATACCTCAGACCCACATCCTGATGTATTGAATCATCCACAAGTGTGTGTTTCTGGAAGTGAACAACAGCTCGAAATCATGTGTGTAATAATTCAGAGAGAGTGCCCCCAAAAAAACGAAACGACGCCGCTTAGCAAAAGGGCGAAGAGAAAAATCGAATGAAATGAAAAACAAACAAGAGGGGGAGAGGATCAAAAGTGAAGCTTTCTTTCTAATAATTGCCAAATGAAACACGGAAACGATTAAATGGGTCTGTCTGAGAAATCGGCTCTGAAGAAAAAGGCTTCGATCCTTAAAACAAACTCGACTATGGAAGAGGAGGGGTTTCGATCTGCTGGGCCACTCTCTCTCTCTAGAAAGAGGAAAGAAAGTTTTTAGAGAGAGAATGAAAGAAAATAAAAGGAAAGAATTGTTCTTGAAAATGTAGAAATACTCAGCATTTATATATATATATATATGAGAAGAAATTAATAAATAAATAATAATATAATGGTAAAATTAAAATCTTCTTTTATTTTTAGAGAGAGAAAAGGGGGATGAAAAATGGAGATAGAGAGAGAGATCCCAGATAAGAAAATCTTTCACACATACAAACGAACGACCTTCTAAGAACAGTGACACGAAATTTGTCAACATCTGGTTTTCTTTTTGATTCTCTCTCTCTCTCTCTCTCTACCATGATTTTTCTCTTTACCATGACAGTGTATTAAAGAATTTCTGGGTTTTGAGGAAAATTGAAAAGAAAAGAAAAGGGCATTTCTAGATTCTCCTCAACTTCCTCCCTTTCTTTTCGTACAGATAAAATCAAAAATACCTAAAATCTACAAATTTAAAAATATATATATATGTATATGTATGTATATATACAGATCGTATGGATTTTCGTATACAATCGAAGCCCAACAAGTTGCCATTTTTCTAAGCCAAAATCTCGATCTTGAAACCAATTCTTTTTGCAATTCTGTAATAATCCGTGTTTCTTATTTGCCATTTTAAGTAAATTTTTTAATCGGGCTTTTGTGGGGCCCGTCTCTGATAATGTGGGTAGGGTTGGGGGATTCTTTAAATCGCAATTTTTTAATGTTTGATTTAAGGTTGGAAGATTTGTTAATTGTTTGATTATGATTGCCACTGTAGTTAGGGTTTAATTACAGGACTGGGATCGAAAATGGATGCCTTCGTCTTCTTCAATTCAGCTTCGATTTCCATTGGCTTCTGCTCTGCTCTGG
Source organism: Andrographis paniculata (assembly GCF_009805555.1). Taxonomy (NCBI): domain Eukaryota; kingdom Viridiplantae; phylum Streptophyta; class Magnoliopsida; order Lamiales; family Acanthaceae; genus Andrographis; species Andrographis paniculata. The sequence goes on along the minus strand of NW_026137513.1, from coordinate 4,478,169 downwards.
TCTGATTCTTACAGAGAAATTAGGGAAAAGTCTGTATTGTTTTTTGGAGGAGGAAGGAGGAGGTAGGTACTGTACGAACTGTACAGAAGTGCACTGTATGAATGAATATGATGGAATTTACACGTGGTCCCGGCCTTCCCCAGGAAATCATATTGTCGAGATTTTGTACGATCCGGGACGTGAAGTCCAGATGCATCGTCACCTTCCTGTGAAAGCGCATCAACGGCGTGGATTGGATGGGGCGTTGGAGACCATGGAGTGGATGAAATGTAACCGTTGATAATAATATTAATTATTTTGTTCATTAATTCGTATCGATGCGTAGTTATGGCCACACTTGTTTGAAAAATCTTTTGGTCATTTTTTATTATCTATACTTGAACAAAATATGTTTTATATGTTTTTATATTTCGAATATTATTTTAAATTAAAATATAGCTAGTGTATGGAAGTATTGATATAATAATATTTTTAATAATGATAATACTCCCTCCATCATTTTGATTTTTAATATTAATTATTATATTAATACGCGGTAAAAAAAAAAACAAAACAAAAATATGTTTATTAGTCTTTTATAATATAAATATAATTATATTTTTTGAATAAATTATTCAAATATAATGATATTTATTAAAAATTATACAAATAATATTTCATATGTCCCTTTAAAGTATACATCTTTTTTATTTTTGTATATCTCGGTATTAACGTATATATTTTTATTTTTAATAACTATGAATCCAACTTTTCTCTACTTTACCATTATATAATTATTTTTACACAAAAAAATTGTAAAATTGTCTTTAAAATATTTTTGTAACTACATATTACAATTAAAATAATACTACCTCTGTCTAGCCAGGACCTAAACACATATTTATATTTGTATAATTTACTCTACAAATATTATTGTATTTATATTATAAGAGACTAATAGATCTATTTTTGTAGTTGTCTCTTTATTTATATGATATAGTAATTAATATTTAAATATCAACACAACAAAAACTACTCTATACTTTGTGGCTGAACGAATATAGTATAATTTTTTAAATATCGTACCAAAAATAAACATACACTTGAACAGGAACCGGAAAAAAAATATTATTTTTAATTTGAAATACTAGAAGAATATATCCTATAATTGATTAATAAAATATAAAATTATATTGCATTAACTATAAACATGTGTTAATATCATGTATAAATTTGGTTGCATCATTTTTATTATATATTGGCGATGTATGTTTATTTAACAATTATTTTATTTTTGTTGGTAAATAGTTTTCTTCTTCTAACAAAAAATTTTACATACTTTCAAAAAAATTAATATATTACACACACTAAAATTTTATATTATTTACATAATTTTTCGTATAAATATATATATATATATATATATCAAACATAAAACAAACCCACCATAATTTAATTTCTACAATTTAGTATAAAAACACTATTTTTATATTAAATTGCAGTCCAAAAAAATTTTAACAAAAAATCAAAAATTAAATACATCTTTGAAAATTGTGTAAAAAAATTTTGATGGTAAAAAAAAATAATAAAAAAAAAATGTTTGGGTCATAGTATAAATATATTAATGTTTAGCTATATATCTGATTTATTTAATTGTGTGAAAATTTTCTTTCCAGCGTTAGATCTAGATCGTAAAAATAGCATAAAAATTATTCCCATTGTCAATTTATATATAAAATAATTTAATTTAATTTAATTTTCATATAACTTGATGCTCGTCGAGTAGATCAGTCGATGTGACAGTTGTGGGGACATATATACCTAATTGCGTTTTTAACTTACCATTTATCGAATAAATAAAATTATTTATTTAATACATTAAATTTATTAAATAAATGTAAATCAAATAAGTACTTATGATATGTGAATAAAAAAAAATAATTATAATAATTCATGTGAAGCCAGCTGTGAAAATTTAAGACGATAGTTAACATAAATAGATTGGTCCTAACATGCTTGCTTCAATTTTTTATTATTAACATATACATGAAAATAAAATTTATTTAAAATAATTATATTTAAGAATTTGCTAAAGTTATTTATATTTCGTAATTATTTTTTATTTAACAGTTAATTTAAAAATATGTCATATATGCAAAACATAAGTAACATCTTTCTTTTATTGTTGTATTTACTGTTGAGCACCAATTTGAGATGTATACGTGATTAATTCTCAACCGTTGGATGGAAAAAAATAAATAAGTAAAAAAAATGAGGACAGACCCACTTTAAGATTCAATCCAATTAAATTAAGCATTTATTATATTCTGAATTGAAATGAATTTTATTTTATTTTATTTTTTGTTTATTCAAGTTTATTTATTTATTTATTCGTAAGGTTGGTATATTCATTTCATTCACTTACACGTGCCATATAGTAATAGTTAATAACTCATCCATTCTCATATACGTCCGTTAATTAATTAATATATTTTTATAAGGTGAAAATTTAGTCATAATAATAACCTGCAAGTATACAGTATAATGAGAATTTTGTATACATTTATGCTGATATTGTAATTTATACAAAATCTTCGTACATGGTTCTGTCTGTTTGAAGGATTTGTGAAGATTTTCACTGTTCATCCTATTTTTTTTCCTAAAAAACATCAAATTAAAAATTTATTTTTTATTTTTATATTATGCTAAAAATCAAATTTACATTCAATACATCACATCAACACCTATTTATATCACATCATACAACTATTAAAATTCAAAATTTTTACTATTCAAATCTCAACTCAAAATCCAAATCCCAAAACAAACACACCTTACTGTTTTAATTTGAAGTGTATTTTTTTTTAATTAATATAAAAAGTTACATCGATATCTAAAAAATAATATTTTTTATAAAATAATTATTTTTTATAAATAATATAGTATGTTTATTATTAATTATTTCATCTATTTTACTTACTATGTTCATTTTTTCATTTTTGTACGTCTCACCTATTTTGTCATTTTTTTTAAGAATTATACACTTTAATATCAATTATAATTTTTTAATTTATACCTTTTAAATTTTAATTAAATTAATTAATTATTTTAATTTTAATTTAAAATTATTTTTATTATACGATAATTATTTTTATTAATATATTTTTTATTATTTATTAATTATACATCTCCAAAATTCTTGTGTCTACAGTGAAGAGAAGATACTAGCATAACGAAGGGAGTATATTATTGAAACGTTTATATAATTTGCATCTTTAATTGAAATTTTTAAAAGAAAAATATATTATTAGATAACGTAGCCGTAGTCAAAACCAAAATATCCAAAAAAAAAAGAAAAAAAAAAAAAACCCTAAAGTATGAGAAAAGGTACTCTATTGCTTTTTAATATACTTAGTATTTTAATTTTTTTTTTCTTATTAATATATATATATAATTTTTAGAATATAGGAACTTGAGGTGGAATTTAATAATAAATAAATTAAGTTTAACAAGACAAATAATACATTATTTATTTATTTATTTATTTATTAGTATTATGGATTGTATATTTATTATAATTTAATTTAAAACGTGTCTTGCATATTTTAAAAATTGTAGTATTATTTTATAACTAATACAGTTTTATATAATATAAAAAAATTAATTCAACTATATAAATTTATATATTTACTTAAAAGAGAGATGTAAATATGAAGATGTGTTTGGTTTATATTTTTTTAAAAAAAAAGCATTTGAAATCACTAGAACAAAGAATTAGGATAAAAAAAAAGTTAACAGTATATGTTTAGACAATTAATTGAAATTACATTCTATATATAGAATATAAAGAAATATTTGATGTAATTTCAAAATTACAGTCATGATAATAACATCAGGAATTAAGTTGCTATGGTAAATGTATTACTCCCTCCGTCCATTTTTTAATGTCCTATTTGATATTTATATGCATTTTTAGGCAATTAGAGTTTTTGTTCTAAAATGACAATTTACTTTTAATCTTATGTATAGAAAATAAAAGAGTAAACAAAGTAAGGGTAAAAAAATAAATTTTGTGTATAAAAATAAAAAAGGTTATTAATATGTGAAGTGAGTGATAATTACATAAATTTAAAATTAGAAACAATAACAATATTCTATTCCACGTGACCCATAATTGAAAGGAAATAAATTATTGTGTGTGGTCTGGATTTTTTATTTCATTAGTTTAGGTGGAGTTATTATGCATAACATATTCCAGGGTTGTGTTTTGACACAAAAATACAATAGTAGAAAAATAAAAATTAATTTGTCTTTTTTATTTGTTTGTTCATTGAAAATTGAAAATTATGAAATAATTTATTTTTCAATTTTTATTTTCAGTTATTTTTTTATAATTTATTTAGTTGTAGTTTGAAATAAAATATTAATTAAAATAGTTTTTATTTTAAATAGTATTTTGATATTATAATACTCCCTCTGTACCTTAACAATCTATTTTTTTTTTTTATTTTGGTTTGTCTCATAAAAGTATCCATTTTTTTTCATAGTAATTGTACTATCTACCTAACATTAAAAATACCCTTCAAATTTACAATATATTACACAAATACCATTATCTTTATATCATACAATACTAATAGGGTTAATTTAGTCTTTTTACTTTTATTTCTACTTTATATTAATATAATATTAATATTTTAAAAACTTTGTGCAAAAAACAAATAAATATATAGATATGAGAGGGAGAGAGTACTTTGTAAGAGAAAAATATATATTTTTATTATTATTTATTTAATATCAACTTGCCTAATTAAATTTTTAATTAGTTTGGTTGTGATTTGTGTCTCAAATTATTACTTAAGTCTCTTCACAAGATATCAAATAAAAATATGTGATGCATTATTTTAAACACGGAAAATTTGATGCAATTTTGTGAAAACAAATAAGTTTGGTATTTGCTATTTTTTATATTTCTAACTTAATTCTCCATAACTAACATAAAAAATACCTACAAAATAAAACAAACATATATACGGAGTGGATCATTATAAAAATATTATACTTAAAGTCATTCTTTTTTATATACTTTTTCTGTTTTGCCATAAACAATTGGTTTTTTTTTGTCCCATAATAATTTATTTTATTTTGGTAATAATTAACAATTTTAAATATATTTAATAAATATAAATTAATTTAATTGAATTTTATATTTCTTACATACGAGATACTCATTAAAAACCCGTTTTATTTTTATTTTTTTCAATAAATAAATATTTTTATTTATTTTAAAACTCTTTATTTTATAAAATTAATTTATATTAATTATAGATAAAAAGGATAATTTTTTATTTTTATTATATCAAATTCTATTATCTATAATATGATATTAATATTGTATATATTTTATTAAGATATAGTGTTTAAAATATTTGAACATTTATTTTACATTTCGTGTAATTATATACTATTAATTATTCTTTTAGAAATACAAACAACATCATTAATTTGTATAAACAAAAATCAAATAATATCAAAATTATTACTCAATTCCTCGTCAAAATGTGAGCAGTGTGTTCATTCCCTTTGTATTTTACAAAGACATTGATCACAAATTTAAATGACTGAAGTAATATTAACTTATTAAATTACATTATCTTAAAAATCATATTCCTAAATAAAAATATCATACTACATAGACCCCAGGCAGTAAAATATTATAGTAGTATTAAACAATACTATAATAATACTTTATTTTTTCTCAAATTTATTCTTCACTTCTTTTTTTCTGGTTGTCATTTAAATTTATTCTTGTTTTTTAGTAAAAAAATTATATACACCTTAATTCAAAGTACTCATTTTACCATTTTCATCTGTCACACTTCAAAGTTTTTTTTATTTTAGAAAAACTAATCGTACATTAATTTTTATTTAAATTACAAGCATATCATTACACATACAATTATTTTATACATAAAGTCAAATAGCAAAAATCTAAAAAAATAAATAAATAAAATTGCACTAATAAAATACTATTATCTTTTAATCTATTACAAAACTCCAAATAACCTCTTTGATTTGGGACTGATGGAGTACCACTTTTTCTATTTTTCTATTTACCCTTAAAAAAAATAAAAATTCTATTTTTATTTATTAATCTTGAACTTTATATCTGATTAAATGAGCACATAATTGGATGAAAGAAAATAATAATAAATATCATAAATTCAAATAATGATATGTACCTTAAAAATATGATCAAATTAATAAATGCATTTATTCTTTTTATCATTTCAAATTAAAATCAACATTATTCCCTTTACGCATGCAAATTTCAAATAAAATCATATTGTCTTATTTAACAAAATATTACATCAAAATATTATTAAAATAAAAGTTCAAACCAATTATTTATTTCAAATAAATTCCAAACTACAATCAAACCAACACAAATCCACTAAAAAAAAAATTGTGATTAGTTAGGATTGTTGAAGATTTTTACATGTTTTTATTTACGAAATATATTTTCTCAAAAAATATAAACTAAATATTTATTTTTATTTTGATACTATATTTAGTTTTAATTATATATTCAAGACAGGTTTATATCACTTTTTATTTATATTTTTTTGAAATTTAAAGTTTTAATATTGAAGACTTAAATCCCAAACCAACCTACCCTAAAAGCCTATAGAAATTAATTTATTTCAGTTGGCAATAAATAAACAGGTTGGAAAGTTCAATGAAATAGATGGGTTTATTTTGTCTGTGTTTAAAGTTTATAACGAATAAATGTATTATTTTAAGCATATATATATATATATATATATATAAAAGAAGTCTCGCTTCGTTGTGTTTAGTTTTATTGTTTAATATATTTTTATTATTTATTTATAATAATTTATTTATTTTTTTCTAAAAATCATATTATCTATTTATTTTTCATTTAATATAATATATATTTAAAACATCAAATAATTATTTATATCACATTAAATAATTATTAATTTATTTTTTTTGCTATTTCAAAAATACTAAAAACACATCAAACAAAATTTAACAAATTAATACACAGGTAAGGTAAATAAACCCGTATGTCTGATATCCATTTAGCAAATATAGCAACTAATTCTTATAAATATAGCAACTAATTCTTATATTAAATGAATATAATATATATATATATATTGTATATCCGGATCCAGCATTGTATTGACCAGATCAACATATATTATAGAGGTGACCATAATTTATTTATATATATTTCGACATATATATTATGTTATAAGATAACATACGTAGAATTATAATTATGGACATAATTATTATGGGGTTGGGGGTCGCTTCGGCCAGCCCCCAAAAGTATATATTTTTTAAGTTTAAAAGATAGTAAAATTATATACTCTCTCCGTCCAGCTACAAGGTATATATTTTTTTATTCTGCGACGTCCAATTACAAAGTAACTATTTCATTAAATATCTTTTTTTTTTCATAAATACATTTACTTTATATCACATCATTACAAGGGCAAAAATATCATTACACTACTTTTACCGACCTACTATAATTAAAATACTATTATTTCTTAAACTTCGCGCCAAAAATAAATGTATACTTCTTACTTTGACGAAATGAGTATTTTTTATAATTTTCCCACCCCCTCTTAGTTTTTAGCTTTTATTTTTATTTGTTGCGTCAAAAATAAGAAATATAAGAAATAATAAAAATTATATAGTTATTTAAAATTTTTCAGTTTTAACTGTTTAAGCACATTAATTTTGTTTCAATTTTTTTTTTTTATTTTTCTTTATCCTAGTGTACTGAAGAGAATTAAAAAAAATTACATCGAACCGATAAAAAATGAATTTATATTTTGTCCCACGAAATTTAGAGGTTAGTTCCGCCAGTAAATATAATATATATTATATTATAAATATTATAAATTATATTTATATTGATTATCCTTATAGCATATATATATATATTGATTCGGTCAAATCAACGACACATTAAATTGATCGGATAAGGAACTAACCCACCCGTCTCTATATTAGATATTATTTATTTATTTTCTTAAAATTCGTCATTTTTTAATTTTTTTTTGTTTGCCAGAGTGAATGGTGTATTACACGTGGAAAATAACTTAAATATAGACTTTTAGTTTATTGTTGAATAATTTTAACCATAATTTATCTGAAAGTGACGATGGCAACTATTAACTTATTTTAATAATCATTGGATGTTTTTTATAGGCAATATTTTTAAGCAATTGAGGTGACTGGATGTTAATATATCTCTTAATTACACATTTATATTATTAATTATATATTTTTTAAAATACTGTTTCTACAGTATAACACGTTATATACGACTGAGAGAATAATAATTAAAAATTGTACTTTTAATTTTATTAAAGGACATAAAAATAAATGGTGAAAATATCATTTTTTTTTATTGATGTATTTAATTTAATATTTTTGAGTTGTCAAATAAAATAATATATATATTTAAAAAAAAATATCATTTTCTCTATTATTACAAAGATATATATGGCATAAAATTTAATAAATATTGAGTTTCTACGTTGAATAATTTTTTTCTATATGATTTTCAATAAATATTTTAAAAATATAATATATACACATTATAAATAGTATATTTTTTCTTTATAAAAAAAAATTATTAATTAAATATAAAATTTTATTTTCTTTTATATTATTTACATAATTTTAGATACCATACTAAAAAAAAAAAAATCTTCACGGTAAAACATTAAACAAACATATATATATATTTAAATAATAATTAGTGTTTTTTCTTTGTATAGACTAAAATGACTGTCATATGTGTACGTGATATTAATGCAAATAGATAGAATATATATTTAATAAAAAAACAAAATTAGTACTTTGTATTTAGAATAAAATATATACCTTAAAAGCATAATGCAGACAAAAAAGTATTTTTATATATATGAAAATTGCATATGAAAAATTTAAAATCAAGATGCAAGTAAAAGGATAGTGTATTTGGTTTGAATTACAATTTTAAATATCAACAAGTCTCTATTATTTTTAATAAAAATATATTATATTATTTTATATAATACTCCATTCCGCAACAGATGATACTATTTTTTTTTTGTCCGTCCCATTAAAGATGATCCCTTTTTATTTTTAGCAAATTTATTCATCTTAAACATATTTAATAAATATAAATAAATTTAATTAAATTTGTGATCTTTTATCCGTAGGACCCACTCAAAACTCCTTTTATTTCTATTTTTTTCCTCAATAAAGAAATATTTTTATCTATATTTAAAACTTATTATTTTTAATAAAATTAGTTTTAAATTAATTATAAATAAATAAATTAGTTTTTTTATTTATTTGTATCATATAAAATTTTCTTTTCTATAAAATGATATCTATATTGTATATATTTTATTGATATATAATGCTAAAAATATTTAAAATGCCAAAAACACTGCTTATATAAAAATAATACTCCATCCGTCCTTGATACCGTGTCTGCTATACCGTAGACACGGTATTTTAGGAAGGGTGTAATTAGTAGATAATTAAGAATGTATTAGTGAAAATAATTATCCTATAATATAAATAATTATAAATTAAGATTAAGATAACTAATTAGTTTAATTAAAATAAAAAAAATAAAATAAAAAAATTTAAAATGAAATTAAAGTGTGTAATTATTTTCCAAAAAAAGAAAATGACATGGTATATGGGACGGACATAAACGACAACGTGGACATGGTATCTGGGACGGAGGGAGTAAAATAATTTCATAACTTACTAATCTATACTACCTAAAATACCGTGCCCTTAAGCAAATGAGTCATTTTGGCTGGGACGGAGGGAGTATCGAATAAAATTATTATTTAAACCAAAATTAATATAAAAAGCTCGGAGCTAATCAACCCAAAACCTTATTAAAAAAAATTCAAAATCCTTTTTCTAATTGTTTTTATTACTTTTTGTATGATTTTTAAGTGCTGTAATATTAATACTCCCTCCAAAAAGAAGTATTTATTTGCTTTTTGTACGTAGTTTTAGAAATATTAATATTATATTGAAATATAGTAGGAATAAAGTATAAGTGGCTAAAATAACCTTGCTAGTATGTGTAATATAAAGGTAATGACATTTGTGTAATATATTGTAAGTTGTAAGGGTATTTGTAATGTTAGGTAGATAGTACAGTTACTAAAAAAAGAAATGGATATTTGTTATAGGACGTACTAAAATGGTAAAATAAATACTTTATTATGGGACGGAGGGTGTATTTTTTTAAACACTTTTATAGTAATTTTTTTGTTACTATTGTTTGTAAATTGTATTTAGGTGTATAAAAATTTTAAGACACCTCGAATATTTTTTTTAAAAAAAAAATAATAGAAGAAGCATATAATAATAATAATAATAATAATAATAATAAATATTTTTATTATTCTTCTTATTATTTTATGGATAAAGGCAGCTGTCATTGTCAAGACATTAATAAACAAGTGTTCATAGAGTCTGTGGGTTGGTACTCATCTTTTTTTCTTTATTATTATTATTATAATTATTCACCAGTCAATTATATGTTATCTCCCTTTATATATTTATTTAGACTATGTTTACACATATGTGTATACATTTTTTATTTTGTTACTATTTATTAATATTAATTTACTTTTAAAAAAATATTATATAAAACAACTATTTTTAAAAATTATTATATTAAATATTTTATTTTTTTTAAAATTAAAAAATATATATATTCTATAATGGAGACTTCTTGTGAACATTAGCTTGCACTTTTCAAGCCTAAATGCATCAACTTTTATTATGTATTTTAAAAAATATGAAAATATAAAATTAATAAAAATATATAGTTAACACATCCATAAATTTAATCTTAATATATATTTATTTAATATAACCATATTAAGATTCAAGTTGTGTTCTTTTTAATGTTTTAAGGAATAAGATATATTTTTTTGTTATTATTTATTGAAAATAGTAGAAGTATTTTAAAGGATTTGTGATATTATATTGGCAAAGATTTTTTTTTTTTTTTTTAACACTCCCTCTGTTTTAGTAGAATTGAATATTTTTATTACTAAGACGGTATTTAAGATAATGATGTTTAATTAGTTAGTAATAGTGAATTATAATATTTTATTATTTTTATATAATTAATAATATTAGTAATTTTAAAATAAATTTAATATATATAATTAAAAAAATAAAATAAGTATTTAAATATTTTACAAAAATTATATCACAATAAAAATATATATCATATGGATATTATTTTGTAAAAAATAAATTTTTTTATAATACAATACGTTTATTAATTTATAATTAATATAAACTAATTTTATAAAATATTTATAGTTTTAAATATAGATAAAAATGAAAAATATTGTGACAGATTATGGTTAATAATCGAATAGCAAACAAAAAAAAGAAAACGTAAGGAAGACATAGATTTACGTGGTTCACCGACAAGATATTGACTATATTCACGGGTCGAGGGAGTATTTCATTAATAAAATAATATATTTTATTTGAAAAAAATTAGTACAAAATATTTTATTGAAAATTATGTTCAAATTTCTTATTCAAAGCGGTAAATAATGCATTTTGAGATAAATAATATCATTTCTTAGTTATTTATAAATTAAATAGTGAGTTTTGTCTAAAAAATCGTATAATTAAATTAATATTATTTTCGTCATATTCTACGATTCTCATTTATTTTTTTTTATGTTGATATTTGAATATTAATTATTATATCAAAACACATTACAAATTAACAACAAATTGTAAAAATTATTCTATCAGTATCTTATAATACTAACAGAGGAACATATGTAAAAAAAAAATTATACAAATATAAAAATATTTTTAATATTAAGTACAATGACACAAAAAATAAATATGACCTTAGAGGAAGACGGATGGAGTATATAAAATACATTATTAATACGATCACTTTTCATATTTCCATATCAAAATTTTTTTTATTGAAAATCATATCATGTGAAAAATGTGTGGTAAGATGGTACTGTGTAAACTTCGTGATAGGTTTATAATACTTCCTCCGTCCTAAACATTGTACTAACATTTCTTTTTTGATATGTCTTAAAGATCCTGCAATATTTTTAAATTAGAAAATAATTAATTATACTTAATCTATATCTCTACACTTTATCCCATTACATCACCCTAATAAAATATATATATATATACACTCCTCTCTCCATCACATCACCTAATTACTCAATTATCATACTTAATACTTCTCACATAAAATCTCGTGCCCAACTTAAATGTAACATCTTGTTTGGGACGGAGGGAGTATTATTTTATTCATTTTTTTGATTTTTTTTTTATTATTATTTTTAAAACGAGTATTACAGTGATCTAATGCTATTTTTAATGTTTTTTTTTTCAATATATAAAAGTAATATACTAGGTAAAGTGATGGAATATTATTAGTATGCAAAAAGTAACCATTCAAATAAAAAGATCGACATATTCTCACTGCAATTGATTGGGTAATTGATAATGATTTTTCTTTAGTCATGTCTTTATTTCAAAATAAATAAATAAATAATTAAATAAGAAGACGAAGAAAACACACATATATCTACATATATTGATAACCAGCAATTTATTGAAAATATTCAAAAATAAAATAATAATTGATTACAACCAATAGTTAACAAATATATATATATATATCATAAGTCATTTTATCAGCAAAAATTTCCTTTCGTTATCAGCAAATGTTGTACTGTTGAATATTCTTTTATTATAGAGTTATTATTATTTTTTTAATTATACAATTAATTAATAAAAATAAATCTTACTCTCTCCAATCTAAATTTGGTGTATGAGTTAAGTAGATACCATCATTTAGAAAGAAAAAAAGAATTAATAGAAATAATTACCGTATAATATAAATAATTATAAATTAAAATTAAAATTAATATAACTAATTAATTATAGATAAAATAATAAAATTATAAAATACAAAATTTAACATATATAGTTTTTTTTTTTTTAATTTTAAAAATAACAGAAACATATATATTTGTTTTTTTAGATTTATATCTAGGGCTGTTTGACAATCAGTTGTTAGCTATTAGCTGATTCAATTAGCTGATAGCTGTTAGCTGATTCAATTAGCTGGTTTGACTAGCTGATTCGATTAGCTGTTTGTATTAAAATATTTGGTAAAACAACTATTTGATATTAGCTATTTATACGTAAAATGACAATTGAGTACATTTCTATTTTATTCTTGTTTCTAATATATTCAATTATGTTCTTTTGGGTTTAGAATGTTTAAAATTTTTTTATTATTAGTTATTGAAAATTGTAAAAGTGTTATAAAAGTATTTATTTTTATTACAATTAGATTTAAAAAATAATATATTTTTATTAAAATATATAAATAGTTTTTTTTTTTTTTATTGAAAATGATGTAAAATATAAAATAATAAATTTTTCGTGTATATATTTATTATTAGTTATCGATTAGTTCATTATATTTATAATTTTCAATAAATTTAATTTATTCTTAGTATAAAATTTATATAATGTAATTTTAATAAAAAAATAAATTATTAATATTTATATTTTTTATTTTATGTTGATTTTAATAAATCTATATATTTTATAATTAAAATAATTTTTATATATAAAAATTAATTATTTTAAATTTATAAAAGTAAAACTATAATATAATAGAATATTCTAATATAATTAATAAATAATCAAAATATATTTATTTGTATAAAATGTATATTAAATTTTTAAGGGTATATCAGGAATAATTTATTTATTTATTATTATTATTTTTTTTTTACGGAAAAAATTATTTCAAAATGTTGGGTAAGTTAGCTTTTCAGAAATTAGGTTTTTGTGTCAAAAAGCTATTCCAAAAAGCTAATTTACCAAATATCTAAATTAATATTTTGACTGGTCAAATAGCTAAAAGCTGTTGTTCAATAAGCTAAAGGCTCTTAAAAAAGCTATTTGCCAAACACCCCATAATCTTTTTATTATTTAGCTTTAATGTTAAAACAAACATCTATCACAAAACATCAATAAAAAATTTAAAAATTTTCAAACTTAATCCAAACATAAAAGAAACATCATTTACATAGAAATTATTGAATTCAATTATCTTTTGTTTATTTATTTATTTATATAAATGTATAATAATTTAAAAAAAAACATCATTTTGTCGCTACTATTGATTTGGAAAGAGATGCACCAAAATTATTCTTTTATTATTTAATAATTTACAATACACACATATATAAAACTATTACTTAATTAGAAAAATAATTTTTTGTTTATATAATTATGCATTTAACTAAATATATTAGCATTAATAATAAATAATACGGGGTGACGTCATCCGCGAATCTATACTGTTCGGACCGAACTGTCCGCGTGGGCCCGGGACGAAACCAAGGGACACGTGTTGCATGTATAGCGCACGACAGGGAGTGGTGCGATGTGATATGATTAGTAGTACCTCGTGCTGCCGCGATTGTACTATCCCTATTTTTATCTTCTTTTAACGTTGTTGTTGGTATTATTACTGCACAGACATGGCTTCTCTTAAACAGAAGAATCTGCTGCGTGTATCTATCTGCATTACTTAATTATATTTTCATAATTTAGTTGATAGGCTAATTTAAAATTCTTCTTTTCAATGTTTAAAAAGGGGTTTACAATGATTATTCATTTGTGACGCAATTTTTAAAAAATTTATTGAGTACAAGGATCCCAATCCCTTACAAAAATGTCCCACGTAATAATTTCCAAATTCAAAAGTGTCCTTGGGAAATTGGGACCAAGAAAGAATCACATAATCTTTCTGTCTGTCCCAAGTACAGCCAGTGTAGTTATCATGTGTCCAATCAGGGGACCACAGATCGTGGCCCAATGGGCCCAGCCCGATTCAAGACAGCCCATTTCTCAAGGCCCATTGGGCCACAATAATTTGCTGATCAACATACAACTTCATAAATACTAAGTTCTTGATCATGTAGCAGAGCTAAGATGTGTTTGTTTTTGTCATATATCTACAAGGATGGATAGTTAACAGTTAGTTACATTGAATCAAGCAAAACTCGGGTCGTCGAAGAGCTGTTTCTAAGCTACTCGATAAGATGTATATATGAAGTTATTACCTTCTAAGTTTCAGTAGAAATGGTGGAAGATGAAGATGGAGATGGCACTGACTTGACCTTGGCATCGGAAGATTTTTGATCCCTTACGCACGTCTGTAGAAGCTGCATTTGTCTTTGCAGGAACTGCCCGGGGAAAACAAGCGCCGAAAAGAATGAGTAATAACAATAACATAGGACTAGGAGGAATAATGTTAAATTTTCTACTCGTATGGAAGTATACCTCAATCTGGTTGTTAATCAGCTTTCTCTGTAAATCCAATTGGCCATCGATAAATTGGGACTGTAAAGAGATGAAAGAATGCTGTGACTGAGGAAACATCGAGTTTCCAAACTGTGTTTGCTGTGACAGTCCACTTGAATCTCCTCCTGCGCCGTCTTTTTCGCCAATGGTGTCAGCAGAGTGGCTATCCGATTTTGGAGGTAAGGCGAATTCCAGAGACCTGTAAAATTACAATAATGTCAGACCCAATGTGCAAATCAATGGACAATCTCTAAAGAATGCTTTGAATAAGAACATACCTCATCATAGTATTCATTGAAGGATACACGAAAGACTTCTCATATAGCATCGCAGCAGATGCTGCAGCTTGAAGTCTAGCTTGATGCTGACTGACAACACTATTTGCTGCGCCGACAGCATTAGATCCTTGAGAAGATGTGATTCCGGTTCTTGCTCCTGTAACCCGCTAAACTTGTTAGAGAATTTAGTGATCAGCTAGACAAAACAACCACCTATTTTGAAGAAAGTTAATCAGTCAAGTTGACTTTCACTGTCTTTATAACATGCTCGGTACAAGATTCAGGGTAAAACACAACAGAAGTTCATAAACTGTTACTAACTGAAAGCATGAAACAATTGAAATCACAGTAGGTAGTTCATAAACCCTTCCTTTGTCCTCCTTTTTTCAGATTAGTCCTAAATTTTCTGTAGCAAAGTGAGCTGTGGGTGTCTAACTTTTGTTTCTATCTGATTGTCTTATAGAAAGAAAATGGACGGCATACAATATGCATGTATAATAAATGTCTATGTTCCTTTAGTGATGGTTTATGTCGTTGAATTATGTATTTACATGCAAGAAACAGAGTACCTTGCTGTTGACCATGAGCCGGTGCTGCAGTACGGGTTGTCGCCCCATCTTGAGGTGGTACAATAGGTGCTCGGCATGTGGGACATGTGTTTTGCCTCTCCAACCACGACCTTAGGCAGTTGACGTGAAAAAGATGGCCGCAAATAAGTCTTTTAGCTGCAGTCATCTCCTCACGACATATAATGCAGGTTGAATCACTTCTGCAAGATGGAACCAGACGTGAATATAAATCTTAAATGATGGCTGCAAGAACAAAAGGAAAACTAATAGTTTTCACCCAACAGTAATAGCTTACGCATCAAGTTCTTCAGCAGTTGCATCTGGGAATCGACTATTCATATTGGAAGTGATCTTCCTATATCGTACATAATCAGCTACGCGAGTTTTAAACTTACGGAATGTGTCATACAACTCCCGGATCAGGTGAAGGGGCACGCCAAAGTTCCTAGTTTTCACACAATGGAATACATCAAAACATTTGAAAAGAAAAAGAAGAGTACATTGTGATATTTGAAATGAAAATAGAAATATATGTTAGAAGCAAGAATACTGACAGAAACTTAAACAAATATGAACAAAGGCAAAGGAAGTATAGTGAAAATTGTATATGCAAGTGTGCAAAAGATTGCTTACATAAAAATGACCAGGAAGAAACACATGCACAAAGTCAAGTGGAGCAAATCCCGAATAAGGTCCAAATAAAATGTGCAGACGGCCTTCTTTTCCCATTGTCCTTGCATGAGCATATCACTGATATAGAAAATGTACTTTACGGTTGTTGATATAGTTGTCAAGGCCAATACCATGTACCTGAAAGAAAATAACATTCACCGGCAACAGTGTCTGGATAAAGACTTCAACACTAGAATATAACATAGCTAATTCAAACGGTATTCCATAAATATACTAATGAATAAATAACATAAACAAGTAATGCAAGAAACTTACTCGAATGAAAAGAAGAGAGAAACCGATGCCTGCCTGGTTTCTAACAAAATCTTGACTGAATTGTACAGAAAAATACTGTCAATAAGGAGGAGGAACACCAGAAATGATGCAATCCGGATATGAGACAGCCTAGAAAGAGATGGAGTGGTTTCTATGTATTCAACTCTCTTTTGGGCCAACCAATTCAAAGACTTTATCATCAGCAGTGCCGTGATCATTGCAAGAAATGCTATCGAAAAATCTTGTCTGAAAACAGTGATAGCAAACAATATTTCCATGATTTCAGCCCACAATTGCTCGTGCAGCCTTTCCACCTCTGCTTCTTGCAGTGAGCCAAGGAATATGGTCTTAGTCAATTGCCACAAAAGGCTCATCATAACCAGACCCATATTCCACATGAGCACAGAGTTGATCTTGGAAGTCGACAAGTAAACCATTGCCGGGTAAAACTGGCCCATGCTCTTAAAGGCATGATAGATGGCAGCCACCGAACCCAGTAAACTAAGCCCTGCATACGTCCGCAGCTTCATCCCTATCCATCAATTTCAATCAATTAACTCTAGACACGCATAAGATACAAAGAATTAAACTGTTTTTATTCGATCAATTCCCTAAAGGAAAAAAAAGTCTTCAAGATCAATAAAAGCTCGAAGAAGTAACAAAAAGCGATGCTTGTAACCAACAGGTGCACACAATCACACAATCACATGATTTCTTTTCAACAATTTTCTTCCGCTATATCATTTAGAGTAACTACAATCCAGTATCGTTAGCAACGCCTGATCATAATCTTCGAAAAGCATCACAACAAATTGAGTATACTGAATAATCTCATCGAGCAAAAATCACATTCAAATATTTAATAACCTACCCGCACCAATTTCAGATTAACACACTTGAGCAAAAAACATATCATCACATTACAGAGGCGAAAAACTTTCCACAGTCTTACCGTCGAATGGAATCACCCCCGAAATTCGCGGAATAAGAAATCCGTTGCGTGAAAATTGAGCAGATTTCAAGGAATGAACTTTTTTACCATTTCGCCAGGAGGATGAGGTGGATCGGCTTACGTGGCATTGTTTGATTGGTTGAATTAACTGAAGACACTTGTACATAATAATGGGCCGGTCCAATTTTTATTTTGACGTAACTTTTAGGCTTCATGGGCTAATAAAATTTTTTGGCCCATATTATTATGATGACCCAAATACTCTTTGTTTATTTGGAGATTAAATTTTAAATTTCACTGCTTAATCTAATTTTTTTTCAAAAATATTATATTAAATATTTATTTTTTTTTATTTTTAATATTATATTAAAAATTAATTTTACAATTTAAAATTATATCTAACGCATATTCACGTCACATCGTACCATTATTCCTATTAAAAAATTTAAAATCCAAAACTCAAAACAAACACACTCTTTAAGGAGGAAATTTCAGTGTAAAAATCGTACGGTTGTTTTGGATTCAAATTTCAAAATTTTCCCTTCCATTTCATTGCTTGGATTTTGCTTGTGATTCATTTGCAGCATGGAGAGGTCTTGTTTGAATTTCGATAAGCCGATCCAGGACGCTATTTCCAGGATCCGATTTGCTTCCCGGTCGAACAATCTTTTAATTTCTTCTTGGGATTCTGTAAGTGGTTCTGTGAGTTATGCTGTGGATTCACTTTGTGCTTCGTACTTTCTGTGTGAAGTGACGTTGAGAGCGTATGCATTGTCTTATTGTGCAGAATCTTCGACTTTACGATGTGGATAAATCAGAGCTGAGGTTAGAAGCTCCTAGTGGTGGAGCGGCGCTCCTTGATTGCTGTTTCGGAAGTGAGTCGATGGCTATTAGTGCTAATTCCGACGGTTCTATTACCAGGTAAACTGATACCTTGAACTGATGTTTTGTTGTGTTGCAATGGTAATTATTATTATTTTTTAATTTATAATAACGTTGGTGAACGATTTTGTCTCTTTTTGGACACTGTGATTCGTATTTAGGTTTCGGTTGCATTGTGCCTGTTGTAATTGCAGATATGTACTCAATTATCATGGTAAAAAAAGGTTAGAAAACAGTGTAAGAATCATAAACAGGCAATATTAGGAGCCTTGAACCCTAAGTGACGACACTGATGATAATGTGATAGCAGGAGTTTATACTTTGCCACACAGATGCGCTTGAAGGAGAAGAGCGACTGTGTAAGGATCATTTCTTTGTTTTGGACTTGCTGCTCTGTCAAATGGATATGTTTTCTTCTGCTAATGTACAAAGGAATAAGCTGAGTTTCGGTATTTGGATAAAAAATGAGAAGAGGATTTTGATTGTCTGTTTGTGTCTTTCTATGTGGATAGATATTTATTTAATTATTACAATTTAATTTCTTATTTTTTAAGTTCTTGTTTTCAAATATATCATTTGTTTGGTGAATGCTTTGGTTAGCAAGTGTGTTGAAGTGTGTTGAATATTGTCCCACACATTGGTAAATACGTTACGTGGGTGGGAACTCCCCTACTATATAGGGCGAAGATCACTCCACCTATCACCAATTGGTTTTAGGTTAGAAGTCCGCATCCCTTCTTAGCATGGTATCGGAGCCATGGTACCCGTATTGAGTTTGGATTTTGTATGAATTTTCGAGATTATCATCTCGATGGGAGTGTTGAATTGGTAAATATGTGGAAACTCCCCTACTTTATAAGGGTGAAGGCCACTTCACTTATCATCAATTGGTTTTAGATTGGAAGCTCGGATCCCTTCTTAAAGAAGTGGAAACAAACTACCTTTCAAACTGCTTTGTTCGTCGAACAACTGTACTTTCAACTGAGGCTCTTTGTTTGATGGGCAGAGCATGAATCACTGCTAAAGCTAACCACGTAGCTCATTAACAACATATCCACCCACAGCATATTCAGTTATGTTTAGTGATAAATGTATTTTATTTAGTGACACTTGAGTAAACTTTCCTAGGTATGATATGCATCTGGGAGAGAGCAAAGCAATAGGAATTCATGATGATTTAGCGACCTGTGTTGAATATTCTGTGGAAACAAGTAAGATTTATAACTTTTGTTTCTTCGCACACCTGCATGAGTTATTTCTTGCCTGCAATACCACTTTTTTTCTCCCAAAATTCTTGCTATCCCATCTGTTGTAGATATGCTGCATTGTTGTCGTGTCAGTGGTGTACACACAGACTTGGTGCCATTTTCCAGGGCATGATGTGCCTTCAATGAGGTGCATGCCCATTAAATGCTTCTGCCCCACTCACCTGCATGCTATAGCGTGAGCCACATGTTCCATAATGAGGAAATTCTTCCTAGCATCTTGACTCAAACATGTTAAAAATAAAATAAAATAATATCTCCACACATTTTTGTCTTCTATCGTATTACTTTCAATATTAATATAATATATATAATATATGTATATTGGATAGGTTCAAACTATTTTAGGTGTGCTCATGACTTGTAGTTTTTCTTCATCCCGCAGCTGTCTTTCTATTGCTGCCTTGGTGACTTGAGTTTTAGGACAGCATATGCATATTTAATGTTATAGTGTGTATGATTTGTATTTATATTATTAGTTTTCACTTTATACGATTTTTATTATTATGTTTAAGTATTGAGAATTTTTATACTTCAATAGCTATTGCATATATTTGTATTTTCTATACTTCTGGATTACTTTGTTATGTGCAATTTGCAAATGCAATTATTTGGCCATAATGTACATAATGGAATTTTTAAAAATTATTATTCTATTGATACATTATGGATTGTTAAATATTTAGTCCTACTTTGGTTAAGAAGGAACGTTTTCTTGTCACAGTTTCAGTGATTAGTAGAAAAGAGTTTGAATCATTTTGAGTTTTTGCATATAATCATGTTAAGCAATTATTATACCGAAATACTTTGAGGTGTTGCAATTAAGGAGTCTGCCATTGGTTGTGGGCGTGAGGCAATTCTCTCTTTTTACTGTTGTTGCTCTAATTTTAGTAGAATAAACTATATTGAAAATGATGGTTTTCTAGGGACAAATGTTTCAAATTTTAAAAAAAAATTATTGATTAGCTTCTTTTCTTCTTCTTTTTCCTTGTTTTGGACTCTATCTACAGGCCAAATTGTAACTGGCGCTTGGGATAAAAAAATAAAATTTTGGGATGCTCGCTCTGCCGGTTCTGTTGGATGCTTGGACAATCTTTCTGAAAAGGTTGAATCATTGTCACTTTCTGGATTTAGTTTGGTGGCTGCTATAAAATCATCATTGAATATGTATGATTTGCGATACTTAGACAAATCAGTTCAAGCTAAAGAACTCTTCAAGGGCATTCTAATAAAATGTGTTCGTGCAAGTCCAGATTTAGAAGGTATTGCAATAAAAATAACCTTGTTGGGGATTTGTGAACTTTAAGTATGTTCTTGCTCACTTATTTCTTACACAACTTTTTTATTTATATCTACCATTTTGTGATGGAATGCCGGAAATTTCACCTACAGTTTCAATCTTTTATCAAATCAAAATTTATGTCCTCCTTTGTTGTAAATTTTGATCTGACTATAGATGATTCCTGTTCATGCAGGATTTGTGGCCGGATCAAATGATGGGCGGGTTGCATTGGAATTTTTTGGAGAGTCAAACACAAAGAATAAGGGGTCAGTTTAAATATGTCCACTGTAGTCTTTATGAGCGTGCTTTTTATATTTGAAGTCATTGATTAAGACGATATAGTTCTACACAAATTTGAATTATCCCCTAATCTTGTATTGTTTCTTAGCACCTGGCATGCATTAAGACCTTTCTCTTGCGGAGAATGCTACTCAACATCATACATTATTTGTTCAAGCAAATGCAGTTATTGAACTTTGTAGTACTGTGTGTTTCTTCGAAAGATAGCTTTCACTCAAGCTTGAACTTTTGCAGATACGCTTTCAAATGCCATCCAAAGAGTAAGAGTGGAAGATCTCATATGGTTGCTGTGAATGACATTGCATTTAATCCATAGTACGTATCGTTTTCACTTTATCTCATCACCATGGAACTTTAAAATAGCCTCGTAATATCTCTTCCCCCCTCCAGCAAGCGGGGTGAACTTGTTACTGGTGACAATGAAGGCAATGCGGTGATGTGGGATGTTTTAAAACAGAACCGCCTAGCCGAGGTACAACTAACATTTACGATTTCCCTCATTATGCAATGGATCATCATGCATCAACTCTGTTCTCCTATCTTAAATTATTTTTCAAGCTATTTACATTATACTCTTCCCAAAAATAAGCAATAAGGACTTCAATCCATGTCCATAAAAAAACCTTTTCACTTTCCAGCTGCATAGATTTCCCAACAGCGTCACATCGTTGACATACAACCATGATGGACAACTTTTGGCAGCCGCGTCAAGTTATACATACCAAGAGGCAAACGAAAGGTTAGTAGCAATCAATTTGTGTTTCCTTAAAGATTATAAAGCCACAAATCCTATAATCAGAACTTGGAAACCATCATTCTGAACTGAACCAACACTTGAATTTCTTATGTGACAGAGAAGATCTGCCTCAAATATTTGTGACTTCCCTATAAAATCAAGATGGGTTTAGGATAAACAACCATTGTTGTCGAGGAAATTATCGACTTATTTTCCCTCCGCGAATTTGCCTGTGAGGTTAGTGAACATATTGTGTGAATTCCATCCAGCCATTTGATGAAACATGTGGAGTAGACATGGATTTGTGTCTGGAAATTCAAAATCCTGTGTTAATATCATTATGTGTTCAAGTCTGCCATATGTTGGATTAGAGTGAAAATTAGGGATTTGTTCTTTGTTTATGTTAAATTAATGAATTTTTTGATCTGATCATTTTTGTATTGTAAGATGCTTTAATATACTACTGGCGTTGATATTGCTTTTGGTGGTGGTGTTAAACTATATCTGTATATGTGGTTGCCGTTTGATGCTGCTTGAGGACAATCAACATCATTCACTATATATATACAAGCAATTGTACCATAATTAATTTTAATTTCAGGACACTATAATAAAAATATATATAGTAATAGGTTAATTGATTTATTATTTACTTTTTATTTTAAAAATATTGTAGAGTATATGAGACTAATAAAATAAAAAATATTGCAAAATAGATAGGACAAATTGAGTACTTATAGCTTCGCTCATAACGGCCAAGAATTTTCATATGTATTTTCAGTGTGTTAAATATATTTAACACTTTGACTTCAAGATGATAATTTGAAAATTCAAATATGATCAATATTCACTATGTATCCAATATCATGTTAAAATATAATTTACAAAAATTGTATTATTAACATTTATATATATATATACACCATAAAATATATATATATGTATAAGCACTATAAAACAAACTCAATAATAATTAACAAATCTAAACCTAAATATGTTTGAATGTTAAATCATTATGAAAAGATAATATATATTGAAAATTAGTAAACAAAAACTTGGGCAAATAAACCCTAACATTTATTTCTTGTTTTTGTTATAATCCTGCTAATATAATTATAAATCTATAGTAAATCATTGATGACATGGCATATTATCGTGACACACGAATATTATAAGTCAAACAAAAACAACAAAATTGATATATCCAAATATAAACCAATTACTCAACACTGCGTCGTTTTGAAGCAACCAAGCATGCTTTTTTAGGCAAATCTTATCCGTCCATCTCTAAAATCCTTCCAATCAACGGCTAGGAAAGAGTCCCCTTATTTGAAAACCCTAAAATCTCCTTCTCCGTCCAATTCTAAGTCTATAAAACAATCCAGCAGACGAGTTCTAAATCCCTCGCCATTGTTCCCCGCTGCTCTCAAGCTCGTAGATTGCTATTTCTATCTAGATCGCTGCTGAGATGTCGGACGAGGAACATCACTTCGAATCAAAGGCTGACGCTGGCGCGTCCAAGACGTTCCCGCAGCAGGCCGGGACTATTCGTAAGAATGGTTACATTGTCATTAAAGGCCGTCCCTGCAAGGTTTGATTTTGATTTTCTGCTTTTCTTCCTGATTTTGTTTTTGCCGATGATTGTACAAGCATATATTATTTTAGATTCCTTTGTTTTCACTGCGATTTAGTTGGTGAATTTGATGTCAATTTCATATGTGTGCGTGAATATCTGTGAGATCTGAATGTTTTTTATGCTGTTTGCAATTGGAAGCTTTCTTCTGTATAATTTAACCGAATTTATAGGATTCTTTGGTGTTTATTCGGATTGTTATTTCCTGCAATACGTTTCGAAATTCTTTTTTTTTTTTTTTTGATAGTCGATTGAAGTATATGTTGTTTACCTCCGTGCGTTGTTCTGATTTAGTGTTCTTAGACCATCTCCAACCAATTCATCCATTGTCTCCAAAATTTACTCTAAATTTTAAACTCACTCGACTTACTTAAGGATATTCCATAAGTATTCTTTCGTTTAACTTATTTTGAAGCGATTACACTAACTCCTTTCAAATTTTATTCCATTTGGAGGGATGAATTTGGAGGCTTACTGTTCATCCCTCCATATTTGGAGTGTTGATCCAAACCAAACCCGATAAGGAGTCTGTTGGAGGCGGCTTTTAAGTATTACTTTCGAATTGCAATTCCTTGTAAAGATTTATGTACAACCACTGTTATTTGTGGATCCTTGGTTGCAGATTCGATAAGAAAATAATATGTTTTGCTGCAAACTTGTCGGATTCCTCACCATGGCTGTATTGTGTTGTAGGTTGTGGAAGTTTCAACTTCCAAAACTGGAAAGCACGGGCATGCTAAGTGCCACTTTGTTGCAATTGACATCTTCACTGGGAAGAAGCTCGAAGATATTGTCCCATCTTCCCATAACTGTGATGTATGAACACTAGGCCTTAATTTTTTATGATAGTTGCATTAGTTATTTAGTTTCAGTTTCACTGTTACTGAAATTCTTTTATATGCAATTCAGGTGCCCCACGTCAATCGTACTGATTACCAGCTCATCGACATCTCTGAGGATGGATTTGTAAGCATCTTCATTTTATTGTCGGTTGCACTGTGGTTCTCAGTTTATAATTATCTTTAAAATAATGTTACAGGTGAGCCTGCTTACTGATAATGGGAACACTAAAGATGATCTGAGGCTCCCAACCGACGAGAATCTACTTGCTCAGGTTAAACATCTTCAACATATACGTTCCAATATTTTACTTCAATTTTCCTACACTTTTTATAAATATTATCCAGTAGATAGATATTCTTCCCAAATGGCATCCTTGTGTTCTGAAATCTGGATAGAGATGTGATATTTTTCGGTGATTATTTACAGATTAAGGATGGGTTTGCTGAGGGAAAGGACCTTGTTGTCAGTGTTATGTCTGCCATGGGAGAAGAGCAGATCTGTGCCCTCAAAGACATTGGCCCCAAGTAGTTTGTTTCCTTTTTTCCTTTACATGTTGGGATTGTGTGGTTTTAATTAAGTTTTGCATTTTCTTATGAGATTGGTGTGTGATATTATCACATATAAGGGAATGATTGGAGGGCCATTGGCCATCATATATATTAAGGATTTCTTGGTGATGCCTTTTGGCCCTTCACTATCGATATCTTATATATACTCTTTTATTAGTTTTGCTGGTAAAAGATTTGAGACTGAGGTTGTAATGTGCCTACTGATTTCTTTCATTTAATCTTGGTTTTGGATTTCCTTTGGGGCAGGTGAATCTCCTCTGGTTAATGATATAATAGTGTGTAGGAAAATTGTGTCGAAGAATTTGTTTGATCCTTTAAGTCACTTCTATGACCTATTGGATTAATTTTAAGTCACTAATTAGGCTTATGAAATAGTCTTCTGGCATTAACAGATTTAGTCCACTTTCTTTTCTTGTTTATTAGTGGGAAGTTAGGGTTTTCGATTTATTTTTTACTAGGCTTATTTAAGCACCTGGGTTATAAATCTTTAATTTCGTTTTTGTATTAGAATATCACAAACTAGCGAATAGTCCCTCCATTTGGGCTATTTAGGGTAGATTAGGAATTTTTTAGTAATAAATTAAAATACGAGTAATGTTGAAATTTTAAATATTATTATCATTATATCTCATACGAATATGTATGATTACTTTTATACTTCATAATACATTAATAAAAAGTATATTAATGTATTTATAATTAATTTAAAATTAATTTTATAAAAAATAATAAGCTTTAAATATAGATAAAAATATTTTTTATTGAAAAAAAAAAGATAAAAAAAAGGAGGAGATTTCGATTATCCTATTAGAAATTTAATTAAAATAGGAGGAGGTAATCTTTTATAAGACAAAAAAAAGAATCATGAAGAAGGGAGTATAATTAGAATAGTATTTTGGCTAAGTTCCCCAAGTATAAGATATCACAATTGTTAAATTGGCAATGCCTAAGCAAATGTTTAATTCTTTACTATCTCACTCAAATCACAGTGAAACAAAATCAATCTATTAATGAAAATTGTATTTTTCGAAACAGATTCATAGACCCAGTTGGCTATCCCTTTTAAATTTTTAAAATTTTTCCATGTAAATTAAGTAAAATACAAAAACAAGATTGAGAACACAAAGAGCAGCCAGTGGCTCTATTTGACAAGGCGGATGACTGTTCCGAGCCAATCCTCCGCCATGTTTTCTCTCAGCTGCCCTTTCAGGGCCCGCGCCGAGTGCTCTGTCGCTGCCTGCATTGTCACAGCGATAAGCATATCCGTCGCCGGAAAAATCAGCAACTTCAAAAATCGAAAACTACCTTTACAATGTAGACATCAATTCCCAGTTTAGCAATCATGGCTGCTTCTGTAATCTTGGTGATCATTCCGCCAGTTGTGTCGTGCGACGCCACAGTAATCTCGACTGTAGGAAATAGTTCAGACATCGAAAGTCTCTAAGTATAAAAACATCACATCAAATTGCTATTTTTCATCGTAAAAAGTCAAAACAACACCCAAATTGCAAACTAGAGTTCGAATTTGTTCATATGTGAAGAAATATGCAACTACAGAATCCAAGATTTACTTATATACTAACCTTGCCGGGTTGCGTCGAGTAATTGTGGTTTCAGCACAGACCAGCTGCCGTCGTCGTGCACAGCTGCATATTGTCGCTGAATCAGCGAATATGATTTTAAGTCGTTGAGAAGCTCGGCGATCAGAAACTTACCTATTTCCCTAAGAAGTATGGCGTCGGGATCGGATGGTGGACGGTCATATACCCCGAAAACATCAGTCTATTAGTGGAAGCAGTGTAAAGAAGAAACAAGTATGTTCTTATTTGAAAGCTTTGCAAATTAATCGGAAGGTCGAGGAGGATACAAGAAAAACAACATAGTCGGGGCACATTTGTTCTGCCAGAAGACGAATGATTACGTCTCCACTTAATATGGTACAGCCCTGATGAAGATGCCAACGAAAGAAGTGTACAAATACAGCAATGTAAAATAATGGGATCTTTTTAAATAAAAGAATGGCGTATGTACCTGTGAACGATCCAGCACGGCATCTCCGTGTAGAACCTGAATAAGAAAACAAACTAAAATGGTTTGAAATCGAAAACAACTGTATACACTTTTCATCTTTACATGAGTCGATGATTTAAACTCACCGGTACAAAACCGGCGTCAAGAGCTTTAATCACAGTCGATATATCTGCCTCAGATAGCTGTAAGGTTAAGACAGCCACTTTTCAGAAGCAGACAACGCTGAATAGATGAGGTATTTTTCATAAATGAATACTAGTACTCTGGAAGACTTCTAACATTTCTTTCACAAGTCGACCAGCCACATGAAAATGGAGACATTCCAATAGAAGGAATGCCTTCTGTATGAAGACGATATTAAAACAATATCAGCAAAATTTAGAGGCCTTGTAATCAAAATAGATATATAATATGTAATAGTTCATACCTTTTGCTAGTGCCCTGACAATTTCAAGATTAAGGGATGTAACCTGAAATAAAAAATGGAACTAACTTACGATAAATACCACTGTAAATAAGACGTCATGCCTATAATATGTGCTCCGTGCCGAGTAAAAACAAGCAGCAACTCATGACTCTACAGTAAAACTGGCATAAATCTTAAAGTTGTCATAAGGTAAAATTAACATAGCAAATTGTTTCTTAAGAACCTAAGAACACATCAATATGATAAGGTCTTATATGATCCTACCAAATTAGAGGAATGCTGAAACAAAACATGTAACAGTAGGCAGAAAATGGTTTTTCAAAGTAGATGCTCAAAATGATAAGCATAAACATGGGCGGTTGAATGAAAGCTTCGTTTAGTTCTTACAGATATTCGTGTAGCGACAAAACCAGCCTTGACAAGAGGTCGGCTCAAACCACCCTTATGGACCCCCGACTTGCTGGCTTGGAAATGGCCAAAAGAACCTGAAGACAATCATCATTAGTCATATAGGTTCTGAACATTGCTGGGGATCACATATATAACTTTCATTCTTTGATATGGCTTTTTTCTGATCAAAAACCAAAAAAAAGAGAAAAATTGCTCCAAAAGGGACTATTAATACAGAAAATTGAGGAATCCCAATACTATTAGATATTGGTGAAATCAGTATCGATAGTGTTTTACTTTCAATAAACTAACACAATACATTCAATATTGATCATCACTATCCAAAGAGAAGGAAAAAACTCAAGAGTAAAGGAAAAGAAATTAAATGTCAACCTGCACCATGAACGACTATAAAATTTTTGGAGTCCGACGATAACTGATCATCAAAATTATCGGGAACAGATGGGGTGTCTGAAGATCCAGGCTTTCTGCTCCAATCCATTCCATGGCAACTTCCCCTAATCATTGCTTCCCTTAACTGTGATGAAACTACATTAAGGTTGTCCTCATTAATTGTCTCTAACTCATTTTTACATGTAATTGCAGCGCCACCTGCATTCCAGAAACAAATACACAGCCTGAATGATCCATCAGAAAGATAACCAATCTTCTGTTTTTCTTTGATTTTCCCTTCTCTTCATGGTAAAGCACAAAATGAAAATGTTTAATTTCCCCCGTGTAGAAAATCCTCCTTTTTCTTGGTCTCATTTTTAAGAACACATCCAAACAAACCATCCTTATTCAAAAAATTAATAGTTAGTTTGCAGCCAAAGAAGCAAAAACAAAAGGAGAGATTTTCAATCATTCTCCTAAAATCACAAAACAAAACGTAGCCGTAATTTAAATCCACACTCTTAATTAACAATGCTATATCACAATTTGCGGAATTTTCAGCTTCCTCTCAAGGCAGTTTAGAGCCACTCGAATGACAGATTTCAATCGCAGAATTCAAACAACTCCAAAACTCCACGGAGAAGAACACAACCACGTAACAGCTTAAAAAGGCCAGCGAAAAACAGCTGAAGTTCAGCAGCCATATCCACGCACTGAGAGGCTCGGCAGATATACTATTTTAATGTATAAAACTGAACTGACCAAATCGAGAAGACACACAACAAGTTCAACAACAATACGCCCTCACCGAGCTTGACGATGCAACGGAGCGGCCGGGTAGGTAACACATCGACGGAGGCAGCGGCGGTCGCATCCGATTGCTTATATTGATCCATTGACCTCCAACACGATCCAATCGCCAGCCACCAGTACCACTGCAGAGCTCCACCGGAAGAATATTTTAGTCTAATCTACACTCCACCATTATCAGAATAAAAAGCTCCCGGAGTTCCAAAATCCCCACGCCTTTTGTCCCCTCGCCCGTTTTATGAAATTCCATAAAAACGTGGTTACGATGCCACGACTCTAAAATAACTGGGCCTACCTTATTGGGCCCATCCGTACAATTTTACTGGGCTAAGCCCAAATAAACAAATTATTTAATGAAAGAAACGCATAGAACAATCTAAGTATTTATCTATTTTTTTCATTTTTTTTTATAAGTAATTTTACTATCTACCTAACATTACAAATACCCTTCCAATTTATAATATATTACACAAATGTTATTACCTTTATATCATACAATACTAATAGAATTAATTTAGTCTTTTTACTTTTATTTTTAGTTTATCCCAATATAATATTAATATTTTTAAAATTCTATGCAAAAAACAAATTAATATATAGATATGAGACGGAGGGAGTATAAAAAGCTTTGTGTTCATATGTTACGTTATTATACCTTTTTTTTATTATTTTTTTCAATTCAAAATAATTTTTATATTACTTTTGTATATCTCATTTTTAAAATATCAAATAAATAATTGTACACTCTCACTAACTAATAAAATATAACCCTTTGATTAATGACAAATGTATTAACCTAAACGATGTATTGTATGTTTGTGCTACGCTGACATGCAATATATGCTAAGATCAATGATAATATACGTGAACTATTGTAACATGCATATACAGTTACTTTGCATTACATTTGTACTATATTAATATAATTTATATATTACTATTTGTTTATTTATTATGTATTGAGCATATATGCATGTAAGTAGAATAATGAATGTCTGATGCTATAGAATTGAGATGAGATTAAAGAATGATGTTATTTAGCACAAAGATGGGGATACATCTTAGACGAGTAACCTTGTTTTTTTCTTACAATCAACTTCTCATATTATTAGTTGTTTTCGAAAAAACAACACAATCTCGAAGTCGAATCAAACTTACTCAACTCGATAGATATAAAACTATTCATTCATCACCACCCGGAGTCGTGACAAGTGCTGGAATTTCACCTACGTTCACAAAATCGATCCCGAGCAATCTCACGCAACACAAAACTTTCTCCGGTAGCTCCTCGGGACTCTGAGCCTGCAGCAGTTGTCCGAAAAATAAAAATAAAAATAAAAATCACTTACTATGCGTTGTAAGACTATATATATAATAGTTAATTAATTATTCGTTTTTAAGTTTTTAGGTAAAATTGTCATTTAATATCGTGATAAGAAAATATTATGTTTTATAACCGAGCAATCGTTACCTGAATAGTCAATCCAAGATCAAGTATCCCTTGTTTGAGCCGTCCCCGTAGTGCTTCGAATCCTTTCCTTGATATATAGCTAAACCGATGCACGTCAAGATCGATCTCAAAGTAATTCGACCCCTGAAAGCCAGCAAAACTTTTCGATGAAATGCTTAGTTATGTTAAATTAAATTATCGTTGTACCTAAAAATTTAAGTCAATAGTACATTTTTAAAAAGTTAAACTAACGCATAAAACCACATATTATACTTCTTTCGTTCGTCTTTAAGGGTTACATTTACCTTTTTGTTTCATTGTACCTAATATTAAAAATATCATTATATTTGTATAATTTTTTGTACAAATATCTTTCTATTAGTATTATAAGATACTAATGAAAATATTTTGTAATTTTTTCTTATTTTTTACTACGTTTTGATATAATAATTAATATTCAAATATTAATACGTAAAAAATAAACGAAACTTTTAGAGTCGGATGGAGGTAGTATATTCTTTCAGCGAGTTAAGACAATGATAATCGAAAAAGATGATCCGTTGGCGCGCAAAATATACCTTAAAAAAAGCATGTTGCGGCCGCGACAGCACCGGCTTATCCTTGTACGCCTGCACGAGCTTTTTTTCGGCAGAGCTCAATCCAAGCTCGTCGGGATTCACCGGATTAACCATAATTTTCAGCCTCTCCCTGTAAGCAACCACAGTCTCCCTTCCGAACACTTTCGTGGTTTCCATCTCATTCTCCGTAAACCTCTGCAGCCGACGAAAAAAACATGAACAGAAACTGTAAGAAAGCCATCAGAAACAACCAATGTAGCATCCCTTTGTCTGAATATTACCTTCAGAGTGTCCAAAAACGCCGGAGAAATAACTTGGTCAAAATCATCCGATACCTTAAAATACACCACAAGGCTCATACCTTCGCCGTCATTGTTCCCGGGGAACATCGAAGCTGGATAAGCCGGAAGCTAAAGATACAGACAGGAAAGTTTTCTCGATCATACCTCAAAGTCATCAAACATCATCAATAAGTGGCGCAGACATTAAACATCGTACCTGAATATTGATGATCAGCAACGAGGGAACTTCCGGGTGCGATTTAAGACAGGGAAGCTCGACGTGCTGCGCAATGTGGTTTATTTTCCGGGGACAGGAAAATAAATCGATGCCTATAGGTACGTATGGCGAGAAATTCGCAGCGGGGAGTTTCTTTTTGTCCCTGTTCAAAAAAAACAAGAAAAAGTTTTATGAGTTAGTGATGCATCGAATCGAGGATAGACATGAACAAAGGCTTGTAATAAATGCTTGCCGGAAATAATTTTCTCCGCGCAGCTTAAAGACAGAAGGCGCGACGGGGCACCAATAGCCGTGGCCTCGAATTTCTTCCACTGACGGCTTGAGCATTGTCCCGGCTCTCGGATTGTCCGAATACCTCTTGGAGGAACATGAAATGTGTCTAGAGATGTTAATGTTAGTCGAGCAATCCGTGGGGACATCGAGAGAGGCGACGCTGTCTGAAGAACATCGGACGTTGTAATGACTAATTGTAGTTGCATAATATCGACATAGTATATACCGACAACAAATAAGATATAAATCGACAGTTATTAAAATATAAATGTTCATTTGCTTTTTGCACGTAGTTTTAGAAATATTAATATTATATTGAGATATAGTAGGAATAAAATATAAATGACTAAAATAATCTTATTAGTATATGTGATATAAAGACAATGAAATTTGTGTAATATATTGTAAATTGTAAAGATATTTGTAACGTAGATAGTACAGTTATTAAAAAATTGAATAGGGACAGACTAAAATGGAAAAATGAATACTTTGTTATGAGACAGTAGTTTATTACTACAACAAACATATATTTCTTAATATGTTGTTTGTTTTATTTTTAGATTGGAATTAAGCAACAACACATTATTCATTTCAAATTAAGGGTGTGTTTGTTTAGAAAAAAAAATTTATTTTTACTATTCATCAAATTTTTTATTTAAAAATATTAAATTAAATACTTATTATTATTTTTTTATTCAAAATATTATTATCATATTATATAATTTTTTATTTTTTTTCATTTAATTTTTTCCTATTCACATTTCTCCAAACTCGAACAAAGGTGTTTGGCATCGGCGCGAAAAGTACCTCCGGCGATGCTGATGAAGTCGTCGTCGCAGTCGGAGTTTAGGACACTATGCGAGTCGAACCATTGCTCGTCCTGCAACGTTTCTGCCGAAAGCAATGCACATATGTAAGTGTAATGAAACTATGATGCAATCAATTGTAAAATCATCGAATGAATTGAGTCAATCAATCAATATCGACTCTGTTAAATGATCATTTTACTTAAAAAAATAAATAAATAAAAAAATAATTTAATTTAAAGAGATACAAATTATTTATTTATTTATAATAGAATTAACCAACAGACCTGACTGGCTTTGTTCGGACACGTGTTCTTGGCAAGAAAATCGAATGTCGGGAGGGGCTGCAAATGGGCTCGAGGGGGCGATTCTCCGGCGAAGGTGGCACGATTTGTAGAAGCACTTAGCCTTAGCTTTTAGCTTCTTGTTTGGCCTCGAGACACACCCTCCCATTATCGATCGACAGCTAAACAGCAACCTTAATGGCGTCGAAGATCATCTGCAACAGCCATAAAAATCAAGAATCTGATAATACCATAATACACATACACAAACATTCAAATGGATGTCGAAATTATTAATTACAGAGACATGTAATAAAATTCAAGAATTCAAGAATTATTACTAAAACGAAGAAAACACCAATCTTGCAGATAAATTGAATATTTAGCGATTCGATTTTCCAGATACCTTAAAAATGGAAAAGACGATACGAAGTGATCAGACAGGCTTCAAAGCTTATTACCAAACCATAAGATTAAAGCGAATGGAATTGAAGATAGGTGCATTTATAGCAGAAAATAAGGTCATTCAAGAACCCATTACACACGGCCTGATTTTTGACTAAATAAATAACCACTACACACCCACCAGAATCACCCAAGAAACCCATTAAAAAAATTTTAATATTAAGAACTAAAAGTAAACTGGGTTAGAAGAAATGGGTGATTATTTTAATAGCATTTCCATGATTATAAGAATACCAAAAAAAGGGCTTCCAATGATTGAAGCACCAAGTAGCTTAATGCAACAAGAAAGTGTATGAAGTGGAGCAGAAAGAACGAAAATCCCCCAAGTCTAATTGCAAAAAATTCTTGAAAAAAAAAAAAAAAAAAAGAAAAACGGAGTGAAGATTATGGCTTCCAATTTTTTTACTATAAAATGCTTAATTACTATCTTTTATAATAACAAAGTAATAAATTAATTTTTTTCGATTACACGACCTAACAATTATTACAAGTTTATCCCACATCATCAGATTAAAATTAAGACTTCTTTTTTATTATTATTTTATTATTATTTTAGGGTTTTTAGTAAAGAATTGTTTGGTTTGGGGCAGCAAAAATGCACTTATGGTTTGAATTAATGTGATGCTCTTTTTCTCCACTTCTCTACCTACCTATTTGAAGAATACATACTTACATTATTAAATAAAAAATTAACAATAATAACACAATATGTATATATATATATATATATATCAAGAAGAATTAGGTGTGACATCAAACACTGCAAACCATCATCAATTCAAAAGAAATCATTCTGATTAAAATTTATCTTTCAGCCTACAAAGTGACAGTGAACTCCCACTAAAAAAAAAATAAAAATAATAAGAATAATAGTACATCAAAATAATCTAAAATTCAAGTAAGCACATATGTTGTTATGGATTTATAATATGAATACAATCCAAAAGGACAAAAAATTAAAATAAAATAATAAGAAGATATAAAGTCTCCTCTTTTATCCTTGTCTTGTAGTATATAATAAATATTGAAATAAAGAGATTGGGATATTGCAAAAAGACAGAAACTTTTAGTATTATTTTTGGTGGGATAGGGATTGTTAGTGCATTGGTTTAGTAGTCCTTGTCATTATTGGCACAATGGAAGCATAAATTTGGTTATTGAACAGAAAGAAGAATGGAACTGTGTCTGTGTGTGTGTTTGGTGAATAACCAAAAAAATAAAAATCTTATAATTGAAATTTAAAAATATATGATAATCAAAAGTGTATAAAAAATGGTATCCAAACAACCAATTGTCCCCCAAAATTTAGACCATAAGGCACTAACAAATAGATTAATGGTGCTTCCTTTTTCTTTCTTCATGTTTTCTCTTCTCAATTATTTGTGATTTTTATTTATTTATTTTTTTAGGTACTAACCTCATTATTATGTCATTAAGTAAGTGGGCAAGTAAACAATTATATTTATATATATATAGGAAATATATTAGAAATAGTCCCACTAAAGATTTTTTTTTTTTTTTTTCTCTATTATTATTTGGGCCTAGAATGGGCTGTGGACATGTCAAAGAGACCCATAAAAAGCAAAATAACAAACCCATTGGGCCATAATTTATTGTAAGACATCTTCCAAATAGTGGGACGAAAATGGACAAATATAAAAAATTTATTAATCAATAAATCAAAAGGCCAAATAAGAATAGTTAAAAGATGAGGATAAAAAATAAATTAAATATTATTTTAAAAAAAATTATAATAAAAAAGAAAAGAGAAAATTGTTGGGTAAATGATTGTGTAGGTCAATGAAGCAACCACAATTGTAAAGCATCATAATTTTTATTCCACTTTTCTTCTTTTTAATAATTTCTGTATTCTGCACAGTTTTGAAAATTCATAATAAATAAGATATAAATCAAATATGAAATTATAAATGAGTCAAGAATAAATGGCAATAAATTGAGTTGGTGAATAGAGAGCAGGTTGCAATAAAAGCAATATGAATGTATAGTCACATGTGTATGTGTATATGTATGTGTATGTGGTATTGTATGGGGAAAAATAAAAATAAAAATTTTAAAAATTAAATAAAAGTCTGACTTACATGTGTTTTAATTTAAAATCTATTCACTACTTTATGTATAAATTTCATGGTATAATTTATATATTTTTTTATTAAAAATTGTGTATATATACACTGTTTTCTGTAAGAATAAAATTTATGTGATATATTTTACTCATTAATATATTTTTTTAATAAAGTGTTTATATATTTATTTCTAAATATATATTTATATATTTAGAAAAAGTTGGCGTGGGATTATATCCACCCTTGTGCTTTATTATTATGTAAATTTTATTTGGGTGCATTTATATATATATATATATTATTTTTCATTTTTTATTTTATTGAATATGAGATTTTTATACTTTGTTTCCCTTCGAATATAGTAAATTTCACTCTTAATTAATCTCATTCGAGGGTTTTAATAAATGGGTCCCTCAATATAAAATTTCAATAAAGTTCTAATCAATAATAATATTGGAATTATTTTGCCTTTTCATTTTAGAATATTAAATAAATCCGTAATAAATTTAGCACCTCTATAGTTGTTGAATGTGTGTCATTAATCTTACAAATCAATACAAGTACCCCCTTTATTTTTATGTTCATATTTTGAAAAATATATACTTCACTAATACATAATACATACTCCTTCCGTTCCAATACAATAGTTTTCTTTACCATATTTGTTCGTTCCAAAACAATAGTCTTATTTCCATAAATAATCATATCATCGTAAAACTATCCCTAATTTTTCATTTTTATTACACAATTGTCACTACTTTTACACTAATACACTCACAAAAGTAAAAAAAATATTTTATTAATATTTTTTACCAACTACCAATATAATATCAATATTTCTTAAATCTCGTGTCTAACTCAATTAAGACTATATTTATGGGATAGAGGGAATATAATAATAAAAAAAATACAAAAACACAAAAAAATAATAACAATAATAACACAAATAACAAAATCACTCATTTTAAGAATATAATGGTAATAATAATAATAATTACATGTCCACAACACATGCCAAGGTTATTCATAGAGTGATAAAAAAATTGTGCATTCATTGTAAAATAATGAGCAATGGACCATGTTTCATATGTCTTTTTTTTTTCCATGCCTAAAAAGGACAAACTAAATGCAAAATAGTGATAGTAACCCATTCATCTACATTTGAATAAAAAAAATATTTAAATTTTATATATAATGCATGGTGTATAAGAGTATTTTAATTAAAATACCTTCAAACATAACAAATATATTGTAAAATAAATTTATAACATATCAGCAATTTGAGATAAAATATAAATATATTTGTATTATTTATAACCATAAAAAATGATAAAAAAAATTAATACTATATTGACTGTGAAGCGAGGAAATATATAATACTTTGTTTGGTTTTTTATTTCAAATTAAAATATACATTATGTAGCCGTACTTTTGACACTAAAAATATATAGTAATTTTTAAATAAAACATTATTTAAATTTGAAATTTCAAACACAAATCAAAACAAAAACACAAAAAACTATATGAGAAATTCTATTAAAAAAACTTCAATTTTGAAAGTAGCAATTATAATAATCCATCTCTGCCCTTGTCTACAGGCCAAGTCAAAATACGCTGAACTGTCAAAATTGAATTGAAATGCGGGGGGCGATTTTGTCTTTTCATTTGGAATTTAGCGCAGAAACTCGAATCTCTCTGCAATAATCAAACAAAGGGAATTTCTTGGCTCTGTGAATACATTAGTTATTTCTACGTCACATGTTTATGTCCAATAATTAATGGTCATTTCTATTTACGTAACGCTAATAAATAATTTAAGAATAGCCATAATTAATTCAATGGGAATTTGTTACGCATAAATTAAATCAATAAAGGAAACAAAAATTACATGTAGGAATATTTAATAGTATAGCCTTTTGACTTGATGCGGTGGAAATTAAATTAAATTAAAATTAAAATCAACATAGTCACCGAGCACGATGTTATCTGACAAGAAACTGCCAAAAGAATACGTCCTTCCTCGATTATTTTTTATTACATAAAAAAATAATTCATATATGTTTGAAGCTATATTGGATTATTTTTCTAATTATAAATTTTGGTTTATTATTTCATATATCTTAATCATAATTAATTTATTATCTACCAGCGTGGATCGGATCCTCTTCTGATAAGCGACACTGTTTTGGCGCAATTCATGAGAACTCCAGGGACTCGAACACCAGATAAATCTCCACCGTTGGATCTGTGGTGACCACAAATATCGGACGGTGCAGATGTTACTTATCCCGTTCCTTCTTGGGAGGTAATTTCTCTTCCCCTCTCTATCTGCTGACTGCTGCTGCTACTCGAACAGTTAAAAAGTAAGAGAGAGAAATAGAGAAAGAGAGAGAGGATTAAAAAGGGTTTGGGTACAACTGGGAGCAGTAGCTCTGGCCTGTCACTGACCCTGTCCCTGTGTGGCGAATGATGTTGATTTTCTTTCATGGCGGATGGAAAGAGGGCAAAGCAAAGAAACAGGAGTGAGAAAAATAAATATTTATATATAAAAATATATATGAAAAGTGAAAGGTAGGTTGCCAAGGACCCGAGGTAATTAATTACAGGCATAGAAAGCAAGATTATGTTACGCATCCAGCACTGCCCCTGACCTTTCCCTCTCCCTCTCTTCTTCCTCTTCCTCTTACTGTTCCTCCTCGGCTTACACACAGATCTTGGCCCGATTCAACCAAACCCCTGTTCGAGAAAAACATTCAAGAATCAAGAATATAGAAAACCTCTCCAATCTATCTGCCAAACCCCATTTTAATTTCTCCCCCATTTTCTTCAATTTGCTCTCTGCCAAAACCATCAATGTGTGTATCTGCGTGTCCTTTGGTGGGGTGTGATTGATTGACTCTGAACAAGCAAATAAAGGGTTTACTTGGATTGTTGAGTGAACCAGAAAAAGGTTCCCACCATCCACCATTCCCTCAATTTGTAGGGTTTTTTTTTTTTTTAGTTTGAACTTTTCTTGGGGCAGTGTTCCATTTCTCTCTCTCTTTTCTTTCTCTTGTCTGTTGGGATTACTACTGGTCAGGCGCCATGGAAATGAGCTCGCGAGATTCCCCTGGCGGCTTCTACAGTGAAAAATCTTGGCCCCAATTCTGCCCTGAAAATGGGGGAAATTGGCAGTGAGAGTGGAGCTGGGAAGAAGTCAAACAAAGTTCATTCTTTCTCTGTATTCTTTGCCCCCATTTTATCTTCAAAGCATTTTCTTGTTTGCAACTTTCTATCAGCTCAAACAAAATGAGAAAGCACGGATGGGAGCTTCCTTACCATCCACTCCAGGTATCTGTTGTTTCACATCTCTCTCTCTCTCTCTCTCTCTCTCTCTCGATATATATATATATATATGTTGTATGTTTATGTGTGCAGGTGGTAGCTGTGGCTGTGTTTCTAGCATTGGGGTTTGCTTTCTATGTTTTCTTTGCTCCTTTTGTGGGAAAGCAGCTGTTCCAATGGATAGTAATGGCGATTTATACTCCTCTTGTGAGCACAATTTCCACTCTTATCTTAAGTATTCATCCCCTCTTTAATTTCCCCTGCTTTGCAATTTTACTGTCTTGTTGATTCTCCATGATTTTGTGTCTTTTACTTGCATTTTATTACTCTGTCTCCTTCTCCAATTCCATGTCTAAATGTGGCTTATCTTCTAACCTTCCAAGTCTTTACAAATAGAGCCACAAGTTTATCCTTAGAAAATTCCCCATTCTTCTTCGAAAGATAACATTTTTTTTTTACCCCTCTTGTTTCGTACATCAATCTGGGCTTTAATCAGATCTTGAAATTTGACTTCTTTAAACCACATCTGCAATTACAGTCTTTGTTAAGGAGATTGAGACTTCTATGGGAATTTTTAACTAGAAATTTGATAAATTTGTTTTGGAATGTAGAACAGATGTTATGTTTCTAGTTCTTGATAATATTTACCCAATCTCTGAATTGATGGGTAAATAAGTGACTTGTGAATGCAATATTTACCTCTGTAATTTTATCCTACTATTGCTGTTTCCACAGCTTGTAAGTGCCTTTGGTCTTTACATTTGGTGTGCTGCTTCTGATCCGGCGGATCCTGGAGTATTCAAATCGAAGAAATACGCTAAAATTGGAGCTGGCGAGGAGCGTAGTAAAATTAATATGGCGAAATGTGGTGGAGAATCAGCGAACGAAGAGGGGGCTAATGGTAAAGGAAGAGGAGATACCGAATCAGCAATCGAATGTAGGGACGAACCCGAAAAGAATAACCCGTCGTCGCACAAACGAACATGTTTTCCGGCCATGGTCGCGTTGCTGCCTTGTGCCTACATTTGCGACTCGCACGACGAGGCATCCGATCAGCATAGTGAAGACGGGATGTTCTACTGTAGTTTATGTGAAGTTGAGGTTTGTTGATGCATCTTTATAGATTATGGAGTTCTGAATTCGATCGTAGATCAAGAAGCCATTTTTGCAGGTGTATAAGTACAGCAAGCATTGTAGGGTATGCGACAAGTGTGTCGATCGTTTCGATCATCATTGCAGGGTATGTAATGATTTATGTTAATCGATCTTTTGTTGTTCGTCTCTAAGATGATTCTCATCCTTTGTAAATGTGTTTTGCAGTGGCTGAACAATTGCATCGGTAGACGGAACTATCGAAAGTTTTTTACACTCATGGTTTCTGCTCTTCTCTTGGTAAGCCCAAACAAATGTCATCCTCTACAATACGATTCGACCCGGTTAATACGTCGTTTGTGTACAATTAACTTGAGATTACAGCTTATAATTCAATGGTCGACCGGGATCCTCGTGCTTATCCTATGTTTTCTTGAGAGGAAGCAATTTGAGACCGATATAAGCTCGAAATTAGGCAGCAGTTTCACGATCGTTCCTTTTGTGATCGTCGTTGTGAGTATCGTCTTCCTCGTTGATTAACGTAACTTGGATTTGTGCTGCTTCGGTAAAACGATAATTTTTCGATTGTCACAGGCAGTGTGTACCATTTTGGCCATGATCGCGACTCTGCCTCTCTGTCAGCTCTTCTTCTTCCATATACTTCTGATCAAGAAGGTTAGTTGCAGTATTGTTTGCCTGTAAATTTTTCGTTGATTCGATATATAGGAATGAATCGTTATGAAGAAGAAAATAAACATTACGACAGGGAATCAGCACGTACGATTACATTATAGCACTTAGGGAACAAGAGCAACAAGGTGCCGGATGTCAGCAAAGTCCTCAGATGTCGCCGGTTAGCTCCATCACCGGATTAAGCAGCGCGAGTTCTTTCAACACGTTTCATCGCGGAGCGTGGTGCACGCCGCCGCGTTTGTTTGTCGAAGATCAGGTAGACAGATCGTACATTTCGCCAATTTGTTTTTTTCTCGATGTCTGAATACAGGGTTGTCGTGTCTTGCAGTTTGATGTCGTACCTCCTGACAACGGCTCGGTTAGCTCACGCGGGAAACGGTCAGCTGTCGACGAACAAATGAAGAAGAAGAATCCCGCAGCGGTAAAGATCAGCCCGTGGATGTTGGCGCGTCTGAACACCGAGGATGTCTCGAAGGCTGCTGCGGAGGCGAGAAAGAAGTCGAAGATCTTACGCCCAGTCGCGAGGCATGAACCTTCTTACAACATCGAAAGCCACGAAACGGACAGCAGTTTCGGCAGCAGCAGTCGGAGGATAAGCGCGAGGCCCGACAGCAATAAAAAACGTTGGAGCAGGCGGATTCGCCTACCCGCGGATGTGCCTCTGTCGACGCTCCCGAACTTAGACCCACAAAACGGTATCGATCGTCGTATCGTCACCGGGACATCGTCGAGCACTTTCGGAGCAAGCCGAGGCGTCCCGGTTTTGGGCGGGATCATTCCGTCGTCGCCCGAGAGTAGCTTGGATTCTCCCGACGTTTGCGTCTCGTCGTTGAGAACCGACGAAGCAAGTAGATTCGTCGGGCTGTCAGGTCCTCCTGCACAGGACATTCCTTTATCAAGATCGACTAGTGACGGATACGAAGCGTCGGGCGGGGAAGATAGCGATCAGATACCGACGAGAATTCTGCACAGATCGAGTAACTGGAGTAACCTGTTATTTGGCGCCGAGGCGGATAGAACGATCTCAAGATCCATTCCGCCGTTTGCATCATCGTCGTCGAGCTATAGGAAGCATTGAAGCTAGATTCTCGGGATTTTTTCATTTGTTGCGATGTTTTTCGGGATTCCGACGTTGATTAGGAAGGATTGCGAAGCTCTACTTTGGCTGGTTGGTGATTCTTTTGTGGACTGGCTTTTGTAACTTTAACGATCTTTGGCATGTCTGAAATCTGGTGTCACTTGTTACCATTTCCTGTGGTCTCTTGTCCTGTAAATTTATGTGGACTAAGGATTGATATTTGATACCTCAGCTTGATTCTACCTTATTATTTTAATTTGGTGGAAATCGGCAACTGTTATCGAAAGTGTGTATTGGATTAATCTCTGATCAAATTTCATATTCTGCAAAAATAAGGCACACAAGGCTAATTATGTGCGAAAGGTAGACCTGGAAGCCTCGCCAGTTTGAACATAGCTAACTATGTGTGGGAGGTGGATTTGTACCTATCATTTCGTGGCTACAAGTTCTGCCTGGAAATTTTATTATATTTTATCTACTGGAAATTTTATTATATTTTATCTATTAATATTTGATGGGTTTAAATGTATTGAAGTAAAGGCGAATCTCTTATTACATAAACAATATCTTAATAATAAGTGATATATATTAAGATTTTAATTCAAATTTAAACCCTAAATTCATAAAATAACGGCAGAAATTTTACCCATTTTGATTGTCTTATAAATTTAAATAATACAAAATCCTCAATTAATTTGTAAATTTGAATTAAAGCTAATAAAATCATATTAGATTTATTAATTTTATTTTATTTTATCTGAATTCCGTATAGTGTAATTCCTGAGAAATTCCAACATACTTTACAAAGAAAAGCATAGAGAGAACCAAATTACTCAAACCTCACCACTTCAAACATCTTTTATTTCCGTATCACAAACAGAGGCTTTCGGACAGGCTATTTAACAGCAAAAAGAGCAACAGGGTAGTAATATTACAAGATCACAAAGTACTCAAATTTTTACAACATTGACAGGATAAGTAGCTTTCGATCAATTGGCAGACAGTTTAGCGTAGCCCATTCCCAATTCCTCGTCGATCATAGATGTGTCTTCGCCATGCCAAGCTTTGCAATAAGCATACATAACTGTTATTGCAGCCACATCAAATAGTTGCAACATAGTTGCAATGACTGAAAAGAGAGTAGCCAACACTGCATAGCTCCAACTGATTCCACCTGCACTCATGGAGGTTATCAATCTGTAGAAACCAAATGACAGCAGAAAACTAGGAGTTGCAAGCACTAAAATCGTCGAAAGCACCATCCCTTTCATCCCCTTCACCAAATATGTGCTTCTTTTCAATGGCTCGAAACCCCATTTGGATTCCAGTACCACGACGACTGTTGCAAGAAACCACTTCACCTGCAAGTAAAGTATTGCCAAGACAAGCAGAGCAGACAGCAACATAACAAAGGCAAGAAAATATCCAGTGTCATAGTCCATGACGAATCCCATCAGTGAAATCGCATTGTACGACAATAAGGCAAGAATAACAAAAGCAATAACTATCAATACATAAATTAATTGAAGAACAACGGTGGTTGCAAGAAGAGGGAGGAATGAAACCAGAACTGATTTCAGTGAAAGAATAAGCTTCAAGGGCTTGCCGTTTAAGCTACCAAAAGTGCTGTAGGTGATAGAAGCTATAGCACATAGATAGAAGAGTGTTTCAACAAGCCCAAAAAGAAATGGAATAAGGAACTGGAAGTCACCAGTTGGAGGGATCTCATCATGAAGCTCTGAAGGGGTAGTGAACAAGAGGGATTGATGCAAACTGAGATTAGATGGAGCTTGGGGCACAAAAAGGGGGTAAATGATGGATAGAATGGAGCTGGGGAAGATGAAGAAGGCTGCTAGGACCAGAAAATGGAGGAAATGAGATCTAATCACAACATAAGTGTCAGATAATAATCCCCAGAGGGTTGGCTTACTGGCTGACATGGTTAAAGAAGATTAGGAACCCTGTAAAAGATTGGAATCAGAGAAGAATTAAGGCTAGATTTAAAGAAGTAAAGGTTGCAGAAAATTTAGTGTTTAGTAAGATGGAAAAGG
This sequence comes from Andrographis paniculata, assembly GCF_009805555.1. Classification (NCBI taxonomy): domain Eukaryota; kingdom Viridiplantae; phylum Streptophyta; class Magnoliopsida; order Lamiales; family Acanthaceae; genus Andrographis; species Andrographis paniculata. The sequence continues at coordinate 4,433,720 of NW_026137513.1, read as the reverse complement.
TCCAAGTTTTGGGTCAACAGCAATAGCTATCTTCATTTATTTTTTATAGATGATAAGTAGAAACTTCACTCAGTCCTACCTAATACCTATCCATTCAAACACGCTGTATAGTTTTCTTTGCAATGGATTCATATTGCATCTGACTCACAGGAGTGTATTCTAGAATCTATCGGGAGTTACCGCAGTAAAAAGATCAACTATTGCACAGAGAAACAAAGAGTAAAATTCAATTGAAACTCTATTGAAGAGAGGAATTGAAATCAGGAGTGTGACATTACTTTCACAAAACTTTTGGTAGAAAGTATAGTTGTAGAAATTACAATCTTCAGGAAAGATCCAGCTGCTGCCTTCCTCAGGTATATCGAACTTATTGATAAACTGGCTGAGTACTTTATATTGGTCCCTCTGCAAAACTGCATAAGCAACGTAGGTTTGTGATCCTTCCTGTAGAATTCTTCCTACGCCATGAACGGTATCTTGATGATAATGGTGGGTCTGATTGAATAGTCTAGGCTTCCAAGGCGGTTTCGCTTTCCCTTTCTTCATATGCAGATTCTAGACGGTATGATTTACAGCTGAAGTAGAAAACTGCACTCATCATTGAGTCGATCAGCACAATGAACGAATACATCACCACGAGAAGAGGCCCTTCCCATATCCTGGAAGAGCCATCTCCGTAGCTGAGTGTCTTTACCCGATGCTCAAAAAGCCCTTCTATGAGCGCCATTCCTAGTGTCGATCCAAGGAATATCAAGAGCCCAACTTGGGTCTGTCCCCTAATCAGCAAACTAGACCTTAGCAATGCTGTTGGCCCCGAGACATCCTCAAGAACAGATATCACAACAGCAGTGTTGCAAATAATAACAGCATTTCCTATGATGATGGAGAATATCAATCCTGCTGCCACAGCAGGATAGATAATCAAGTCCTCTGGGAACCCCAAGATTGATACAATGGCGCTGATTATGATGAGGAAGACGAGGAACAGAGTGACGCAACCAGAGATCGTCAAACTAGCCCACAAATATGTGTACACAATCCGCCTCCATACCTTCAGAATAACAGCGTAACACTTGGATGCATCGAACTTCTTCCTTGAGTAACTACAGTCGACTGAATGAACCACGGCAGCCTTCGACAAAAGTAACAATGTAATGAACAATGGGAAGCACATTCCAAATGAAACAAATGTCTCCGACAATTTCAGACACGATTGTTTGACAAAGGGCTTTAGAGGAAGTCCGCCGGATTTTGCAACTAGCAACAGCCTCAATGTCAGCCTCTTCACTAGAGATTGATCAACCAAGACATTGGTCAGAAATACAGCTGAAACAGGACAAATTAACACTGCAGCAATTGCCATAAACCCTGATGAATTGTACCGGAGAATCCTGACGGTTTCCCTCAAAATTTCTAGAGCACTCATGGAATGAAAATGGTGATCAGAGGGAATATCATGCCCAGACGTCTCTAGTTCGAAATGTTCAATCTCCAACCGTTTGCTTCCCTCGTCTATCTCTCGATTGAATGCATTCGAGTTGAGTCGCATCCCGCTCGGTGATTCCATTTTCAACAATTCTACTCTCCCCAACAAAGACCACCGACTGAGATTAATCAAACGAACCGAATCGATGTCACGAAATCCATCGCATTCCAATCTCAGTATCAATAAAATTTTGGGGGATATGACACTCAGATCTAAATCAAACACGAAGGACTCATACATACACACCTCCGGAAACCAGGACACTGTACGCCGAATCCACAATACCCTTCCCAATATCAAATTCCGGCAACGACCAGGAAATACAAATTGAATTCACCCATAGAAACACGATAATCTGTCTAGCAACGATTCAGAATCTGCGAATAGGACTATCGCAGCACGAAGCCCTCACCGAAACAGAGCTCGTAACAAATGAATTGAGATCACGCTCCAGCTAGCGACAAAAAGCACAAAAAAAGCGAACAAACAGAGAAGAATCGAAGATTAAGAGTGTGAAGAAGGCAAAGAATACACCAATTTCAGGAATTCTTCACACGAATTTTGGAGCCGATTTTCCACGATTCGAAGGGGCTCGACACCTCTGATCGAAGACGTAGACTGGCAAACCATTTGTATGTATTTTAGTGACCTATCCAGCCCATATGCCATTAATCAAGTTCGCACTCCAGGTGAAACTCTTCCAAGAACCCGGGACTCCAAGTCCCGAATCAAATCTGACCGTTGATTAGATTCTTGATTAACTATTTCATCCATGGCATCACTTTCACCATGGATACATACCTGCTGGGCTTCATTCTGCTGACATGTTTTTGCTCTTTCCACCTGTCGGAAGATATTTATAATTGCCAGGAAAAATATCCCGACATGGAGATCTTTTAATTCGCCTGTCCAATCATAACCTCATAGTAAAGATAACGATGAACTGAATGGATACATCTTCAAATACCTATGGAAACTGACCGTGTTTCTGAAGAGCTGCCCGGATGGGAAGATGTTCAGTCTCCATTTTCTGCCGTCACAGCTAAATTTTTCAGCAACGACGAAGAGTCACCGGCGGTGGCCGTTAAAGACGACTTCTACGGCGAATCGTCGGCGGCTTTACCGCCGGGAAAGCACGAGGACTTGCCTATTAATCCTCGGCAGGCTGATATTAAATCGGAGCCGTTGGTTAATCCACCTTCGCAATCCGACGGTGATGATGATGGATCGAGAAGGGCGCGTTTTGGCGATGGGATTCTGGGAATCATTGCCGGCAGGTTTAGGGAATATGTCGGTTGGAATAAAGTCGGATACTTGTCGGCTGCTTGCGCCGCGGGTGGAGTTGCGGCGGCGGTGTTGGTGGTTTTGTGTCTGCGGCGGCGGAAACGAGTGATGACGTGGCGGCGGAGACGAGTGGAGTTGGAAAGCAGCAACAAGAGCCTTTTAGCTCTTGTAAAAGAAAAAGACAAGGTTTGAACTTCTTAACAACTAACACGAAATACTTGGTCCATCTCATATTTATCTATTTATTTAAATATTATTATTATATTTATATGTAATAAAAATAAAAGTAAAATAACTAAATTAATATTATAAATTATAAAAATTTGTGTAATATATTATATATTATAAATTGAAAAAATATTTGTAATATTAGTATTTATTAAAAATAGAAATAGATATTTTTTATTATGAGACTAACAAAATAGAAAATAGATAATTCGTTAAAAAATAGAAGAAGAATGATTTATCAAATTTATATCTGTTTTTTTACATATATATATTTTTTATTTATAATAAAATAATAAAATATTTTAAAATTTATATTTTTTAATATTAAGATCATTTTTAAATATAATATATAAAAAAAATTATCTATTCAATTTATCGAAAAACTTTTCCTTGTTTCATTCATTTACTAGTATTTTTCAAAAATTTTTATTTTATATTAAAATTAACCAATATAATATTATATTAATTAATATTTAATTTAAATAAAAAATACATTTTGTACTGAGATTGAATATATCAGTAACTGCTATAGTTTGCGGCGATTTTGTAATGTTGCAGTGATAAGTGGTTGTGTGTTGCAGAAAATAGAAGAGCTTTTGGTTGAGATGGCGCGAATGAAAGAGGCTATAGCGGGTCGACGCAGGGTTCCTGTTGTCCGAGTAAGATAAGTCGCTAAACGTAAAATGCGACATTAATTTTAAGTAGTACTCACTCCTGCCACTAAAATTAATTTATTTGGGCTCAACACGAGAATTAAAAAAAATGAATATTTTATTGAAAAAGTGATAGATAGTTGTATTTTTAAAAATTTAGTTAAAAAATAAAGTAAATGAAAAAAAGAATGTAATAAAGTTAGTGGTATTTGTTGTAAATAAGTGTTGAATTAAATGTAATAATTAAATGTTGATTTGGTGGCTTTGCCAAAATTAGTAATTAGATAAATTTGTGAACAGATTAAAAAGAAAAGTGATAATAAATTTGACGAAGTGAAGAGAGATCCTATGATATATACAGAGAGAATTAAGCTCTCTTTTGATGTGGTTTTGTTTATTGTGAATTTGCATTAGTTGGATGCGATATTTGTGTTATAAACAATTTGAGAAATTATATAAAGAAAACAAGTTACGAATATATATATATATATATAATGTGTTCTTTTAATTTTTAGAAAATAAACTCCCGGCCGAATCTAATGCTGAATTTCAATCTATGATTTAACGGTTATAAATTCATTCCCTATATCATCAGATTATTCTTTACGGAATAATAAAAAAGTGAGATGAATTTGGAGAAGAAGAGAAGACAAAAATGCAAAGAGAGGGAAGCAATGAAGAAACTGTGAAAAAAAAAACGAAAAAAGAGATGTCCGTCACTTGTGCCTCGATTCCACGGGACATATTCAATTTTCAATTAAAAATATACAATTCAAAAATTGCACCACTATGGATGAATTTTTATCAATGAACGATAAAAAAAGCCTTCGAAAATGAGGAGAAATGCTCTTATAGAAAAGCCATTATGTGTGCTCTTACATGACAAATCTACTAAATTATATAGTCCTAAGTATATTGAATCATCTTATATTTTTCACGAAGGTTTATCTTGATGAATTAATGAATGAATTTGCATTGTCACATAAAAGAACCTTGCTTAATTGTTTCTGAAATTTGTTAAATTCAAAAAATAAATTTATTGATTAGTACAAAATGTGTTGAATTGTTGTACTAATCAATAGTAGATATTACCATTAAAAAAAAAAAAAAAAAGTTGATATACAATTCAAAATAATATCTAAATATATTTTCTAATTCTGATAATTATATTTTCTTTTGTATTTTGTAATCCTAGTGATCATACCTTTAAAATTTCAATTTTGGATAATTTTATTTATATATTTTTTTAAAAGATCAGAATCCAAAAGTTTAAATTCATGATTTTCCTGTCACCAATACATCCAATACCATGAGGTCATATGGGACAATTTTATTTACAATTGAAGCAATTATACAATATTGTCATTTAAAATTAATTAAATTATTTCAAATAAAGCTAAACAATGAAACTGAATATTGTCCCTTGTATAATAACTCTAAACTTACCACCACACTAAAATAATCATATACTAATAAATATAAAAATTTATTTCTCCTACGTAGCAGCCACGGAGACCAGCAGCAGAACAATACCGATACGATGGAATTGCACAAAATGTTGGTATTAAAATTAGTGTCACTCAATAATCGAGATTAGAAACAAATTAAAATTATTTATTTATTTATTTATTATTATTTTTTTCTACTTCCTAAATGATCAATTCCAATGGAGACTCTGATTGGCTACATAATACCAGAATTGCCCCTACTGTGTCATGGTATTTACACAATTGACACTGCGCGTATCGAGTTGGATTTGGGGGTTTGATCGCTATTATTTCGGTTCTTTGATCCTTTCGTCCGAAATGAAAATGGAGTTTCTCTTCACTTCAACCCTAGCATAGCTCTCAGCGATCTTCTACCGGCTCCACACGGAATCGGTCCTCGCACACCGGCACTGGTCGCCGCTACCGGGATTCGAGCGCGCTGCTTTCGCCGAATCGGGTAAAGTTCGTGCGACTTTGTTTCGAACCTTCTTCCTTTGGTCGTTGTGAGTTTAGGCAACTAAGGTGATTAATAAATTTGGCTCGAATTTCAAAATGTGAGAAAAAATTGGGCGAAAGTCGAAGGATGCAACTAAGATAGCTGGTTTTTATGGTTCATATGTGATTCAGAAACCAATAGAATTATAAGCTTTGATTTGAACTGGAAATTGAAGAGTTTCCCAGTCTTAGTAACTGAATTCCAGCTTCTTCGTCGCATTTGTGCTTCGAATGGCTAAACATTTGTTTTAATTTCCATCTTAAAAATAATTCATGGAAGTGGATCGGTATATGGCAACTGATTTATTCAGTTAGTTTCGGTCGTTCTCTGAAATTACTTGCAGCATCTTGCATTGTTATTGGATTAAGTACTCCCTTGAGTTATTGAGGAAATGGTCCTTTGTTGTTTGTACATTTTATGTAATTTCTTGTTTATATTCCCATCTAAATGCGCCATCTATTCCAAGGATGTTAAAAAATTTGTTGGGGTAGTAAATGGTCAACTCGATGTCTTCTGTAGAAACTCACACTTGTAGGCGATGGAGGATTAAATAATGTTTGATTTCGGTCGTACGATAGTGATAAGTGCTCCTCAATAATATATGTATACTTGATTAGTAAAGTTAGCTTCTCTGTTTGAAAATCTAATATGCTGCATAAGCTAACAGCACGATTTTATGATTTGTTTAACACTGAGTTGCTACCTTGTCATAACTGTAGAATCTCTGGAATCGCGATTTAATAGGTGCTCTTTGAATGGTCATTCTCCTAGACAACAAGTTACAGTTTCCAATCATCGTTTCTGTAAGTAGTGATGGGGCGATTAAGGACACAATCTAGTATCAAGGCAATTGAAGAGGAACCTGAAGACTGTGAGGCTACCTCTTCTGATAAGGCTGCTGTTGAATGTATGATTAATTCAGAGATTGGAGCAGTGCTGGCTGTCATGCGGAGGAATGTAAGGTGGGGAGGCCGTTATGTGTCTGGTGATGATCAGTTGGAGCACTCTCTAATTCAGTCTCTTAAAGCATTGAGAAGACAGATATTTTCATGGCAAAATGATTGGCAATCAGTAAATCCTGTTTTGTATCTCCAACCATTTCTTGATGTAATCCGATCTGATGAAACAGGAGCTCCAATTACTGGTGTTGCATTGTCTTCAGTTTACAAGATTTTGACACTTGACGTGCTTGAGGTAAACACTATCAATGTTGAAGAAGCTGTACACATGGTGGTTGACGCAGTTACCAGCTGCAGATTTGAGGTAACTGACCCTGCATCAGAAGAAGTCGTATTGACAAAGATACTTCAGGTTCTTTTGGCTTGTATGAAAAGTAAAGCATCTGTTATGCTAAGTAATCAGCATGTTTGTACCATTGTAAACACTTGTTTCCGAATTGTTCACCAAGCTGGGACTAAAGGTGAACTGTTACAGAGGATAGCTCGTCATACGATGCATGAACTTATTAGATGCATTTTTTCACACCTGCCAAATGTTGACAACACTGAGCAGTCACTGGTCAAAGGAGTGATGTCTATAAAAAATGAGGTATATAACTGCTTATTATTTGTTATTCATCAGGGTTGTTATTTTCTAGAAGTTTTGCTTTCTTCATTCTTCTGGATGGGTTTTCAGGTTTAGTGTGCTGTGGGTGTTTTGACATTAATAAATCCATCATAGATAAGTGAAATTTAATTTTCCTATAGCAGTTAGGTTCTTTGATCTTTTCATGTTTACGCTTTGAAACTAAACCTTTTTCCAAAATTTGCAGTCCGGTGGACTCAATCCTGATTATAGCTTCAATAGCATATCAGAGAATGGTACTGGAGCTTCTGAATATGATGGTCAACTCTCATCTGGAGGTTTCAATTCTGCTTCATCAGGCCTCATTGGTGGTGTGATGGATGAAAGTATTGGCCTTACTGGCAATGGGAAGGATTCAGTTCCGTATGACTTGCATTTAATGACAGAACCATATGGTGTTTCTTGCATGGTTGAAATATTTCACTTTCTCTGTTCACTGCTAAACGTTGTTGAGCATACTGGGGTGGGTGGCAGAGCAAATTCTATTACATTTGATGAAGATGTACCCCTTTTTGCATTAGGATTGATTAACTCAGCAATTGAATTAGGTGGTCCCGCTATCCGACATCATCCTAGATTGTTGAGTTTGGTACAAGATGAATTATTTCGTAACCTTATGCAGTTTGGGCTTTCAGCAAGTCCCTTGATTCTCACTATGGTTTGTAGCATTGTTCTTAATCTGTACCGGCGTTTGCGCACTGAGCTGAAGCTTCAACTTGAAGCTTTCTTTTCCTGTGTGATCTTGAGACTTGCTCAAAGTCGATTTGAAGCTTCTTACCAACAGCAAGAGGTTGCAATGGAAGCTCTAGTTGATTTCTGCCGGCAAAAGGATTTTATGGTAGAAATATATGCTAATTTAGATTGTGATATTACATGTGGAAATGTGTTTGAAGATCTTGCTAATTTACTGTCAAAGAGTGCCTTTCCAGTTAATTGCCCATTGTCCAGCATGCATATCCTTGCTTTAGATGGTCTGATTGCTGTGATTCAGGGAATGGCTGAAAGGATAGGAAATGGATCTGTTGGTTTTGAACCAAATCCTGTGCATCTTGAGGAGTATACTCCATTCTGGATGGTGAAGTGTGAGAACTATGGTGATCCTGATTATTGGGTCCCTTTTGTTCGCAGAAGGAAGTACATAAAAAGAAGGTTGATGATTGGAGCTGATCACTTCAATCGGGATCCTAAGAAGGGGTTGGAATTTCTTCAAGGAACCCATTTGTTGCCTGAGAAACTTGATCCTCAGAGTGTGGCTTGCTTTTTCCGCTATACTGCTGGACTAGATAAAAATCTTGTCGGAGATTTTCTTGGAAATCATGATGAATTTTGTGTTCAGGTACTCCATGAGTTTGCGGGAACCTTTGATTTTCAGGATATGAACCTGGATACTGCATTGAGGCTTTTTTTGGAGACTTTCCGTCTTCCTGGAGAATCACAGAAGATACAGAGGGTACTTGAGGCATTCTCAGAAAGATATTATGAGCAATCGCCACAGATTTTAGCTAATAAAGATGCTGCTCTTTTGTTGTCATATTCTCTCATAATGCTCAACACAGACCAGCATAATGTTCAGGTCAAGAAAAAGATGACTGAAGAGGATTTCATCAGGAATAATCGGCACATTAATGGAGGTAATGATCTCCCTCGTGAATTTCTTTCAGAGCTTTATTACTCAATCTGTAAGAATGAGATTCGCACTACACCTGAACAAGGAGCTGGTTTTGCTGAAATGACTCCTAGTCGGTGGATTGATTTAATGCACAAGTCTAAAAAGACTCCTCCATACATTGTTGCTGATTCCAGAGCTTACCTTGACCATGACATGTTTGCAATCATGTCTGGTCCAACAATTGCTGCAATTTCTGTGGTATTTGATCATGCAGATAAGGATGTATACCAAACATGTATTGATGGGTTTTTGGCTGTTGCCAAGATATCTGCATGCCATCATCTTGAAGATGTCCTGGATGATCTTGTAGTATCTCTATGCAAGTTCACAACTCTTTTGAATCCGGCATCCGTTGAGGAACCTGTTCTTGCCTTTGGAGATGATGCAAAAGCTAGAATGGCAACTGTTACTGTTTTCACTATTGCAAATAGGTATGGAGACTTTATTCGCACTGGATGGAGAAATATTTTGGATTGCATCTTAAGATTGCACAAACTTGGACTTTTACCTGCTCGGGTGGCCAGTGATGCCGCTGATGATTCAGAAATGGCAGTTGATGCTGGACATGGAAAGCCTCTTACAAACTCATTGTCTTCGGCTCAGATGCAAACTATTGGTACCCCTAGGCGATCTTCTGGACTAATGGGCAGATTCAGCCAACTTCTGTCTCTAGATACTGAGGAGCCGAGATCCCAGCCTACTGAGCAACAACTGGCTGCTCATCAGCGCACACTGCAAACAATTCAAAAATGCCATATTGACAGTATTTTTACTGAAAGCAAGTTCTTGCATGCTGATTCATTGTTACAGCTAGCTCGGGCACTCATATGGGCTGCTGGCCGACCACAGAAAGGAAATACCTCACCCGAGGATGAGGATACAGCAGTATTCTGCTTGGAACTTCTAATTGCAATCACATTGAACAACCGTGACAGGATTGGGCTTCTTTGGCAAGGTGTTTATGAGCACATAGCTAATATAGTTCAATCAACGGTAGTGGCCTGTGCCTTAGTTGAGAAGGCAGTTTTCGGGCTACTTCGTATTTGCCAGCGACTGCTTCCCTATAAAGAGAACTTAGCTGATGAGCTTTTGAGATCACTACAACTGGTTCTTAAGCTGGATGCTCGAGTTGCTGACCAATACTGCGAGCAGATCACTCAGGAGGTTAGTCGCCTGGTAAAAGCAAATGCTACCCATATTCAGTCTCCAATGGGCTGGCGAACCATTGCTTCTTTACTTTCTATCACAGCTAGACATCCAGACGCATCTGAATCAGGATTTGAAGCTCTCTCATTCATAATGGCCGATGGTGCTCACCTCTCCCCAGCTAACTTCATACTTTGTGTAGATGCAGCACGACAGTTTGCAGAATCTCGGGTTGGACAGGCTGATAGATCAGTCCATGCTGTGGATCTTATGGCAGGGTCTGTCTCGTGTTTGGTACGGTGGGCCCAAGATGCTAGGGAAGCTATGTCAGAATCAGAAGCTGCAAAACTGTGTCAGGATATCGGAGAGATGTGGCTGAGGCTTGTCCAAGGTTTGAGGAAGGTTTGTCTGGACCAGAGAGAAGAAGTTAGAAACCATGCTCTTCTATCATTGCAGAGGTGCTTAACAGGAGTAGACGAGATTTGTCTCCCACTTGGCTTTTGGCCGCAGTGTTTTGAAATGGTCATATTCACAATGCTTGATGATTTGGCCGAGATTGCACAGGGGAATGCCCAAACACAGAAAGAGTATCGGAACATAGAAGGGACACTTGTTCATGCCCTAAAGCTGCTCACCAAAGTGTTTTTACATTTACTCAATGAGCTCTCACAACTATCAAGCTTCTGCAAATTGTGGCGTAATGTGATTGGCAGAATGGAGAAGTATATGAAGCTCAAGGTTAAAAGGGGTGAGAAGCTTCAGGAATTAGTTCCCGAGCTTCTTAAGAACATTCTTATTGTCATGAAAGCAAAGGGAGTGCTTGTCCCAACTAGTACCCTTGGTGGAGATAACGTGTGGGAACAAACATGGTTGCATGTCAATAAGATTTTCCCATCTCTACAGTCAGAAGTGTTCCCGAATCAAGATTTGGATCAAGCAACTGTCGGTAGAAGTCCTGTTTCTAATGAATCTGTTGCTTCTCAAAATGAATAGCAGTGCGACCACACAATGGTATGAGTTCTGACCTTCTGTTTATTGTAATATTACCGATCTTTTTTTCACTGCGGAACCAAATTCACCCACATTTTTATCACTTAGATTAGTGGTAACATAGGTTGAAATTTCCCAACCCTTATCTTTGTGGATGGTCTGTGGTATATGATTTGGCTTGATATTTTGCTTCTGATAAATACGGAGATAACTATGTGGGCTTGAATTGTTTTCTGTCAAAATTAAGGCTTTCTGTGGCAGCCTTTTTGTATTGTACAGAATTTGATTGTTTGACTTTTATGTTAAGGGTATTGTAGATTGCCTTATTACAGCTTAAAATTTTCAGACTTGAATTTCAATACACATGCAGCTGACATTATGTGAATTTGTTGAATATTATGTCTTGAAATTGCGGGGGACGACGCTTGCTTGCTTGAACTTCTCATGAAGGTATGACTTCCTTCGTTTACGGCATTTTTTGGTTTTTATTTGTGAATCTTGATTGCCATTTGTGATCATTGTTTCCCCTTAGAGCTCTCACATGCATAGCTGTTACTGAATTCCGCCCTTTTGTGAACTATATTTGCATAATAAGGTCAAACTTCTACAAATTATGTTCTTGGGAATCATGTTTACCTTCATATACTTTAAAATAGACACCCCCACACCACACCACCCCACCCCACCCCTACTCCAACAGGGGTCCTTGGACCACTTCATCTAGTAGAGCAAGTTGTGAATGCTGATATGATCTTTTTGGCAATTTCTGTAAAGGCTTCACATGAAATTACGTGGTGGATTAATTATGGTGAATTTTGGAACTATACCCTTGTGATATTAACCAATTCTTGTCTAGAAATAATTGTGTGATGCATGAATTTTGTAAAATATTAAAAATACCATTTATAGTAGAATAGATTTTGTTAAGAATTTCTTATGTCAGGATATGCTTTACCTGCAAAAAACAAAGCAGCTTCATATGTTGTAATTAACCACATACTATTGACTCCAACCTTGTTCACGGAGTTTGTTATAATTTTAATATTTATTTTCAATTGATGTTCTATTTTTTTATATTAGTCTATTAGTCTATGCAGTTGCTGT